>NC_086188.1:11115453-11847953 GCF_023053635.1 Elgaria multicarinata webbii
AAAGCAGGCAACATCACTGTGAAATCTAAGATCCCCCCCTAAATAGGGATCAATCCTAATCTAATACTTGGCCCTTCAGTGCAATCAACAAACTGGAGTAAGATGGAATACTTGGGGGGCCCAAACACTTGAGGTGAAAACAATCCCAATTAAATCAGCTGCAATGATTTAACAGGAAAATGTCCTGTTACAGGTCATCATGTCTAGGACCTAAGTGGATAAAGTCAGTCTTTTGAGTATAATTACATTTGGTAAACTAATTTGTGGGCTACCACCTTACAGGAAGGTATTTTAATTTATGATGGATACTTAAAGCATCGGAAAGAATGGTTGGGAAGGGGATGGGACAAGCAGGCTGCGATTTTTAGGCAGCTTACTCAGGAGTAATTGTCATCCAACCCAGAAGGATTCAGCTCTGAGTTAAACATGTACCAGATTGAGCTGTAAAAATGTGCTTTGGTCTTGGATGTGCTACCAGGGGTAGGATTCAAAAATAGTGTGTAAGAAAATACTGTTAACAGAATTCCTCAGACTGGTAATGAACTAATCATTAATCATCACAGTAGTCATATTATTATTATTTTAAAAAAACAAATTATGATACACACCTAGCTGGATCCTTGACTACTTTCTTTCTTCCTTCCTTCCCTAGTTCTACAATTACTGATAAACTTTTTTGCATTTAAATCAAGGGGCTTCACCAACTTAACTTCATTCAATGAAGAAATAAAAGAGAAGGTTTGTTTAAAGAGAAGGTTTGTTTACTCTTTGGTTTTGTTTGGCATTGCTGTTGTTTTGCTTTTAAAAAACAAAAACAAATCAACAATATTTTATTTATTTATTTATTTATTTTATTACATTTATATACCGCCCCACAGCCGAAGCTCTCTGGCAGGGATAAGCTGTGGATTGCACCCATAAGTAAATTTAAAGTCAACCTTTTAAATTGGTTTTAAGAGCCCTGGACTCGACAGGTCATGTCTTTTACTTAGAAGTAAATGCCAACGAAATGGGACACAACTCTGAGGGTGAACTTCTGATTGGGACATTTCATTTACAACTATATTCATTTATTGGTGACTTATCCACTAACAAAATTACACCGGGGAAGAAAATACAGAAAATATGAGGGGAGGGAGACGACAGAAGGGGGGCAGGGGGTATGATTATATATCTGGGAGGATATAAAAATAGATTCTAGGAAATCGTTCTGGGGGCAATCTTATGCACGCTTGCCTGGGGAGCGAACTCAATGGGATTGCCTTCTGAGTAAGGTTTTTTAGGCAAGAAAACCAGATGAGGAACCCCGTGCTTTCAATAAGGCTTACTCCCAAATGGGCACAGAACCGCAGTCTCGCCATGCAAGGGGCTCTTCTACTCAGAAGTAAGCCCCACCAAATTTAACAGGGCTTTGGAAGTCAGCGTGCAGAACCGGGCACCTTAATAAAAGTCCCACGGATTTTCAGAGTTCTTGAAATTTTCCTACTAAAATAAATAGGGATTTTTTTAAAAAAAAAATTAAAGCGCTCAACTGTGCTAGGATCGTGTGTAAAAATAGCCTATTTTATTACATTTCTATACAGTTCAAAAGCAGAAGCTCTCTGGGCGATTCACAGTTTTTTTTGGGTGGTGGTAAATACCTGCTTGCAAAGCCTTTGAAAACATGAAGGAGAAGGAGAAGAAAGGAAGAAAGAAAGAAAATAAATTAAGGAAGGCTTGGTTATCTCCCCACCACCACCACTAAAATTCCCTTTCCCTCCCCGGGAGAAGCACTGGAAAAGGGTCTCCTCTGGAGCAAGGCGCCCCGGAGCCAAGTCGTGGTAGCCGATCTTAGTCCTAAATAGAGTAGACCCATTGACATGAACGAGACGTCACTTGCTCCGGGCTAACTTAAGCCGCCCCTTCATTTCAATGGGTCTACTCTACGTAGGGCTACGATCGGATCCTCTCGCCACCCACCCGTTCCAAGCTCTTTCGAAAGCCGGGCTGTCGCTCGCGAGCCCCCTCGGGGGGGGGGGGCTTCCTCGCGAGGCAGCGGGGTGGGGAAGGGAGCGCGGGGCGGCCGAGGGCGCTCTGACCTGCCGGCTTTGGTGACGATCATCTCGGTGCCCAGCTGGTTGAACTCGTCCCAGAGCGCCTTCATCTCCAGCTGCACGTTGACGTTGGCCACTTTGGGGTTCTTCTTGACCGGCGCTTTCGCCGAGGCTGGAGCCGAGCCGCCGCCGCCGCCTTCGGGAGCGTCGGAACCAGCCGGGGGCGGCGGCGGCGGCGGCGGCGCAGGATTCGAACCGGCGCCACCCGGGAAGGAGTAGCCGTGCTGCTGCTGCTGCTGGCTGGCGTGGTGGTGCGGCTGAGGCGGCGGCTGTTGCTGAGGCGGCGGCGGGTGCTGCTGCTGCTGCTGCTGCGCCGAGCAGGGCTCGTAGTGGGGCGGCTCATGCTGGCCGTACGGGTCGCCCGGCGACGGGGAGAGGTGGTGGTAGCCGCCCGCCGCCGCCGCCGCCGCCGAGGCGTTGAGGCTGCTCAGGCTGTTGGCCGTGAAGGCGGCGACGTCGCAGAAGTGCGACAGCTGCGTGAGCCAAGGGCTGGAGATGGCTGAAATCATTCCAGGGGAGAGAAAAGAGCCCAGCGGGCGGTCAGCTCCGGCGCTCGCTCGCTCGCCCCACTCCTCCTCCTCCTCCTCCTCCGGCGCGGCGTGTGGGGACGGCCGTGCCCTCGCGCGCTCTCTCGCCCACCCTTCAGCGGCGCTCTCTGGGTTGCCCCGCCGCGGCCCGCCTCCACTTATAGCGCGCGCGCGCCGCTGAGAGACAGGCAAAGAATAGGGGTAGAAGGCTCTGCTCTTTCTCGCGCGCGCGCTCCCTGGAGCTTTGACTCGGTTGTGTGTGTTTTCCTTCTCCCTCGTTTTGGTTTTAGCGCTCGGCCAAGTTCGAGGCAGCGCGCGCACACCAGCGCGCGCGCGCTCTCTCCCACCCCTCTCAGGCGCGCGCTGCCAGAGGCTTGCTTTGGACCTTGATTTGGGTTGTTGTTGTTTCCCCCCCCCCTCTCTCTCTCTCTCTCTCTCTGCAGCCCCTCCGACAGGGCGCGCGAGAGAGACCGAAACACCCCGCTTCCTCCTGACTGTTTGCGCCTCAGCTCAGCCAGCCGGAGCGCGCGAACTCCAAAAGCAAGCCCAGCCAACCCAGGCCCGGGAAGGTTTTTTTTGGGGGGTGGGGTGGGGTGGGGGGTGTCTCGGCCACTGCGGCGGCGCAGAAGCCCCCCCCCCCGCGCCTCCCCGCGCGCCAGATAAGGCAAGTTCGCCTTCTCCGCTCTGCGCCTTGTCGGTGCGTCTTCCCGGAGTGGCGCGCGCGCGCTACTGAGAACCCTCCCGCGTCCTTGGGTTGGCTTTTCTGGTGCGTGTGGGCGCTTGCTGTCTGTCTCTTCCCAGAGGGAGGACTGTGCGCGCGCGCGGGCGCCCCGCCTCGCGCCCAGCCCAGCAGGGGCCGTCCCTCCTTCGCTCTCTCCTTTCCTCTCTCGCTCACTCTCGCTTCCCACTGTTGGCTTTTGGCCTGGGCCCTGGAGGAGAGCGGGACAGCCAGCCAGCGCTCGCGGCTGCCCGGGCGAGCCTCGCCTTCAGAAAATACACACACCACCACCACAACAACACTCCCCCACCCCTCAGCTCTTCCCTTTCTCTCCTGGCTGAGGCGGGGCTCTTATGTCCCACCAAACCGGTTCTCTCTCTCTCTCTCTCTCTCTCTCTCCCCCCCCCCCAATATCTCCTGGTTTTGAGATAAGGGCAGCCCCTGCAGGTAACCCGCGCTTCCGGAGGCCACGCGCGATTGACAAGGCGAGCACCTTTTGGAGGTGCTCTTCCGCGTATCGTGCGTTCCCCCCACCCCGGAGCGGGGACAGGCAGGGCCATTTTGCGCCCCTCGGTTTGCATATAAAGGGATCGTTTGCATATAACTCTCTCTCACACACACACATAAACACACACACTTTTCATTGGGTTGTAGCCAACACGACGCATCCAATGTTAGGTCTACTTAGAGCAAAGCCATTGAACTGAATGGGGACTTCAGTGAGCCTAACATTGCATAGAGCCCTTTGGAGACAACCCAGTGGGTTGCATGCAACCCATTCATTTCACGTCCCATCCATTTCAATGGGTTGCATCCAAAATGCGTCAAACTGGAGTCCCATTCGTTTCAGTGGGTTTATCCTAAGTAGAACTATCTCTGGCCTGGTTCAGACAACACACTAAACCGTGCTGCTTAACCACAAAATGGTTAACAGAATGCATTGACCTTAATACATTCCTTTAACCATTTTGTGGTTAAGCAGCATGGTTTAGCGTGTTGTCTGACTGGGCCAATGGGTTGTATCCAAGGTTAGTCTAACTGAAGTCCCATTCATTTCGGTGGGTTTATCTCTAAGTAGAACCAACATTGGATAGTAGAACCAACATTGGATAGCCCCCCCCCCCCCCGCAACCAGAGGCTGTGATGCGAAGCAGATTTACTTGGGAGTAAATGGGTTGGATTTCCTCACCTCCCCCCCACCCCCAGCATAAGCTTTGATGGAATTAGGCCTAATACCAAAATAGCTCCTCTTACACCGAGTTGGGGTGCAGGGCAGCAGTGTCATCAGAAAAGTAAATTACGCTGTGAATGTGGGGTTGAGGGAAATCAGGATTGCGAATCCGGAGTGAACAGCAATGGTCTCTCCCTCCCCATTCTCAACACACCTGAAGGGAGGAATTTCTATGGATTTTATATTATTATTATTATTATTATTATTATTATTATTATTATTGTTATTATATTTTATTCTATTATTTTATTTTAAATCGTGATCGGATTGCCAGGGTATAATGTGAATTACATTTTCTTGAGTGTCCTGCTCCACTTAAATCAAAGGCATGTCCGAAAAGAGGATGTTGGCATGATGGTTCTGGTTTCTCTATTCCGATGATTAAAAAGCATAAATAAATGTCTTCCTGTTGGGAAAATCCATTGAAATCAAACTCTGTGTGTAGCTGATGGGTATCACACCAGTGAAACTATAGTTTCTGGTACTTGGGAGATCATTTTTAATGGAGTTTGCTTCCAAGAGAAATCCTGTACGGTTTGGGGAATATTAGGAAATATGGGGAAAGTCAGCAGGACTCTTTGATTGGGGGTTAGATTCCCCAATATAGTGAAGCAATGGATATAATAATTGTTTTAAAAGATGCAGTTCAATTCAGTATGGTCTATTTTAAAAACATCATTTTTTAAAAAAATGGCAATGGTTTATTTTAAAATGTATGGAATACAGTGTGGAAACCTATGGAAGTTATCCAGTCTCGTATTGGGTAATTAGTAGGTCTCAATGAAGTGGAGGAGTCTCTTACTGGAGAGAATCAATGAAGTGAATGGGAATCCATTGATACTACATCTCCCATTCACTTCAATGGGACTCCAGCAGGAATCCCTCCCTCGAAGCATAGTTGTTTAATAGATAGTATCCCCTCTTTCCACCGTTTAGATCTTCAAAGCGGTTTACACACCTATTCTATTATTCTGCTACTTTTGTTATTTTCATGGTGTATTTTCCAATGTACAAATAACTTGCCTGTAATTTTTTTCTTATTTGGTACTCTGCATGAGGCCTTAATCTACCCCCAAAGGCAGTATTTGACAGGGAGGTGTGGATATTTCCCAATCCCTCTTCAGTTAAGACAAATATATTGATTTTACTGTGGAGCAGTATTGTTGAATATCACTTTTTTGCATATGTCCAATGACTTCCGTTCAGTCAGATTTAAAAATAAAGGTAATGCCATTACTTTAACTTGTTACAACTCCAGATTATTTACTGCATCACAATATGACGATTTTATTTTTTCTTTCTTTTCCTTTCTTAAAAGTGTGTTCTTTGCACGTTGTGTCTTCTCATGAATTAAACCACCCACCCATCCTCATCTAAGATCAGTATCCAATGTGTGTAGAGTAGACCCATTGGAACGAGTGGGATTTAATTTAGCCATGTCTAATTTAAGTCTCATTCATTTCAATGGGTCTACTCTGTGTAGGACTCACATGGCATACTAACCTAACACCCCATATCGGATGGAAATTAATAGCATTAAAATAAATGGGATTATAATCACCATAAAAATATAGCAAGGCACCTTCATTTATGTGTATTCATTACCGTTCAACTGGGAGGAAAAAAGTGAAGTCTAAGTGTAAAATCCTACACATGTCTACTCAGAAGTATGTCCCACTATGAGGCTTGACCACATAGGATTACACTTTTAAGTGGAACTGACTTTTAAGTAAAGTGTTTTCAGTGAAATAGAAGGCATTCTTTGAACTCTCCCATTGCAATGAATGCGAGAACTTTGGCTGGATCGTGTCCTGTCCGTCTGTGTCAGCACCGAAGCCAGCCAGCCAGACCGATATATTCATATATCTGCTGTTCTTTACACACAGTTACGCCACACACACACACGTGGTCTCTGTAATCGTAGCTACTCAGGGCATAGCTCAGGGCAAGCTTGCTAATTGATAGAAAAAGCCGTGTCTTACAAGGATGGCGTCCTAGATTTACTATCGATTTGAGAGTCTGCGGTTTTTTGTTTGTGTGTCTGTGTGTGTTTTCCAGTGGGCGTTGGCTCCAATTTGGTAATATTTATCTACAGGCCAATTTCACGAAACCTTGCTCGGAAGTCAGACCCACTGTAACGTGCTCCATGGGTCGCACTCCCAGGTTTCAGTGTCTATAGGATTGCAGCCTACACAGGTGAATTTAGACGGGTGCCCCTATTCCTAGAAAGGACGCTGGACCCAACCCAGATACAGCCAGATTGTTCTAACCATTGCAGCGATGTAGAATTCCTCCTCCGAACAAACCAAACGGAACTGCAACGTGATAGCTGACTTCGAAATACGTATCATTACTATTACAAATTACGTTTTAGGGTCGAGTTGGCGCTAGTCCTGTGGATTTCCATTAGGGAGATCATCACTGCTCTCGGTTAAGAGAGATGATTATTACCATTATTGTTACTAAAAAGTACGTTTTAGGATCGGGTTGGCGCTAGTCCTGTTGATTATTGTTATGGCTATTTTATTATTATTATTATTATTATTATTATTATAAATAATGTTTTATGTTCGGGTGGGGGGCTAGTCTTGTGGATTTCCTTTAGGGAGATTATTATTTAATAAATAAATATTACTATTATCGTTACTACAGATTACATTTTAGGATCGGGATGGCGCTAGTCCTGTTGATTTCGGTTAGGAGGATGGTGATGGTGATGATTGCATTTAAGGATCGGGTCGGCGCTAGTCTTGTTGATTTCCATTAGGAAGGTTATATTTGGGGGGAGGGCTGCCGAGAGGCACAACAGTGCACCCAGACGGTTTCAGGGTCGATCCCCGCCAGGTGAGGGCTGCGAAAGGCCGCTGTCCGAAGCCTGGAGTGTGACTTTTATCTTCCTAAATTCCCAAACACGCCCCCCCACACACACACACCTCCAAACGCGTTTCCTGGGGCGATTCAGCTCCGTGGGAGTTCGGATTTCCAAGGCACGGAAGCTGGGGGTTAGGTTTGGGGCAGCGAAGTTCGCGCGGCGCGTGTTTCGGCACGTCTCCTCCTCCTCCTCCTCGCAAGTAAGCCCCGGCGAGTTCAACGGGGACGAACCTGGCCGGGCTGGCGGGGGGTGGGGGGCGCTTGTCAAGGGCTCGGTCGAGGGAGGGGGTCGTGTGTGTGTGAGAGAGAGAGGGGGGGCCTCCGCCAACCGACCCCTCCTGCCCTTGATCCCAGCGACTTCGGGCTGTGCGGAGCGGAGGGGGGGCACGCACACACACACAGGGGAGGAGCCCCAAATCTCCGCCACGATCCCCCCCCCCCCACGGCCATGAACCAATTGATCCTCCCCCGTCGGCGCTCACCTTCCATGTCCCGGGTGACGGCGCTGAAATGCATCCTCCTTCGGGCGGCGGCGGCGGCGGCGGGGGGGCTGTAGGGTTTGCGGAGGCCCCCGGCGGCGGCGGCGGCTTCGGCGGGGCGGGGCTGGTCGTCCAGCGCCGCGATCTCCTCCGGCGGCAGCGGCGGCTTCCCGGCTTGCTCGGCGGCTGCAATGAGAGCGGCGATACTGAACGCGTTGGCCTTGGGGGACAAGGGGCTCGCGTCGTCCATAGGGAAGGGCGAGCCCGCGCGGAAAGGCAGCCCCACGCCGGCCCGGCCGTCGGAGAAGCCCGCAGGCTCGCCGCGCTCTGCCGGGGGACGGAGCGGACGCCGCCCGCCAGCGGGGCGGCAGAAGCTGCGGGGAGGGGAGGGGAGGGGAGGGGAGGGGAGGGGGCGAGGGAAGCAGGCGCAGGAAGTTTCCCAAGCGGCTCCCCCCTCCTCCGCCTCTCGCCCTGGCCCGTCCCTTCCCTTCCCTCCCCCCCCCCTTTACCCAGCGCCTCTCCCCCTCCCTCTCTCCCTCTCCCCCTCCCTCTCAGCTGGCGGAAAATCGCTCCGTGCGCTTTGGCCGGGCCTCGGCGCAGTCCCGCGCTCGCGCTCCCTCCCCCTTTCCCTCGGGAGGGAGGGAGGGACAGCGGCGATCCTCTGCACGCTTACGCAGGAGTAAGCTCGCCCCGCAATCCCCAGCACAGGTAAGGGTGCGTGAGGTTGCAGCCCGAGCGAGTGATTATATAATGATTTTCATCTCTCTCTCTCTCTCTCCGTTTTCTCCTCTCCCCACAAGAAGGCTTCTTCAGCAGCACTTACACGACTGCTTTATAGCTGTGTCGAAGTGCCCTGACAACTTTGACACATCTACACCAAGCAGGATAGAGCATTATGAAAGCAGAATACAGCATGGCACAGGTCAATGGGCCCCAACAGTTGTCGGTGTACTTCGACACCGCCATAAAGCAGTCGTGTAGACCCTGCCTGAATATACCGCTTTCATACCACTTTCACAGTGCAATACCCTGCTTGGTGTAGATCTGGCGTTCCTTTTCTTCCTGCTCCGGTTTCCCCCCTTGGAGTTATTTCTTTATCTTTTTCTTCCCCTTTCCATCCATTTTTCTTCTCCTTCTGCTCTTTTTTCCTCCTTTTTTCCTTCCTTCCTTCCTCTTTCCATTTCCACCCCCTGGAGTTTCTTTTCTTATTCATTCATTCATTTTCTCTCTCTCTCTCTCCCTCCCCCCCCCCTTCCCAATCAGCAAAGAATTCTACAGCAGCGGACTTTAGCAGCTAAGGCAATATTACAAACTGGAGTTCGGGGTGGGTCAAAGCGATGGGGGGGGGGAAGGGAGCGAGAGTGCCTATCCCTCCCCACTTAGCCTCCAACTCTCCTGGCCTGGCCAAGGGAAACTCGGAGGGCGTCTGAGGAGGGTTTAAATCCTATTGATTGCCACCCACCCCCATTGCCTATATAAGAAGAAACAGCCCAGAGGCGGCGATAAGGGGCACCAGCCTAGGAGGAGGAGGATGCTTTACCCTTAGAACAGGGGTGGGGAACCTTGGCCTTCCAGATGAGGTGGGACGCCAACTCCCATCATCCTTAGCCGCCACAGCCAATGACAAGGGTAGCTGAAGTCCAGCAACACTCGGAGGGCACAGGTCTTACGCCCCTGCCCTAGAGAGAATAACCCCTTCTGTAGGGAAAAAAGGGGGGGATTTCAACAGGGTGTCCCTTCGAATGTAACCAAGGCCCTTTCTACACCTAGGGGTTATCCCAGGAAAATGGAGGGATCGTCCCTGCCTGATCCCGGGATCCCCTGTGTGGCATTTGGATGCACAGGAACGATCCCGGACAATCGGGGGGGGGGGGCAGGTGTAGAAACGGCCCAAGTTTCTCAATGGTGTATCTCCCCACCCCGCCTTGCCTCGCCTCCAGTCATATGGATGTTTACCCAGAAGCAAACGCCACCGTATTCAATGGGTCTCTCTCCCACCCAAGCCAGCGTACGACTGTAGCCTACTTAACTCCCACAAACAGAAGGAAAGGTTATATAACTCAGTAATTGTCGTTTTATGGTAATTACGGTTATGTTCGTTGATTTCCCACCTTCTCCAATGCTAGAGGCGTAATCATCCACCCATCTGATTTGGCACCAAGAAGGTAGGGATGTGTGTGTGTGTGTCTTGGGTAGGAGGGGGGAGGGAGATACGATTACACTTACACACACTTCAAAACACCACCTGTTAACTCAAAACGCCGGTGGTAGAGGGACGATCTTAAATACTTCGGCCCAAAAGGTTTACGCCGTGCTGGCAACTGCAGTCCGAGATAATTGGGTTTGACCGATTTACACTCCTGAGATTTCATTGAGACCTTGCATCGTAAAACAAAAATTGCTGTAGGATTGAAGCGGCATCCGGTCTTAACTGAAGACGGATGGGCTATTAATCCCCTGATAGTCACCACTGATTCTATTTAGATCAAGCAGCACTCGGAGGACACGCCTAGGGCCTATTGATTTATTAATCTATTAATAATAGTCGTGGATTAGAAGAAATATTATTAGTGGTAGTATCCAGTGGTAATCCTACATGGAGTCGAACTAATTGTGACTAGCTTAAATCTCGTTCATTCCAATGGGTCTACTCTGAGTAGGGCTAAAATTGGCTACTACCCCACGTATTTAGGATCGGGAATAAACTCGATTGAAAACTGTAGCAGAAGGAATCAGGAATGTTCCCTGCGATGCCAAAGATGGAAAAGAAAGGAAGGAAGGAAGACTTGAACGTGAGAGTCCTTTGGATCCTAAGACAGCTGCCTTTTTTTTTAACAGATCGATTAGGAAATGCTTTTGTTTTGTCTTGTAGATGAGGTAGAACACGTGTCCTCCCGGCATTCCCACGTTTTAAGTGTTTCTCCAGTCGCTGCAGCTGAAAAGATGCGGGACTGACTCCCAATTTCAGCTGCCGAAGCTGATTCCAGTCCGTCTGTCCCCCCACTCATTCATCCCCGTGCCTCCCAAATCTTTCCGGGGGCAATTCGCTTCGTTGGCAACTCGCTTCTACACCTAAGGATTATCCCAGGCCAATGGAGGGGTCGTCCCTGGCTGCTCCCGGGATCCCTTGTGTGTCATTTGCCTGCACAGGGATGATCCCGGGAGGATCCCTGGAAAAAAGGCAGAGAACTCCCCTTGCCCGGATCTGTCTTGGGGCTCATCTACACCAAGCAGGATATTCCACTATGAAAGCGGTATATAAAAGGCAGGAGCCACACCAAGCAGCATACAGCAGTATGAAGGCGGTATATAGCATGTCTCAATGGACCCCAACTTGTCAGTGCACTTCAATACTGCTATAAAGCCGTCGCGTGGCTCCTGCCTTTTATATTCCGCTTTCATAGTGGAATATCCTGCTTGGTGTAGATGAGCAACCCTTCGAACCCGTTTTCTGAGAAACTAGGCCGTTTCCTGCAACTGGTTGTGCTGCCTAGTTATTAAGAGTGCAATCCTATGCATTTTTAGGCAAGGGCGTCCTACAACTCCCAGTATGCCCTGGCTGGGGAATGCTGGTAGTAGGAGTCCCTCCCACACACACTCACCCGTCTAAACGTGCATACGGTTGCGCCTTCAATCCGCATCTTTGGCGGTCACCTGCAAAGTCAGCCTTCACCTTCCTCGGCTGTTGCAATGTTAGAAGGCCAGCCAGGGAAACAGGATCGCTTGCCAAGCCTGGAGCAGACGCAGCGCCGGTGCAACCCGATATACTGTGGCTGCGGCAGGGACAGCAGCAGCCATCCTTCGGAAGACCGCGGTGGGGTGGGGGTGGAGAGAAATGGCTCCCAGTCTGAATACGCTCCCCCTCCGGAATGCGATCCGAGTATCCAGAAAGAACCCAAAGGATGCGGGGGGGGGGGTAGGGGTTTAGGGCCCAGGCCTCAGTTCCATGGGCAGAGATCTTGCCAAAGCACCTTTGGGTGGGTGGGTGTTTTTGGTATATTTCTGCGCCGTCCATCACTGCAACATTTCGGGACGAGTTACTCCTACAAATAGGTTTGCATATTGGCCATCTGGGGTTGCAATGTATAAATATGATTACACTAAAATTAATTTTATTAATAATTATATTTATTAGAAGCCTTTCTCTTTAAAAAAACAACAACAACAACGACTCAAGGTGTCTTACAGCAGGGGTTTAAAAAGTACGGAGAGTTAAAACGATTTGAAATAGTTAAAACCAATTAAAAACGTTGTGTTGTTATGCTATTATTATTACGTTGTGTAATAACATATCAACATGGTTTTATTATTGCTATGTTCTTGTATTATTATTATTATTAATTTTATTGTCATTATTTATCAATTATTATTATCACCGTTATTATGTTGTTGTTTCCGCAGCATGCTTTTATTTATTTATTTAATCAATTCTTTTAGACTGCTTGACTGCATCTTAAGAAAAGAGGGGGGATTTAAATATGCAAACCCCTTACTCTTGCTTAAATAAACCCCATGCAAGCCAATGGGACCTCTCAGCTGGAAGTAAAGAAGTGATGACCTGTGTGTTTAATCTGGGGGTGCTGACACACACACACACACACACACACACACATTTACGAGTCCTATTGATTTCTTTGTGGGAAGTAAAGCCCCTCTGAATCTGGTCAATGTCTTCTAGGTAGGGGAGAGCCCCTCCTGGGAATGGAAATTGATGTAAACCGCCTTGAATCCTTTGATGGGGAAAAGGCAACTTATAAATATAATGCATAATTAGTATTATTTTAAAAAAAGTCATTTTCAAGATCCACCCACAACTGGTTTCAACGGGACACACTGAAACCTGTGATTAACTTTCCAAGGGATTGATTTCAATGGGACACATTTAAACCATTAAAAATAACAGCTTAAATTTGACTGCAAAGTGTATTTCTATGGCATTTTCAGTTTGTCCTGGGTAGATAACAGTAGACGTTTGGTAAATAACAGGGACATTTTTAAAAACAACAATAAAATTTACAAGTACCACGTGGTTGTCTATAATTCTTAAAGGCTTTCCCCCTACCCAATTTAATAGTTCCCTTACGGAGTGCAGCTGCAATTAAAATACGCTCTTAATAACCCATTTTACATCTACCATGAATCAATGAATGGACGAATTGCATTAATTAACGTAATACTAAAGAAAACCCATTTTTATTCCTTATCTGTCCCACTATTTCAACATTCCTATTGCCGACGTAAATACATTATTACTAATATTTATTCATGTTAGTAATAATAACAGGACTTTGGGTCAATAGTATTAATAATTGCAGTTTTCGATATGAACAGGTAATAAACGGATTTCATATCAGTAGCATTAATACTTAGTGACTAAGACTCTTAATAGTAATAATAATGCATTTGCGATGGCTTTCCAGCTTAGCCCATGCCCTAAGGCTTCCCTTGTTTATTTACTCTGCGGTTGATGATTGGCAGTTGCCACCACAACCCTGTGTGGGCTTTCTCAGAAGTAAATCCCACCGTATTCTGTAGAGTTTACTCTTAGGTAGGCAGAAGCTGCTCAGTGCCATGATGGGCACTTCCATTAGAAGTCCCCTTATTACATCTCTAGCACCGAACACACACAAAGATAAATGAAGCTATTTCATGTACAGCAACAATGCAACACATTTTTTTTATCTCTGAGGAAATCATCTTTCACACTTCCCTGAAAACAAAACATTGTAATACTTTGTCCAGGGTAGAGAACTCAAAAGCAAACAGAAGATCCCATTTATCACTCCCTTTTTACAGCCCATAGCCACAAGAAACATAAACACACACAAACTCTCTCTCTTATATACACACACACAAACACACACTACAGAAAGAGACACAACCTGTCTTCCTCAGTCAAACACAAAAGCAAGAGAGAGAGAGAGAGAAGAACTAGTCTCAGACATTTTGCTGCTTCAAGTGGACCAGCAAGTATGACCTGCCCACTACCTTTTTCCTTTCTGGTTGACCACTACCTTTCAGCCTATCCTACCTCACAGGGATGTTGTGGGGGGGGAAACCCTGGGAGACTTTTAGCTCCTGGAGGAGAGATTGTGTGTGTGTGTGTAAAATAAAGTGTGTATTTTACTTGAAAAACAAAATTGTCTTACTTTTTGTTATTAACAGTTCAAAATAAGCAATGTTATATCCTCTTATTGGGGAGTAAGTTCCATTGAGCTCATTGGGTCTTAATTTCGGAGAAGACATGTAGAGGGGTGCTTTTATTATGACAGGGCCAGCTGTAGACATTTTGCCATTTGAGGCAAGGGACAAGATGGCGCTCCTTCCCATTTCATGAACAAAAAGTGACTGGACTGACAGTTGAATCTTTCTCTGACACTGGCAATAAGACAACATCCACCCTCACATCTGAATGCAGCAACTAGGTGAAGGGGTGAAGGGCAGGCTGTGGGGTTCACAGCTCCCTCCTCAAACACCCTGTTGCCACCTCCCAATATCTGCCGCCTGAGGCAACTGCCTCACTCTGGCTAATGGTAGGGCCGGTCCTGTAGTAAACATTATGCAAATGTTCTTCTAGTGCTTAACTTCACAGCACTCAAACACACACCGGCTGACACTGGACAACACTGCAGGAGTGCTATGCACTAATCTCTTTCGCACACTCACCCCTCCCAGAGATTTGGGTGTAACAACAGTGGGCTGCTTTGCAGGGCCTTTGCTCAGTCGCAAAATGGATACAAAGGTGGACTGTGCATCACCGGGGTGCTTTTTAAAAATGTTTACCAGCTGGTGAAAAATCTCTCCCCGCCCCCTTGCTATGACCTGAGCTAGAAGGAATATGAACTCCAGTCAGTGCTGCTGCTTCCTGTTCTCAGGGGGTGGAGATGTTACTATCTAATCTCTGGATTTCTGGATTTCTCCATTGTTTGTTTTTATGGGGAGTCATCACTCTGGCTGATGTTAGAATAAAAAAATGGGTTCAGAATGAACCAGGAAGCCCCTTCTTCAGACAGAGGGACAGAGCACACTTCTCTTCCAGGCTAGAACTGCTCCTCATTGGCTAAACACACTGAAAGGTAGTAGTGGGGACTCATGGCTCAAAAACCCATCCAGAGGAATAGTAGCTGAACATTTTGCCTTGTGTTTTAGCTTCTTCGAGGGCTAGGCCCTGGCTCTTTTTTTTAATTGAAGTCTGGGAATCTGGCCTAGCTACTGGAGCCAACTGAGAAAGTGGGCTGGGGGCTGCAGTCTGATTAGTCTATGGGTTAATCTAGCCATCTAAAATTGCAGCCAGAATGTGTGGTGTTTTTTTTTAAAAAAAGGCATTTTCTGGGCCTTTTCACACATGCAAGAAATATCTCCTTGCAGCCATCAAAAGTTGTGACCTTACGCTCAACATATCTGGGAGCAAGCCCCACTGAACCCAATGAGTTACTTCTGAGTAGAGATGCATAGGATTATGTAGAAGAGATTTATGCATATGCGAACTCACTCTGTGAGAAGAGTTAGAGATACAGGGCACATTCATGTGAGAGTTCTGTCTGTTGAGGAGTCTGAATGCTCCTCCAGTGGTCTTTAAACCACTTATTATTATTATTATTATTATTATTATCATTATTAGCATTATTATTAGCATTATTATTATTAGCATTAGCATTAGCATTATTAGCATTAGTGTTATCCCACCGTTTTTCCTCTTAGAAGGAACCCAAGGGTGCTTACCTGGTCTTCTTCCTCCCTATCTTATCCTCACCACATCCCTTATCACCCTGTGAGCTTCACAGCCAGGCGGGGACTAGAACCCAGATCTTTGAAATCCCAGTCCAGCACTCTAACCACTATATCACATTGGCTCTTTGTGTAGGGAACGATGAGCCACTGACTGCATTTCTCCATTTTTCTTTTAAAGAAAGAAAGAAAAACATAATCTCTTTCTATAGCAGCTAATTTTCCCCAGGGGAGGAGCAGGGGAAATTAGTAAAAGAAAGATGAAGGCCAGTAAGTGTCCATGTCCTTTCCTTTCTCCATCTCTATGATTTCTACCTCCCCCACCCCTCCAGTTTTCTGTGGTGTGGGTGGTGGTGGAAACAAGGGTTGCATTAAATATAAGCAACACTGTTCAGTTGGGGTGCAGTTTCCTGGAGAAGGCCTTGTCCGGCCCATCACCACTTGACTTGCAGAGGCTGTGCAGGATTTCAGTGAGGATTCTTTCCTGACCCTACCTGGAGATGGGGTGGGTGGGTAGGGATTGAACCTGGGACCTTCTGCATGGGAAGCAAGGGCTCTCCCACTGAGCCATGGCCTCTGAACCATCCTGATTTGACATCAAGGGACTTGATTCTACTAGGAGGAGAAGCAAGGTTGGGTGCATTTCTTCTTAGGATGTGCGTGGATCATACCCAAGCAAGCAGTAAAATAAAAAGGAGCATGCATGTATGTACTTGAGTGTGCATATGTGAAGGCCAGAAAAGTCTTAAGAGTTAAGTGGAAAGTTATTTAGCACCATGGACAAAAAAACAGGTCCTAACTGGTGTGTGTGTGTGTTGTCCTGTTTCTTAGATAAATCAGAGCAGGTTTCATGGCTTTCTCGGTCTACAATCCAATACACCTGCCTTCTTCAATCCGGTGCCCTCTAGGAGCCCTGGATTACAACTTCCAGCATCTCCAGCTAGCATGCCTATTGGCTGGGGGTGATGCCACTGGCCATACTGGCTAGGTGATGGGAATTGTAGTCCAACACATCTGGAGAGAACCACCTGGGAGAAAGTTGGTATACCCATTTCCCTGGGTGTGCACCTCGTTGCATTTGATGGATCCAAGGTTTCATCCACAGCATCTCCAGGTAGGGCTAGAAAAAAAAATCTACCTGAAACCATGCAGAGCCACTGCCGGTCAGTGTTGACAGTACTGGGTTAGCTGGACCAAGGTTCTGATTCAGTATAAAGCAGCTTCCTACGTTCCAATGATCTACTGCTGCTGCAATCTCATGCATGTCTACAAGGATGTAAGTCCCACTCTGTTCAATGCGAATTATTTTCAAATAAGTGTGCATATGGTTCCTTGGTTGCTTCAGGCTGAAGCCCTATTATGCTGCATTTCACCCATGGGGCAAGGGAAATCCTTTCTAACAAGGAAACAAGAGTTCTGCCACTGAGTTTAACTAGGGTGAATTCCACCTATTGTCAAAATCTTGTTGAAGTTCTCCCTAAGTTTCTAAAAGCCCAAATCTTTGTAGGGCAGGTGGGCTTTATTTGAAAACCAAGGCCAGGTCTACACCAAGCAGGATATGACACTTTGAAAACGGCTTGAAAATGGTATATTGAGGCCATAGCTAGACCTAAGGTTTATCCCTGGATCATCCAGGGGTCAAACCTGTTCATCTAGGTGACACACAGAACCCTGGATGATCCCAGGAAAAAATTTAGGTCTAGCTGTGTCCTGGACCCCAAAAATTGTCAATACTGTTATAAACCAGTTTAAAGCAGTAGTGTAGATCCTGCCCAAGGCTTTCTTTAAACCCAGTCTCAGCTTCCCAAGCAGTATTTTAAGTTTTGAGAATTGCCCAGAATTTGCCTATTGGGTGGTAGAGAAATGAAATGAAATGAAATGAAATGAATGAAAGAAAGAAAGAAAGAAAGAAAGTCCCTGTTCTGACATAATCAGGAGATATTTAGGGTTAAACTGTTCTGCCTCCACTCTCATCAATTAAACACACACACACAACTCTTTCGATCTTACTTCTGTGTAGGATCAGTAGAACTGTGGTTTTGGATTGCACATCTTAATTTTTATGGATGGATTTCCTGCATTGCACTTATTGGTTTGTATTGTATTGCGGAAATTGATTTGTATTGTATCTGCTCTGCATGGGGTTGTTGTTGTTGTTAATCTTGTAGGCCGCCTGGAGAGCGCTCCCCCTTTAGAGGCGGTTTAATTTTAAATAAATAAATAAATACACTTGCTGTCAAGCTAAGAAAATGAACTTCCCTCGCACAGGTTCAAGATTTCGCATCTTGGACCTGTTTCTTCTCTTTCCTTCGAATAGCTCTCTAAGTATTTTTTTTTAATGGGGGGGCAGGTGTGTGAAGAGCCCTCTTGATCTCTCCCCACATTTCACTGGGGTTTGGCGGGGAAGGGCCTCCGACTTGATCCTCCTGGAACCGTAGACGATCCTTTAAATGGGACTCGTCCCGGGGGGGGAAAAGGGAGCCATGTTAATGGAGTCGAAGGCCGGGCGTATAATCCTTGGATCAACCCAGATCGCTCGCTGAATTTGCCACCACAGGCTTGGGGTTGAGCGGTGTTATTATTCGCCTCCGGTTCCGTCAAGCCACGCTCCGGATCCGTCGAGAACAGAGATCCGCGGGGAGGGGGGGGGGGCTGGCGGTAGAAAAGTGATCCCACTCCGAATCTATTCGGTGCTTCCGAAGGGGACGACGGTTCCGCACACCGCCTCCCCACCCCCACCCCGGAGCTCCGAGGCTGGGCGATCCGGCCCACTCTCCCCTGAGAGTAAGCCCCCATTGAACTCCATGGGATTCGCCTTTGGGTAGAGATGCCCGGGATTGCGCTGGGTCGGAACCATTTGCGTTTAATCCGAAGCGAGTCCCGCTGATCCGAATGGGCTTACCCTCCCCAGTAAGTGTGAGAAAAGACCATTGCAGCCTCATTCTGCCCTTTGATTGCTTCATGAAGACTTTAAAAAAGAAAAAAGAGAGAGAAACCCAGACAGTATTGGTTTCGCGTGTCTGGTTCACTTGGGTGGAGACTTTTGGCAGATTTAATGTCCCTTCAAATGAGTTTTTTCTGCGCCAGGTGCCCTGTGGAAAACTATTTTTCTAGCATCTCTCTCTCTCTCTCTCTCTCTCTCTCTCTCTCTCTCTCTCTCTCTCTCTCTCTCTCTCTCTCTCGAGCACATTAGGTCTGTTAACCCTTTCCTTCCATCTTTACACCGCTTGGGGTTACCGGAATGGTTCTGAAAAAGTAGATCAGTTCTAGGTTGTCTCCACGCACACCTTTGCAATATGTCCACAAAACGGTTTCGTTTGCTTTTGTTTCTTTCACCCTCTGCGGAGGGAGGGAGGGAGGGAGAGAGAGAGAGAGAGAGAGAGAGAGAGAGTGAGAGAGAGAGAGAGAGAGACTTCATAGGCATCCACACAGCCCAATCCGAAGCACTTCTACTCACAAGTAAGTCTTACTGAATAAGCATAGCGTAACGCAAATTCATTGGCATCAATGGGTCTTAAGTAGCCACGAACTCCAGTTCCATCTATTTCAGTGGGTCTACTCTAAGTATGACTAAGTCGCAACCCAGTGTGCATTGTACGATTTGGGTCTCTCTGACTTGATTCTGTATCCATCGCCCGGTGGGTTCAGTTAAATCGATGAGTTTAACGGAGCTGCATTGTCACAGTATCTGACACACACGCAGAGTTTTATTTAGACCACAGCCTCTCAGAGTGGCTAAGGAAGGTCAGATGGTATATGCAGCCATGTGCACAGTGTCTCTCTCTCTCTATATAATCGCACACTTGTTATAAAAGAGGCAGTGTGGTGTAGTGGTTAGGGTATTGGAAGGGGACTCCAAAGTCCAGGGTTCTAGTCTCCACTTGGTCATGAAACTCAATGGGTGACTTTCGACCAGTCACTGACGCTTAGCCTAACCTACCTCACAGGGTTGTTGTGAGAATGAAATTGAGAGGCGGAGGCTCATGTAAGCTGACTTGAGTTCCTTACAAGGGGGAGTGTAGGTGAGAGCCAGGATATCAGTGTAATAAATAAATAAATCGGTCGTCACGATGTCCTACATCACACACAAAATAAAACTATAGTTCCAATCCAGCACATATTAGTTATTTAACCGCAATGCCTCATTAAAAGGATTTGACTCTTTCTGGCAGAAAGTACAACCATCTCACCAAGCACAGCAACCCTACTTCTCACAATGCAATGAAAAGACCGATCCAAACAAGGTTTACTCGAAGGTAAGTCCAGTTTATTTCCGAGGGGCTTCCAATTACGCTGAGAATCGCCCCTTCCGTCCTATTTCCTCACTTGCTTTAAATGAGCTTTCTTCCGACTAAATATGTCAATGATCCTTCATTTTATCCATAATCCGCGTAGCCTGGCTCTCCAAAGCATTCTTTCTTGAGAGAGTAAATTCGTTGGACTCAGAGGGGTTTATCTCTGGCTATATGGTCGCAAATAATTATTACACAATCCTTTACACCATTTTAGTCGGATTTACTCCTAGGTAAATCTGCACAGGCTTGCAGTTTTGCAATCCTACGCATGTCTACTCCGAAGTCCCATTGAGTTTAATGGGGCCTACTCCCAGGTAAGCGGTATAGGATTGTAGCCTTACACAACAATCCTACGCAACTTGACTCAGATGTAAGCCCTACTGCGTTCAATGGGCCTTATCCCCAGGTACATGTCCCTGGGATTGCTGCAGCCTTAATCCAGTTTAAGGAAAAGGAAAATCGTGGTTCCGAATCCTGTTTGATCCAATGAGCAGAGGACATTATCCAGAGTTAGTCCTGCGTAGAGTAGACCCATCGAAATGAATGAGACTTAAGTGAGTGACTAACTTATCCCATTCATTTCAATGGGTCTACTCTACGTAGAAGAGAATGGAGAAAAAGCAAGAATTACCTATCTATCTATCTAGAGATATCTAGATATCTATATTATATATCTATATAAATATAGGTATATAGTATGATAGATAGATAGATAGATAGATGGATGTTGCCTCGTAGTAATACTTGAGCAATGTTTCAAGTGAGTAACAGTGGAGTAACCCTAGCAATAGAGCTTGATAGACAGACCAGCGGCCAGTTTAATTTTTTTTAAAAGGGCAAAGAAATAAGCAAAGCAAAGTCCAGAACGATCCACTCCCAAGAAGGCGGCTGTTGGAAGAGTTCGGGGGCGGAAGATTTAATGGTGCCTTTAAAAAAAAAAACGCCACCCACCCCCAGCCACCCCTCCCCCTCGGTAAAGACAGAGATCTGTGGTTTTCTAATAATAATAATAATAATAATAATAATAATAATAATAATAATAATAATAATAATAATAATAATAATAATAGTAGTGGGCGATGGGGAAACTTACGGCAGAGAAGGCCGCTCCGCTCCTCTCCAGCCCGGCAAGGCCTGTTCCCTCCTGGGGAGGGCCGGGGAGGGTCCTCCTCCTGTCGGTCGCGGGGTATCGGGAGGAGAAACCAGCCGCCGTCGCTGCCTGTCTCTCGCGGCTACCGTATTTCTCCCCGCTGCTGCCCAGAGGCGCCCCGAAATAATCTCGGCTGGTCTTCTTGGACGCCTGGAGCGGGCTTGGAGTGGCCCAGGGAAGGCACCGGTGTGGCCACCTCCCCCAACCCGTTCGGATCTGGTCTGCGGTCCAGCTCCTTCCACCCCCACCCAATGTTCTCAGCAAGGCAGAAGACGCCTCCCTGCCCTGCCCTGCCCTGCCCCAGACGACCCCGCTCTCCTCCTCCTCCTCCTCCTCGTGCCTGGCTGGCTGTCTCCGGCTGCGCCTTGGTTTCTGCACTCGCACAACTTGGCTGGATCTTTTCAGCCCCTTCGCTCTGCCAATGGCGCGGAAGCAGCAACCAGCAACCTGCCCCAGGCGGGCGGGCGGGCGGGCGTGCTTCCGCTCTTCCCTTCCCACGCAACCGTCGGCTCGTGTGTGTGCGTGTGTGTGTGTGTGTGTGTGCGCGCGCGCGCGCGCGTGGAGCCAACCGTCGAGTAAGGAATCCCACAGGGGCGGATGCTCCCCACTGACACTGCCAGAAGACTGGATACAGCGGCTGCCCATTTTTATTTATTTATTTATTTATTTATTTATTTATTTATGCATGCATGCATTTGTATCCCGCCCTATATCAGAGGCAGTAAGCCTATATACATCAGTTGCTGGGGAACATGGGTGGGAGGGTGCCGCTGCACCGTGTCCTGCTTGGGGAGCCCCTAGCTGGCCACTGTGTGAACAGGGTGATGGACTAGATGGACCCTTGGTCTGATCCAGCAGGGCTCCTTTTATGAGCATCATGTCCTTTTATGAGCATCAATTTATTTGATGCTCATAAAGAGCCTTTTGGCTGAGGTGCGGGATAAAAATACTCTAAATAAATAAATAAATAAATACATGTCCATTCAGAAGTAGAGAGTTTTCTCCTCCTCCTCCTCCTCCTCCTCCTCCTCCTCCTCCTCCTCCTCCTCCTCTCCCCCCCCTTCTCAGAATGTGCAGGGAATTTATTTATTTATTTATTTATTTATTTATTTCCTGGAGTGGCATTTTTCTTAGTCGAAAGGCAGGCCACAGCTAGACCTAAGGTTTATCCTGGGATCATGGGGGGGGGGGGATCTACACTACTGCTTTTAAAACTCTTTAAAGCGCTTTGAAAACGTTTTGAAACCTGTATATGCAGTGTGTCCTGGGCCCCAACAGTTGTCAAAACTGTTATAAAGCACTTTAAAGCAGTAGTGTAGATCCGCCCCCCCAGGGTTCGCCCCTGCCTGAGCACTGAATCCCCTGTGTGTCACCTAGATGAACAGGTTTGACCCCTGGACGATCCAGGGATAAACCTTAGGTCTAGCTATGGCCGCAGAGTACAAATTCATTCATTTCATTCATCTGTTGCATTTCTGTACTGCCCAGTAACTGGAAGTCTGTGGATAGTTTACAAAGCTTAAAGGCTTTAAAAAAAAGGTTGTCAAAACGGTTTCCGTACTAACATGTAAACAGACACACAGAAAGACACATGTGTCTAAAACAACTTTAAACAATCCTTAACAAGCTGCCTCTGGTATCAGAGGCTGTAAGCCTGTGTGCACCAGTGGCTGGGGAACAGGGGTGGGAGGGTGATGTTGCACCATGTCCTGCTTGGTTGGTCCCTGGTCGACAGCTGGTTGGCCATTGCGCCAACAGAGTGCTAGACTAGATGGACCCTTGGTCTGATCCAGCAGGGCTCTTCTGATGTTCATCTGACCTCAGTGCAGCATACAGCTTGGGCTGTATGCTTCCCTCTGAGCAAGTTGACTGCTATATTTTCTGCTAGGCAGTGGAAAAATTGGGGAGTGGCTGTAGCTCAGCGGTAGAGTCTCTGCTTTACATGCAGAAGGTGCCAGGTTCAATCTTCTCCAGGTAGGGATAGAAAAGAATCCTGCCTGAAATCCTAAAGGACCACTGCCAGTCTGTGTCGACAGTACTGGCCTAGATGAACCAAGGGTATCAATCAGTATAAGGCAATGGCCAGGGATTATGGGAGTTGTAGTTCAAAATGTCTGGAAGGCACTGGGTTGGGAAGGGTAGTGGGCTGAGTAGTGGACCACCTGCTTGCATGGAGAAAGTCTGAGGTTCAATTCCCCACTTCTCCAGATTCCTGCCTGAAACCCCTGGGGAGCTGCTGCCAGTCAGGGTTGACAATACTGGGCGAGATGAACCAAAGGTCTGACTCCATATAAGGCTGCTTCTTATGTTCCTAACATTATGTGGATTCAACAGCCTGACTTTAGCTGGGTTGGACACAAGACACACCAGATCCATCTGTCTCTCTTCGCATCCTATCCCTAGATAGAGCATATTCTGAGACAGAGTACATCAACCTTATGAAAGCCTTCTTGCACTCTAAGGGGCCCTCCAGCTGTTTTGGACTACAGCTCCCATAATCCTCAACCACTGGCCATGCTGGTGGAGGCTGATGGGAGCTGAATTCCAAGGCAGCTGGAAGGCCCCCATATTGGAGAAGGGTGTGCTTTGGAAGGAAAAAACAATAAAAAAGTGGACCTCTTTGTATGTGGGGAACCCAACAGAGAAGGTCTTGTAGCACTTTAAAGGCAAACACAATTATTGTGTTTCCTGTCCGCTTTGCCAGATGCATTGAGTTCCAAAGTCTGTGTTAGCATAACACCTTCATGAGGCCAAGAATCCAAAGGTCACCCAAAACGTGCAAGTGTTTGAGAGCTCCAGATGTTACAAAAAAGCAAAACAAAACAAAAACAGGTTTAGAGGGGGGAGGACAAAAGTCCACCCCCAACCTGCTTTTGGAAATGGATCTTGTGTAGCTTTGTGACCCAGATAAACACATTACACAAATATGGATTTTGGTCCGTCCCCCCTTTTCTTTTCTTTTTCTTTCTTACGGCCAACATGGCAAAACCTTCACTTTTGATGCATTAAGTTAACCTTTGTAAACTGCCCAGAGAGCTTCCTCTATGGGGCGGTATAGAAAAATAATAAATAATAATAAATAGTAATATTAAGTTGGGTGTGTGTGTGTAGTGGGGGACTGTTAAACGTTGGGTTTAAATGGCCGTGAAATACTAAATGCAGCATGTGCTTATTATTATTATTAGTAGTAGTAGTAGTAGTAGTAGTAGTAGTAGTAGTATCCTACCTTTTGCTCAATACTGGGCCTCGAGGCGAGGCGGCCTTACAAAATTTTAAATATATACATTTTAAAACCTATGAAAAGGAATATATATATAGTTAAGCAAAGATGTCTGGAAAACAAGTGCCATTGCCTTGCAACACAGTGGGGAGAGAATTGAATGCAGAAGGCCCCAGGTCCAATCCCAAGGCTGAGAAAGACTGCAGATTTATGTTTACTGTCCTGGAATTTACAACTTTCTCTCTCTCTCTCTCTCTCTCTCTCTCCTGGATTCAGAGTGTGTAGCTTGTCTATCACTGGCACTAAGCTTTGGTACACAGAGGACATCTTCTGTCTGAAGCCCTGGGCAGCTGCTGTGTAGGCATGGATTAAATGGACCCATCCTAGTTTGGGTCAGAATATGCTGCTTCCTATGTTGTTGTTTTTAAGGTGCCACAGGACTCTATGTTTATGTGTGCATGTTTGCTGTAATGTGACACAATTGGCTTCCTTTGTACGTCATGTCTCCATCCATCCCTCCATCCCCAAAACTGAAAGCTCTTCTGATATTTTCATCTTCTTCTGCACAGAGCTCTAACTTCCCAGAGAGAGTCGCGTGAGTAAATGTAGAGAAATTAATGATGGTGGATGATGGTTCCAATTTTGGTGGAACTGTGAATCCATTCTGGGTTTCCATCAGAACCAGACAGAACTCTAAAAGAGCTCTCCAAGGTCCTTCTAAACCAGCCTTCCTCAACCTGGGGCGCTCCAGATGTGTTGGACTACAACTTCCAGAATGCCCCAGCCGGCTGGGGCATTCTGGGAGATGCAGTCCAACACATCTGGAGTGCCCCAGGTTGAGGAAGGCTGTTCTAAACCATAGCAAGATGAGCTGCTTCAGCTTCTCCCAGCCTGACACCTTTGCCTTCCCACATGCACTGAGCAGTAAATCGTTGAATTCCATATGGTGGAATCCCAGCCTCAGGCTTCGGTCCTATGCACAGTTACCTGGAAGTAAGCTCCATTGAGCAGAATGACACTTACTCATGCCATTACTTCCACCACCTTTGTAAACATCAACAGAAATGTAAATAAAAGTAGTGTACAATATAATAAAGAAAACAGGCCAAAGAAAACACCTTTTAAAACATCATCCACAACAACCAAGCAGGAAAAAGTATCACAGATAAAGCAATAAAAAAACACTAAAACAGCTTAAAACTGAAAAACAACTGCAAAGATGTCAAAGATTCTTTAAAAAAACACCTGGGAGAACAGGAAAGTTTTTGACTGGTGCCTAAATGATACCAGGATGGGCATAAAGCGAATCTCTCCGGGCAGAGAATTTCAGAGGGAAGGAGCCAATGCAGAAAAGACTCTGTCTCCTTCCAGTCACCACTAGCAAACAACAAACTTCAGAGGGGTGAGTGGGTGGGTGGACTGGGAAACACTGGCAGTGAGTAAGCAAGGATATGATTATGAATCCTGTGCATCAATCAGAAGAATAGCAGAAGGAAAGGACTTGGATATAGACTTGGAAACATTCCCCGGAACTCCGCAGAACTTTGAACCCACAATGTGGAATACCTTGGAGAATCGCGCAGGTTAATTAAGTCCCACCACCACCACCACCACACTGGATGCAACCAGGAGACATGCAACTTACTTCGTTGTGAACACGTGAAAGACCTGCACAGCACGGGGTAGAGTCCTGGCTCACTTACTTTGGAGTAAGCCCCCAATGAATTCAATGGGGCAGGCGGTGGACTCAGTCAGTGTGAACCGGATGGGGCTGCCTGACCCCTGCCCTGAGCACACTGATTCGGGAATCCCTTCCCTCGGTTCTTCCTTCCGAGTAAACATGCCCCGATCGGGCTGTGTAAGGCCTTTGCAGGCTACATACCCCAGAAACTCAATGGATATGGATTTGGACACCTGTTTCATATATGTTGCTCTCTTTGCAGACTGCAAGCCCATATGCATTGACTTGGGAGTAATCCCCATGGAACTCAATCGGGACTTAAAATGGATGACTTTGGGTTTGTTCTAAAAGTATAAAATCCATCAAGACTATTTTTAAAGGATTCTCTCTCTCTCCCCCACGCGTTCTATTTTCCTTCCTTTTTTTCCTTCCTTTTTTAAAAACTTCCATCTTTTTTTCCTTCTATGTTGCCTTCCTTGCTTCCCCTATCTCTCTCACACATACACTTTGATCAACACTTTAAAAACAAACAACCATATCTATATTTGTTGCTTTTGCTGCAACAGACTAAAAAGGATTCTCTCCCCCTTGTCAATTACATCTATATCTGTATCCATCCTCACACGCATTAGGTTCGAAATGTGATTTAACTGGTTGCCTGTCTTTGTGTGTGTGTGTGTGTGTGTCCCTGATCCACTGATACTCCGCTTAGGCTGAGGTTCTTTCTAAACACACTCAAATCCGTAGGACTGGCACCGACTCCATTGCATTTGAACCCGTTCCAAAGCGCTGTCTGCCAGACTTTCAGCCAGGAAAGATTTAGTTTTGAGTCCTATTTCTATGCACGGGTGCTGGTGGGTGGGGATGGGGCACACAGCGAGGTCACCTTCGGCTTCGAATTCCGTGTCTGGCTAAGGCTGAAGAGAGTTTTATTATTTATTTATTTATTTATTTATTTATTTATTTTATTTGTTTATTTGAAGTCATCCCACTCTTCAGCCCCAAAGCCTCCCTTTTTTGCAATCAGTAAAATAAGATGCTCCCTGCACACAGGCTTTGCCATCTAAAATGGCATGGCATACAAGGAAAAAGTGACGAGGAGGGGAGAGGAAAGCAGCTGGAATGGCTGCTGGCAGAGACAGTTTTTCCTCCTATTACATAAAGAGGTCCAGCATTGGGAGGCAGCAAGGTAATTTTCCAGGGGGCACATTTGCCCCTTTGCCCTCCCCCCTCTGGTACAGCCTATGTTCATTGCCACCCCCTGGCTTCACCACTTCCAAATCCCACACTTGTATATTGTATTCTGTGGGGTAAAGGACCTACATGGCTGTTTCGACGTTCTGAACAGGACCCAGAATGCCTGTTAGCCATAAACAGTTCTTACTTGCAGGTGGAAATAATGTTGACTTCTTGCTGAGTCTAGAGCAGAAAAATAGATGGATTTTTTTTTATTTTTATTTTTTTACTACTCTTGTTTAAGATGGAACTAGGCTTTCATAAAGTAATGTCTGATCCAAAGGAGTTGGGAAATTTCCCAGAGGGAAATAAGTCCCTTAAAAAGAAAATAGGAGGAAAAAAAGGAATTCCACAAAATGGGTCTTTATGAGTTCCAGGCGGTATTTATCTACTTGAATTCACATTAATTGGCAACGTTTAAAAGTTCGTTGTGTCTAACGGACATCCGAGAGGAATTTAGGAGGAGATGTTTTGTCTCGAAAAATAATCCCCTCCAGAAAAAAAAGGGGGGAAAGGTAGATAAACATCGACTCGCAAACTGAACCGTTCCGAATTGTGATAGGTCCTGGGCAGTGCGAACCTAAATGAAGCCCTTGGGTGATTAGGGAATTTTAAATATCCCAAGCAGAAATCAGAAATCTATTCGAATCCCAGCTGAAGGAAAGCTTGAGGTTTAGCCCGGATTTAGTTTGCTTTTTAATTATTATTTAGATCTGCAAACCTAGCAGAGTTGTTTAAACAAGATCCTTTTAAATTGCTCAACCATGTGAGCTGCAAATTATTATTATTATTATTATTATTATTATTATTATTATTATTATTATTATTATTGAATCTATCTTGATTTCTAGATCTCAATCCCATGCGTGTTTACTCGAGGGCAAGTCCCACTAAGATCAATGGGGTTCATGATCCCTGTCCAGAAAGTATGTTTAGGATCGCTCCCTGCGATGCTTTCACCGAGGAAGGCTTGTCCTGTTAACAAGACCTGTTTGGTTTGGACCCAAATGGAGCTAGGTCCAGTAAGGTTAGAACACGATCCTAAACCAACGCAGGCGAAAGTAAATTACACTGAAATAAAGGAATTTATTCCCTAACAAATGAATGGTGTGTGTTTAAAAAGCAGACCTCTGATAAACAACAGCTACTGGATTTATGTGAAATATACCAATAGAATTAAAGGTCATTCTCTGCTTGTTTACTTGGGAGTCCTACTTAGTTCGGTTAGGGCTTTCGTCCTCCTTAAGTTCCATTGAACCGTACAGGACTCCAGACAGCTAACTTTAGCTGGATCTGAGCCACTATACAGAAATCCCCAGTCATGGGGTTACTCCAAAGCAACGTGTTGAGGTCTTAAATCGTTTTAATATGACCAGCCGGCTTAAATCGAAGAAGTCTGAGCTCCGGCTATTGGGCGGTATAGAAATGTAATAATAAATAAATAAATAAATAAATAAATAAATAAATACCCTACTGAGAGAAGGTGGGACCTTTGGAATGCAAATGGCTATAAATTCGAATATTTCAGTTTATTTGAAGGAGGTTCCGAAGGATAAGAGATTTGGGAGACTATATATATATATGTGTGTGTGTGTGTGTGTGCATGTGTGTGTGTAAACACACACAAATATAAGTGTATAAAAAACAAGGGTGCTCAATGCAGTCTGAGTTGTATATTTAGGGAGCAATCCTATGCCTATGTAGACAGAAAAAAAAACATCAGGTACCCAGCTCAATGTGCCTAGATAGGCATATCTGTCTATGTGTATTTGTATGCACCATGAGACTGTATTTCTAAGCTATTGGATTTACCAACTATTAAACACACTTAGGGTGCAATCTTCTACACACTTCCTTGGGAGTGAGTCCCACTGAATGAAATGGGATTTACCTCGGTGTAGGTATGAGTAGGGCTGTAGCGTTGGGATCACTCTGGTGGAAGAGTTGTCTACACTTTGAGCAATTCTACATCTGATACATCTCCATAACCTTTGCAGAAGGAGAGTCAGGTCGCTAGAAATTAGTAGGGAATTATATTATTATTATTATTATTATTATTATTATTATTATTATTATTATTATTATTATTATTATTGAGCCCCACTGAGACTCCTGAATCAAAATCCTAAATTTCGGAGCCATTTTCATTGCAAATAAAACGCCTTGAGGACCAGTCCCACAGAAACCAATGGGACTTACTCCTGAGTGAGCATGATTCAAAGGATGGAGAACTATACCTCTCCCTATCTTTTATTTTATTTTTCTTGTTTTAACTTAGACATTGTTGTGGGATGGGGAGGGGAGAAGTTGAGCTAAATTAGTCCAGGCTTAAAAAAACAAAGAAGGAGAAAGTAAGTATGAAAGTAAAAGTAAGAAGTAAGTAAGTATGGGGTTGAACTCTCGCACATAAAGAAATCCTATACATATCCACTGAGAAGTAAGCCCCAAATGAGCAAAACAGGACTTCATCCAGGTAAGGGTGTGTGAGGTTGCACCTTATTCTTATGGGGTTTATTTTGGTTTTCCCCTAAACATGGAAACCCATCAGCTGAAATCTGCCCATCTGCTCCAGAAGACATTTCGAATTTAATAATTCTGAATCCAGGAATTGGTCTTGTATAGCAGAACTAAACAGAGTTCACAGTCCGTCAACACACAATCTCACTTCTAGTTAACCCAGCTGTCTTCGTTTTAACCTGCATAATTTGGGAGTTGTAGAGTAGATTTAACTGCTGCTAGAATTGAGGGGAAAAAGTGAGTCAGAAATCCTTGCCTACCGCAAATCTAGGGAGTCATGAGATCAAAATCTCCCGGGTTCAATGGGATCAGTTCTATAGAATAGTATCATTACTTTTTTAAAAAGTGTGTACATTTACCTGCAGAGTTTTTGGTTGGAAAAGTGATTCAAAAAGCACAGAATGGAATAGGCTTGCACATATATTGACCAAATAACAGCATTGAAACCACTGCTATTATGTCACATAGTAACCTAAAGAAGGTTATATCATGTTCTTCTATATGTTGTCCTAGTCTTTAAAACTACACATTTTTTTTTATAACCAGCATGTAATAATAACTATGAATTTATGATACCACTTTTTTGTAATGGTTTCTTTCCTCCCTTTTAAGAGAAACCAGCTCAATAATAATAATAATAATAAAATATCTGCGGTTCAGAGATCGCTCCTGTTATTTTGCTGCGTAGCCAGGTTCTGAAATAATTTCCTGCTTAGCTGGTTCCTGCTTGAACGTTTTACTGTGTTGTGGGTTGGTGAGAAAGAAAAAGGAACGAAGATCAGAAAGAGGGCAAAAAACTGCTTAGGAATAACAATTCATAAAACGTTAGAGAAGGTAACAGGAACAGATGAAAATTGAAATGATTGCAGAGAACAGAGGGCAAGTTTATAGTCGTTTGCCTGGGAGTAAGTCCCAAAGAACTCAATAAGGCTTACTCCTGAGTAGACCTACCGAGGATCACGCTGCTAAATGGAACTTTTATTGGGCATCTCCGGGTGATCCCGATTTCTCTTGCAACTTAACACCCCTATCAGTTCCAGGGTGACCTCTTTTCTCAACACGTGTGAGGAGGATCGTGGGTGCAAAGAAAACCCGCAAGGCGATATTCCCGCAAGGCTGCTGCAACCCTGGAATCGAAGCCCTTTGGGGATAAAATTAAATTAATTTAAAAAAATAAATAAATAAATCACACAACTGAGGCAGCAATTGTAAACACCGACTCCGCCCCCCTGAACGCAGCAAGTGGCTTACTTCCGAGTAAACATGCTTAGGATGGCGCTGTCACAGGGAAAATGCCTGACGGTTTGCGCCTTTTTGAATGCTATATTAGGAAGTAAGATAACAACAAGGGTATTTTGTAGATTAGGCAAGGTATCACTTGAAATAATAATAATAATAATAATAATAATAATAATAATAATAATAACAACAACAACAACAAGAAACGCTGCTGATGGAGACATTTCCTAAGTTCTAGTTAAAAGCTTCCATTCCACATTTTCTCATCCTTCACCCCCCACCCCCCAAATGGGGGTTTATCCTTACACTCTGTTTATCCGCCTTTCAGCCATTCACGCCTCCCCAGACGGCGAACAATACTAATAAATGAAACCAATTCAAGTCCGAAAATTCAAGCAAAGGAAAACGTGGCCCAACATTTCTAAGCGTTGGTGAGAAGGATTCACTGAAGGAGGATCGCTCAACGGATCCGATACAGTTCTCTTCTCCTAGGTCAACTTCTTACTCGGAAGCAAGTAGTATAGGGATCTTCTCCAGGGAGCATGTTTCTAGATGCGGATTTTCTACCCCCACCTTCCTCTTTCACACGTGTCTGTGTCAACCAGATCGGATGAACTCGGGCTAAAATTGTGTTGTAGGGGTCGGTTTTCCCCGGCTATTTTATTCCTATGTAGCAGTTTTGCTTTTTTTTTCACTGCATCGGTTCATTATGAATTTCATTATATGCATTTTATCGTTGTGCCCCGCCTTGGGAGGGGACCCGGCCTGAAAGGCGGCCTAGGAAGATTTTTAATAAGGAGAAAATAAATAAATAAATAAATAAATAAATAAATAAATGATTTATGGGCGGCCACGTTAGTAGCTTGCAAATGGTTTGAAAGGGCCATTGAGTGAGGCGAAGGATGTGAAGGAGGGGGAGGGGGGCCTGTGAAGCGAAGAAGAGAGGTGTCAGGCTGGCTTTGTAACTTTAATATAAGTAAGCTCCATTTATTTGCTCCGGTTGTCAAAGCGCTTTTCACCACTTCGGATCTGTACTTTGGGGTTTATAAAGGAGTCGGGTTCCAGTGGCGGCTGGCGACTCAGATTTCGGCGGGGGGATGGTTCCATTCTGGTTTTCAGTCAGAACTCTAAAGGAGCTCTCCAGTGTGCTGAAACCAATTTTTTTGGGGGGTAGAGTTCAGCACCTTGGATAGCGATTTTTAACGGTTCTCTCTGGTTCTGAGTACAACCTAGAATAGAATCACAGCCCCGCCGAAATTGGTGCCACCAGCCACTACTGCACCCATCGCCTCGCCTGGTTTGCTAAGTCAATCTCTCTCTCTCTCTCTCTCTCTCTCTCTCTCTCTCTCTCTCTCTCTCTCTCTCTCTCTGCCCCCCCCCCGTCTCCATTTTGCTGTTTTAAATCCACTTTGTTCCTCCCTATCGGTAGAATCAAAAGCTGCATTCAGGTCCCAGGCAGGCAGGTGCGGGGGTCCACCCGCCATTTGCAACCGTTAAAGCGCCCCTTTCAGTAAGTGTCTGTTTATATCCCCCCCTTCCTCGCCCTGTCTCTGTTTTCACAGTCGTAGACCCCCCCTTCCCGCCCCCAGAAGCCGGGCCCCATTCACGCGTTTACCTTCAAGGATGATTCATGGATCTCCCAGCCCGAGGGTGGAGTTCCTCCTGGGCAGATCTTTTGAGTGGAGTCAAACGGGGGGGGGGGGGGAGAGATTGAGAGGAACTTCCCATTGAGGAGAATAGAGGCATGACGGGGGACAAATGTATGTGTCGGTGTTGGGGGATGGGGAGAGACTGGCAAAGGGGGGTGGGTGAGCCGGACGGGATGAGTTCAGGGCGATTAGAGATTTGGGCGCTGGACCTAAGGGCCTGTGGATCCAGGGTTACTCGTACTTCGAGTAGCCCCATTGAAATGAACGGGACTTCAGTGAGTCCGGGGTCATTTAAAAAAAACACAATCTGCCCATTGCTTGTAGATTGGAGGGCAAACGTCCTGCTAGCATTCGGTTTAGGAGGAGTCTTGCGAATTATTTGATCGGCTTGCGTTGAGGTTGGCGAGACTTAGATGGCGAGATTTGCACGCCTTCTCCTTCCATCATCATCACCATCATCACTTTCGAGAGGCCTAGCGGTTAGAGTGTCCCACTAGGACTGGAGGACCCCAGGTTCAAAAACCCCATTTTGCCATTAAAAACAACAACACCTCATTGGCTGGGTAATCTTGGCCCAGTTACTCTCTTTCATCCTAACCTACCTCACAGGGTTGTTGTGAAAATAATGAAGAGGATGTGGGTGGAAGCTATGTATGTTGCTTGCAGGGGAGCCTAAAAGTATATGAGATCTTAGATTAGTTTACCTCCTTTCCAAAGAAGAAGAAAAGAACCTGGAAACTGAAGGAGGAGGAGGAAGAGGAGGAGACCCTGCAAGGATGAAATCGAAGTTGACAGAAATCCCTGCCCTTAATTTACGGCTGAAATCCGTGCCTTTAATTTAAGTCCCTTCCTTATCTGAGACTTTTTGTTTTGTTTTTAAACACCCCTCTCTTCAAGTACAGCGCCTAGCGCCCGGTTGGTGGGAAATGAACACCAGGCGCCTGGATGTTGACTCCGAAGAATTCGAATCGCGCTTTTGTTTTAATGGGACTTTCTGTCAAATCAAGAGCTGGTCAGAGCTCCTTGATCCAAACCCGCGCACGCTTGGAGCAGACAGCTTGAACTCAATGGGACTTAGAGTTAAGTCGTGACTAACTCAACTCGCTTTAAGCTATTCGCGATTTCACTTCCAGTCTCCTTGATTTCAAGGGGTCTACTCTAAGGAGGTCTCGGGCTGCGATCCTATTACCCACTGGGAGACAGCCCCACTGAAATCAAGCCATTGGAATCTATGGGACGTTCTCGAGGAAGCGTGTTTCGCTGGCTTCCACAACAAGGATCACCATTATTCCTCCAATATAATGCAAGGACTAAGAGAGGAGGGGCTCGGTGTGAATTCAATGGCGGAGTTAGATTTGAATGGAGGCCTCGACCTTCCACTGGAATCCGGGGGGCTTCCTTGGGAGCAAACGAAGCCTAGGATCGGGGCCGCACGGCTGCACTCTTACAGCACAATTTATTTGAGAGAAAACCCAGCGACAAATTCCCACTGGGCTAGTCGTGTTTAGTCTCTTTAAATAGTGAAGAGTCTTCTTCTTGTGGTACCTTAAAAACAGCCACAGCAGCAAGAGATATTTGTATTCTGGCATCAGCTTTCCTGACCTAGAAAGCTCAACATATGTGGATCAGTAAAAACAGGGAGACTTACATCTGAGTCAACACGGGCATAGGATCGGGGCCCAACCTATGCCCTCTCCCCCCCCCAAAAAATAACACCAAATAAAAACCACGATCTCTGTGTGGATGTGTTAAAGATAGGAAGACTTTAAAATACAGGTATTTTGAGTTAAATGTTTCAGCTTCCGCCCTCGTATGCAATGTTGGTCCTTTTTAGAGTAGACCATTGAAATGAATGGAACTCAAGTCAGACTAACATTGGGTTTAACCAACTGAATACAGCCCTAGACATGTACAAATATATACATATATCCCTATTTTTAAAATATATTTATAGTTTGACAGCAGATTTGGTCTTCCAGGGGAAAGAAGCCCATCTCTGCATAAAACCCACCAAAATTGAAAAAGCTTGAATTTCAATCCATTCTCTCCCCCCCCCTCCACCCGCCTTTACAACAAGCAGCGGCGGAAGGTCGTTAGAAGAACGGGATAAGTCGAGGTCGGCGCCACCCATCAGCAAAGAGCTAAAACCAGCTTAGCTCCGATCTTGAGCCTTGATCGTAAGGAAACATTTTTTTTTCGTTGTTTGATTTATGGCCCTTGCATCTTTCATATCTCAGGATCCTCCTGTCAATTGTCGTTAGCGAAATTTCAGCACAACTCGGGTCTTCCGCTCTCTACGCCTCTCTGGTCAATTTCAGCTCCATTTCAGCAGCTTCGGTTTAGACTTGTGATCTTCGAAATATCTTTCTTTCTTTGCTTCTTTCTTTCTTCCTTTCCTTCCTTCCTTCCTTCCTTCCTTCTTTCTTTGCTTCTTCCTTCCTTCCTTCCTTTCCTTCCTTCTCCCCCCCCCATGCGTTTTAAGTTGAAAATCAGATTTTAGCACGACATTTTTACCTCCAAATAAAATAAAATATAAAATAAAATAAAGCTGTCAGCTCCTCGATTGCACCTGGGAATAATTCCCTACCACGTGTATGAAGTGCGCCGGTTTCTTGACTTTGAAAGCGAGAAGAGGCCGAGGAGGGGAAAAGAGGTCTCGGCGTATGATTTTTTATTTTATTTTTTGTACAAAAATATATAATACACATTAAAAAAAGAGAGAGAGAAGTGGGGGAAAAGAGAAAAGGGAGTCTGGTTTGCCTTTCCTCCTCCTCCTCCTCTTTTTTTTCCTCCTCTCCTGTAGCCTGTGGTTTTATTAAGGCGGTTGGAAATATTTCGAGGAAGCTTAAAAATACCCTGACTGGTGAAATAAAATAATAATAAGGGGGGGGGCATTAGAGAAGGATTTGAATGGCAAACTTCATGGGATGGCAAGTGTTGGCAGAAAAAGATAGTGCGGCAAATACATCATCTCAGGGGTGCAATCGTAGACGCACTTCCACATGAGTAAATCCCACAAATCTGACGGTAAATCAGTATATGTACACCTCCATCCTATACATGCCTACTCAGAAGTAAGTACCTTGAGTTCAGTTGAATGTATTCCCATTAGACTCCTGTATAGGACTGGAGTTTTACTGTTCAGTTAGACATAAGACAGGAATCTGGGTCAAGATTACTCGAATTTAAATTAGTGGGATTTCAAAGTGCTTCACTTTGGCTGGATCGTGTCCGAACTTGGCTGGGAAAATAAAGATTCCTCACTAGGTTTGATGAATGTCCGGGACACACGCGCCCAGGAAAAGAAAACAAAGCCGCGAGGGCGATCATAAATTGTATCTGGAGACATTTCTTGGCCCGCAGGTCCGCGGGGGTCTCTTCGAATGAACTTCTTCAACACGTCCATCCCCGATGCGCGAGATTTGTTTCCCCGAGGGGGGGGGGAGTTTTTGGGGATACGCGTGTTCTTCGGAAGTCCCATCGAACTGAATGGATACCATACTTTTAGGTGTGTGTGTGTTCCTTGTTTACAATCGAGGCGCGAGGCGCGTGCAAAAATTAAATAAAAAGTTAGACATCACGTATACGTGAATGCCTACAAGGATGAAAACGCGCATTTTCAGCTACACACGAGACAGAAGGCGATCTTGGAGGCCCGCAAACTCGCGCGTGGAGGCGGAAGGCGTTTGGACAGGGCAGAGATGCCCATAGAAAGCCTTGCCCACCCGTGCCGGCCTTTCTTCAAGATGGGATTCCCCCCCCCCCGCGTGCCCCCTAGTCTAAGGACGCGATCCTATACCTATTTAGACGGGGGAGTCCCCCAACTCCCAGCATGGGGAACGCTGGTCGATGTAGGACATTTTTTTCTGTCTGAACACGCATAGGATGATGCCCTGGATATAGTTCAAGTCCTGAGGAGCGTACGTGAACACACAGTTCACGTACACACAACCTCTCTGACACACACACACACAAGCTGAAGGAAGAATGACTTAGGGGAGCTCAAAAAGAAAAAGAAAAGGAAACCGTTTCAGGACTTGCATGTGTTTCATCCTCTTCTTTAGAAAATATAAATGGCCACTGTTAAGGGTGTGTGTTTGTTGTTGTAGGAAGGGATTCAGGGGGTGGGAAAACAGGAAAAGACCAGGGTATCTCGCGCAATATTTCTCCCTTCCTCCCCTCCCCGCGATTCCCAAATTGGAGCTTTCTTTTCTGTTTTATTTATCTCTCTCTCTCTCTCTCTCCCTCTCTCTCTCTCTCTCTCTCTCTCTCTCTCTCTCTCTCTCTCTCCCCTCCCACTTTGCTAACAAACAAACGGACTTGATTCTACCGAATTCGTCTTGGTTGGTTTTCGAAGGCGACCGTAGCTTGGAGGTTGAGAGCCAAGCGCCCTGGTCAGAAATCGACTCAAGAAATCCAGGGATGTGGGGCGTGTGTGAATGGACAATAAACACGCGAGCTTCTTTACAAACGACGCACACACACGCGTGCACACACACCCCTTCCCAATCCACCCAGCCCCCCACCTAGATCTCCCTTTAAAAAAAAAAAGCGAAGGAAGACCCTTGGTGTTAAAACGAATTGTTAAAGACCCTTCTCTTTTCCAGCACACAGGATACCTTCCAAAGCTGGAGAATCGAATGGATGATTTAACTCTGGGGTGTGGGTGTATGGGTGGGTGGGTGTTCGCTCTTCAAATCCTGTGGTGCAATTGGGTAATTTTAGATTCTGGGTTTACAGGATCCTGTGTGTTGCTTCACTTACTTCAAATTGGAGTAAACCAACGGTTGTGTGTGTGTGTGTGTGTGTGTGTGTATTTCCCTAAAAGTCCAACCCTGACCTCACCACTATTTAGAATCTAAAATTTAGATCTTAAAATGTAACATCTTAGGGTGCAATCCTGTGCTTGTTCAGACAGAGAAAAGTCCTAGAACTCCCAGCGTAGCTAGCTGGCAAATACTAGAGTTGTAGGACTCCCCACCCCTGTGCAAACTGGCATAGGATTGCGCACAAGTCCGTAGTTTTCAGGGAACTATGGTCAATGCATTGTTTGGGGCTGGGGAAGAAGAGGAATGGGTTTATCGCCACCTTCAAAGCTTCTGGAGGCTTCCAAAAAGAAAAAGAAAAGAAAGTGCGGAGAGGCTCAGCAGAGATTAACCAAAACGCTCAACCAAACTGAAGGTGGCAAAGGAGAGTAATAAAGTAAAAGCATGCAGAGGTAATAATATATATTTTTTCCTTCTGCAAACAAGGGATCAGGAAGTATTTCTGGGAGGAAAGATTATCTCTAAACCTCTCTCTTTCTCTGAGAAAGAGAGGGCAGAAAACACAGAAGGCCAGGATCATGGCCTGCAGATGATGATGATGATTCTGCCCCCATGTTAGTGCTTTTTAGATCCTTGCACAGTCATTTGCCTGGTTTATTTTTGGTTCGATTCTGTGATGGTTTGAACTTGTTTTGGATTTGTATGTGGTTTCCTGGGTTATATTCTTTTATTGTTATGGGTTTAACCTCTATTTCATGAACTGCCCAGAGAGCTTCAACTGTTGGGTGGCATAGAAATGTAATTAATCAATAAATGTTTTATTTCTTGTAATGGAGCAAGACAACTCTGGATACTCACACACGACAGATCACCTGCCTTGCCTTTAGAAGAATATTCAAGCCAATAAATATTCAGGTCAGCGCAATATCTGATTACACTCTCGATAGAAATATCTTGTTATTTTTAAAGAGGGTAAACACCCCTGTTAGATCAATGAAAAGAGAGAGGTGGGAGACTTAAACCCATTTATAAATATAGGCTGCACTCCTAAACCCAGTTATCTGAAAATAAGCTTCTCTGAACTTAAAGGGCCTTACTTCTGAGTAGACATGCCTAGGATAGAACTGTTAAATACACCCTAGAGAGATGGGAGTTTGATTCATGCCTGGATTAGACATCCCCAAAGTTGGACGTTACAGGGTGTGTACAAAAGTAAAAAACACTTTTATGAGCACCTCGGGTTACTCTATTTTTAGCGTGGCAGGTTTAAATATAGATCTCCTAGCTTAAAAAGGAAAAGAATGAAGGAAGAAGAATGTGAAGATAGCATTGGAGGGAAAAGGATCCAGGAAAGTCCTTTCTCCTTAAGCATTCAAGCATCATAATACTTCTCTTGCCAGCCATTTACGCTAGAGTAATGCTATCGCCCAAGTCAATGATAGCTTTGTTAGGGGTTGACGTTGACAAGGTCGGTGTGTGTGTGTGTGTGTGTGTGTGGCAAAAGTTTGGACTGCACCTTCCCAAATGAACAGGCATGCATAGGATTGTGGGTTTCTATGGAAGAAGCCAATGGACATACACACAAGGTCTTTATGTGCCTTTCCTGGCATAAATAATGTTACTTTGAAATCAGCACTTCATTCCAGTTTAGATGCAGCCTATCTCTGTCAAACCGGAAGGAGATCAGAGCTACATCCGATTGGTTCCCACTCAATCTACTCCGAAGCATGTACTTCAGCTGCAAAGTGCATTTCTCCAACTGGACTTGTGTGAACAAACCCAAGAAGCAGCAGGAGAAACAACCATGTCTGGAGGACCTTAAAAACGAACGGTTGTCCATGCATGACCTTGGGCAGGTGAGGGCAAGAGACAGGGCCTCCACAAATAACCTTGTATTTAAGCACTCGCCCGGTCACCATGGGCGACCAGGAATTTCCTGCAGGTGAGTGAGTGGGCTGGTGGAATTGGGATCGAACACTCCATCACTCTTCTGTGCTCAGCATAAAATCAAAGGGTAAGGGAGCCGCCATCTTCACGCCTACAAAGAAAGGCAGTGAGTTGCTACAAGACAAGGGAAACTCTCCATCGCTCCTCAGCCAGTCCAAAGAAGGCTAGTAAACATTTTGCAAGCTAGTAACTTTTGTGGGCCTATTTACAAGGCTGTGGTAAAGATGATGATGATGATGATGATGATGATGATGATGATGATGATGATGATAATGATGATGATGATTTGCTAGCTTTGAATCAGTAACTTGCGGTTTTATGACATTCCTACTGGAGTTTTACTACCCCTGCTTCTTGAAACAGTGAGAGTGTTTCAAAGTCACCCTGGGAGCTTTATGGTTGAATAGAGATTTGAACTCGGGTCTTCCCAATCTAACCTTGGGGTAAGCAAACTGATGCCCTTCACCATCCTAGTTTTATCAGACTTGTGGTCATAGCTTCAGCTGAAGAATCCTGACTATTGTAGTTTGGGGGATGTATTGGTGGCTGTCAGCAGGACACCGCTCTGAAAACTAGCCTTCTCAGAGCCTTCCTGCCTTGTTGCCTCTCTGGATGGTTTGGACTACAACTCCCATGAACATTGATCCTATGGCTGGGGCTGATGGGAGTCATAGTCCAAAGCATTGGGAGTTCACCACACTTGGGTAGGCCAACCTATGGCATAGAAACATTTTGCACCTCCTGTTCCTTGGGGGTGGCCACCATCAGTTAGTGTCCTACGATGGTAGGAAATAGACCATTTCATCAATGGGCAGCATCCAATGATGTCATTCTGCAAAGTCAAATTGCGCTAGCAGAGCTCTGCCAAATCTTTCCATTGTGCAATGGCTTGTGCAACTGGTTGCACAACCGTGTTCGGCAAATGTAACTTTAGTTGGATTCTCCTCTTGTGCATAGTTCAGAACCTGGTTTCCACTAGCCCAACATCATGTGTGGTAGTGGAACGATGCAGTTGGATACTGCCCTAAGTGAGAAATGGTCATAGTGAGCAGGGAGTGGGAAGGAGAAACCATAGCTTATTGGGAGGGCTCCAGCTTTGCATGCAGACAGTCCCGGGTCCTAGCTTGTGTGTGTCTCTAACCTCCCTCCCTTCTAATGCCTACCCATAAATAATCACAACCAGACAGGCATCTATGGCAGAAGATGAGAGGCAGCAGGGGACCTGGCTCATGGCCTGGCACATGTAAACAACTGGATCCTTTCAGCCGATATTAAAGCCACCAACAGGTTGCCTTATTAATTGGGCTCGGAAGATCATTTCACACTTCATAAATCACAGCCATGCGGGCTGGGCAGCTCTCGTGTCCCGAGTAGCTGCCAGGTTGCTGTGGTGTGACTCACCTCCTCTGCAAGGTGGGGGTGGTGTATGGCAGGGCGGGGGGGGGGTCCTGGAAGGATTAAACCTGACACTGCCCAAACATTTGGGTTTGAAGGCTGGCTGGAGGGAGGCAGGTATTCCAGTGGCCAGAATCTTTTAATTTAAAGATTGCTCTACTATGATTGCTTTTTTAATAATAATAATAATAATAATAATAATAATAATAATAATAATAATAATAATAATATCATCATCATTTCTACACCACGCAAGAGTTGAAGCTCTCTGGACAGTTGACAACATGTCACAAACCATACCAAGAAGAACATTATATAATATGACATGATGCAACATTATGATAAAAGAGAGTATTATTAAATAAAACCTAGCGTACAAAATTTTAAACCATTGAAACAGTTATAACAATTTCGATAAACAAATATTATTGGTGCCTGTGTGTGTTTGAGGGATGGCAGGGGAATTGGTGCATGGCCTTGCACATTCAGACGTTTATATTCGATTAAGCAGCCTGGAGTTCATTTATTTGAGGGGAGGGTAAAGCTAGGTATTAGTTTCTAAACTAAACAAACAAAATATCAAACAACAGATGAGGCACCAAGCAGTGGAGGCTGGTGTCTCTGATGTCAGTGGGGCTGTGAAACAGCTCCAGGTTTCAGTCAGAACCAGCCAGAACTCTAAATGAGCTATCCAAAGTTCTGAGTGGTTCTGTTTTGCACCTTGGGTAACTTCTTTAAGAGTTCTAGCTGGTTCTGACCGAAACCCAGAATGGATTCACGCCCTCACCTGAATCAGAGCCACCAGCCTCCACTGAGTCTACCCTCATCCTGGTGACCTCCAGATGTTTGGGCCTAAAACTCCCAACCAGCATGGCCAATGGTTAGAGATGATGGATGTTGTAGCCAATGGAGGATGTCAGTAGGGAAGGCAGAAATAGGCTGCCAATAATAAGCAGACCAGAGTCATGGGGAGAAGTTCATTCACTTCGTATTTTAATGAAAACACATCTAAATTGTACTTCTTGAACCATCACAACAGAGGTGGGCAACCTGTGACCCATAGGCTGTATGCACCCTCTGCTGACCCCAATGTGTCCCTGCCTCCCCGACCCACACCATGCAGCTGGATTCAGCGGTGGCGGAAATCCACGCCACCCCTCTAAAATTCATGCTTTCAGCCTACAGAGCACTAAAATGGTCAAATTCAGCTCATTTACAAGCTACGTTTGACCATTTTAGCTCTCTGTAGCTGCTACGGAGTGTGAATACTATCGAATCTTGCTTGCCGACTAGCTAAATTTAACCCTTTTAACACTATGGAGGGGTTTTCTTCAGCAAGCTGCCAATTTATTTGGATTCACTTTGTGGCGTACAGTGCACAGTACTCCATGGGGTGTCCAGAGGGGGGCAGAAACGCCCCCGACCTCCCACTGTTACCCACCCCTGAAATTCACAAACTGAAATGCAGCTGTCCTGCAAGTATTCACACGCTGAAATTCTTAAAAACAAAGATGCATATGATAATAATAATAATAATAATAATAATAATAATAATAATAATAATATATTTTTTACCCGCCTCTCTGATTGGATTGAGGCAGGGAACAAGAAGAAGCATAAAATACGTAAAATACTGATTAAAAACGTGGTATACACTGTTTAAAATCCTAAAAGCATCCTAAAACCATACTAAAATATCCTAAAATTCTACTGGATAGGCCTGCCAGAAGAGATCCGTCTTGATAGCTTTCTTGAATGCTAAAAGACTGTCAAGCTGACGAGTCTCCTCCGGCAGGCCATTCCACGGTCTGGGAGCAGCAGAAGAGAAGGTCCTCTGGGTAATGGTTGTCAGCCTAGTCTTTGCTGAATGAAGTAGATTCGTCCCAGAGGACCTGAGTGTGCGGGACGGATTGTATGGGAGAAAGCTGGAGCCAAACCATGTAGGGCTTTAAAGGTGATAATCAACACTTTATACTTCGCCCAGAAACTAATTGGCAGCCAGTGAAGAGATTTTAAGACTGGTGTGATAGGAAAATGCATGGATTAAGGGAAAGTGTGTGCATATTAGTGAAAGAAATGTACGAAAATGCATTATAACACAGGGAATTTCTTCCAAAAATGCATCTATTAGGCAAAATTGGATACAAAAATGTATATATTAGGAGAAATGCACACAGAAGTGCACGTGAATGTCATGCACACTGTAAAAAATGTTAATAATCACAGATAGATGTAGAAATAGGATGGAATGAAGAGAAGAATGGAAAAAGGCAAAACTGAAACAAACAAACATGACAGATTTGTCTATCCTGGAGGCAAATTCTAGTGAAAGCTATGGGGTTTGAATTCCAACTAAATTAGGACTGCAAGAATGCATCTTCCCCACATCTACCAAAATAGGGGGGTAGAGGCGATAACGAATTGAAGCATGGGGAAATTGTACCAAAGGGTCTGTTGAAACAGGAGTCTTAGAATCCTCAGGGATCTCGGATCCAACTCCTACTAAAAGGCTCTCTGCTGGTTTTCCTAATTAGTGCAAATTAGCACAGAAGAGTCCATGCTAAAATCCCAGTCAACTTGAATCACAGCGCCTTCCCACTGAGGTTTTCGAAACCGCAGGGGAGCACACGCAAGGCAACAACAGGTGAGCTTCCAATTAATGACTGTGTCACTCTGTCATCAGTCTAATCTGGTGCATCTCCGCCTTTAAAGCTGACACCAAAATACATGGCAGGGGTGGAAGTGGGGGGGGGGGGTTGAAACGAATTGTCATTAAATGATTCTGAAGCGCTTGGGCAAGGTTGTCTGTGATGCAGAGTAATAGAGGCATTTTTGCTCCCCTTCGTTCCCAGGCGCTGAGCCCTGAGTCTCTGGACTCGAACTGGCAGCCTTCAATGAGAGATGCTTAAATAGATATTGAAAGACGTTAGCTTGACCTTTAATGCTGCGGCTCAAGAGGAACGGAAGACAGAGCCAAAGGGAAAGGCCCAGAACCACTCTAGGGTCATGTCCACACCATACGGTGTAGAGGGAGGGAGGTGGGACGATCCCGGGCTTACCTGCTTCCGGGATTGTCCCAGGGTGTCTACACACAGCACACGACGTCCTGGGAAGAAGGGGACATCACACCCGCCATTTTGGTTTGTTCTTTAATTGAAAAAGAGTGCAGAAGCACTCCACCCCCCAAAAAAAACACCTCCCGCTCCCCCACCCCCGATGGGAACAGAGCTCCTGATGAGGTCCGTGCCCTGTGCCTGGTTCCCAACTCCTCATGGTTACTTGAGAGGAGCTGGGATGAAACCAGGACAGACAGCCACACATCCCGAGGTCTCAGGATCATCCCGAGACTGCTGGAAAAGTTGGGATTAAAGGGTAGGGCGATATCCCAGGGAAAGGGAGGGGACATCCCTTCCTGCTCCCGGGATCCCCTGTGTGTCATGTGGATGCACAGGGACGATTCCCAGGATGATCCCTGGGATATTGCTTCAGCTAGATATGCCCTAGGAGGCTGGAGGTCCAACGGAACATTGGCATCTTCAACATTGCCTTATGGCTGCTCACACTCAACATTTGATTTTGCAGCCTCCTGCTGGTTGGCCTGCCATTTGCCATCTAACTACACTTCTCTCTGAAAGACCTGAGGTTGGAGACCATGGCCTGCATTTTTGGAATATGCTGCCTCCCCTTGGCTTCTCCTCTCTTTCCATCACCTTTTCTTATTTCAGATCCAGGTTTCGTTCATGCTCAAATAGCCCTTTTTTGGCAGACACAGTTGGTTCAGTGATGGCGCTAACCAAGGTTGTAATTTTTGCATCTATTCAGGGAGTTTTGAAACTCTTTGTTTGTCTCTCGCAGATGATGATGACTATTTTTGTAATGTAAATGACAGGACTTCAGGGTCATGCAGCTAAGAATATGGATTTCATTCCATTAGGGAAGCTCTCTTTCTTTACTCTACTCTAAGACACACAACTAAATGTTCTTCCTTCCTTCCTTCCTTCCTTCCTTCCTTCCATATATTCAAGGCTGCAATCCTAAGAAAATTTACTTGGAAATACTTGGAAATAAATTTTCTTGAAATGAATTAATGTTGCTGCCGCCGCCGCCGCCTCCTCCTCCTCCTCCTCCTCCTCCTCCTCCTCCTTCTCTTTGACTAATAGGTCAAAGTAAGGTCTAACAGTTATTAGACAGCATTCAGGTTTGGGGGATCTATTTGGTGGGGGGGAGTGTTTAGATTTTAAGTCCCCAAGCATGAGTGCTCTCTCTCTCTCTTTCTCCCAATATTCAAATGCAATATTCATAAGAATATTGAGAGCCAGTGTGGCGCAATGGATAGAGAGATAATAATAATAATAATAATAATAATAATAATAATAATAATAATAATAATAATAATATATTTATTTCTTACTCGCCTCTCCCTTTGGATCGAGACGGGGAACAACATTAGAACAGGAATCAATACATCTTAAAAATTCATGATTTAACATTGATCTGGATAGGCCTGCCGGAAAAGGCTAGTCTTTAAAGAGTTGGACTGGGAGTTGGGAGATCCGGGTTCTAGTCCCCACTTGGCCATGGAAACCCACTGGGTGACTTTGGGCCAGTCACAGACTCTCAGCCCAACCTACCTCACAGGGTTGTTGTTGTGAGGATAAAATGGAGAGGAGGAGGAGGATTATGTATGACACCTTGGGTTCCTTGGAGGAAAAAAGGTGGGATATAATAATAATAATAATAATAATAATAATAATAATAATAATAATGCTAACAAATTAATCACTAGCACATGCATGGCCTGTTCCTATACCTGCTTACTCAGAAACAAATCCCACTGATTTCAATGGGTCTTACTCTCAAGTTGTAGAATTTTGGCCTACAGTTGTGATTCTATGCACACCGACTTGAAAATAAGCCCCACTGAATTCAATCGGGCTTACTTCCAAGTAGGGCTTATTTTGGAGTACACACACCTAAGAGCAGAGTGCAGAACTCCCGAGTGATCTACCCTTTGATGATGAACTTAATTAACGGGGTGCCTCTCAGGAAAAATCAAGGTTGTGACCGAGTGATTTCAGAGTCCACCATCTTGACATTCGCCCGGTTTCATTGCAATTTGACTCGACAAGGTCATACTTGTACATCAGAGAAGTGCCAGCGCAGAAAACGGACACAGCCAAAACTGAACATTTTATATGGCTCTCAGTAACCAGGCCAAGGGAACTTGAACCCCAGGACCAGAAGGTGTCGATCGTTCAAGCAACTTCAGCTGCCGCTTCAATCCAAAAATCCAGCCTAGAAATGAGCCAGCTTTATCCCAGAAGCATTTCCCCCACCACTACCATCACCATCACCACCCCGCTTGCACAAATGGTGTATCTCAGTCTTTGGAGCCCATCCAAACTGAAAGACCGTAAAGCCTAAGAGGGTTACCATCCAATCTGCCCATTTGGAGGTAGGAACAGTAGAGAGGTCACACACTGTAACATAACCATAAAACACATGCTTAACATGTATGGAGTCTCAGATTCAGTTCCCTTCCTCTCCACTTAAAAGGATCTAAGTACATACGAAAAGCCGTGCTGGATCAGAACAAAGACTCATCTAGTCCAGCATCCTGTTCCCACAATGGCCAACCAGATGCCTCAATGGAAAGCCTACAAGCAGGACATGAGTTCAATAACACCCTCCTGGTTGTGTTCCTCAGCAACTAGTATACATAGGGATACTGCCTCTGATACTGCAGGTAGCATATAGCCATCAGGGCTGGTAGCCACCTACGGCCTTCTTCTGCACACATTAGTCTAATCCCCTTTGAAAGCCATCCAAGTTGGCAGCCCTCAGTGCATCTTATGGTAGCAAATTCCACAGTTTAAGGACTTCTCCATATTTAGCAAAAATCCCACAGCCTTACTGGGGCGTTTTCTTCTGGAGACTTCACAAGGTTTAATGATCGGCACAATACACATGTTCCCCCCCCCACCCCCTGGTTTTGCGGTCTCCTTCCCTTATGTTTCATTTATACCGCCACCAGATGGCAATGCTTTATTGCACAATTTCAACTTATTGCAACATTTTCGGGTTTTTAATAAAATGGTGGATTCCCGCTTGAAAACGGTAGGAGAGGCATCGGAGATTTATGGCGTCATGAAAAGGACACGCAAACTTCCTTGAGTGAACAATAACGAAGGTGCAATAAATCACTCATTTAGAGAAGCCCTAAATATGTGCTGGGTAAAGAAAGGTGTTCTTTTGCCCATCCTGAGTTTCCCACCATTAAGTTTCATTAATATTATAGGAGAGAGAGAGAGAGAGAGAGAGAAATGCTGCTATCCACCTTTCCGCATAATTGATACACACGTCTGTCATGTCCCACCCTTATGCACCCTTATGACAGGTGTAGAGTCTCATGCCTCAGGACCAAATGCAATTCAACCCTCTGAACTTTCCCAGAGGGCCACACCCCTTCCCCTGGTCCCACCTGCTTTCCCCAGACCACTGATCATTTGGTAGTTTCTCCTCATTCAAAAAGGTTGAAAAGCCACTCATAATGCAGAATTACTGGAAGTAGGAGCTTTGAGCTATAATATGTTGGCATTTAGGGTATTTTGGGCCCCCGAGCCTTTTGCCTTTGCTCCTGCCCAAATGCAGTTCAAATGTCAGTGTAGAAGGAGGAGTTCAGTGTTCAGAGGAGGGCAACCAGGATGATCAGGGGTCTGGAAACAAAGCCCTATGAAGAGAGACTGAAAGAACTGGGCATGTTTAGCCTGGAGAAGAGAAGATCGAGAGGAGACATGATAGCACTCTTCAAATACTTAAAAGGTTGTCACACAGAGGAGGGCCAGGATCTCTTCTCGATCCTCCCAGAGTGCAGGACACAGAATAATGGACTCAAGTTAAAGGAAGCCAGATTCCAGCTGGACATCAGGAAAAACTTCCTGACTGTTAGAGCAGTGCGACAATGGAATCAGTTACCTAGGGAGGTTGTGGTCTCTCCCACACTAGAGGCCTTCAAGAGGCAGCTGGACAACCATCTGTCAGGGATGCTTTAGGGTGGATTCCTGCATTGAGCAGGGGGTTGGACTCGATGGCCTTGTAGGCCCCTTCCAACTCTGCTATTCTATGATTCTATAAGAACCTCTGCAGACGATCTTAACTGGTGAGCTGGTTTGTAAGAACTGTTATTTTTTTATTTTTAAAACTATCCATGAAGGAATGGATAGGAAGCCATAGACGGCACAGGCTATTCAAGATCCGCCTCTTCCCTTTTGCAAAAATATCAAGAGAAAATCTATTTGGGGCGGGAGGGGTAGGTAAAAAACGAGAAAACCCTTTCAACTCGTAGCAAACTGTAGACAAATTTGCTTTGTTTATTATCTCCAGCCAGTTGGCATGAACGCGGAGGGCCTGAACGTTCCGTCGGCTACTTCCTCTGTGGCAGAACACACACCGAGCGACAGCCCAAGGGGACGAAAAGGAAGTAATGGGGAGACAGAACGAACACAAGCAGAGGTGTGCAGGACAGAGCAGCAACGAAAATGTCAGAGGTTCCAAAGGCGTCCAGGAACAAGCGCAATGGATTAGCTCTCCGATTTGTTGACACTGCCATAGGCCATGTTTTTCTTGGCCAGGTCGGGCTCTCGAGAACGCATGGACCCCCAAAGTGTTTGCGAATTCATTACCAGATAGCGTTCAGAACAACAACATGGTTTCCCATGCTGGGTTAGAAAAGCGAGATTCCCTTCACCCTGACATTGCCACACGAAATGGAACACCCAGGTCTTCAAAAGGTCTAATTTGGCAAACAAAGTGCATTGCGAATTTCAAAGATCAACAATTCCAGAATGGTAACCTGGGACTCTTCACAAACTGGAGTGTTGTTTGCTGTTTGCCATTATTATCACAGGGCATCAATATGATGGTCATGGGTCTTGTCAGACCTCTCTCCTGAGACTCGTGCAATTGCTTCTCGTTATCCCGTGATCTCCTCGTTCTTGACAGCGTCCGTCTTGGGCATCTCCGGTTAAAGGAACTCAAGGCAACAGGGCTGGGAAAAGACCTCTGGCAATGGCCAAGGGCTGTGGGGACCAGCTGCCAGTCAAAGCAGGCCTGATGGAATCCTTCTGCAGTCTGCCTCCATCCATATGTTTGGGATAACCACTTCCATCATCCCTGACCATTGGCTATACTGGCCAAGGCATACACCCAACTTCTGGAGGGAATCCAAGTTTGGGAATGCTGCATTGTAGAATTATAATTTGATGTGTGAGGACTTTTGTCTATACGAATCCCATTAGAAACAACATCAAAACTACACTTGGGAGATCTTTCATCATGGGTTTTCTAGGAAAGGACAAAGCGATAGCTTTCCATTCCTCTGTTTCTCAATCTTCAGTTCATCTCAAACTTTGAGAATTTTTCCAGTCTTAAATTGGGTTCATCCCAAATGCTGAGAATTTTTTTCTCCGCTTAATTTCACATGAAAATTTGTGTTTTTTCTGCAGATTTCTCCTGATAGCATGCATTTTTTTAATGCATTGTTGCCTGATAATAGATGTTATTGCAAGCAATTTTCCTCACGTAATGCATTTTGGAACATAATTCCCCCCCCTTATATACACATTTTGGTACATACGTTTTGATTAGAGAAGTCCATTGCAAAATTCGGAGACTTGCAAATTTCGACAGATAAGTGAGTTTTAGTCTGCATAGTGGTGCAAAAGTAGAAAATTAGGGGAGTTTGCATTAAAATGTGAACTGAACAAATTTTGCCCCCAACACTAGTGTCTCCCTCCCTGCCTTGCAGGATGGAGTCTATCAGACACTCCCAAGCTGGCGTCTTCTGGAAATCTTGGACAGCATTCCAGACCATTCAGGATGTTGACTAGGAATGATGGGATCTCTAGTCCAATATATCTAAAGGGCATCAGGTTGAGCAAGGTTGAAATAGATCCTGCTCCAGTATGAAGGAGTGCAGTCCAGGAAAGGGATTATACACAGTGGAGGCCGGTGGCTCCAATTTTGGTGGGGCTGTGAATCCATACTAGGCTTCCGTCAGAACAGGCCGGAACTCTAAAGGAGCCCTCCAAAGTGCCAGACCTAATTTGGAGGTGGGATTCAGCCTCTCAGATAGTTCCTTGAGAGTTCTGGCTGAAACCCAGGCTGGATTCATATTCCCATTGAAACTGGAGCCACCAGCCTCCCCTGATTACACATGTGATATTTTTTGTGTGTGGACCCTATAGATCAGCTGTCAGAGAGATGTTGCCACTCCTCATGTGCCAGGAGAACTGCTGTAAGTGGCATCCTTGAGGTTTAGCACTTTACTACAGGAAAGAAATTAAGGAACAGATGGTGTAGAATGAATGACAGGAAAGCTTAGCATTTGTCTGTTCTTCCACTGGCCCCACTGCTCTCCCCCACCCCCGGTTAGATCTCATTGGCACTAACTGTGGAGCTGTTAAAACATTGCCCCCTCCCTTGTCTCAAGCGAACCCGGGCAGAGGGCTCTTCAAGTTGCTGGTTCGCTACAGTGATGACGGCATCCTACACCCCCTGTGACAAAATGTGCCAACACGGCTCATTTCCCTGGCGCTGACACCGAGTGGGGCCGTAGCCACCGACGGAAACAGGTGGCAAGTCATTTGCTCTCCAGAAGAGCAGCTTTTAATGGCTGTCCAACCAGCACGCAAGCCCGTGGCCAGTTGAGACTGAGAAAAAGGAGGCTGGCAGCTATCCCTTTACGCCCTTGACTGTACAGTTGTAGGTTTGATTCGGAGAGGGGCATTGCGGACTAATGTGAGGAAGCATCAGAGTTCAGTAAAGTGCAAGACATGCTTTGCAGACAGAAGGTCCCAGGTTCAGTCTCTGGCATCTCCAATTGAATGGATCAGGAAGTAGTCCCTGAACTTAAGATCACAGAGAGCCACGGCCCGTCAGATATGGAGCGCTCTCTGGGGGGATTCTACATGCCGTACTGAGGGCGCTTCCATGCGCCCCCAGTGCGCCCCCAAAGCGATCGTGTAGTTTGCCTGGGAAGAGACGAGGAAGAGGCGTCCTTGCTGCCGCTGCCACCCACCTACCTCCTCGCCGCCTTCTTCCGCCGAGCTCTCCGACCCGGCCGGCGAGGAGGTAGGTGGGTAGCAGCGGTGGTGGTGGCAAGGACGCCTCTTCCTCGTCTCTTCTCCAGGCAAGCTACACGATTGCTTTGGGGGCGCAATGGGGGCGCATGGAAGCGTCCTCAGTATGACGTGTAGAATCCCCTACTCTCTCTCTCTTTCACACACACACTAATATCTAAGATCCTTTGATTGGTTTCCTTAGCGGATGTTTTAAACTGCCGGCTTCGCTGCTTTTTCACTTGCGGATGTTTCTCTTTGATATTGCGTTTGCCCATTTTTCTATTGATAGTTTGCAAGCCAACGTCGAAGGCATTCACTTAAAAAAATAAAAGAAGCACTGCATAAAGAAATCCCGCGACAACCACATGACGGCTGTCGCTCCTATTTGCAGCCGGGTTCGAACGGCAAAAGTCAGATTTCCTTTCCTCCCCGACTCCCACCGCCCTAAAATAAATTCCTTCTGGAGGGGAGAGAAGTGAAGGCGGAGGGCTGAGCCAACGGCCTATCAAGATCTCATGGTTTTGTTCTGCCTCTCAGCCCCAGAGACGATTTCCTGCTGGGTACGCCTTGTGATGTGCGCGTCCTTGCTTTCCCGGCTGGAAACGCTTTGATGGATATTATTAGGCCAGGAGGGGAAACGTTTAGAAGCCGACTCTTCCGCAAAATCGCACCAAAGTGTTGCTGGATGAAATTGGAAGAGCCTGTAGATATTCCAGGAGAGGGTTTTCTGGCTCCACATCGGGCCTTCTGAATACGTTTGAAAGGCTTATGGAAACACCACCCAAAGCCCTTCCTTTTTTGGTCAAGTCCCTTTGCCTCTCAAGTCTAGGGGAGGATGTGACATTTCTCACGAGCATCGCCGCCAAAGAGGAGAAGGCTGCAGCAAGGAAAAGATCTCCAAAGCCATCCTTACCCACCCTCCCTGCACCCTTCTTTGGTTGCTGCTGTTGTGACTTGTTCCACATTCCTGCCTGCAGCCTCTGAAAAAGAGATGTGGACATTAGAAGTGCAGGCTGTGGTGTAGTGGACTCAGGACCCACAGGGATGCCATACTGGCACTTCTTTATCATAGAATCATAGAATAGTACAGTTGAAAGGGGCCTACAAGGCAACTGAGTCCAGCCCCCTGCTCGTTTTATGGAACCCACTACTACAAGATGTAGTGATGGCCACCAATCTGGATGGCTTCAAAAGGGGGGTTGGATAAATTCCTGGAGGCAAAGGCTATCAAAGTCTACTAGCCCAGATGGTTGTGTGCTATCTCCAGTATTCGAGGCAATAAGCCTGTGTGCACCAGTTGCTGGGGAACATGGGCGGGAGGGTGCTGTTGCACCCTGTCCTGCTTGTTCATCCCTGGTTGATAGCTGGTCGGCCACTGTGTTAACAGATTGCTGGACTAGATGGACCCTTGGTCCTATCCAGCATGGCACTTATGTTCTTATTGCAGGAATCAAATGTACATGGGATTCCCAGGTAGTCACCCTTCCAGACACTGACCAGGCCTAGACTTGCTTAGCTTTATCAAGGTTGCAGCATCACCCGCCACTGTCCTCAAAAGTCTCTGTTCCCTCTGGGTGTAGCTGCAAGTATAACGGGGGGTAGAAGAATTCCTGGAGGAGAAGGATATCAATGGATACTAGTCCTGATGGCTAAATGTTACCTCTAGAATCAGAGATAGCTGCAGGGAACATGTGCAGGTGGGTGCTGTTGCATGAGTGCCCTGCTGGTGAGCTTCCCATGGGCATCTGGATGGCCACTGGTGTAGAGACTACATGGACCTTTGTTCTGATCCAGCATGGCTTTGCCTATATCCTTATGTTCTAATAGCTGGGAAGAAATTAATTTTTCTGCCCCCCAAACGTGGTGTACTGGAGTCAGTGCCCACAGGAGCACAACACTGGATTATTATTATTTTATTAGCAGGTATACTGACGTCATCTGCCACCTCCTTCGGCCTGCTCTGTTTTCTCTGAGATTAGTGGCAATCCTCACAGCAGCTGGGGGGAAATGGACTTTCCCAACAATAATATACTGCTTCCTGTTGCCTCCAAAATGGCACCGATTCAACTCGGAGTGCTTCGGGGCTTGGCCACCTCACTTCAGAACCGAAGCCGAAGCGAGGTTCGGGGCGGGGCTGAAGTGGGTCAGCCTTTGTGAGTTCCTCCCTGTACCCGTTGGACTCCCCACTCCCCACTGGATTCCCTGACTCAGATTCGGGGCTTCGTCCCGAGGCGATGCACAGCCCTAATTCAAAAGCCTGCAGTCAAGGAAAGGGTCATTGCTTACTTGCCGCCCTACTATTAGACCGTTATTTTTAAACAAGCATACCTAATTACCACTATTAAACATGAATTATGAAGTGCCACAAATGGACCGGGATTTTCCTAGGGGTGGGACTTGGTATTTGAAGGGTTCCAGAATTCTGTGGGTCCTTAATACAATAACCCACACGTTCTTTGATGTGAAATCTAAGTGCAGAGGGATTTCTCGAAAGCAGAAACCATTCTTTTTCCACATACTTTAAATGAGACCGAAACCCCAGGCTAGTTGGCTGGCCTGATCCTCAAACCAGCTGACTGAGCGACATCAAGAAAACCTATTATTTTCAACCAAAGCAAGTTTCGTAATTGGAGGGGGAAACCCCACCATTCTGGAAGTGTCGGGTAAAACAAATCCAGGCTTTATTTTGACTTCAGACTTGTGTTCGGCTACAATGTCTTTTGGAAGCAATGTCTCTTCATCAGTCCGATGCAACCTGGGAAATATTATGGCCGTAATACGGGCATAAATCTTGGGCGATAACAGACTGTACAAGGAAGTTTAGCGAATGGAAAGGAAAACACAAGGCAACGGAAAAGGCGAACAGATTTTATATCTGAAGGATGAGAAATAAAACCCGTGGTGAGAGCAGTTGAGATTTTCTTCTCTTCCCCTGTTTTTATTTTACAACTGTCGACGACTCGGACGGATTTCAGATGTGCCACTAAAAGGGGTTGGAAGTTTTTCTCCTGCTATTGAGTTCTGTGTCAGAAAGTCAGAGCAACAGTTTTAAAACTGCTTGTAGTGGGGTTTTTTAAATCATTTGGTGGCAAAGCAGGAAAACAGATTTACAATCATATTTTATTCTTCCTGCTTTTGTATGTGTGGCAAGACCTGTAAAAAGATGCCGTGTATTTGATGAATATTTTGCTCTGTCCACTATTTCCCCCTTAAAGTTATGCACATTTTGATATACATTTTTTGCCTTTTTCATCCTGTCCACATGTTCCCCATTCTACAAATGCAGGCATGTTCACCTGCTTTATAAATTTGCAAATGGCACAGCCTTCATGGTTCAACACTCCACCTCACCTCCCATCCTCAGTTCCCTGGCGAAACTGAAACTGACAAGGTTGGAGAAAAACATTGCAAGTTATACCAATACCTACCTATTTCTCTGCTGCATAGTTAAACTTCCAGTGATTTCTCCCTAACCATGTCAGTTTCATGGGCGAGGTGATATACTTCCTGTGGAACTACTTAAGTGAGAGTATTTACATAGCTCTGTAAAATATTGGAGGACACTGGCAAATTTATCCCCTTCTACATAAAAATATTAGCAGCTTTGTGAAGCATAAATATATAATTCTAGACTGTGTGCCCCCCTTTTCAGGTGGTGAGTTTTAAAACCACACACATATGCAATCCCCAACTCCCTAAAATGTGGCTAAACAAAATTTGGGATATAGTTAAAACGGAGAAATTAACAACATATATGAAATTAAGAGGGGACAACAACATGTATGTAATATGAATCCCCTACATTCAATACTGGATGGTGCAGCAGGAATTAATGGATTTAGAAATATAATTGTTAGGAACTTTCTATATGAATAGGATGATACATCATTTTAATTTGTTTTTCTGCCACAAGTAGGGATGTTGGAGAAATCCATAATGGAATAAAATGAGTTCAGATTTTTATGAATCCAACCCATGGATTCTATAGCAGGCCGGGTTTTCCCAAGATGCACAGATGCCATGGACTTGTGGACAATTTTTAAAAAAAACTTTCTGGAATTTTATGCAAATTTATTCATAGAAAAATACTTTAAACTAAAAAAACAAATAAATCACTGGCTGAAGTGCACATTTCCCTCATAAGCTAAAGCATGAAAATGTTTATTTGCGGGAGGAGGAATTTGTGCAAATTTGACCACAACACAATGTTTATTTATATTTAAAATAAAACAACACAACTGCAGCTATAACCCAGTTCTGCTAAAATATTATCAGAAGAAAGAATTATATTAGTAGTAGTCGTCGTCGTATCCTGCCTTTTGCCCAATACTGGGCCTCAAGGCAGCCTTACAAAATTTAAAACAAATACATTGTAAACCTAGGGAAAGAAATGTACAAAAATTAAAAATTAAAATTAAAAAAATTAAAAAGTACAATATTAAAACATTAAATGTTTAAAACACACTACAATTTTACAAGACCTTAACATAGATGGAGGGCCAGATTATTCTCCAAAGGCCTGCTGGAACAAACAAGTTTTAGCCTGCTTCCAAAAGCCCATCAAGGAGGGAGCCAGCCTAGCTTCCCCGGGAAGAGAGTTCCAGAGCACCAGAGCAGCCACCGAGAAGGCCCTCTCCCATGTTCCCACCAACCGCACCTGTGAAGATGGTGGGACTGAAAGAAGGCTTCTCCAGAAGATCTCAAAGCACAGGCAAGCTCATAAGGGAGAATACGGTCTTTCACATAACCTGGACCAGAAGTCATATAGTAAGTCTTCAGAGCCTTTTTAAAAGCCTACAATGATGAGCCCTGGCAGACCCTGATGGCAACTTATTCCAGAGGTGTGGGGCCACTGCAGAAAAGGCCTTCTCTACCTGTCTTCACAAGTGAACAAGTATAACTAAATACAGCTGTTGTTTCCTCCTTTCAACCAGGCTTTCTTGCATCTTTTTGTAACACTTACAGACATTTTGCCAACTTTCCTTTTGTTCTGTTTTCACTCGTAGAGACAAGGGTCTTTCTGATTACCAATAGCTACAATAGTTTATGAGGTTCACAGCACAATCCTACGCATGTTAACTTGGAAGTAAGTTGCATTGGGATCATTGAAACATGTGCTGTGCACAATGTTGTCTCCTCCTTCTCCTCCTCCTCTTCTTCTTCTTCTTCTTCTTCTTCTTCTTCTTCTTCTTCTTCACTTCGACTAATAGGTCGAAGTAAGGTCTAACAGTTATTAGACAGACTAGACCAGAGATGGGCAGCATTCAGGTTTGGGGGATCTATTTGGTGGGGTGAGTAGGTTGTTTTGTTTTGTTTTACTAGAAACCCAAAATCCACCAACCAGAGCCTGACACAAAAGACATACATTTAGAATTAAATAATTCTATGCCTAGAAATTAGTTGTTAATACCAGGATAGAACTGCAACACAATCCTTCAATTCAAAACACACTCCTAATTATGCTGAGTTTTCTTCATTTCAGCAATTTAATTTAGGGCAGGGGGTAGGAATCATTTTGGTGCTCCTGTTCCTAAACAATTTGGATAGAGAAACACTTGCCAATCTACTGCAAATCTCCCAGAGATCTGCCGGTAGATCCAGGGCAATCTTCAGCCAACCTACAGATCAGAGCAATTTACTTGCATCTGGTGAAAACGAAGCACCCATATCTGATAAGCAGAGTGCAAAGAATCACCTTTTGAGAAATGATCAAATTGGTTCTTCGTTTGCACAGGGGGTGAGGAATTACCTCCTTTAACTCCATGTATCTAGTAAAGGCAATGATTCAATTTAGAGATTAGCTGTGGGGCTACTGTGCTGTAACTCAGATGACTGCATATTCACGTGGTCATTTAAGATAAACTTTTTACAATTGTTATTATATATATATATATATATATATATATATATATGACTTTTTGATTATTCTTTTTAAATCATTGATTTTTATCCACCCTATCTTTGGCCACGGTTAACAGCAGAATATCACTGTACTTGAGAAAACCATGACGCTTCCTCCAACATGCAATATATGCCATTTGGCTGAATCAAAGGCTCAAGAGAAGAAGTGAAAATCTGTAATGCCTTTTGAAGGCCACCTACATTTCTGAAATGGCCCCCCAATGTTTAAAGCAAACTATCTTGACCCTTGCATAAGCTCAAACCACAGAAAAGCTCACCTCTTGGACTCTCTATAATGTCCCATGATGTGCTTCCATATTTAAAAGGACATGACTCACGCCGGGGTTTCATCTGTTCAAGTGATGAAAGGGTGGATGGGTAAAGGAACAAGAAAGAAAGATGAAACCCAGATGTTCAGTATGGGAATAATCGTGACTCCGCGGAGGACTTTCATGTCTTTTTCCGTAAGCGCAGATGGGTTGAGGTTTCAGTCAACGGATCCGAGGTTGGCGATATTGAGTTGCGCAGACGTTGCATCAGGACAAGAGCAACGTGGACCTTTCTCTGGATTTAATAGGAACCTCGGCCCCAGACGCAAGGCCCAATCCAGCAAAGGTCCTAATGGAAGGCAACCTAATGGGATTTTGTCAAGGGCTTGATGGTCACTGCAGATTACACTGAATTTACATCAACTTAATGGGTTATCAGGCTCCATTTAAAGTGTTGGTGTTAACCTTTAAAGCCCTATATGGCCTTGAGGGACCAGCTTATGGAGGATGGGCACATTTGAATTGCCAAAATAGGGGACAAAAGAGCACGATGATTTTCATACAATTTTCAGATACTAATATTTATATATAAATATACAAATGTAGAAAGAATGATGGTGATTTAAATAGAAATACAGGACGTCTCACATTAGTGTGGAAGACTATGGACCAGGTGATCTGTATACCTGCCTGCCCAGGCTGCTGTTCGGATGCTGACAGTAATAGACAACAGTTTTTATGGTTCTTTACCGTTCAACAAGAATTGGACAGGAGAGACCTTCAAATAGAGGACACCTTCAAATAGACAACAGTACTCTGGCATCCTTTCAATTAGAGGGCTGTCCTCTATAAAAGAGGACACATAGACACCATAAGATTATTTTAACAACTGCCTCTGCCCATATGAGCCTATTCCAGGCCCTAATATTGGCCTCAGAAGCCTTGATCTCTCCCCTAATGTTAGGGACGATTAGATCAGCAGATCTATCACATATCCTTTTTGGAGCTGTGCAGCTCCTGCCCAGGGAGAATTCCATCCCTTTCCACTTTTAAATGGGCTTTGAAGACTGCTCTTTTCGCACACGGCTTTTCATGAATAAGACTTGCTGGCTTTTTATACATCTCATCCTGATCTGTTTTAAATGTTTTGATGTTTTGGTATGGCTTCATTGTATTTTATTCACACCTTATGTTTCTCTCTCCCTCCCTCTCTCTCTCTCTCTCTTTGAAAAAATAAAACGAAGTTAGCTGTGTTAGTGCCCAAGAAGAAATTACAAAATTCATGGTCAGGCAATAGCTTTAGTAGGACCATCTAAACATGCTAAAAATTGCAGGGGAATTTTGAGATCTCCAGATCTCTTCATTGGGCAAAATGTCACCCCCAAAAAGGTGGGGCAAGAGAAGGAAGAAATGGCTGATTTGATGTGAAATAATGAATTCTGCACAGTCAGGGGCAGATGAATTGGAAGAGGATTCTCAGATTTAAATGGATGAGACTAGGTGTGATGTGGTTTATACTTGGAACTGCTGGCATGAATAAACATGATCCCCCCTCCCAATTTTGAAAATATCAAATCCAGTTGTTGCTTGAATTTGTCTCCAACCCACACAGGTTTCTTGGTAGGCAGAGAATAGAAGTAAAGAGAAACATCAATTTTTATATTTGCAGGGTTGGAGGTTTGTTTTAGGTGATGCACTAGATTTTTTTTTTTTTAAAAAAAGTAAATAAAAGCCCACTTGGGTAGTTTTACCTAGTGGTGGGAGGAAAAGTAACCCTCAGATATCACCTTCCTCCATTTTCTTCTTCTTCTGTAAACCATTTTGGAAAATCTTGTGTCTTTAAACAGGGGTATAAATGATTATAATAAATAGGATGTGTTAATGCTTGACTTAAGCTCCCTTGGTGAGGATTTAGATCAAGGCTGGGCTACTGTGGGAGATCTGGGGACCATTTTGCCCTCTGGATTCCACCTCTCCCCCCATCCCAAGCAGGCCACACTGGGAAGGGAATAAAAAAAATATGCAAGTTTGCCACCAAAATTAAGCAGTACCTTGCTGCATACTGCACAAACTAAATCCAACCCATTTAGCACTCTGTAATGGTTACAGAGTGCTAAAATGGACACCTTTAGCTTGACAGTATGCTAAATTTGTCCCTTTTAGCACTCCATAGCTGATGTACAGCACCATTTTCTCTCTCTGACTCCCTCTCTCTCTCAAACTTTTTTTTAAATTCAAAGTTATGTCAGGGGCAATGAAGTCAGGGGCTGTGTGTGTCCCACACCTGACTTAGATCCTGATCTATGTTCTTCTAGGTTATTCAACACTTCACTCTTCTAGGAATGCATGTGTCATGGTTGATCCTGTTTTTTTTACCCAGCGTGTGTTGAATAGAATCATAGAATAGTAGAGTTGGAAGGGGCCTACAAGGCCATCAAGTCCAACCCCCTGCTCAATGCAGGAATCCACCTCAAAGCATCAATCCACCTCAAAGTATTGTACGTTGAAGAAACATTTACAAGCAGTGGGTGCAATCTACTGGGATGTTCTTCTGAGCAAAGTCCACTGAAATGAATGGAGGCCATGCAAGATCAATGTTAGGATGGACTCTAAAGAACTTCCCACTGCCTTGTGTGCAAGAGTTTCCCCCCCTCCTTGTATGCTAAAAGTGTTGGATAATAGAGACGACTCCGCATGCTTCCAGACACTAGGGGGCGATAGAGAATGATAGAGATCAACAGCCACTTGCCTTGTTCATCCCTCCTGTTGTCTAGCTCGATCAATTCCTTTTTTCCCTGCTCCCTCCCCTTCCTCTTCCTTCTTCTCTTGCCTCTGCAACAATGACCATGTGGCTCTTTCCCTGAAGGAAGCAAGTAACGATATCACATGCTTTTGCTTGCATACACTCACACACCCAGCATCCCTTTGCTGGTATTACATACACTCCCTGCAACATCCTGAGAGCCTTTGTGGATTCTCTTAAATAGGGAAATCAGAGAAATATGAAATGGATTTAGATGGCTTTGGATTTCTATGAAGCTGATCAATGGATTCCACAGTGGACCATCTTTTTCTGAGTCATGCAGATTCGGTGGACTTGTGAACCATTTTTTTCATGCCGGGGGAGGATTTGCACTAATTCGCAATCACATTAGCACTAATGCGGCACGTGCATTTAAATGACTTAAGTGATGCACTCCGTATCTAAAAAAGATTCTAGAATGAAGAACAATAAAAGGAGAAAGAATCTAAATTCAGAGTTTAACTATTTAAAAAACAGATTATACCACTAAAACTGGGGTTGGTAAATCAGGGGGCTAATTAATTAATTCAATAAAAGTCTTCAGCAGGTGGCAAAAGCAAAACACCACCGGTGACTGTCAAATATCAAGAGGCAGGAAGTTCCACAGAGCCAGCCCACTGATGGCTCTACTCCAAGTTGACTCCAAACGGATCACAGGTCTTTGCGGAACCAGCATGACGACCTCATCTGATTACCTCAGTGACCAGCAGGCTGGCTAGGGAGAAGGAGCTCTCTCAAATAGCCAATCCTGAGATTTTTAGGGCTTTAACAAATTCTGCTTCTTCTGAGATGTGTAAATTATGCTGGTTTGCGAACGGAACCATTTTCTCACCCATCCCGAATGTTTGCACTCATTCTGTGGCGCTTCCTGTAACGACCCATTCTCGTCTGCTCAAGTTTACCTCAGCAGCGTTTTACTACACAACACAATGGTTCCTTCTCTCCCTCTCTCAAACGCCAAAGCACACATGCGCACGCAAACACACACACACACACACTTCTCAGCCGAAGCCTCAATTTCCTATCAGGATTCTTCTGACAGCTGTCAACACGTCCCTGTTTATTTGTTCAACAGGAAGTGGCGGCGGCAAGTGGGGGGGGAGGAGGAGAGACTGGCAGCAGAAAGGGGGAGTCAACGCCCTGATGGGAGAATCCTCTCCTCTTCCATCAGCAAACCTCCAAAAATGAACACAGAGCAGGGCTTCCATGAAAGGGGGGGGGGACACAAGGCATCCCACACACCACGAGAAAAACTGGGAAAGCAAATCAGTTAGGGCCAAGGGATGCCCAGAGGGCCTTGTTTTGGTAAGAGAGCAGAAGAAACATCCTCTGGACTGTCACACCGAGCTGAGAAGGGGGTCTTTCGTTTTGGCTGAGGGTGTGCCACAGATGTTGCTGGACAAGAAGGACATTTTTTGTTACAGAACAGGAGAGACAAACGCCATCAGAAGCTTTCCATCTTCAGTGACAATCAAGCCTGTACTAGATTAGGTTTCAATTAGGTGGTATTATTGAGGGTAGGGAGCGTTGTATGTACAAACGGGCCAGCCAGCCCTTTTCTGAAATACTCCATTCCATTGGCCCACCCACCATTTTATCCTCACACACACACAACAGTTAACCCCACAACAGTCAAACCTACTGACTAGTTCCAGGAAATGGGGAGGCTGGTGGACTGCAGCCCCCATGAACTCTTCTGGGGCATGCCATTCTCTCCCCACAATTGTTTGACCCCCAGGTCCCATTGCTTCCTCCAAAACAAGCAGTTACCCAGAGGGAAAGCGGAGTCACATTTGTCTCTGCATTTCCTGAAAGCTGCCATAGATCAGATCTGTAGCCCATCTGGTCCAGGGGTAGGTAGGCAACCCGAAGGCCTCCAGACGCTCACCTGTGGATCAGTTCATTCTTACACTCCACCTCTCCCTAGGCAACTGGTTCCATAGTCGTACTGCTCTAACAGTCAGGAAGTTTGGCTTCCTGTAACTTCTGGATTCCTGTAATTTGAGCCCATTATTCCGTGTCCTGCACTCTGGGATGAACGAGAAGAGATCCTGGCCCTCCTCTGTGTGACAACCTTTTAAGTATTTGAAGAGTGCTATCATGTCTCCCCTCAATCTCCTCTTCTCCAGGCTAAACATGCCCAGTTCTTTCAGTCTCTCCTCCTAGGGCTTTGTTTCCAGACCCCTGATCATCTTGGTTGCCCTCCTCTGAACACGCTCCAGCTTGTCTACATCCTTCTTGAACTGTGGAGCCCAGAACTGGACGCAATACTCTAGATGACACAAGGAGCTTCTTTAAACAAGCATTTTATATAACACTCCTGAATGGCCACTCATGGATGTTCGCAGGTCATTTTGGCGATGCAGTGATCCTCCTGTGTGTCTCTTGCTCCATTTCCCAGTTTTAGGTTTTTTTTAAAAAAAGGCTCAGAAAACCCAACTGAAAAACATCAGTGTTTATCGATATTTCCTGCCCTGTGCAGGAGAAGTTGCACTATAAAACACCCACTAGAGGGTGCTGTCCCTTAAACTGCATTGAGGCTGTACAAGCCACATGGTCACTGCTCACTTCCTGCTCTCTTCCTCATGTAATTATAGCTCACTGCAGATGCGGAACCAATGCAGGAAGCAGAGCCACGGTAAGGGAATGTGTTTTCCCCCCATCTGAAGGAGTTCAAAGTGTAGATCTGGCCCTGGAGCGGCTTCACCACTCCACTGCCATCAGAGCCATCAGCCTCCACTGCAATAAAGATGGCTAGGCTTGGATGTTTGGTCTCACAGCAACAGAGAAGCGGGTGTGTGAAATCTTCAAGGCATGGATCAACGCTCCTCTTCCAGGCAAATCTCATCGCCACCTCCCGGGTCTTTCATTGTTTGTCTTGTCACACCCTTTATGCATATCTTAGAATCATAGAATAGTAGAGTTGGAAGGGGGCCTATAAGGTCATCAAGTCCAACCCCCTGCTCAATGCAGGAATCCACCTTAAAGCGTCTTAAATCTTCTGCATGTCCTTAGGCCCATTCCCCCTCTCCAAGCCACCACCGCAACCTGCCCTTGCTGAAGGCAAGAGTTTTCCAAGGGCTGCTGATAACTTCACAGAGAGCTTCTTCCCTTCCTAGACTGCCTTTCTCCTTGGCTCCTCAAAGGATTCTGTCTTCTCCATCCATTCGGAGATTTCATCACCTTAGTCACCGGTCCCTGCTGATTGGCTCCCGTGCAAATAACTAGCATTCCTCACTGAAAGAACCGATGACATGGTGGTGGGGCTTTACCATCTCCCCAATTAATTAAAGGACTTTTCCTTTTGAAGCCAAAGTCCTTGACTTTGTATTCTGCTCCCCCTTCACCACAAAGGAAAGACCATCTGAAAATGCTATTATTGGTGGGGGGAGGGAGGGAGGGAGGGAGAAAAACAATGGAAAGAATTGGTTTGTCAATTGATATGATGGGGCCTCCTATTTTTGAACTGACAGTAGCAAGAGAACGAGAGATGAAGGAAAACTTAGTTTGGTCCACGTTTTTTTAAAAAGCAAAGCAGTGTAATTTGCACTTCCTGGATTAATGCGTGGATCAGAACTTTTGTGACGGAGTTCTCCACTCAAAAATTGTAAGCACAAATATTCAGTAAAGTTGAATATAAAAATGTGTATATTATTATTATTATTATTATTATTATTATTACTATTATTATATCCCACCTTTCCCCCCAAACTGGGACTCAAGGTGGCTTTACAAATTAAAACATGTACAGTTAAAACAAATAGAGACATCCAAAAAATTAAAACAATAATGAAAGAAGCTGCAATATTAAAACATTTAAAACATTTAAAAAGGTTTAAAATATAATATATATATATTTAAAAAATCCAATATATAAACAGTGCATTAACATGTTAATTTTGCATGTTGAGGTGCAGATGTCAGGGGAAATCGTACACAAAGCACATACATTAAAGAACACTGGATACTGAGAGAGGGGGTGGAGAGAGAGATTGAGATTTTTAAAAGATCAGATTGATGCAGAAATTGGATGGAACAGAGTTGTGATTAAATACATGCAAAATGGACATGGACCAGATAATAAGTGATTTCATCATCCCTAAAACCCACGCACCCACCTGTCTTTGCTGTCTCTGGTCGCAGCTGTGCACAGCGTTTTGTTCTGGTTTTACTTGGATTAAACGTTGCATCAAATCAATAGCTCAAACCGTACTTGGAATACTATGTACAATTCCAGTCACCCCAACTCAAAAAGGATATCGTGAGCTGGAAAAGGTTCAGAAAAGGGTGACCAAAATGTTCAAGGGGCTGGAGCAACTCTACTATGAGGAAAGGTGACATTTAGGGATTTTTAGGTTGGAAAAATTAAGGGGAAACATGATAGTGTTTTTTAAAATTATACACAGCATGACAAAAATAGTCAAGGAGGCAAGATTTTCCTTCTCTCATAACACTAGAGCTCAATGGATCTAAAGAACGTCAGAACATCAGAGCAGCCGTGCAGGATCAGACCAAGGGTCCATCAAGTCCAGCATTCTGTTCATACAGTAGCCATCCAGCTCTCGACCAGTGACTCACAAGCAGGACATGGTGCAACAGCACCCTCTCACCCATGTTCCCCAGCAACTGGTTTACATAGGCATACTCCCACTGTCAAGAACAACACTTCAGCTTGATGCAAGTTTCTTTTCCTTTATTTGCTTTGTTTGTTTGTCTTTGTCTTTGGAAAATAAAAATAATAAAATTGTTAAACAGGAAGAAGAAATGGCAACGTTCCGAAACCAGCGGGGGAATATTTCAATCTCCTGTGGGCAGTACTTTGTGTATATGATAAAGTGGAGTGCATGAAAGCTTTTATGCAACATAATATCTTTGTTAGACTTGGAGGTGATACGAGACTCTTTGGTACTTCAAGGACTGGTGTCAAGGGTAGGTATCACTGGGCACCAACTGAGGGCCTACATCCAGGCAGGGAGACCAGTGGCAAGACGCCTCTGGGGTTGCTGCTCCTCGTCATCATGGCAACCAGCTCATTCATCTGCCTGTCACCATGGCTCAGGCCATGGTAGTGGTGAGAAGGAGGAGCAATGACTGCCTCCTTGCTCATTGGCTCTCTTACCTGTCAAACAAGCAAGTGGGAGCAATGATGAGAAAGAGAAGGAGGAGCAAGAACAGACAGGGAGAATGGTGGTAAGACGGTTGACTTCTGGTTTGTATTAATTTCACCTATATTCAGTCATTAGTCTGTTCCATACAACTTCTGCATCGACCTGCCTTTTAAAAAAAAACAACGCACCAAAATGCACTTTTATTCTTGTGCACAATTTCCCCAAACGTAGTATTTTGTATGCAGTTTCACTCAATATACTCCTTTTTATATGCAACATTCCTTAATATAGATATTTATCGATAGTGTTTTCGAGCTGAGGAGTATATTGGAAAATTGGGAGAAGAAGAACCGTGTTCTGACCCGCAGACTTGTCCGGAAACTGCTAACTAGCTCATTTTGCTTAAAAAGGCGGACTAAACAAAATTCTGTGGCATCCGTAGTTGTCCTGGGTTCTTTTTGAGTTCTCCCAGGACACGTCTCCATGGCATGAATTCACCAGCGCCTGGGGTTACTTTCAAGCTTTCGTTGGGAAAAATGAAACCCTTCTTCAACATGGCAACTTAAAACCAAAGCAGGTGCTCTTGCGACCAGACCGCAGTCCAAGAGGGCTCAGCTCGATTAAGGGACATTCCACCGGACTTGACTTTTTCGATCCTGGCACAAGCCAAGAGAGTCTGGCTGAAGGGGAAAGGACAGCCCCCCCTCCCCTCGAAATGGCTTCTCTGCATGGCATTCTTCTGGAAATGAATAATACTGTGGCCGGTCTCTCTTTTCAACAGCTGGCAAGTGGCAAGCCGAGATCTGATGTCAGAAGAAGTCACGAAAGCCAGGGAGAGGGTGTCCTAGCTAGCCCAATGAAAGAAGGTCTCGGGCCGCAGCGCGCCGGCCGACGGAGAGCTGAAACTCCAAACTAAGCATGCGTAAGGACACTAAGCTGTTGGAACGAAAGAATAATTTGAAAAGTATTTTCTCATAATGCTAGGATTAGGTTCCCTCCAACTTTACAAATGGACAAGGGAGGAAGAGGAGGAGGAAGAAGAAGAGTAGGAGGAAGACGAGGAAGAATTTCTTTATTTTTTTTTAATTATTATTATTAATAATAATAATAATAGTGCTTTATTGTATTTCTATACTGCCTTTCTGAAGCCACCTAAGGTGATTTACAAATATATCGGGGGGTGGGGTGGAATTTAATCAAATAAAAACATATGGTTTAGGATATGGGCCACTGTAATTTATATCCTAATTAATTAACGGAACTGTAATGAATATATATTATTGTGACCAAACTACTATAATACTCTGTTTTATATTGTACCTTGTGGTGTCTATTGTTGATGTTGATGATGTTGGCTAAAACCGATTTTGGTTGCATAATAAAGATTCGAATATATCTTTGGAAAACATAGTAAAACATTCAAAACCATTTTAGGGTGCAATCCTATGCATGTTTAGATCTTTAAAAGAAAAGTCCTACAACTTTCAGAATTCCCCAGCCATCCGAACTGGCTGGGCAGTTCTGGGAGCTGTAGGACTTTTTTTTGTCTAAATATTCATAGGATTGCACCAGGTGGGGAAAACCCCATAGCAACCATGACAACAATGCAAGCATCTAAGTTGTGTCCAGGAGAAGAAAGCAGAGCCACCGTCCTCCATTCCATCATTGTGCAATGGTTCCTCACCCAATTTACCTAGCCTGGACAGTTTTTAACACTGCACGTGGCACCTGTGGCCTCATCATCCCCAGACAGCATGGCCAATGATCAGGGATTATGGGAGCTGTAGTCCAAACCATCAGGAGTACAACAGCTTGAGTAAGGCTGCTCTACAAGGCCCTGTCCAACTCTATGTTTCTATGAATAACCATTTAGGAAGGCTGAGCAAAGGAAGATAGATGCTTTTGAACTGTGGAGTTGGAGGAAAATTCTGAGAGTGCCTTGGACTGCAAGAAGATCCAACCAGTCCATACTCCAGGAAATAAAGCCAGACTGCTCACTTGAGGGAATGGTATTAAAGGCAAAACTGAAGTACTTTGGCCACATAATGAGCAGACAGGACACCCTGGAGAAGAGGCTGATGCTAGGGAAAGTGGAAGGCAAAAGGAAGAGGGGCCGACCAAGGGCAAGATGGAGGGATGATATTCTGGAGGTGACGGACTTGACCTTGGGGGAGCTAGGGGTGGCGACGGCCGACAGAAAGCTCTGGCGTGGGCTGGTCCATGAAGTCACGAAGAGTCGGAAACGACTGAACGAATAAACAACAACAACTTCCATTACAATAATGATCTCTTCCGGGTGGCCTATCCAGTGGAATTTTAGGATGCTTTTAGTATGTTTTCAGGATATTTTTAACAGTGTATACTATGCTTTTAAACAGTATTTTATGTATTTTATGCTTGCTGTTGTTCCTCGCCTCGATCCAATCGGAGAGGCGGGTAAGAAATTATTATTATTATTATTATTATTAATAATAATAATACCCACACCAGCATGCAACACGATCATAAAAATGTTGCTAAGCATTTGCCCATTGGGTAATGAGAGTGGAAGAGCCAACTGGTCTCTTGGAGCAAATTCTGCCCCTCTCTGCAAAATGCCGATGTGAACGGAAGCAGGAAAATGATCTTCAATATGGCTTTTTGTGTTTGCAGAGAAACCGAGGAAGAAAGGCGGGAAAACAAATAAACAAAACCCTCCCATTTTGCTTTCCTTTCTCTCTGTTCTTCTCGGGGTGGAAAAATCCAGGAAGTCCATGGCCATTGGGAACAATGGGGGAAAAGCAATAGGCTTTTCCCTGGTGAACTTGGCTGGAGCCCAAGTTCGGTTGGGAATGCTCCGAAAGGAAAGAGGATTTGGAGGGGGCATGGTTTTCCAAGAGAGGCTTTCCTGTTTGAAACAAATGACTCTTCCCAGAGGGGTAGAGATGAGCAACAGAGGTTAGCCCAGACAACGAACCAGCATCCTACATCTGTTAGATAAAAGAGCCATTGCAGTTTTACATCAGGGGCGAGCAGGAAGGCAGATCTGGATCTCCTGGTAGATCTCGGGGTGTTTCTGTAGGCATTTCAGAGTCCCAATTGTGCGTCAGTTGCTGGGAAACATGGGTGGGAGGGTGCTGTTGCACCATGTCCTGCTTGTTCATCCCTGGCCAATGGCTGGTTGGCCATTATGTGAACAGAGGGCTGGACTAGATGGGCCCTTGGTCTGATCCTGCAGGGCACATCTGATGTTCTTAATTGTTGCCCTCCGATATGGGACTGCTGAAATAAGAAATCTAGGAAGAGGATAACCAGGAGTGGAGTTGGTGTGTAGATGCTCTATTCAGTTCTGACCTTCAGAAGAAATCCCTGGGCTCAGAATTCTTGATGGATCTCGTAAAATGATTTGAAGTCAGGCAGCCCATTGCACAAAATTATGGAGATCAGAATCATAGAATAGCAGAGTTGGAAGGGGCCTACAAGGCCATCAAGTCCAACCCCCTGCTCAATGCAGGAATCCACCCTAAAGCATCCCCGACAGATGCTTGTCCAGCTGCCTCTTGAAGGCCTCTAGTGTGGGAGAGCCCACCACCTCCCTAGGTAACTGATTCCATTGTCGCACTGCTCTAACAGTCAGGAAGTTTTTCCTGATGTCCAGCTGGAATCTGGCTTCCTTTAACTTGAGTCCATTATTCTGTGTCCTGCACTCTGGGAGGATGGAGAAGAGATCCTGGCCCTCCTCTGTGTGACAACCTTTTAAGTATTTGAAGAGTGCTATCATGTCTCCCCTCCATCTTCTCTTCTCCAGGCTAAACATGCCCAGTTCTTTCAGTCTCTCTTCATAGGGCTCCTTGATCAGATCTCCCAGTGTTTCTTTCTCCCCCCCCCTTTTTTTTTTTAAAAAAGCAACCATATTTGTACATGGTGGTGAACAGTGCCACCTCTGGGTTTTTGAGGGCCTTTGAACAAGACACTGTCCCTCAGTGAGTTTACCTTCTCACCACCGTTGTCAACAGGTGCTCTCGCTCCTCCTCTTCTTTCTCATCATTATGTGAATCAAGGCACAGGTGGAGCCTGTGTTCTCTCAATGAAAGCTCCCTTTCAATTCAATGGTCCTGAGACTGAACTCTGAGATTTGCAAATTATCCCTGCTGCCCGATTCGCCTCCTGTAGCCTTTCCTGTGTGTGAGACAGGCACATTAGCACAGGCTGTGCATCCTTAAATAGATGCCTTTCTGGGAATCACATGGAGGACAGGACAAGTGGCATTTGGCTACTTGCAAGCCCCCCTCCCTCCCCTCATCCCCCCCATTGTTTCCTAGAGGGGCTAAGAATAGCAATCCTGGGGAAAAATAGTTGTTCTTTTGGATAGGCTGCTGCCACCCCGGTTACCCGAGGCATCCCAAAGCTGCGTGCAAACTTTGCAAAACTATGCCCTGGAGGCAGACTGCAGGACGAACGCTTATCATGAACGTCAGTTCAGATATTTAGGGATGTTTCGGCTGCAAGGACAACAGCCAGCAATGGCCAGCCAGAAGAAGCCTTGCTGCAATGATCAGGATGGATGGTTAAGGAGGAGACGTTGTCCATGGGAGGGCATGTGGTTTGCAGGAAAAAGGCCCCAGGTTCTGTCCCTGGCATCTCCAGGTAAATGGGTCTCAGGTGAAAGACCCCCTTTTTGCCCGAAATTCTGCCAGTCAGAGTAGGAAGCACTGGATGAAGTGGATTAATAATCTGCCCTAGCAGAAGGCAAAATGAGAAGAGCCAGATTTCCACATATAAAAAATACCTGCTATTTTACCTTCAAGCTGTTACTGCTAAAAATTAAGCCTTAGGAAAGGCATTTCAACCTTTTTGAATAGGGGAAAAAACAGGCAAAACTGGAAAAACAAACAAATCATTGGCCATCAGGGAAAAGTAGGCGGGGCCAAGGGAAGAGGGTGTGGCCATTTCTGTTAACCACCAGATTGGGACACCATGTGGGCCTAATTTGGCCCATGGGCCGGAGGTTCAACACCCTTGATCTATTCCATCGCTGAATTCTGGTACTCAAACTTAGCTCCCGATAGAAAACTTATTTCAGATCATAAGAGGAGCCCTGGTTCCTTGACCAGTTAGTCACCATCCTATTTCTAGGGATGTATGGATTTCGTTTAATCTGTTTTGTGGATGTTCAAGCATTTTTTGGCCCTGGGTCTGCTCATTGAAGGGATTTGGTTTTTTTGGGGGGGGGGGGTTAGGGATGCATGAGAATTTTGTTCTACTAGCACAAGTGTGCATGTGCCTAAATCCCCCATCAAAGTAAAAAAACCGATCCCCAAGTCTCTATGACTTCAGAAAAGCTGGTCCTCTGTGGACCCTACAGGTCAGATACATGGAAATCCAAACTCATTTGAATCCATTGTAAATTTCTCCAACATCCGTACCTATTGCCCACAATGAACCACATCCTCTCTGCAAGTCCAGAAGAAGAATATGAAACCCAACCGCTTTCTCCAGCTGTTGCTCCCCAGATAGCCCAAAGCATACCACCCCTGAACCTCCAAACCTTAGTGATATGCCTACTTCATACTTCTGCTCTGGACCGAAGTTGGATCCTCTTTTGTGATCCAATCTACACAGACTACTCCAGAGATAGGCAGCTAAACGATACAGAGATAGGCAGATGTCTTACCACTACTCCTTCTCCTACCTAAGAGTTTTTTTGTTTTATTTCTCAGCTTCTAGGAACCAAAAGGAGACCACCTACTTGCTTCAAATAAGCTACTGAGCAGTCGTTGGACGGTAGTGACCTTTGGCCGCTGCTGAACTAAGATGGATTTGGAATTCGAACTCAAAACCCGGAGGTGAAAGGCATTGTATCCCATTACAAATCCCATCGGGCAGACATATCCCTTGTCAAGACCTGGGGAGGGGTGGGCTTCTGTGCTATATTATTGTTCAGACATGAGTTGAAATATACGTGCCTCCTACACACACACACACACACACACACACACACATACACACACACACACACACATCCATTTGCATGAGTCGCTTAAGAGTTTCAGAAAAACGCAATGCCCTTCCCAATTTTGAAAACGGTTTCTGTAGTACAGAAATGCCCATTCCCTCACCCTTTGTGTGGCCATAATTTTGTCTCATATTTAATCTCAGATTATTATTTTTGTCTTGTCACTCACATGAAAAGGAGAACTGCAGTTAAGTCAAACAGACGGTGATTTGCGAGACTTGAAATTAAGTCTCAAGACCAATGCCAGATGGATTTCCTGTTTTTGTCGGCTGTAGCAAAAAATAGCCAAGGGTCTGGTGGCACCATTAAGAGGAACAGTTTTATTATGGCATGTTGGGCACAGCCTACAACAGTTTTTTTTAAAAAGTATTATATTTCCCCTTCTTTCTTCCCCATTCCTTTTTCCTTATGTGCCATGTCTCTTTTAGGTTGTAAGTCTTGTTTGATTTATTTTACGTAATCCACTTTGGGAGTCTTTTTTGTCTTAGGAGCAGCATAAAAAGACTTCAAATAAATACATCAATAATATTTGAAGACATCCTCTATTTCAGCAAAGGGCAACGTGGAACCTGTGGGCACCAACACACTCCTGGGCACCTTTCTTGTCACTTCCCAAGATGCATAACTCCATTTTTTTAAAAATAAATAAATAAATTTTCTTGCTGGCAACTGGGCCCGCTGTGAAATAGGTTTCTGTTGGTGCTGAAAACCACGGCTTCAAAACAAGATCCAACATCTCCCTTGAATTCAGTCTTTGGGGCAAGTTACTGGTCCTTTATTTTATTTGGTTTGTTTGTTCATTCAATTTATTCCCCACCTATATAGAGAATAGGCAACCCTTTGCCATTCCTCCCATAGCAGCCATTTTGTGGTGGTGCCCAGGACGCTTTCTCAAATCAATAAACGTGCCCACAGTCCAAAAAGGTTGCTTACATCTGCTCTTAACCCTACTGGGGACCTATATAGGTACATACATCACATCTACACCGCCATCTTCCCCAGCTAATAACAACTTTAGGGCTGATGTAGATCAGGAAAACAGCATGGTGGGGTGGGGAGGGTGATGTAGATCAGGAAAATCAGAGCTCTCTCCCCATACACACCCCCACTGCTGCTGCTTTGTTGAAAGTTCTAAACATCCTTCAGAGTCTATGTGAAAGGCTGTCCTGAAAGATAAAGAATGATATGAACTGTGGTCCATCCACAGTTCACAACCGGACAGCAGCCCTAACAGGCAAGCACAGAGGTCACCTGGTCATAGTCTTGGTGAGATGGCGAGATGTTCTGTATTTCTATTTAAATCATAGTAGTTGTTTCCAAAATTGCCACTATGCAAATAAATTAGCATGTGCACATTTTATGCAAATCGCTATCCTCTTTTTGTGTGCTGCATTTCCCCTCTTTTCATGGCCATTAACAAGTGACCCACCCTGAACATTATGCTTTTCTATATCATTCCATTAAAAAAGTATTGCAGCCTCCAGCGGTGGACCCCCTTTCCCCCCAGATGCCCCCAAATAATGAGGCATTTCAGAAAAAACATGGCCACTGCCACTGCCAATATCACCTTCCCTTTTTCCAGATATAGGTGGCTTTATTTATTCATCTCCCCCCTCTGTTTTTTTCTGGCCATTCATAAGTGGCCCACGCTGGACGTGCTTTTCTGTTGCATTCCATTAAAAAAAAATGGCAACCTCAAGTGGTGGACCCTCCTTTCCTCCCAGAATGCCCCCAAATAATAAGGCATTCTGGGGAAAACAAGGCCGCTGCCACTACCAAAGACAACAACACCTTCTCCTTTTCTGGATATAAGGGGCCTTGTTTATTCATCTTTTCATAGAATCATAGAATCATAGAATAGCAGAGTTGGACGGGGCCTACAAGGCCATCGAGTCCAACCCCCTGCTCAATGCAGGAATCCACCCTAAAGCATCCCTGACAGATGCTTGTCCAGCTGCCTCTTGAAGGCCTCTAGTGTGGGAGAGCCCACCACCTCCCTAGGTAACTGGTTCCATTGTCGTACTGCTCTAACAGTCAGGAAGTTTTTCCTGATGTCCATCTGGAATCTGGCTTCCTTAACTTGAGCCCGTTATTCCGTGTCCTGCACTCTGGGAGGATCGAGAAGAGATCCTGGCCCTCCTCTGTGTGACAACCTTTCAAGTATTTGAAGAGTCCATTATATTATACCATTATATCTTGAAATCCTGCTATACACACACACACACACACACACACACACACACACACATCCCATGCTTGAGGTGGCTATCAACACAGAGAGATATTTATACGACAAGGAAATCTCCTAAGAGAGACAAAGCCATTTCCTGTGGAAGATGGCCCACAAAGAAGTAAAATGCATGCACAGCACAGTCCCAAGTTTTCTGCTCACTGAGAGTAGGCTTACACAGGATTTCTCCACTTCCCCCACCCCAAATTGAAAACCCGGCGCATGGGAACATCTCGCTACAGAGTGTGCAGAGAGTTTTAGCACCCCTTTGTGACATCGCTCTGTTATGTGTGAGCTAAGTCACACTTCCTGTTGATGTATCCCAGAGTCGGTTGTAGACTATATCTGTTGATGGAAATGCAAGCCATGCTAGAAGTAAGTTCCTCCATTAACTGTTCACTATACTTTGAATTGTCTCCAGAATTGGGAGGTGCTGGTTTGCATGAAAGAAATGTAGAGTGAGGGTCCCGGGAACTTAGATTGTGAGGTCACCCTCTGATGAAAATACTTGAAAGGTTGCCACACAGAGGAGGGACAGGATCATTTTTCGATCAGATCTACATTACCGCTTATAACGGTTTATAATGGTTATGACAACTGTTCAGGCCCAGGACACATTACAAATACAGTTTTCGTACCATTTTAAAAGTGTTATATCCTGCTTGGTGTAGATCGGCCCCGGGTGGATTCCTGCATTGAGCCTTATAGGCCCCTTCCAACTCTGCTATTCTATGATTCTATGATCCCAGAGTGCAGGACACAGAATAATAGGCTCAAGTGACAGGAAGCCAGATTCCGGCTGTACATCAGGAAAAACTTCCTGACTGTTAGAGCAGTACGACAATGGAACCAATGACCTAGGGAGGTGGTGGGCTCTCCCACACTAGAGGCATTTAGAAGGCAGCTGGACAGCCATCTGTCAGGGATGCTTTAAGGTGGATTCCTGCACTGAGCAGGGGGTTGGACTCAGTGGCCTTATAGGCCCCTTCCAACTCTACTATTCTATGATTCTATGAAAAGCAGCAATTTGCAGCTGTTAGTCCTTGGAGTTTTCAGAAATCCCAAGACTCAGTGAAGTACATGGTTTAGCCCTCCAGGAGATAGTACTTGAGGTCACTACCCATGATGAAACTGTCCAGAATGTAGAGGGCTTACATGTGAGTCAGTACTTCTACCCAGTTTACAAGTTTACTCCATGGAAGGTGATTCCGATGGGAGTTACAGTCCAACAGAAATGAAGGCCACCTGAGTAGACCTGTATATGACTATGCTGTTAAGGTAGCAGTCAAATGACAAGCTAAGGGTACAATACTTAGCTGGCTGGAAAATGCTGGGAGTTGTAGGACTCCCCCCCCCTCATCTAAACATGCATGTGATTGAACCCTAACCCACTTAGCACTCTAGTCTGGTCCAACAACCAGCCACACTCTAATTTAATCCAATCATCTAAACCATATAGTAGAACTTTTAAAATAAACAAACCTCATGATTCTGTGCAAGATTAATTTTAGGCTTTAAGAAAACATCACAACTGTTGCAGCCAGCATTGACTTATTGGGTTTTATAGCATTATTGGCCTTGAACTGTCTATTTTTCTTTCTTTAGCCTATTCTTTTTGTGGTCCTCCTGAAATAACATGTTTTGGCAATGCATAATGTCAACCTTGGGGTGGGGTGGGGGCTGCCCCAGAAGTGTGTTAGTCATATGTAAGTGACAATTAAGGAAGTTAGGATCCTAGAATTTGGATGGGTCCATCATTAAAATTACAGTTCTGTCCCACATATTTATTTTTGTTACTGCTGCAGAGGACCAAGTCCAAAATATTCGGGAGTACAACAGCTTGGGGACTATCCCGTTGTAAACCAAGTAGCTGGAATTTATGCTATAATTTAGCCAAACAGATAAAGATAAAATAACTGCTGAACAACTGGAGAATTCATTCTAGACTCATTCTTCCAAAGAAAACATGTGCTTGCTCTCCCCCACTCCTTTTGCATTATTACGGAACAGCTTGGCCAGTGGTGAGGATTTTGCTCCTATATTATCATAATCACATCCTCCCTGCTCCCAATATTGGGTTGCTTTGATGTTCATCTTTATTCGTTGGCAAGTCACAGAGCTGTGACAATGGTAGTAGACAGGCTGGACCACATGCGTTAGGGGACATTAGAAGTTATAATTTTAGGAAGGGCTGTAGCTCAATGGTTGAGCACATGGATTGTATGCAGAAGGTGCCAGGTTCTATCCCCCATCATCTCCAGGTAGAGCTGAAAAACTCCTGCCTGAAACCCTGAATAGCCTCTGCCAGTCCGTGGTGTTGACGACACCGATAGATGGACGAATTCAGTATAAGGCAGATTCCTATGTTCCCAAGTGGCTAAAGTGTTGGACTGGGAGTCGGGAGATCCGGGTTCTAGCCCCCAGTCGGCCATGGAAACCCTCTGGGTGACTTTGGGTCAGTCACAGACTCTCAGCCCAGCCTACCTCACAGGGTTATTATTGTGAGGATAAAATGGAGAGGAGGATTAAGTACGCTGCCTTTATTTATTTATTTATTTATTTATTTATTTATTTATTTATTACATTTATATACCGCCCCACAGCCGAAGCTCTCTGGGCGGTTCACAACAGCCTTGGGTTCCTTGGAGGAAAAAAGTCAGGATATAAATGTAATAATAAATTAAATAAAAAACAAACACAGAACCAGGTTCCTGCATGTGGATCTGATCTTTTGGGTGCCAAGCCAGCGCGATGCCATGATTAGAACAGATCTGGGGAACCTGGGGCTTTCCAGGTGATGTTGGATATCACCTCCCAGAACTCCGAGCCCGCAGACTGTTGTACATCGAGGAGTCAGTTCTCCTGCCCGTGTCTAGAGTGCAAATAGAGATCTGCAAAAATTGTGAGACACATTTTGGGGAAACCACGCAAATTTTCGTGCAAAATTCAGTCGTAATTTGCGGAACTGAAAAAACATGAAAAATTACACAAACCGGGCTGGCTGGCTGTGGATCAAATCGGGCTCTGTAGCAGAACGTGGGCTACTGTAGCAGAACGTGGAGGAGGGCGAACCAAGGGAAGCTTCACTCTCCCCCAAATTCCAGCATCCACATCCATGTTAGGAGGTGAGAATGCAGTGTAACATTCAGTTGCAGCTCCCACTTTGTTCTGACTCCAACCTGGGATCAAGGTTTGCACAGAAGGATTTTCAGTGGTTTTTCCTTCCAGTGGAAGCCAAGGTCTAGTCTAGGATGGGAGCGTGTTAAACAAACAAGCCGTTTCCCAAAGCCCCAGCACTGTGATGACGGAGACGATTGGAGGCCTCTCTTCGGAGCAAACCCGACGAGAGACATCCATCTGGAGTATGGCGTGGTTGTGATTGGTTCTTCAAAATGGAAGAAAGGCATTCTCTGAGAGGTAGCCACAGCAAGCTGGGTCCTTTCCAGCATGCAGTTCAAATAGAAGTTGAGCTTGCTAGAAGGGCTCATTTCCGAAACACTCATCACAATTCTTTTGGGGTCCATGCAGAAAGGTTCTTTTCAGCAGGTGTGACGTACAATGTGAACATGTCCTGGCAAGCAGCTGAACACGGGGGACAGGGGAAGGATCTCAAGAAGAATGTGCAGATGGACAAAGGAAGTGAGGTGTGCATTGTACAAGCTTTAAAGGCCCATGTTCTGAAAGGGTGGACACATATGTGCCCACACACATAGGCCTATATCCAATTCTTCTCCATGTTTGTCAGGGCACAGTATTAGCACTGGATGGAAATAGCCCCTTCCACGCCCACCCACATGTATCCACTGAAGGGGTGCCAGAGGACTGTCCTCTATTTGAAGGTGTCCTCTGTTTGAAAGGGCTGTCCAGTCCAACTCTAGTTTCAACATAAAGAACCATGAGAATGGAGAATTAGGCCTTCACGTTTCCAACCAAACACATGTGGACAGTAGACTGAAGAGGCAGGTACCCAGGTCACCATCTTCTACACCATGGTGAAATGTCCTATATTTCCATTTAACTTAAATTATAATAACGCTTCCTAAATTATCATCTCTACATATTAATTAACCGATGCAAAAGTTATGTCCATTGGTGTCCTCTTTAGGACTCGGACTCTCTCTCTCTCTCTCTCTCTCTCTCTCTCTCTCTCTCTTTCCTCTTTTCATCACTGGCCACCCTAACATAGACTTCCACAGCCTCAGCCTCAGCCTACGAATTGGGAGGGTTCAGCCGATTTCTTGGGTGAAGCTGAATTCATAGGGTTCAGCTTCTCCCACCAACATCCAGAGCGTCCACAGTGGCTGCCATTTTCCTTTCCCAAAAGCTTCTAGGAGTGACACTACAACTACCAGCCATCAGGATGAAGAAACTCCAGGTAGTGGTGGTGAGGTCTGCAACCATGGCAATGTTTGTTTGTTTATTTATTTATTTATTTATTACATTTTTATACCACCCAATAGCCGAAGCTCTCTGGACGGTTCACAAAACCCCCACCACCACTGAAAGATAATGTGCCTCCCATTTTGCCCCCCACATAAGAAGAGCCCTGCTGGATCAGACCAAGGGTCTATCTAGTCCAGCCCTCTGTTCACACAGTGGCCAACCAGCCATCTTCCTGACAGTCTGATCTGAGATCTTTCAGCTCAGCATTAAAAGTATTCATCTTCTTAGGGAATAATAGGGTGGCCAATTACCCATTACCAAAAAACAGGAACTGCATCAGCCCAAAAGAGAACACCTATTTGCATAATAGTTGCATATGTAAATTGACAAGTTAGAAAAAATAACTATAACTTCAATAGTGAGGAAGGGTGTGCAGTGTGCTCACTCAGCCTGCTGTCCAGGAGTTAACTAAGAATGGAAAGCTTCAGGGGTCCCTGATTCATCCTGTATTACTGAAAGGGTTTCAATTTTTATTTTCCTTCATTGGAAATTTGGGGCAGGGGAACTGCATTGGCCTCCTTTTAAAAACCCATTTGTTTCTATCTATTTGTTCTTCATTCATTGTATTTGGCCTTTTTTATTGCATTTTTATACTGCCCAATAACCGAAGCTCTCTGGTCGGGTTACAAAAATTAAAACCGTTAGAACCAAAAAAATCTTACTTGTTGTTTGACCATAAAAAGCAGTGTGGTGCAATGGTTAGAGTGGTGGGCTGGGACTTTGGAGATCCAAAGGTGACTTTGAGCCAGTCACTGACTTTCAGCCTCACCTACCCCACAGGGTTGCTGTGAGGATAAAATTGAGAGGAGGAGGATTGTGTAAGCTGCCATAGGATCCTTGCAAGAAGGGGGGAACGCAGGATATACATGTAATAAATAAACAGAATAATAAAAGAATGTAAAAAGAAATACAATATATCTCACCAGTTGGTAGGGATGGACAACTCTGTCAAGTTTGCTTTCTCTCGGTTTCTCATTTTTCCAATCTTAAGCTTGGTTCATCCTGAAGTTTGAGATTCCCCCCCCCCCAAATTCACACGAGAATTAATTTTTCTTAACCTGAAAAATCTGCATGCATTTTTTGCTGGAGACATACATTTTTGCAAGCAATTTTCCTAATAGAATGCATTTTTGAACATTTATTTCCCCTGATTTACACAGTTTTCTGTGCATTGTTTGATTGTAGAACTCCACTGAGAAATTTGGAGTAGTGCAAATTTTGGAAGGAGAACTGAGTTTTGATTCGCACAGTGGTTCAAGCGTGCAAAAAATAAATAAATTCCCAATCCTTACCTGTTCCTTTTCCTCCTTCCAGTTCTTTGGCTTCAAAGCAGGTTTGGACTATACCTCTCTTCAAATAGAAAACACCTTAAAAGAAAGGACTCTTCCCTGCAAACTTTCCAACATAGAGGACTGTCTCTATAAATAAGATAACAGCAGGAAAAATCAAAGGTATCATAATATGATTACAACTTAAAAGTCACTGATACAATAAACTATAAATGTAGAGCACAGATTTTATTTAAACTGTGGATATAATCCCCAATTATTTTGAAAACAACAACAAAGAAATAATTAAAAACATTTCTGCTCAGTACAAAGTCATGCATGGCAAATTCTCATAGAGCCCAGCACTGCCTACATAGGAATGAATGAGGTCAATATATAGTCCTGACTCCATAAGGTACGAATGATGAAAAAAATAGTTCAAATCACTTCTTGTTGGATGCTCATGAAATTTAGAAAGAGAGGAATTGCACAATGATCTCAAAACAAAGCCAAACGTGTTTCGGCCTGTATGGCAGTGGCTTTAATCAAAATTAATTCTTTAAAAAAACATATCCAATAATATACAATATTACAAATATAATTATAATACTCACTAATGCATAAAAATCTATCTCACCAGCTTAGATTCATGTATCGCTTATACAATTCTTAATATGCGGTTCAGCTATCCATGTATTTATTTTTTGGTGTAGCAAATATCCACAGTGTTCTGTAAGAAATGTTATGTAGAGCAAATGTGCCCTCTACATAAATGTTATGCAGAGCAAAAAAATGTCCTAGGAACACAGGAAGCTACCCTGGACCAAATCGAACAATCGTTCTGGTGTTTCTTTAAAGCAAACACACAAGTGAAGAAATAAAACACAGAACAAACAAGACAACCTTTTCCTAAAGATGTTTTTTTAAAAAACAACAACAACAACGTTATCCTAAATCAACTTTCCCTAACCTGGTGCTCTCCATCTGTTTTGAACCACAGCTCCCATCATCCCCAAGCATTAACCACACTGCCTGGGTCCAATGGGAGTTGTAGTCCCAATCGTCCAGAGGGTACCATTGGATGGGAAGACTGTCGTAGAGCAAACCCAATTTGGCAATTCACTTCTCCTGGCGAATGGCAGTATTTCACATTGCCGCGACAGAGTTTGGTCCCAGGAGAGTGAGGCCCAGAATCGAGTGAGGCAAAGAAACGGTGGTGTGTGCGTGTGTGTGTGGAGGGGGTGAATTTTCACTTTCAGAAATGTATAGCTCTTCTGTCACCCGGGCCACAACATCAGCCATGACAGCCCCGCAATAAAATACTGATGTATTACAAAATAACGAACCGCCGAAAAACATTGCCCTCACGACCGCCTCTTCGAACCTTGCTTGCTTCGGCCTCAACCGTACAGCTTGTAAATATATCTGGTGGGCTTGCACCGCTACTCGCAGGCTAACTAAGCAGGGCCACGAGGTTATTTATTTTACACTCTGGGTTCTGCTTCTGAGCCATGGAGTGTAAAAACAATCAGAAGGACAAAGTGTAAATTCTCCCCGCTGATTTATTTACTGTTGTGTTTTTATAGGCCCACATGGCCTGGAGTTTGCGCTAGGCCCGACCATTCAAGCAAAACCCGTGTCGTACACTCCCAGAGAAATGAATGACTTTATAAATTCTCTACAATAATAATCCCACGTAGAGGAATGCGTGCGGAGGAACACCCAGACAGGGCTGGAATGTTTTTAAGAATATAAGATTGTGCTTTTTTGGTCAGGGAAACACATTTCTCTCTGGGCCCTGTGGTAAAGTCGAGACTCCAGGCCTGTCTGCCTACCACCTGTAATGAACCCTTGGGGAGATTTCAGCTCAGGCCACCCAAACCGAGAGCAGGGCAGATAGACAGCGGCTCTGGGATGTTAACAGCCTTAATGAAGCTTGCTCCATCGGAGACTGGAGACGGCCATTTTTATTTTTTATTTTGAAAAGGCCTCTGATAGGAAAAACATCTGATTTGGTTTCTTTCTACGTCTCGAACGCAAGACGCTTTGCAAGTCTCCGCAGCTTGAGAAAAGCGATCTTATTCTCTCTCAGCGAAATGCAATAAGCACTTTCTGTGTTTCGTTTTGTTTCTGGGTTGTTGTTTTTTGCTGGCGTGAGGGGGACACACACACACTCCAATGTTTTCTCAGCAAGGATAATTTTTTCTGTGACTGTGCGTCTCGTTCTTTCTTCGACAACTGGGCAAAACTGCCCAGTGCTAAAATTACCCTGGTGGTTGAGGGGGGAGGTAACCCCCTCCCATATTCTAATTAGGGGGTGAAGCGATTAATATTGAAAAGTTGCCAAAACTCAAAGCTATTTTTTTGGAAGCAAATCCTCTTCCCCTAAAACCCCAATTCTGGAGTGAGGGTTGGTAATGTTCTGCCTGCCTGCGTTTCTTCTGTAAAGGGAAAGGCGCCCCACATAATAATATTCTGGATTAGCTGGAGATATATGCAGAGATATAATTCAGTAACACTAGCAGTCTTCTGTCTACACATCTCTGGCTAAGACAAGAACAGCATGTACAGTTCATCCCAAATGCTGAGAAATTTCTTCAAGTTCATGTGAAGATTCATAAACATTGTTCTGCACATTTTTTTTCTAAATAAGAAAAAATGGTGTGCAGTTTTGCCTGAAATACAATTTTTTTTTGCAAGCAATGGTCCTAACAGAATGCATATCTGAACCTTATTTCCCCCTAATATACACAGTTTTGTGTGCATTGTTGGACGGTAGAATGCCATGGCGAAATTCGGAGAAGTGCCAATTTTGGAAAGGAAAACTGAGTTTCGCATCATGATTGAAGTGTGCAAAATTTCTTCCCCCTGCTTCAGTCAGCTGTCTTCTCACCACTATTGCTACCAGCTTCTGTTGCTTCTCCTCGTATTATTTAACTTTGCTATCACCTGCACCAAGGATAGGCAACTTTGGGAGGTGTGGGGGGGGGCTTTTGCCTCCTGGGCCTCCCCCCCATGCTGGTTACAGCCTGCGGGGCACCCCCAAAAAGAGGAAAAGTAACTGGTAGCTATTGTCAACACGTCCCCATTGGGATGTGGGCCCTCAGCAGCAGCCCAACCCTCAGCGCTGGCCTTTCCTCTCAAAGAAATTTATATCTTCCTCTCGCAAGATATAAATACAATGGATATATTTTGGCTTCTTGAGGTAAGTGATGGACGGTGTATGCATCGTACAGCTATCAGCAGCCCCCCCAAATGTAACATAAAAATCTCTTCATGCAAAGTTTACTAGAGTATTATTACACACTGCACACAATCCAGTACAGCTATAGTTTCCACGCTCAGATAACATGGCGGCGTTCATTTCCACCGGTGCTATTTAGGGTGACATAGATAAGGCTTGGGTCTAAAAATTCAACAGTAGGTGGAAAAACTCGCGGATCTCCTTCTGCCTTAGGGGACATATCAAAATAGCATCTGGTTGATAAAGGGCTGTTGCTACCATCACAGCCGTGGTGTCTAGGCTCAGACACCCACCTGATGCTAGCATTCATAATAAAGATAAAGATGCAATGGTGAACCCTACAGTGATAGTGGCAGCTGCTGTAAATGTGACATTCTTAACATCCCTCATTAAACCGCATCGTAGCAAGGAGCTGTTGGCTGCATTGGGAGGAAGAGACTTGGCCGTGTTTGTGACCTTTCTGGACCAATTCCAGGTAAGATCTCTCTCTCTTTTTTTTAAAAGGGGACTATTTCTCTTCTCTACACCCCCCCCCATCACCGCTTTCTCATTTGGACCTCAGGGATGTTATAACAGCTGTTTGTAAACACTGCAAATCCAAAATTAGCAGGGGGTTGAGCGGGAGAATCATTTATCAACGTCTGCCCTCTTGAGCATCTCAAAAATGTTGCAGATACGTTGGCACTTTGGTAGGGGATTTAAAGGGTCAGCCTAAGAAGCCAATAGCCAGCAGGCCGTCTCTTAGCAGAGATGCCCCCTATGTCACGGGACATGTGCTGGCACTCCGGAGAATGTCCATTTGGCTGCACAAATCAAGATGGTTGGCACTAATGAAACAGAAGCCTTGACGATCAGGGGATGATTTGGCCTCATTAATCATGCTTCGCTTCAGGAGATACCAACCCCGTTTTGAGTATGACCCGTGCTGAAGAAAACCCTCTGTCCTTCGCCCACTGGGTGATGAGAGAAGAGATAACATCTTGTTCCCTTCATAAGCAACTCACCTCTGAATATCGTAAAGAGAGCAAGTGAGATGGCCACCTTAAATGATCCTTTGCCCTCTACCAACAACAGATAAGAATGGTCATGCGTGAAGTACATGAAAAAGGCTAACATGTTTGGCCAAAACACCCATCATGTTACATGGTTCTCTGAGCTTCGTGAAGTATGTGAAATGTGGGTGAAATGTTGTTTTTATTTCTTTTTCTGGAACTCCATCCTGTTTAGCTTCTACAAAAAAAAAAAATGCCTGTATTAGGAGAAAGTTGCACAAAAAATGTTTAAGAATTCTCATGCAACTTTTTTTTAAAGTAGTGAACCAAATTTAAGACTGAAAAAAAAAGAGAGATGGAGGGAAACCAAAACTGACAGATTTGTCGATACCACAGCCCAACATTCAGTCAACGCCTTTAGCCCAGACATTCCCATGTTGATCTGGAAGGTATGAATGAGGTTACCACAGGGATTCAGTTGAACACACTCAGAAGTCTCCACATGGTTGGGAACCTATTGCATGGAGACTTCTAGGTGCAACCAGTTGCTGGGGAACATGGATGCGAGGGTGCTGTTGCACCGCTGCAATTCCTGGTCAAAAGCTTCCTGCCAAAGGAAGTGAGGCAGGTGGCTACTAGGAGGATGGCTTTCTCTGCTGTGGCACCCCAGCTGTGGAATGAGCTCCCCAGAGAGGTCCGCCTGGCACCTACACTGCACTCCTTCTGTCGCCAGCTGAAGGCCTTTTTATTTTCTCAGTATTTTAACACCTAATTTAACTTAAATTTAAATTTTGCTGGTTTAATTCCATATTTTAACCTATATCAATTTCTGCTGTGTGGTTTTATCCTGGTTGTACTTTTTATATTGTATTTCATAGAATCATAGAATCACAGAATAGCAGAGTTGGAAGGGGCCTACAAGGCCATCGAGTCCAACCCCCTGCTCAATGCAGGAATCCACCCTAAAGCATCCCTGACAGATGGTGGTCCAGCTGCCTCTTGAAGGCCTCTAGGGTGGGAGAGCCCACAACCTCCCTATTTGTGTTTTTAGACTGTTGGTTGTTTTATTATGTTTTTTATGGTTTTAATTTTTGTGAACTGCCCAAGGAGCTTTGGCTATTGGGCGGCATAAAAATGTAATAGTTAAATAAACAGCTTTTTGGCCACTGTGTGAACAGAGTGCTGGATTAGATGGACCCTTGGTCTGATCCAACAGGGCACTTAAGTTCTTACGTTCTAACCAACCAAATGTTCATAGAAGCAAACTTCACATCTTCCAGATCAATACAGGAAGGCTGAACCCCACTCATGTGCTGCTTTGCTCACTATACATTCAGGTCCTTACATAATAGGCTTAATACCTGCATGACAATGTGTGTGTGTGTGTTTTACTAGAACTCCTGAGATCCACCAACCCAGAGCCTGGTGCCAAAGGTGTACACTCATAGTTCCAGAATTTTGCGACCAGGAATTTGTTCTGAACACATAGGCCATAGCTAGACCGAAGGTTTATCCCAGGATTGTCCTGGGGTCAAACCTGTTCATCTAAGTGCCACACAGGGCATCCAGTGCTCAGGCAGGGACGAACCCGGGATGATCCTGGGATAAACCTTAGGTCTAGCTACGGCCATAGTCTTTCCACACCCAAATCCACTACCACTAATTTTGTTGTTGCAGTTGTTAAATCACTGGGAAATCCTTGCCAGTCTATGGCAAATCAATCAAGAATCCACCAGCAGATCCAGATCGACCTACAGCCTACCCTCCAGTCCTTACAACAACCCTGTAAGGTATGTCATATTTATATTATCCCCTATATTTATTTATTTTATTTACAACCTTTGTATACTACTCCTCATCTAGACAGATTCCAGAGCTGTGGACAATAAAAGACATGAGAACAGATAAAATAATAAAACTCCATGTTAATTATTATTATTATTATTAAAAAATAAATGAAATTCTGATTAAAAAAACATGGCTGGTCAGTTAAGTAACACTTCCTGAAATAAAGATGTTTACTTTTTTCTCTCCCGAATGTATTTTGTCTTTACTTCTGCCTTGTAGGCAGGGCAGGACCTGTGTTTTTTTTCACCTCAATGCCCCCCTTCCTATACCCCTTGTTGTTTTGTGGAGCACTATTAAAATGTTTGTTGTTGTTGTTGTTGTGGGCAGCGTTCAGATATGTGTAGCCGAAAGGAAAACCAAGTTTACTTTTGGCGTTTTTGATCCAAGGAGTTGTAGAAACGGGTAGAAACATCCTTGTGTGGTCAGGCATAAGCCAAAACCTAAACTAACAATGTGTTTTGAGAGTGACAAACTTCTCCCACAAGAATTTCCCTCCAACCGCTGAGCCGGTTGTTACGGGGGCTTTTGCCATCCCCGCCATCGGCCCATGCGTCCTGCCCCTGTGACTGGGTGCAATTTAGGTTGGCAGCACCCCTTTCCTTCGGATGTGTCAGCGAAATGTTTTCCAGGACTTTATTGATTGTCCTAGACAGCATCGATGGATTCCAACTTTTGCTGAAGAATTTACAATAAGCTAGTTGAGGTGGGGGCTTATATGCGCTCTCTTTGGATTCAACTCTCTCTTGAAATTTTAAACAAGGCATGGAGAACCTCAGGAATTCCGGAGGCCATTTTGCCCCCTAGATTTCCCACCCTTGTAGGCCACACCCACTCTGCGGTGCCCAGACAAAAAATGCTGTCTGGAGTGACTATGGAGCCAAGGGTCAAAATTAGCTTGTAAGGAGCGATGGAGTACTAAAAGGGAATATCCTGCTTGGTGTAGATGAGCCCTCTCTCTCTCTCTCTCTCTTTCTCTCTCTCTCACTCACTCACACACACACACCACATATATTGCTGTCACTTGGCAAAACGGGCCCAGAATATCCTCCAAGTTCCTTTCTCCGAGAGCAAATTCGTTGCCGAACAGAGAGAGAGAGAGAGAGAGATCAGCAACAAATTTGTTACTTTGGTAAATACATTGCTGAAATTACTCGCCCCACTGAGAGAGTTTGTAAATCCCAGAGCCTATGAGAGTAACTCCCCCAGGAACAGATGAATCTGCTGCTTTATGTTTCTCTCAGGTTCTCATTTTTCCAATCTTAGGTTGGGCTTCTCTTGAATGTGGAGGATTTTACCAGTCATAAATTCAGTGCATCCTGAACCTGGCGTATTTAGTGTGTGTGTGCATGTGTAATATGCACATGAAAATTCATAAGCCCTTTTGTGCACATTTCTCTGAACACATGTATTTGTGTAGGCATATGTGCCTTGTGTTGTTGTTGTCAAGCCATTTCCCAAATCTAACACATTTTTGTATGCACTTTTCGACTGTAGAACTTCGTTGGAAAAATCAGAGAGGCGTGAATTTGGAATGATAACTGAGTGTCCGTTTGCAGAGTGCAAAATTCATTACAATGCAAACTGAAAGGAATTCTCCCCTTTCCCTAAACTGGCCATGTCCTACTATACCTTATCCACCATTCAAAGCACACCTCAGCACCTGATGCATGCGTGGAATGGTGGACGGTGCTCTCCTGGGTGCCTCATTGCTCATGCACACATGTTCGCTGACATGTGCACTGGAGGCTAGGTGCACCTGCCCACCTGCCCTGAGATTGAACTGAGGAACAAGCTGTAGAGCGTCAGTATTAGCGACTCACACTAACAAAATCCAAATCAGGTAGCCAAAGTCAAAGGATAGGAAGAATGGACGAGAAAATAGAGTGATGGACACTGGTAAATAGGGATGGCTGGTTCATATGGATCAAAGAAGAAATCTCCCTGCATGTAGCAAACAAGCATGTCAGGGCCTTCCTCACTCGTTAGGTACCTGCACGGATTCTGACACGAGTGGTGGTCATTCCCAATGGGCATTCCACAATCACTGTTACTCTGAAGGAGGCCTCCATGCTTATGTCTGTATGCTTGTAGGGTGCCCTCCATAGGGATGTGATTCTTGATTGAATAGGATTTGTGTCCTCATAGGGGGAGCCCTACACATATACATCTGTACACACAAGGAACCCTTCTCTCCAGACTAAACACACATCAGCCAGGGGAGCAGTGATTTGGATTTTCTGAAGAATTTTGAATTGGAAAATTGGATGGAGGGAAGTCCATTCATCCTTATGTCCAATCCTGATTATTACCCACAATCCTTCCCAGTTGCACTGGCACAGACCTGCCATTCCTGCTTATGCCACTGTTTTTTCCATGCTCTTCTACCAGCTGTTTCCCTTTGGAGATGCTCCTCCCAGGTTCACCAGAGGTTGTTCTTTGCTTTTTTAAAAAACACTGTCTCTCTGTTGCTGCCAATATCCCATATACCTATTCAAACAAAATAAAGCACATTACAGAGCTCCTTTTGTGGTGGTCGTGGGGTACAAGCTTGTGATTTTATAGAGCTTGTAAACTGAGCTTGTAAAGTCTTTTAAGACCCATATCTTGTGTATATCACCCTAATGATGTCCCTAGAAAATGTCAGATCATCTACAGCCAAATAAGTTAAATAAATATAACTCCTACCGCAATCCCCTTGGGTCTAGTAAGTTTACACCATAGGTGAATCCCCCTCCAAACACACACTAATTACATTTAAATATAGTTTCTTCCATCTCTGTTTTCAATCTTCACTGGTGAATAATGGGCGAAGGGAAATTTGAAATAGCATAACGTAGCCACCAAGTTGCGGCAAATGACAGGAATTTATTTCTATAAAACGTCGATCCATCCCACAACATCAGATGAAACAGAATTCTGTTTCTTCTGATGGCTTGGATAAAGGGCACTTTAGGATCCACAGTACAATGATTTGGTTTTCACTCAACTGAAACTTGACCTGCAAAATCCAAAAGTTCCCTTGTTTAAATAAAGAGGCCCTACTTTACCCCAATCTCTGATGACTGTGGCCTTAACTAGACCTACCTGCTACACTGCGACGAAGGAGGGAAGATCTCACATTGTATTTAACGTGAGATCCCTCCTCCGTTTACACACGACGCGCCCACCATTTTTTTATTTTTAAATACTCGTGCACAAAAGGTAGGTAATTTTTAAAATTTAAATTATTTTCCCCGCTTTCCCCACACACACCCTAACCCATGTGCGCGGCTCCTGGCTCCTCACGAGGAATCTTGCATAGCCGGGTCAACCCGCTGCACCCGGCCACACGTTCCACGGTCTCGGGCTCAGCCCGGGACCACGGAAAAACCAGGGCCAAAGTGGAGGGCAAGATCCCGGGGCAAGGGAAGGATGATCCCTCCCTGATCCCGGGATCCCCTGTGCGCCATGTGGACGCACAGGGATGATCCCAGGGTTCGCCCTGGGATAAAGCCCCGTCTAGCTATAGCCTGGTTGGTTGTCAGGGCGGTGTAACAGAAGGCATACAACGTCAACACTGCCATCTAATACATTGACATCATAAAACAACATCACACTAAAAACAAATGAAGAGCGTGTATAGGATTGCCCTGTAGGAGACGCTTTCAAGAAGGTGATGGCTGCATTGATTAAATGCAAACAACGTTGAGATTTAGTCTGGCTATTCCGTAACCTACCCTCCCATCCACCCCCTCTCTTCTTCTCTTTTTGGTACATTATTTCTCAAGAAGAAACATGGGGACAGCACTGGCAACAGCCCTGCCGTGGACTTCTAAGAGAAGAGGGCCTGTCCGTGTTGTGCAGGTGCAACCGTCTGGCCAGCTGTGCACACAAGGATTCCCGGCAGGGAGTATTAAATTGGGACAGCTGCAGCTGGGCTCCAAAGAACCACCATGCACAGAGAGCTTAGGATGGATTTTCCCTGCATTAGGGAAACTGATTTTATGCAGTCTGCTGGGAGAGAAAGATGAGCCCCTCCGAGGTCTTCAGACGGTCAGCTGTGCCAAACTCTTGCAGACATGGCCGTTTGACCAGGCTCAAGGCGGAGTGTAACACTCACCTTTCAGGGGGGACACATGGCCTCTTTTACAGAAGGCAGTCCTCTATTTTGAAGGCATCGTCTATCTGAAGGGCTGTCCAGTCCAAATCCAATTTAAAGATGGAGCCGCATCAGAAGAGAGAGTTGGGCCTTGAAGTAGCTCATCACCATCACCTGGACAGCAAACTGAGCGGAACACTACAGTAAGACGTCCTGTGTTTCGGTTTAAATTGCAATAATGATTTCTAAATGTACATCTATAAATATAAATTAGTGATAGGGCAGCATCTCCACTGTATCAGGCTAACTTAGGAAGCACACAGCAGGCAGCCCAGCATACAGGTCCTTCCTTTAATATCTTGCTGCTGCCTCCCAGCAACTAAAGCTCTAAAAAGAAGCAAGCTCTGGCTTCAGGAATCATATAAAAGTTGTTTTATTGGTTTATATCCAAACATGCTGTGCTCAACGTTTTGGACTGCTTGTCCTTCGTCAGGAGCTATAATAATTTTAAAATGTACAAGTTATAGTAGAAACGGGAACAACACTCGAAAATTAAATTACATTCCTTTAGCCAAAACTATATAAGTCTCGCCTGTTCTTATATTCACATTTGCTGTTAACGAAAATGCAAAAAGGAATCCCAGAATAATACACAGAATATTTCTAGCCAGGAGAGATTCATCAACTTAGTCTTGCCCAGTTTTAAAAAGCCATAAAGACTGATCTCTTCTGGTAGGCCTACCCAGATATATATTTTTTAACATGTCCAATTGTTATTTTACTGTTGTATTAGTTTTATATGTTTTTAACCAGTTTTATGCATTTTATTGTGATTTTGTATTTAATGTTGTTCCCGGCCTCGATCCATAGGGAGAGGTGAGTAAGAAGTAAATATTCTATTCTATTCTATTCCATTCTATTCTTTTCTAATTCTCTATAAACCACAAGGTCTGTGTTTTGCTTCTTCTTTTTTTAAAGGCAAAATGCCAGCATTTCTGATAGATGACAACGGGTTTAGCCCTTGAGAGCACTCAGTTTCGCCCACGTTTGAGTCGTGAGATTGGCCTCAGGTTGGGAATCTGATACATATCAATGTGATTTCATGGTGGGACAGTCTAATGGAAGATAAAAGAGGCATAGGTTAAGGCTCTTCGGTTAGTGCCTTTCCTCTTGCCCAAGCAGAAGAAAATGTAAGGATAATCCAAGCCGAACACATGGGTGAACGTTGAGTTGTTGTGTGTGTGTGTTTTTCAAGACCCAGAAGCACCAGTAGCTTTCTTTTCCGATGCACCTGCTAAGTAGCCATACAGAGACATATTTTGTAAAGCCAAACGGGTAACACCACTCACACCATTAGCACATGGGCAAATGTTTTTCTTTCTCAATCAGGAGTGTTCAACGTCAGGTGCACAGAATAAATCTGGTCAATCTAGGGTCGCAAATTGGGTCTCCCCAAATGCAACGTCCCGTTCCATGCCCCCAACTGCTGCTTGTTGGGTGCTCTCCTGGCTTTCGGATATTCCCCCCACCCCCATTCTAGTAGGTCAAAATGCCTCTCTTAAGGCTTCGTTACTGGCAGTAAGAGCTTTATGCTGAAGCATGCTAGTGCTGTGGGCCCGCCCCTTTTGCCTTTAGCCCCGCCCACCACCAGAATGTGTCCCCAGGGACCTTCTCTCAGAAATGTCTGCTGGAGGTTGTGTCTAAGGCCATGGCTAGACAAGGAGGGTTGAGGGCGATGATCTTGCAATTTTATGATCCCAAGATCATCGCCCTCGTCTACATGTGGCGCGCAATGTCCAGGAAAGAAAAGGACATTGCATCCGCCATTTTTTAAAAATCAATTAAGAGCGCACGTGCGCTCATGCACAGAAGGTAAGTTTCCTTTTTTTAAAAAAAACCCATTCCCGCTCCCCCCATCCCATGCTCGATGGGCACAGAGCTCCTGAGGAGCCCTGTGCCCAGCTCCAAGCTCCTCGCAGTTACTCGCGAGCAGCTGGGACAAACCACGACACCCGGCCACACATTCTGCGGTCTTGGGATCATTCCATGGTGGAACACCACGAACAACAGGTCCTTCTTTTTCCGGTCTTGGGATCAGCCTGAGACCGCAGAAAAAGCAGGCTAGATGTGTGGGGCGAGATCCCAGGGGAAGGGAGGGATCATCCATCCCTGCTCCTGGGGTGCCCTGTGCGTCATGTGAACACACAGGGACGATCCCAGGGCGATCCCCGGAATATCGCCCCATCTAGCTATGGCCCAAGTTTGTGTTTGTCCTGGAAGATCCAAACTGGGTAAATCCTGAGCCAAAACGAACTGAAACGAATTCATCGTATATCCCCAGCCTATCCAAACCTTTCAAGTTTCCACACCCAGGTCTAGCTTGCATGGTTTATGAAAATGCCACACAATTAAAACAAAACTCCTAGTGGGGGGAGGGGCTACGAGGAAAAGGATAGCCACTTGTGCATCACTAAAAAAAAGGACCTGTATCACCAACCAAAGAGGTCACCGATTTGGTTCTGCACCTCATGCAGCAAAATGTCTTGGGTTGTCCCTGCTCAGAGGAAAGTCCCATTGTTCTCTATGGCCGTGTTCAGAAGACACCTTAAACCATGACTTTAACCATGGTGCTTAAGCCAGAAAGCTGGGTTGTGTTCAGAAGACACCTTAAACCATGTCCTTAACTATGGTGAATAAGGGTTTTTGCTTTATTCACAGTAGTTAAAGCCGTGGTTTAAGGTGTCTTCTGAACACAGCCTGGCTTTCTGGCTTAACCACTGTGGTTAAAGCTGTGGTTTAAGGTGTCTTCTGAACGGGGCCAATGGGGGCATATTCATAGGACTGCTACCTAACTCACTGAAGAGGTCAACCTTACGTTATGGAGCTCCTAACATAATTTGGCATCCCTCCCATCTCTGTCCCTTAGTAGAAGTACTAAAGGACTATCCAAGAGTTTAATAACAACAATTGAAGCAAGTCCTTCAGATGTGACTATCCACTGGGTCAGTTCCTGTCTGAGGGACTTGTTCGGAATGGAGCGATGGCTTCACGGGAAATGAATATGGGCCTTGTTTATTATTCTTAGGCGGCCTTCTATTTTCCAAACAGCACCCCGCGCATGCATAGTTTGGGTCTCGTCATGTATAGCTCCTTCCTGCATATGAGCCAGGTGTCAGTCAAAAGCGGCCGAGGGGGAAATCCGTGCTGGGAAGCCAGATGCTCCCAAAGGCTTTCGGGATCACTTGTCTATATTATTTGCTCTCCCGGGTTATGGGAAATGGACTGAACTCTCCAGGAAATGACAGCGAGACCCCTTCCTGTTATCTCGCTGGATGATCACTCAACCAGAAATGACATCAGCATCTCTGACACTGGGCATTTCATTTTATTTTATTTTTACCATTCCAAAGCACCTTTTGTTTTGCAGGAGGCAGGTGCCCAACCAAACAATGACCTGAACTCATCCCCATCCTGTCAAAATGAAGGGCTGTTTTGGCCCTCTCGGAAAGTCATGAGATGGCTTTCCCAACTTTTCTGTCTCCCTGTGTCTCCCCCCCCCTCAGATCAGCGGTGCTACAAAGTAAGTCCATTTCAGAAAATAGGGAAGATGAGCTTTTGAGCAACCTGTCTTTTGGAGGTGGTGCTCAGAGCAGCAAATATGAAAGTTCTTAATTTATATTCAAAGGAAGGAAAACAGCTAAGTTTGGGGCAACGTTCGGGGCAATGTTCCTGCAACTCAACTCAGAATCAACTCAGTAATTAATAGGAATGGACAAGAAAAATGTTTCCGTTCATGTAAGACCAGAATTTATTATTTATTTATTAGTAATACTTATAGTCTGCTTCATATAAAAGCTCTTAAGTGGTCCCCATCTAAATGCACGTAGTTTGCACCTCCCAGTTGAGAATGTGAATGAAATCTGAGATCGAAGCTCATAGACTCCAAAGCTTGTGTGATGCTGTGACTGGGAAAAATACTTTCAAAATAAATAAATAAATAAATGTGCACATTAGAAAAATACACATCAAAAAGACCAGTTTTTAAAACAGTGTTCACAGTTGTGTGCTTTAATCAATGAGAGAAGATGGCTTACTTTTGGATGGGTACCCAGGTATGTTCCCAAATATTTTGTGGCTTTCATGTGCTTCACCGCTGGGGCCTACCTGCCAGCAACTGCACCTTTGGATGCCAATGCTTTCTAGGATGGGGCAGTCACCCAGCCTCATCTTCTGGCTCCACAGGTGAAGTAGATTTATCAGGGGCCCGTCTACAGGTGCCTTAAGAAGCACTGTTGAAGAAAGGCCTGGTGTGACCACTTCAGTGAGTAGAGGTGAGGGGTGGCTATGGAAGTGCTCAACTCAGGGGGGTCTTATGGGGTCTTCACCTTCAGAGTCTTCATCCAAGGTGGAGACTTCCCAGCATGGGCCAAGGTCAGGCCAGTGGAACCTGGTGGCTCCTATTTTAGTGAGGCTTGGTATCCACTCTGGGTTCAGCACCTTGGATAGCTCTTTTAGAATTATGACTGGTTCTGAGTGAAACTACCATATTTCTTCGATTCTAAGATGCTATCGATTGTAAGACGCACACTAATTTCACTACCACCAACAGAAAAAAAGCTTTGATTCTAAGAAATAATAAACGCACCTGCGATTCTAAGATGCACCCCATTTTTAGAGATGTTTATATGGGGGGGGAAGTGTGTCTTAGAATCGAAGAAATACGGTATGTTTTATTCTGGTTGTCCTTTTATATTGTGGTTTTAAGCTTCCATATTATATATTTTAAGCTGTGCCTTGTGGTTCTTTGTGAACCACTCAGAGAGCTTTGGCTATTGGGCGGTATGGAAATTCATTCCTTCACAGCCCCACTGCAATAGGAGCCATCAGCCTCCGCTAGACCAGGCATGACACTATCCCAGGAACATAGGGATTCAGCATATCTGGGAGTTAGATACAGATGTGCCTGCTATCTTTGCTCCCTGTTTGCCTGCCCTGGATTCAAATCCTGATTCTCCCCTGCCTCCCCGAATAGCTTTACCATAGTAGATGAAAAAGAAAAGAAAAATGCCTAGGTAAGTTGGTATGATTCTTAAAAGAATCTTTTTTTTTTCTGAGTCATCAAAATACCTACAAGCTTAAAAAAGCAAAACTGAGCAGCTACGTGTTCTGATTTATGGCACGACTGTGGTGTAAAGTATGCGTCTAGCTCGGGTTAACAGATGTTTTGTTAATTCCCAATTTCTCCCATAATCTGTATATTTTTGTCCCACACTTGGGGGCACGGTCTACAGTGTATGATGGAGTGCTCCCTCATCAATCATGTGCGAGTGGAAGTATGAGCCAGTTTTATTCGTTTTCAGAGCTCCAGGCCACATAAATTAACTGGAACGTGTGTTTAATGTATCTCAAGCAACTCAGCTCACCTCTCAGAGTGACACAGTAGCTCTCACAGAAACGGTTTGGCCAATGGACTCTTAGACCTCTAACAGAATTCTTAGTACCTGCACTAAACGATTATTTCAAGGATTTGGGGCATGGGGAGAGGAGAAATGGGGAAGCCATGACTGTTAATCTAGTGTTTCACAGTCCCGAGGGAGAATTCCCAGAGGGAGAATTCTCTAGGGTTGTTTCCATTGGAAGAGGGATGTATGAGCATTTCATTTCTGTTAATGTGTTGCATTTTTCGGGGGGGATCTGTTGCATTTTTCGGGGGGGGATCTGTTGCATTTTTCTGGAAACATTCACCCATTCTCAAACTTGCGATCGCATTCACAAAATGCATCCTTTTGGCAAAATGTGCACTGTTATTATTTTTTAAAACACATTCTCATGCTTTATTCAATGGGGAGGAGTGTGCATTTGGAAGTGTACTTGGGGAAAATGTGCGTTGTTCTTGTTTGAAAATGCACATTTCTCCTGTTCGGGAGGTGGGGGATATTCACATTCATGAACAACTTTTGAAAAAGCGGGAAGGATTGGATTTTGATTTAAATGGGGGCAAAGTGGGATAAAGGGAGGGCATAAAAAAAAATCTTGTGTCACTCCATGTTTCTTTCCCAGACTTCATTCTTAGTCCCTGGAATTCTGCTGGTGTAACTGTCATGATGGTAGCATATCTGGCGTTGGACAGGTCTGTATTTTATTAACAGACTCTATAAGCACCCACCACTTTGTTGGTCCGCGCATTGGAAGAAATAGGTTTCTTTTCCTTAAGGAACCCAATATCGATGGCCTTATAGGCCCCTTACAACTCTTTTATATTGTATTTTATATTATGGTTTTATACTGTTCTTTTATACTTCGAATGGTTTTAATTTTTGTGAACCGCCCAGAGAGCTCCAGCTATTGAGCTGTATAGAAATGCAATAAATAAATAAATAAATAAATAAATAAATACTATTCTATGATTCTATAAGTGATTCACGATTCCCTCGGGGCAATCCATTGAAAATGAGGAGTTCCTCATCTCACTGGAATCAATAGAATGAGAGGTCACGAATTGTACTGCTAAAGACTGCTAAAGGCTAAGCAAGCATACCAGCAGGAAGTTTGATTCCATTGAACCTAGTGGAATTCACTAGCCTGGGCTTTCTTCCATTGCAACTAACTTTAGCTAGGGTGACCATATTTGGGAAACCAAAAAAGAGGACACCTAGTGAGTGTGTGGGGTCCTGCTTTCTGAGTCCTGCAGAAAGTACGTTATTCCCCCACCACCTTAAAGAACCCGATTGGAGTGGAGGAGGGGAAAGGATTTCATTCTGCACCACCACCATCCACTCCAATTGGGGCCTTTTCTAGAATGTCCACGAATGACCCACTTTCCCCTTTAAGACCTCAATTGGAGCTCGGGGTGGGGGAATGATGTGCCTCAAGAAAGCATGTCATTCCCTCCTGCCATGCTAATGGCAGCCTTAAAGGGGAAGGTGTGTCATTCCAGGACATTATTGAAAATTATAGAAAATCCCCCCTGACACCATGGAAAGAACAAAAACCAGGACAAATCCGGGGAAATCCTGACAGTTGGTCACCCTACTTTAGCTCAACTGTAAACCTTAGTCTTTTCACTATAGCAAACACACTAACAGGACTGTGGGGGTTTCCATCCCTGGAATTTAAAATAAATTATGATGGTTTTCTGTTAGTATACATATTTCAGAACTGGGCCAAGATAAGTAGGGCTGTATGGTTCACTCTGTGTGATCTGTTTCACTTTCTCACATGCTCACCCATACGTCTGTTCCATTCTGGGCCATTTCTGCATGAAAATAAATACCTATTTTCCACGTATTTTCTTTCAAAACACCCATTTCTAAACGTGTTTTCTCTTAAAATACACACGTCTAAACGTATTTCCCCACAAAACATGCATTTTAATTTCACTTTGATATGTTCCTTTTCGGTGGTGGGGGGGGGAGTCGTTAGCTGCGTCCCCACTTTTGGAGCTGTGCAAAATCCAAACATTAATGCTTTGATCCACACATTAATTTGGGGACTGTGGGTTAGGTCTGTTTGGCTTGGAATTGACCAAGATCGTATCCCTCAAGCAACCCTAAAGATAAGACAAATCCACATGTATTTGGAGGAGCAAAAGCCGAAGGAGGAAAATGAGCTGCCGAAAACTCAGCATCGTTAAATTAATTCGCCTTTAAAGAATATATGTATAAATCAGTGCTTATGGATAGATGCGTATAACAGATTTGACGATATTGTCACAGTATCCCCTTCAACAAAGAGGTGTTTTCCAGCCAAATGGGCCAACCATTCTTTTTCTTTGTTTTTCTAAGAGCAAACCATATGTGCAATGGAGGAAGGCTTTTTATGGGCAATTAAGGAGCATTTTTAGGTGCCAAGCATCTGTATTGCTGTAAAATTAAATTAATTGCCCAATGGAGTTGGAAACAGAGATTCTGGATAGCCATGCTTTGGCTGGAGTTCCATCGAGGGGAATATCACCTGATTAATCAAAGCCAATGTTATTTCCTCTTGCCGCTCAAAACACACAAGTATCTCCCCTTCGTCCTTATCATGAGTCCTCTTCAATCACTCCCTGCCATGGGGAAGGGGCCTAATGGAAGAGACAAAGGAACAGCCAGGCATCCGTTGCCTCAAACCCAATCTCTCTTTCCTTCCTGGTTCTCTGTAGCATCTTTCATGATTCCATCAGAGGACAGTTAAGCTGCCGCCAGGGCCGTTGCTTCCTCGTTAGGGCATCATGAAATGCTGTGTGTGCCGAAAGCCAGACAGAGGGTGGTGGTGGAGGATATGAATATTAATTTCACAGCCTCATCTTTCCCTGTGCGCAGGGGTTATAGGGGAGGAGCAGGAGAGGAAGCAATGACTAAGTTCTGGCTAGTTTCACCTCCGAATGATATATGACTTCTTCCCCTCTTCTCTCTTCACATAATTAGGGGCCAGAATGCATGAGTTACGAAGGCCGAACAATGGGACATTGGAGTATTTCATTACTGCTGGAGGTGAAATAAATTGGGGGGGATGGAGAGGAAAGGAAAGGAGTTAGAACCGAACTGGAGATGCACAACCAATGATCTCACAACTTCAAATCATCTGTGTGCGATTCTTTCATGGCCATGGCAGACTGAGCTTTTGTTGCTACACCTCGTACTCATTGTTCTAATTTCTTTGTCCTCAAAAATTAGATGCCCTCCTGCTGGAAATCTAAGTTCTGTCATGAGCCTTGGGGTGGGTCATAATGTCCATGTGGAGAACGCACTCATAGACTGATCATGAGCAGTCCTCATTTCCTCCCCCCATCCCTTTGCTATTGGAAAGTTGGGCATAACTTGAAAAGGAATGGGAAATAAAACTGCCGATATCGTACTGACCTTAGGCAAATCTATGGTGTGACCATACTTGGAATTTTATTTATTTATTTATTTATTACATTTCTATACTGCCCAACAGCCAGAGCTCTCTGGGCGGTTCACAAAAATTAAAACCATTCAAAGTATAAAACAACAGTATAAAACCATAGTACAAAATACAATATAAAAGCTCAACCAGATAAAAACAGCAGCAATGCAAAATTATGAATTTAAAACACCAAGTTAAAATTTATTTATAGACTGTTAAAATGCTGGGAGAATAAGGTCTTCACTGGGCGTCTAAAGGCATACAATGTAGGTGCCAAGCGAACCTCCTTAGGGAGCTCATTCCACAGCCGGGGGGCCACAGTAGAGAAGGCCCTCCTCCTGGTAGCCACCTGCCTCACTTCCTTTGGCAGGGGCTCACGGAGAAGGAGCCCTGTGGATGATCTTAAGGTCCGGGCAGGCACATATGGGAGGAATACTGTGTACTGACATTTATGATTTGCTACTTCTGGATGTGTGTTCTGTGCATTTGGCAAAATGCATCTGAGAATGTGGCTTCCTTTACAAGACACAGTTGAAATCATGGAAGGGAGAGATCTAGGTGGAGAGAGAGACCCTCAACGGGCCCCTCCCTCAGTGAGTCAACCTTCTCACCACTATGGTCACCAGCTGTTCTTGCTCCTCTTCCTCTTCCTCATCAAGGCTACTACTGCTCCTCCTCCTCACCACCACCACCATGGTCTGGACCAGAGCAGGAGGTGGGTGAACAAGCAGGTTGCAATGGTGAAGAGGAGCAACTCCAGGGAGCTCTTGTTACTGGGTCCCTGCTGGGATGTGGACCCACAGTGGCTGCCCATCCATGTCAACCCTGGACACCAGCTCTGCATATTTCCATTAAACTATAGTCATTTTTCCCCAAATTTGCATCTGTACATATAAATCCACATATGCAATTGTTTCACAAATTTGTGTCGTGTGTGTGTGTGTGTGTGTTGCATTTCCTCTTTTGGGAGGGTGATGTGTAATTGGCCACCCTTCTTTGAGATTTCTCTCCCACCTCCTCTCCCCCCTTCTGTCCATCTGACATAGTCTGAAGATGTCGGATATACTGAAGTCAACAAAATGCTTGACTTGTAAAACTTGTCCGCTAAGCCAAAAATCACATTTCTTGCTGCCGCTTCAGGTGGCGTCCAGAGAGCTGTGAAACATTAATTGAGAACTTAGGGCTAAAGACGTGGAACGCAGGAAGCTGCCTTGTATGGATCCGATCCTTGGTCCAATCTAATCCGAATGAGGAGAGTCTGAAAGAACGGGGCATGTTTAGCCTGAAGAAGAGAAGACTGAGGGGAGATATGATAGCACTCTTCAAATACTTGAAAGGTTGTCACACAGAGGAGGTCCAGGATCTCTTCTCCAGCATCCCAGAGTGCAGGACATGGAATAATGGGGTCAAGTTACAGGAAGCCAGATTCCAGCTGGACATAAGGAAAAATGTCCTGACTGTTAGAGCAGTATGACAACAGAACCAGTGACCTAGGGAGGTTGTGGGCTCTCCCACACTAGAGACCTTCAAGAGGCAGCTGGGTGGCCCTCTGTCAGGGATGCTTTAGGGTGGATTCCTGAATTCAGCAGGGGGTTGGACTTGATGGCCTTATAGGTCCCTTCCAACTCTGCTATTCTATGATAAGCCAGTATTGTCGACACTGACTGGTAGTGGCACTCCAGGGTTTGAGACAGGAGTTTTTCAGCCCTCTGGACAACATAGCAACTTGTGGGTTGGGAAACGATTTATTTTTTTATTTATTTTTATTTATTTAAGGATTTTTATGCCGCCATTCAGCCAAAAAAGGCTCTCATGGCGGCTTACAAAAGTATTTCTTGACAGTCCCTGCCCACAGGCTTACAATCTAAAAGACATGACACAAAAGGAAAGGGGATTGGGAGGGAGGAGGAGGAGGGGGAAAAGGAAAGCAAACTCAGGCACTACAATCTTAGTTGGAAAGTTCAGCAGTTACAGGTGACAGCAGGAGGGAGGGGGCTCTCAGCTGGAGCTGGACCCAGGCACGGTGGAGAGGTGCCTGGCTGCTGCTTCCTCCCTCTCTGGTGGCCTCTGCAGTTACAGGTGACAGCAGGAGGGAGGGGGCTCTCAGCTGGAGCTGGACCCAGGCATGGTGGAGAGGTGCCTGGCTGCTGCTTCCTCCCTCACTGGTGGCCTCTGCAGAGACAGTTGGTAGCAGGAGGGAGGGGGCTCTCAGCTGGAGCTGGACCCAGGCACGGTGGAGAAGTGCCTGGCTGCTGCTTCCTCCCTCACTGGTGGCCTCTGCAGAGACAGTTGGTAGCAGGAGGGAGGGGGCTCTCAGCTGGAGCTGGACCCAGGCCCGGTGGAGAGGTGCCTGGCTGCTGCTTCCTCCCTCACTGGTGGCCTCTGCAGTGTCAGTTGGTAGCAGGAGGGAGGGGGCTCTCAGCTGGAGCTGGACCCAGGCACGGTGGAGAAGTGCCTGGCTGCTGCTTCCTCCCTCACTGGTGGCCTCTGCAGAGACAGTTGGTAGCAGGAGGGAGGGGGCTCTCAGCTGGAGCTGGACCCAGGCCCGGTGGAGAGGTGCCTGGCTGCTGCTTCCTCCCTCACTGGTGGCCTCTGCAGTGTCAGTTGGTAGCAGGAGGGAGGGGGCTCTCAGCTGGAGCTGGACCCAGGCCCGGTGGAGAAGTGCCTGGCTGCTGCTTCCTCCCTCACTGATGGCCTCTGCAGAGTCAGTTGGTAGCAGGAGGGAGGGGGCTCTCAGCTGGAGCTGGACCCAGGCCCGGTGGAGAGGTGCCTGGCTGCTGCTTCCTCCCTCACTGGTGGCCTCTCCAGTGGGAACAACCATTTGGGGAGGGGGGGATAGGAATGGACTTACAACTGCATGTGAAACAGACAAATAGACTGATCTGATCTGATCTGCGGAACCTGAGAAGTGGGAATCCAGTCAGTTTGTGTCAAAACGTGGGCCAAACAAAATTTCCCAGCCTCTCTCCTTTGAGACTGACTTTTAAGAGAAGTCCATTTCTTTCAGACAAACCTGCTGCAAAGAACGGTAGTCTTGATCAAGGTGGTGACATAGTCCATGTACGCAAATGCCATACTAAAACGGCTAGCCTTTAAGATGCCACCGAACTTTTTTATTTTTTGCTAAATCAGACAAAGATGGTTATCCCCTCTGGAATAGTTTCCCCTCGAACCCCAAGCAGGGGTACCATGTCCAGCCATCGTTAGAGTAAGCAACGGACTGATCTAAGAAAATCCTGGTTTCTCATCTTGCTTAATCTAGGAAAATCCTAGGCTCTAATCCTGCTTAAGCTGCAGACTAACATTTTGAACCTCTTTGAGTCTGACTTCATCCCTTCTTGCCTGACACAGGCCAGATGTACAATAGTGTGAAAAACCAGGGCTTTGCTGAAAAACCACATGGATTTCTCATGGGGAGACGAAACCCACAACCGCCAAGCGTTGGGAAGCACCTGTTGAGGCCACGGAGGCAACAGTAGATAGAGAAATCTTCATGGATAGTGTGAGCCTCTTATCAAGGACCAACGGCTGGAGGACTGGCAATAAATCTACATATTTGGCTGACAGCTAAAACCATCTTTTGAAACATGGAATCAGGGGACGCACAATGTATGGACAACCTGAAAACTTGTTCCATCTTTTTAAACCCCAAATGTGTGCAATAATATGATCAGTGGAGGGGGGCATTTAAGGTTGTTTCAGGAATTCAATCTTGGTCCATTTTGATAGATATGGACTAAATCTGCACCTAGGGTTGGATGTGCCAAGAAAAAAGGACCATCTGCAAGAGAAAGGACTCTACTAGTCCATGCCGGCTCCGGGGGTCACTGAATACATAAGAACATAATGCTGTAAGAAGAGCCCTGCTGGATCAGACCAAGGGTCCATCTAGTCCAGCATCCTGTTCACATGGGAAGCCCACAAGCAGGACACAAGTGCAACAGCACCTTCTGACCATGTTCCCCAGCAACTGGTGTACATACTGCCTCTGATACTGGAGGTAGCACATAGCCACCGGGACTAGTAGCCATCTTCCTGGGATTTATCCAACTCCCTTTTAAAGCCATCCAAATTGGTGGCCATCACTACCTCTTGAGAACGTGAATTCCATAGTTTAACTTTGCACTGTGTGGAGAAGTCCTTCCTTTGATCTGACCTGAATCTCCCACCGATAACTTCATGGGGTGACTTTGGTTTCTAGTATTATAAGAAGGGGGGGAAATGTCTCTCTATCCACATTCTCCAGACTAGCAGAAGCTCCCCCCCCTTTGAAGACACTCTCAATGGGACCCCTCCCTCAGTCCATCTAGCATGCCTGTAGCATGCCTCTGACTCAACTTGCATTCGTGTGCTAAGCCGTGGGTTTTCCCTGAACTCTGTGGACTTTTTATGTATTTGGGAGGAGGGGTGTCCCTATCTGCATAAATTGCATCCCAAAATGTATGTAATTTGTGCAAATCGCAGCCATACTTTGCACCAATTTGTGCCAGTTCAGCAAATTGGTGCAAAATTCAGCCACAATTTGCATTTTTAAAAAATAAAATAAAATAAATAGCTAGCTGGACCGAATCGTGGCAGATTGAATCGGGCCAGTGAGCAGAGAACAGACTGAAGTCAAGGGGGCACGAACCAATGAAATCTCATCATGCTCCATCACACACACACCCCAACAGATTCCTCTGACATCGCCCATAGTTCTAGAACATTGGCAAAGTTCTATTTCAGTGCCTTCACCACCACCCAATATGTCTTTGCACTATAACGTAGGTAAACTAAATGTTAATCCAGCCTTCTCCACGTACTTTCAAGACGATGTCGGTAGCCGACGTGAAATGTAGCTGCACAAGTGAATACTCGACTTGGAAGACCCACGTCTCTGGTTTCATATTTATTCATCCGCTGGTTTTTCTAGTTTGGCAAACCGTCTGTGTCAATATTTAGTTATTGCTGTGGGAACAGCAAGTAAAGAAAGACGGGAAATAATACGAAAAAACATTATGTTAAGGCTTAACCTACTTGGCTGTGCCGGTAGGTTGAACTCATTTATTTAACTACCTTTTCTTTTCTTTCCTCTTGTGTGTCTCTCATACACACACACACTGAAGGCAAACAGGAATCGAAAAAGGAAAGCAAGACCCAAAATGTTTACATGGCTTGTAGGCAAATCCAAGGGAGGCTGCCAGGCATTCTGTGAGTGTCTCTCTCTCTCACACACATACACAATCTCTATCCCAATCTCGTCTCCATCTGCTCTCAATTTCTTGAATTTCGGGGTCTACACATTGCATTCCACACTCCCCTTTTGTTGCTATAGATCTGCCGATAAGGAGGCGACAACGGTCATTCAGCAGCGGGGCTGTTGTTGATATGACTCACCACGTGTTCAGAAATGCGTGAAGGGGAAGCAGGGTTGTGCCTGCTGATGTACGTGCATAAGGCTCCTTCACTCGAGCAGGGACCCTGATTGGCTAGGATCAAAGGAACACAGCTCTACGCATGCAGGGAAATGTGAATCAGCAGAACTGGAGCTCCCTGAAGTTCTCCAGATTCCATCTCAAAGCTTGTTCTGACTCGAATATGTATCAGATTGCGAGCTTTATTTTTTGGCCATTGGATTCTTGTGGGAAGGAAGGGGCATAAAGGACTTCCTGTTGCCATTCCAGCTGTGCAACATGGTCTTCCTGACCTCTGATGGGTTCTTATCTCCTTGGTTAATAGAAGTATAGCTTCCAAATCATACGAGGTAGTGGTTCCTCTCTATTCGGCACTAGTCAGGCCTCATCTTGAGTATTGCATCCAGTTCTCGGCACCACACTTCAAGAAGGATGCAGACAAGCTGGAGGGGTTCAGGGGAGGGCAACGAGGGTGATCGGGGTGTGGAAACAAAGCCCTATGAGGAGAGACTGAAAGAACTGGGCAAGTTTAGCCTTGAAAAGAGGAGGCTATGGAGAGGCATGAAAGCACTCTTCAAGGACTTGAAAAGTTGCCACACAGAGGAGGGTGAGGATCTCTTCTCGATCATCCCAGAGTGCAGGACACAGAATAATGGGCTCAAGTGACAGGAAGCCAGATTCTGGCTGGGCTTCCTGATGGTTAGAACGATACGACAATGGAACCAATGACCTAGGAAGGTCGTGGGCTCTCCCACAATAGAGGCATTCAAGACGCAGCTGGACAGCCACCTTACAGGGATGCTTTAAGGTGGATTCCTACATTGAGCAGGGGGCTGGACTTGATGGCATTATAGGCCCCTTTCAACTCTACTATTCTACAATTCTATGGTTATTCTTTGGTCCTGCTTCCGAGTTTATCCTCCAGCTCTAACTTGTTCTTCAGTCATGACTTCATTCATCCTGTCCCCTGCTTTATCCTCTGGTCCTAACTTATGACTTGTCTTATGGCTTCTGGTTCCTGATAGGGATGGACAAATGTGTCAGCTTCACTATAGGGATGTGCAAACCAGTCAAACTCAAGTTCTCCAGAGCTCTCCGAAATCCATCTCAAAGCCTGTTCCGACACAATTCTGTATCATATTTTGAGCTTTGGGTTTCCCCCCAACAAATGGATGTGTGCATATTTCCCCAAATGTCAATAGTTCACCTATTTTCAATGTATGCATTCTTCTCCCATTGATTAAAACTTATTTGTTCACCTTTTTCAAAAGTACGTATTTTTTCATGTGCATTTTTCAAATGTATGCATGCTGTCGACTGGAAGTTTTATTTTTTGAAGGGGGGGTGTCAGTGAATCACCCTTCCATAATGCTTTGGAATCATTTAACATCTAGGGCCTTGGGTGTAATTAAATGGGTGATTACCTCCAAGAAGATCCACCCCTGCCACTGGATTAAACCGTCTCCCTCTACCAAGTAGTAGAAAGGAAGAATGAAGGTGTACAAATGGGGATAATGAAGAATATACACATTTGGTTGTCAATGCATTCCCTTAGGAATAAATGAAACTGAACAGAGGTGGCCTGTGGTGTTACACCCCACAAGTCAGTTCCCAAATGTATGTCTGCAGTTTGTAAGTCTGTGGTGATTTTAGAATGTTGGCCTGAGTGGGCGGAGTTAGAATGTCTTGGGAGTGGGGAGGAGTGATATATAAGGGAATGACGGAGGGGATTGTGAGGGACTTGTTAGGTACTCTTAGAGTCTTTAGTGCTCTCTGTGTTTAGGGTACTTACGTTCTGGGAAATTTGAGGTTCAGGGTAGAGAGTGGTGTCTTTAGAGTGTGGTGTGCACATAGTGGATGTATATTAATCAATACTGAGAATAAAGAAAGTTCAAGATTGATTGTGTGAGAAAAAGGAAAGCGCGTATGTGAATGAGTGAAAGGATTGGATGAAAGGTTTCAAAAAGGTTTTTAAATGTTTTATTTGAAACAAAACTTGTGAACTTTTAAAAATAAATTTTAATTATTTTGTTTTTAACTACCACAAAAATCCCACGTGTCTGTTTGACATAGCACCCACTCTGACAATCATTCATCTCAGCACATATAACTCACAGTGTTTTATTTTATATATTGAAATCCTTCTCCATTTAAACCCCTTTCTCCACATTGTTTGGAGGAAGGTGGTTTTTGTCCCTTGTCTCAGGTGTATCAAGCGGTGGTGCTTGGCTTGAGCAGGGAGTAGCTGCGGCCAGGCTTGGTGTTCAAAGCCTGTGTCGTGGCAAGGCCCCATTAGGTTCCATTTTTCATTCATTCCTAAATGAATGGCAATCCCCAAGTGAGTCTGAAGAGCCCCAGTAAAAGTCAATGGGCCCAGCTCGATGCCTGCTTAAAAGCTGCAGGGCCTGCTTCCAAATTCAGCTGCTGGTATGCAGAGTTGTCTTAGCAGGTGATTATCCTTCTGCCAAAAGTGCAAATTCCTGATGAATGTCTAAGGAAATGCAAGACAGAAAAAGTACCCCAGGCTTTGGCAAAAAGCACGCAGACATGTACCCATTCCGGGCTGGCTTCCTGAATGCAAAATGGGGGGGAAGAATCACATCATGCTGGCAGCAAGCAGCATCCTTGTGGTTTGTGTTCTCTGATCCTTTCGCAACTCCAAAAAAACAGCAAGAAGTCGCCGGAAGGCTGAGCCAATCCCATGTAGTGCTCTCTACCAAAGCGATGCATTCGCCAGCTGGAATCAGAGAGGTAGCTCATGGCAGGTGAAATCCCCTCCGTCAAATGGTCAGGAATGGGGAGAGGGAAGCAGCAGCAAACCAGAATGAAGGAAGTAGGGCAAAAGCCAGCACGGAAGAGAGTTCAGGGCAGCTGGGATGGACCCACCCAGAGCTGGCACCAAGAGCTGGCAGCTTTGGCCATCCGCCAGGGCTCCAGTTCAAGATGTATAAGAATTTTGTTCTTGCTCTTAAAACATGAGAGCATACCCTGTTCAAAGCTCTGAATATGACTGCAAGCGTGTGTCCGCCACACTTCAAGAAGGATGCAGACAAGCTGGAGCATGTCAGGAGGACGGCAACCAGGATGATCAGGGGTCTGGAAATAAAGCCCTATGAAGAGAGACTGAAAGAACTGGGCATGTTTAGCCTGGAGAAGAGAAGATGGAGGGGAGACATGATAGCGCTCCTCAAATACTAAAAAGGTTGTCACACAAAGGAGGGCCAGGATCTCTTCTCGATCCTCCCAGAGTGCAGGACACGGAATAATGGGCTCAAGTTACAGGAAGCCAGATTCCGGCTGGACATCAGGAAAAACTTCCTGTCTGTTAGAGCAGTACGACAATGGAACCAGTTACCTAGGGAGGTTGTGGGCTCTCCCACACTAGAGGCCTTCAAGAGGCAGCTGGACAGCCATCTGTCAGGGATGCTTTAGGGTGGATTCCTGCACTGAGTGGGGGGTTGGAATCAATGGCATTATAGGCCCCTTCCAATTCTACTATTCTATGATTCTATGAAAATATTTGCAAATTATCAAACGTGTGGTCACATGCCTCTCATTTCTGATTTCCAGTTCAATTTCCTAATTCATCCACGTTTCCTCAGTAGACTGAACGAGCCCTGTTTTAGTCCACGGAGGAAATCTGTACAAATTAGGAGGTTTTCGCAAATCTGGGGAGATTCGCCCAAATTTGGGAAGATTTGATTGCTGCTCAATTTGTGAAAAAAATTCCCGCAAGCAGAAATGAGAATCTGACATGAGACAAGACGTGAGTCAATGTTCAGAGAATCCTATCCATCTTGAACATGGCTTAGATTTTTATGAATCAGACCCATGGATTCAGCAGCAGATAATCTTTTACCCAGTTGGGCAGTTTCCGTGGACTCGCAAGCTGTTTTTCTAACTTTTCTAAGTTTTGCGCAAATTTAACAATACAAAAATATGCCAAATAAAATTTAAAGAACTAGCCGGAAATGCACATTTCTCCTATAGGCTAAAGTGTGAAAAAATGCATTGGGGGGATCTCTTTATTTTGGGGGCATTTGCACACATGTAGAAATTAGAAAAAATAATAATCCAAGTCCATTGATGAGCAGACAACGGAACCAAAGGCACCTGATCATCAATGATACACAGATGTAATGGATCACACACAATCTGAGCATCCCTAGCTCTAGCTGATAAACATTTAAAAATGGGACCCAATCAAAATGTTGTGGAGTGGAGTGACAGTTCCAGCCAGCCACACTTTCCTTCTGGGAGCTCCAATCTATGACCCCTTCTCCCGTTGCCTCATTTACAATTGCTTTCCCATGCATGTGTAAGTAGGAATCATAGAATAGCAGAGTTAGAAGGGGTCTATAAGGCCATCGAGTCCAACCCCCCACTCCATGCAGGAATCCACCCTAAAGCATACCTGACAGATGGTTGTCCAGCTGCCTCTTGAAGGCCTCTAGTGTGGGAGAGCCCACAACCTCCCTAGGTCACTGGTTCCATTGCCGTACTGGTCTAACAGTCAGGAAGTTTTTCCTGATGTCCAGCCAAAATCAGGCTTCCTGTAACTTGAGCCCATTTTTCTGTGTCCTGCACTCTGGGAGGATCAAGAAGAGATCCTGGCCGTTCTCTGTGTGACAACCTTTTAAGTATTTGAAAAGTGCTCTCATGTCTCCCCTCCATCTTCTCTTCCCCAGGCTAAACATGCCCAGTTCTTTCAGTCTCTTCTCATAGGGCTTTGTTTCCAGACCCCTGATCATCCTGGTTGCCCTCCTCTGAACATGCTCCAGCTTGTCTGCATCCTTCTTGAAGTGTGGTCCCCAGAACTGGATGCAATAGTCAAGATGAGGCCTAACCAGTGCCGAATAGAGAGGAACTAGTATCTCACATGATTTGGAATTAAGTCCCATTGGCCTGGTTCAGACAACACGCTAAACATGGGTTAGTGTGTTGTCTGAACCAGGCCGTTATGTCCAGTGGGGCTTACTTCCTAGTGAGGGTGTTGAGGTTTGCACCCTGGCGGGTCTCCCATCCCTTCGTTCAGAGCTGAGACATTGGGAAGTATGTGTGTGTGTGTGTGTGTCTATTTTATGAATGTTCCTCTCTCCACTGCCATCATGTTGCTCTGTTCAGAACACCACGTCCCTCCTTTCTCCTTCAATTGCAGGAAACGTGTAAGTTTATAAGATTATCAACCCATTATTAACATTTTGGGAAAACAGAGATTGGTTTCCACTTTATCTGTTTATTCTGTGACTGATAAAAATTGTTGCCATTTTTCAGCTTTCAGTTTATAATCCCCATTCCCCGTCTTCCCAGACAATATGGTTCATGTTTGGGGCCGATACCTGACTTCCCCCGGTGGAGCCGTTTCTCTTGGCCACGGTGACGCAGGAAGTTGGTGAAAACCAAGTTGTTTGCACAGGATTTAGGCAACTGGAGAAGTGGGAAAGCGAGGGGGGAGAGAAGGAGAGGGGGGGAATTGAAAAATGGATGTGAAGGAAAATGCCCAGCTAGTTGTAAAAAAAAGTGTTTTGCCATGCACACAGCTGCTTCCTGGCTGTTTCGTTTTTATTGCATTGAGTGCAAGGTTTACAGGAAATTCCAGTTTGGAGACAATCCCAGACACTCCTGAATTCGGACTGCAGAATAAATGGCATCTCTCTTCTGTCTTGATGAGAAGCCATAGGTTAGGGAGACATTTCTCTCTCTAGCTCATAAGACTAGAAACCGGAGTCATCCCATGAAGCTGATAGGTGGGAGATTCAGGATAGATAAACAGAAGGAGGTCTCCACACAGCGCAGAGTTAAACTATGGAATTCACTTCCTCAAGAGGTAGTGATGGCCACCAATTTGGATGGCTTTAAAAGGGGGTTGGATACATTCTTGGAGGAGAAGACTCTCAATGGCTACTAGTCCTGTTTGCTTTATGCTACTTCCAGTATCAGAGTCCGTAAGCTTCTCTTCTGTTCTCCAGACTAAACATGCCCAGTTCTTCCAGCCTTTCTCAAAGGCTGTCTCCACTGGTACCCTCCAGATATTTTGAACTCCCATCAGCCCCAGCCAGAATGGCTAGTGGTCAGGAATACTGGGAATTGTAGTCCAAGAGCTGGTAGTAGAAGCCAACTGGATATCTCTCCAGTTTGTTAGAAGCGGTTGAAAAATCTAAGCTCACCTATGTATTGTTTGACTACTTGGTAGGTAGTCAAATGTTTTGAAAATGTGGTATTAGTGGGTGGCTCCTCCCAGCTTAGCACTATGTGTAAGGTTGTATATCTCAGAGTGGGTGGGAGAGGAAGTCTTGGGGTTTGTTGTGGTTCAGCTTGTTTTTTCCCAAGCAAAAGATGATGAACACATCCCCCGAAGCACAGTTCCTTTGCCAATATTTAGGTTTGCATCAACAGCTCACAACAACTTCCTTGTCCTTCAGGGTTACTGGGTTCACAGGATCCCAGATCTAAAAGTAGGACATGCACCACCCAAAAATGGTGGAAGACGGAAGAGGACACAGATTTGCATGAAATGGAAATCTAGTACATCTCGCCAAATCTGGAAATAATTTTCAGAATTGAAATAGAAATATAGTACATCTCACCATGGTGTAGAAGACCATGACCACCAGGTCACCTGTGTGCCTTGCTCAGCCTGCTATCCAGGTGCTGTTGAAAGGTGATTTCAAGGCCCAGTTCTTCCTTCTGTTGAAGAGTCCAAGACTAATCCAAGCCCAGTTTAAGATAGAGTTAAAACCAGACATTTATTTATTTATTTATTACATTCATATCCTACCTTTTTTCCTCCTTAAGGAACCCAAGGTGGCATACATAACTCTCCTCTTCTCCACTTTTATCCTCACAACAGCAACCCTGTGAGGTAGTTTGGGCTGTGAGTCTGTGACTGGCCCAAAGTCACCCAGTGGGTTCCCCGGGCCGAGTGAGGACACTCCTAAGTCCCAGCCCAACTCTCTAACCGCTACACCATAAACATTGAGTAGAGAGCATTTTAAACAGAGAAGGCCTTCAGAAGAGTGGGCTGATAGCCCATCGAATAAAGCTCAGTCCACTGTCAAGGAGTACACATGGACAGCCCAGATCATATTCTGATGGATTTGCTGAGGCAATGTTCCCGAAACATACAAATGAAAGAAAAATCACACACGACACCAGCATGTACGAAATGTTTTAATCTTCAGCATTTATTATTAGCTCAATAACCCCAAAACATGCTCTAAGCATTGGCAGTAGGCCTCACCAAGGGGCGGTGCGCGCGTCAGCCATATTGGCTTCCCATCTGAGAGTGCTCGTGTGAAAGACAAGCATGGACAAAGTTCGCCGTTTTCGCTGACTTGGCACAAATCCTACTGCCCCCTCCCCAAAGCAGATGCAGGGGGGTGGGGAGAAAATTACACACCCAGTCCTTGGAAAGCAACTCAAGCGTGTATGTACAAATTAGTGTTTTAGCATGCCCTTGCCATTTGCAGATTTGATCGTTTGGGGACCGAATCAAGACAGGAGCGGGGAGAGAAGCTGAGGCAGCATGCTTTAAACACACGCCGGACCGGTAGACAGAAAACCTGTGCTGGGTTTGGCCCAAGGCTGCGCTTCGAGGGACGTTGTAAATCAACACGCAACAGCAAAAAAGCCAAAACACAAACAGTTTAATGGGGGTTTGGAATTAAAGTCCTTTTCATGTGTGAAATAATTGGAGTGAAAATGACACTTAATTTTAATCAAATTACACAAATGAGGTGTTAAGTGCTTTCAAATGATCTCCTTTCCACTCACGGCCCCGCAGATGGGAAGGCAGAAGCAACTTTAATTCTTGCTGAGCAAACAGCATGTTCTCTTTTATATCTCCACAAGAATTTATTTATTTGATACGTTTCTAATCAGCCCAATCACGAATGTCCTCTGGGCGGATTACAGGGTTTTTTTTAAAAAAAAAACACCTAAATGGCACTTTAAAAAAATCAGTTAAAAAGGTTTTTAAAAGGCACACATGTTTTAAAGAATACAATGCAATATAATGCCAAACAATAAAGAGCACAGGAATTGAGAAAACACCCATAATAGCTAGGGGTGGGTGAATTCACCTGGGTCCGATTCGTGTGACGCTCGCCCTGCCACTGCCCTGAGATCCCCGTTGGTGAGCGCCCGACAGCCGGCCGCCCCCAGCCAGCGCCTCCATTGTGAGTGACAATGGAGTCTCTGGGTAATTCCCCCCACTGCATAAATGGGGCTTTGACAGCTGCCATTTATGCAGCAGGGGCAAATGAGCAATTTCTGGAGCCTCCATTGTCGCACCCAATGGAGGTTCTGGATGGGGCCGGCCAGCTGCCCGGGGCTTGATGGAAGCAGGCGAGTCCATCGAACTCCTGGAAGTGAGGCAGGTGGCTATCAGGAGCAGGGCCTTCTCTGCTGTGGCACCTTGACTGTGCAATGAGCTCCATAAAGAGGTTCGCCTGGCACCTACACTATATTCTTTCAGACGCCCCGCAAAGACCTTTTTATTCTCTCGGTATTTCAACAGTCTATAAATTAATTTTAACTTTGACGTTTTAAATTTGTATTTTAAATTTGTATTTCTGCACGGCTGCTGATTTTATCCTGGTGGGTGCTTTTATATTGTATTTTATATCATGTTTTTATACTTTGAATGGTTTTAATTTTTGTGAACCGCCCAGAGAGCTTCGGCTATTGGGTGGTATAGAAATGCAAGCAATCAATCAATCAATCAATAAATTTGGGCTCCCACGACATCTCTAATAATAGCCTAGCACTCGGTCTCTAAAAATGCCTGGGAGAAAAGAATGGTCTTTGTTTGGCACTGGAAAGATAACAGTGTAGGTGCCAGGCGAACCTCTTTGGGGGGGAAAAAGGACCAGGGACTCGTTTGTTTTGCTCTGTTTTTTAAATGAAAGCTGAATATGCAGGGAAGAGGTTCAGAATATCCATAAGGGAGCCAAACCCTCCTCATTACCCACCCACCCTAACTTACCCCAGGGATGAACAACCTTTCTCAGCCAAGGGTTGAACTCCACTTTTTGAGACGCTTTCGGGAGCTGCATTTATTTATTTATTATTTATTTATTAATTATATTTCTATACCGCCCAATAGCCGGAGCTCTCCAGTGGTGGGCAAGGCTGAAGGCAAAAAGGGGTGGAGTCAAAAGTAGTCACATATTGCAACTTCAAATCCTTGCTCCCAGTAACAAAGCTGGGTTATAAATACCGCTGAACCAAAATGGGAGAGGGCCATTTTTGATGGAAAATGCCCTCTCTTCCCTTCCACTGTCCCGAGTGAAAAGTGACCAGCTTTGGATGATTTTTCAAAGGGGAGGGGGCTACAAACAAGAGTGAAAACGGTCACGTGCTCAGAATGTGGGCGAAAAGCATGGCTCTCCCTCGAAACTGTCTTTGTGACATTGCCATAAAGCCAATCAACCTGGCTCTGTAATGCCTTCACTTGGATCAAAGAAGTCACATCATTATCCTCAATGGACAGAGATTGAAAGATTTCATCTTAATTAGTGCCACCTTGTGTTTATAACCAGCCCTGCATCCCAAAGGTATCAAAATAATATCATGTCTTTTGCAATCATTTCATTATCACCTCATGCTACACACACACCCTAAGAAAAAGCAGATGGAGGAGATTTTGAGCAGGGAAAAAGTGGTCTGTGTAGAGAAAGAAGCTCTTCCACACCGTTGTGAATACTTCTGTGGCTGCATTTTAGGAAGAAAAGAAAAGAAGGAAGGATGGATGGATGGATGGATGGATGGATGGATGGGAGGGAGGGAGGGAGGGAGGGAGGGAGGGGATAAAATTACATGCAATATAGCATCTTGTAGACTTTGACACCCCCCCCATGCAATAATACTGAGTCCAGGATTTTGAAGGCCCTTGGACATGACATCTCAATGGGCTTCCTTAACCAGGAAGAAGTGGGACATTAAAAAAAACCAAGACTTTTTAAAAATAAAACAAAATAGGAGGGTATCCAGTGGGGCCACTCCGCCTCTGCCTGTTCAGTTGCAGTGGCACTCAAAAATGAGTGGAAAAGCTCCTTTCTACATTAGGACAGGTCAGTGGGAGCGGTGAGTCCCATGAGTTGATGGCCCAGTAGGATACTACAGTGGAGGCTGGTGGCTCCCATTTTGATGGGCCATGAATCCATTGTGGGTCTCAGAACCGGCTGTCCAAGGTGCTGAACCTATTCTGGAGCTAGGGTTCAGCACCTTGGACAGCTCATTCAGAGTTCTGGCTGGTTCTAACTAAACCTCAGCCTGCGTTGCAATACTGCCCTCTCTCCTCGAGTACTTTGTGCAACGTGAGAATGGGAGCTCTTTTAGGGCAGTGAGGCCTCTCCTGATCTTGGGGCTCTGGCAAATAGCCAACGTTGCCACCTTCCAGAGCCAGCCTTGCCCTAAAGGCTCAGAAAGATTGTGCTTTGGATTCTTGTTGAACCGACGCGAATTGGATCACTGGAAATGATTTCAAAAGGGCTTAGTTTTTTAAGACGTTGCCGTGCTGCCTCACTTCCTTTTGAACTATGCCACACCCCTTGCAGTGTGCTCCGTCACTGCGGTGCAACACATTGCAGACAGGGATGGGGCAGAAATTCATTCGGTTCACATTTTAGAGCAAACGTACCCCATTTCATACTTTTGAACTAGTATACGAATTGAATATGAAAATTCGCACTCATCTGAATTTTGCAACGGAGTTCTCCAACCATGCTATGTGCACCAAAGCTCAGTTATCCTTCAGAATTCACACTTGTTTACATTTTGCAAAGGAGTTCTCCCAGGAACTCCTTTGTAGGAAAATGAGTATATTACCAGAAATAGCATTTTAAAAAGCATTTGATCAGGATAATTGCTTGCAAAAATAAATAAATGAATGTGTGCTTTAGGCAAACCCCAAAATGTGGGAGAAATTCATGCAGAAATGAGTGCAATTCATGCAAAATTTTGAGCAATTTCTGCAAACTATGGCAAAACTTGAACAAATTATACAAGTTATGGACAAATTTGCATACTTTGCAAATTCAGCCATAATTGTGCAAAATGCTCAGAAATTTTCACAAATTTTAGAACCTCTCTCTCACACACAAATAGGTGCAAACAGTTTCCTGGAATTCGGGGAACAGCCTGCAATGAGTCATACATGCTGCAGAACTCCGCCGAACCCTCCAAAAAGTAGATTTCCTAGTGAAGGACAATCCTAGCAGTGTCCTAGCAAGTAATAAATAAAATAAACCAAAATATGCTCACAAGGGTATCTAAAATATGCTCACAGGTATCTGTAAACATTCTCTCTCTCTCTCTCTCTCTCTCTCTCTCTCTCTCTCTCTCTCTCTCTCTCTGTGTGTGTGTGTGTGTGTGTGATCCGACAGAACAATCCCATCTTGGAACAATCCCATCCATCGAGAAAGGAACAGAGAGACCATATAATGCAATGTTTGCTCAGCATTGTCTGGCTTCCAAACCAAACACCTAAATGCGTATTCTGAATCCTCCACCAGTAAAAGAGGCAAATGTAACCCTCCTCCCTCTTGTTTGCAAGAGACTTCTTCAGGGCGTTTGCTGTGACAGCAGGTAAAGGCCCACCGTGAAAGTCAACAGATGAGGAAAATGACAAGCGTACAAGAGTAATGAAGATAATGAAAGAAACCATTCAAACGTAATTCAGGAGGATGGACTCAGCCGGATCTAGACATGTGATACTCCCTGGCCAACCTCACCAAGAAACACCCATGGGTCCTTTTTTTAAAAAGTGCTTCTAATGTTAAAGCGTCAGTTGTTGAAATGTGGTTTTTGCCTTAGAGTCCCTGTTTGCCTTGCGGCTTTCATAGGGCTTCTTACCCATGTAGAGTTACCTAGGAGGAAGCCCCATGGAACGTTCCCAGGTAAACATGGATAGGATTGTACTGCACGGTTAATCAATGAACCCTCAATCTGTCCAACACCTTACTGGCAAGAGCCAGGCATTGTGAGAGGAGTACAGAGAATTTGCATCTGCTCCTTCCTCCATAAGAAATAAATCCCAGCATTTCCAAAGAACACTTCATTGATTATCTCCAGCTCCAATCCTAGCTATAACTGCAATTAGCTTTTTCTTTCACCATGCTTCCCTCCTCTGTCCCCCTACCAGGTCCCTTCCATGACAAAGCTCAAAGTGAACAGTTTGATGGGATTCCACAAGAGGCTTTTGCAACCTTCTTTTCCTCTAATTTCCTAGTTTTGAACTAGACAGGCCTCTGAGCCCGTCCAAGAGACCCACATCTCTCCTTCCTCCTCCCCTCCTTAGCCACCATCCTGCCCCCTTTCCCCCCTCTGCACCTTTCTCCTGAGGCCACTGTTGTGACCTGAGAAGAGGAGCTTTCTGTGGCAGCAACAAGGGATGGGGGAATCCATGGATTTCTCCCCTCCAAAGGTTGCAACTGTGCCAATAGCCTTGGGGGCGGGGGAGTTGCAACATGTTATGGATGCCCCTGGATGTCCTCCCAGGGACCATTAGGTTCCTTTGCCTGTGGCAGATCCAATTGGACAGTTTTTCAGGGCTTTAAAAACAGTCACCACCACACAGTCCATGAAAATGAATCAACCAACAATCGGTTCCTTCCCTTCCAAGGAAATTCCAAGATGGTCCTTCGTTCCTTCCCTATTTATTGATTTGTTTTATATTTGTATCCCAGCTTTCTGTCCTAACTACCAGGGGTGGATGCTGGGAATTGTAGTCCAATATACCTGGAATGTTCCTGGTTGGAGAAGGTACAGGAATCATTTGGAAAGCAAGAGATGCAAGGAAGCCCCCCAAAAAAGTTAAAACATAATTTCTGCCTCCAAGGAGACACTGGCAACTCTTCCATGGCATGTTCATAGGACTTCACGTACAGGATGGTCCTCTGGCATCCCAACAAATAGGGAACTGTCCTCTGTAAAATAAGGGACATAGGGGAGACTCTCCCTGAGGACCAAGGACCTACAGTGTCAGGCTTTAGATGTCAAAACGAGCAACTCAGCTTGGACTCAGAAATATGGTGATATTGGGGACAGACAAAAGAGGCTGTGGTGCTTTGGGGGTGTGACTACCCTGCCACCAGCAGAAATGAAGACTGTGAAGGCCTGTCTTCCATTCATGGCCCACCTGCCAGCTACCTAGGACTGGCCCTAGAGTGAAGCAATCATTTCAGGTGGAAGATTCTGGGAGGCGGCAGCAAGCTATTGAAGGAGAGCTGGGAGGCCATGTAGCTTGTCCTGTCCCCCCTAAGCTAGCTTGTTGCCTTCAGGTGTGGAGGAGGATGCTATCCCACTGCCAGTCTGGTTGGATTTCTACATGGGGTGGAGGAGAGGGTGCGGTCTTGTCCTTCACCACAGGCAGCAACATGTTTCGGGCCAGCCCTGCGACTACCCTGCTTCCAGCAGAAATGAAGGCTCACCTTCCCTTCGTGGCCGGCCTGCCAGCCAGCCCACAGCTCTGCCGCCTTTCCGCAATCCCTGTCCGTCTCCTCCGAGCATGCTGTCAGCAGTTCAAGACATCACTCTGAGCCTTCGGCACTCTGACACCTTCTCTCATACTTCGCATTCTCACACCCACTCCACCACCGAGAGAGACGATTCCCAGCAAAATATTTAAACAACTCCTTCTGAAAAACTCCAGGAGGATTAATATTTGGCACGTGCACGGTGCGACAAAGGCACCTCTCTGGGGAAAGGGGAGGTACATCCCGAGTCCCATCTTGAGAAGAGCTGGGTTCTTCAGGGTCCTAGGAGTCTTTGCCTCTCAGGTCTGACTGCTTCAAAGACAAGAGTTTCCACCCGTCAGCACCGCCAAGTAACCCGAAATGGTTTATTTTTGATAGATACTCTTCCATCAGTCACAGAATAACTTCCTTCTTTTCCTTTTATGCCCAAGCTCAGTATACTCACCCACCCGTGGTATTGCTAGATACTTAAGAGATTTGGTGCCCAGGCCTACAGGAAACAAATCTGTATATATATGCAAATTTAGAAGGAAATGTTAGGATTTAGGGATGTGCAACATAAGAGTTTGGATTTCTGTGGATCCCACACCGGACTGGCTTTTTCCAAGTCACATTGGTTCCATGGAATTGTAGAGCAGTTTTTCACTTTTGAAAATTCTCAAGGTTCGGGATGAACAAAACTTAGGATGGGGAAAATGAGAAATGGAGAGAAACCAAGATTGACAGATGTATTCAACCTTAGTCTCTTCAGCCTCAAACAAGCTATAGTTTTTTAAACAAACAAACACACACACACACACAGAGGGAGAGGGGGGGAATATTATGCATGTGTAAATTTACATTTAACCAATCACAAGTGATCATGGAATGCAGGCTGATCATTAGGGGAAGAAACATAAAAACAGTTTGGAGGAGGAATGGAATATCCTAGAAAAGGTCTTGGATGGTTGGATGGCTGGCTGGAACCCTGAACAGGATTACTCTACACACTGCAACATTTTTTGTTTCAGGTCCCAATGGTCTGTTCCACTTATTCTTAGAAAGTGTTGCTGCAACAAGGATCCTACAGCTTCGTCAGCACTCGCCTGCTCCGAAAGCCATGAAAGAGGGAGGCCAGGTGTCTTCTTTTAGAGAGGGCCGTCCTCTGTTTTGAAGGCATCCTCTATCTGTCAAGTCCAAGCGAACGTTGAAGATTAAAAACCATCTGAAGGAAGACCTGGGCCTTGAAGGTGCCCATCAACAGCACCTGGACAGCAGACTTGAGTGAGCCACCCAGGTCACCTCCTATGTTCCACACTATGGGGAGATGCCCTGTATTTCTACTTAAATTGTAATAATTATTTCTACACTTGCAGCTATACATATAAATCAGCATATGCAGATTCCGTGCATTTGGGTGTCCTCTTTTGGGGCCGGCCATTTTAAATACAGCCCAGCAAATTTTGCGGCCGGCATTATCCACTCCTTCTTTCCCTCTTCCTCACTCCCCTTCCAGTTCCAACTCTGGAGACCAGGTGTCCTCATCCCCCCCACTGCCCCCCCCACCCTGAAGAATCAGGCCAGTGATGTAAGAGAGAGGCAGGCTTGCTATAATTAAGACACCACACTGTTCCCATTAGAGTCACCAACAGCTGAAGCTGGGACTAAGGTTTCATAGGAGATTTTATGACTTCTCCCATTTGCAAAAGGGATCTAGTTTAAACACTCCCCGGGCTCAGCCGGTGAGAATTGGTGGCACTGGAGGATTCGCCTCTGTGAAAAGCTGCTGGTAAGGATGAGTAGGAGGGGTTCTCCACTCCGGAGCCAAGCGATGGGCTTGGCCAGCTAACAAAGTCCACCCCTCCCCAAGAGAGAGAGGAAGAGCAGCCTGCTGGCACCTGGGGAGAATTAGTGTTCGTGGAGTGTTGAAAGCAATCAGCCTTGGGGTAGCGTGATAGGTTACTCCGAAGCCGATACGGACCAAATGAAGCCAAATTCTCCTGGCAAGTCAAGGAAGCATTAAGGGTGCCTGTTAGGGCCAATCCAAGCAAGCTCCTCAACAGGAAAGATACCAATATGTGTTGGACTGCAAGTTGCATCATCCCTAGAGGGGTAGTCAGTGGCGAGGGACGATGGGTCTTGCAGTCCAAAAAACACAAGGGTGTGCCAGATCACAACAGTGCCTGTTTCTTTTTGGGCAAGGCCAACATTTCGGAGTCCGGCTCCTTCTTCAGAAATTACCTGCTCTAGTCCATGCTAATCCTTGCCACTACTTGATCATCCCAGAGTGCAGGACATGGAATAATGGGCTCAAGTGACCGGAAGCCAGATTCCGGCTGGACATCAGGAAAAACTTCTTCACTGTTAGAGCAGTATGACAATGGAACCAGTTACCTAGGGAGGTTGTGAGCTCTCCCACACTAAAGGCCTTCAAGAGGCAGCTGGACAACCATCTGTCAGGGATGCTTTAAGGTGGACTCCTGTATTGAGGAGGGGGTTGGACTCGGTGGCCCCTTCCAACGCTACTATTCTATGATTCTATGATTCTAGGGTAGTAGGAAAGGTAACAGATGGATAACTGCTGATCAGAATTTTCTATTGGAGGACTTTCTGCCTAGATCCAGCTGGTCTATCCAGGGGAGCACTGGTAGGTCTTTTCCTCCTGTGATTCTATGAGCTTGTGCCCTGATAACCAGAAACCGTGCCTTCTGGATTTATTCTGAAAAAGCCTGCCTAATCCTCAAATGTGCTACTAAAGAAGACCGGAGAGTTGAAATACACTTGACATTGATTTATGTGCATTGGTATTAGATTGTATATGTTGGTTTTGTCGAGGACAAGCTGTTTTTTCTGGCCTTCACCGCACATAGGATGCAAGGGTGAAGTTTTAAGTCATTGCATTGCAATGTTTGGCCACTGTATATTATTCTAATGCATTCCGTTTTGAGTATTTATATATTCCATTGCATTCTTCCGGGCATAAACTTTTCCATTCTTCCAGCAGCATTTGCCATTTTTGTTGTGAGCTTTTCATACTGAAGCCTGAGTTTGAGTGGTCATTCCTTTGTTCAGGAGTCAGGCATTTGGTCATCAAGGGATGAGCATGCCAGAGATGGACACCGCATGTGTGAACAGAGCATTCAGACAAAACGAAGAAAAGTTCTAGTTAAATACCAATGACAAAAGCAGCCAAACTGTTATCTCGGCGACTTCATCTTGCTACATCCATTAGGGGACAAAAGATCAATACTTAATTCTGGAAAATCTCACTCTGCTGGAATAATGTCAAAAACATGGTTCCTCGGCTGTTTTTGGACTCGCCAGATTTCCACAGCCTCCCGGACTTGGCTTGCATTTTGTGGTCTGCGGGTTTTTCCCGCAAACCAGGAACTCCTTCTACTTCTTTTTTAACACGCGTAAATAGAAATGATGTGCAGATTTCAACCGCAATTTGTGCAAATCACAGCCCCAACGTGCGCAAATTATGAAAATTACATCCAAAACGTGTGCAACTCATGCAAATTTCCGCCAATTTCTATTTATGCAATTTTTTTAAAAAACGGGGAACTCAGCAAATTGCCCCAGTTTGATGCAGGTTGATTCCTCCCAGCTTGCAGGAAATTAGCCAAAGTCTGGGAGTGGGGGGAGAGCTGTTGAAAACTTGCTGAATCCCACCCTCTGGACAGTTTCCTCCAACATCCATACATTGGTACGTATTTTTTGTTGTTGTTGTTGTTCAACTCATCCATTTGCTGCAGCTGTAGAAGACAGTTCCAAATGCATATCGAATCTGTGCTTTTCGGACATTGACGGGAGATTTGATTTGATCCCATCCAAGAAATGGTTAATGGGCCAGACCCCTCCAAAGGCTGATGCTGCTGAAATGTGTCACTGCCTTTTGTGCGGATAGACGTGTTTTTGCAGGGGGAAGCTTAGGTCATCAGCACGCCAGTTGGTTAAGTCCCTCATTTCACAAATACAATACAAAATGGCTCCCCTGGTGCTGGAAGGCTGCAGAGGTTAAACACTTAGTTCCGGCACATAAAGTTTATATTCACTCACACCCGCAAAGGAACTCCCATCAACCTAACCCACATTCTGCTTATGTTCAGGAGACAGACCGGGAACCAGAAAAACAACTAAAATGATAATGGGGTTGGAGCATCTCCCCTATGGGGGATGGATACAACAATTCTGATTGTTCCATTTTGGGGGAAAGGAGGGTAACGGGAGACATGATAGAGGTGTACAAAGCTATACCTGGTGTGGAGAATGAGGACAGAGAGACATTTCTCTCTTTCCTCCTCATAATACTATAACCCGGAGAATCATCCCAATGGATGTCACTGGCCTCTCTGGGCGGTTTACATAGGATAAAAACACTTAAAAGCAATATACAAAAATTTAAAATCACAAAAACATACGATTTAAAAACACAAAAACAGGAAAACAAACCCAGGCTAATTACATATTGCTAACTGCCTGGGAGAAGAGAAAAGTCTTGACCTGGCGCTGAAAAGATAACAATGTCCGCGCCAGGCAGGCCTCATCAGGAGTTGGATAAATTCCTAAAGGAGAAGGCTATCAGTGGCTACTAGACCAGATGGGTATGTGCCACCTTCAATATCATAGGCAGTAAGCCTGTATACACCAGTTGCTGGGGAACATGGGTGGGAGGGTGATGTTGTACCGTGTCCTGCTTGGGGGTCCCTGGTTGACCGCTGGTTGGCCTCTGTGTGAACAGAGTTCTGGACTAGATGGACCCTTGGTCTGATCCAGCAGGCTTCATCTGATGTCCTTATGAGCAGATGGGGAGTGACCAGCCCAAAGGCCGTCTGGTATAAGACAACAATGCTCCTTTGCTCGGTGCCACCCAAAACGGCGCTCCCTGAAACCGGTGCGTTTCTATAACTTAAGGTGCCGTCTTTCCTTGGATGCCCAGCCTGAATGTCTAGTCTCAGCCGGTTCAGATGATCCTTAGAGAAACAGCTCTAGGGTGCTTATCTAAACGGGAGATCCTGCCCCTTTGATCATGGCCAGGCAGTAATAACAACACCCCGATACATATGTAGCATCTTCCATGCACGGAAAGCCCAACGCCCTTTGCGAGCCTTAATTAAGTGCTGCAACGCCCCTTTCTGATTGCTCTTGTAATTATCCGACTGTCAGCTTCAAAGCAACATCTAATGATGGGAGCCTGGGACGTGTTGCAGCGGCTCCTGAGAAGGCCTCCGCCAAATCCTGTGGAACTCCAAGTTTTCCAACCTCCGCATCCTGCATGTCAAGAGTTCATGTAAGGGTGAGGACCCCACGGGGCATCTGGTTGAGGGCAACCATCCTGGCTACTTGGCTTTCAGGGACCTGCTGTAGAATCCTGGTTTAGCAGCACTGGCTCATGCGTGGGCCACTGAGGAAGGCAATGTGGCACGGTAGTTACAGCAGCCTTCCCCCAACTGGTACACACACACACACACACACACACACACACACACACACGTCAGACTACAACTCCTATTATTGCTCACCCAGCATGGCCAATGGTGTTGAAGTCCAACTCGCAGAGCCGGCCCAATATTTATTTATATTTATTACTTTATTTATTTATTTATTACACTTATATACCGCTCCCATAGCCAGGGCTCTCTGGGCGGTTTACAGAAATTCTAAAATTGAGGTAAAAACAAGTATACAAAATTTAAAACTCTAAAACACAGAACATACACACATAAAGCAATTAAAACCGATTAAAAACTAAACATGTGGGTAATTAGGATGTGCCACCATATGCCTGGGCAAAGAGGAAAGTCTTAACCTGGCGTTGGAAAGATAGAAGCATTGGTGCCAGGCGAGCCTCATCAGGGAGATTATTCCACAGTCTGGGGGCCACCCCAGTATATATACCCCAGTATATATACCCCGGTATATAAATGTAAATTTATTACATTTATATACCGCCCCATAGCCGAAGCTGCCTGAGGCAGAGCAGCCACCCACCCAAGCTGAGTTACATAGTACCCAAAGTTAGCTGAATTATTTTGGTACATGTGTCAGAGAATGTCATAAACACCTCTCCCCCTCCACAGCAGAAGAAATACAATAGCAACAAGGTCAATACCTTACAATCTACCACCCTTTTAGGACACCCAAAATTGGTGGCCTGAGGCAACTGCCTCACTCTGCCCCATGGTGTTGAGCCAAGGGAGAGACCAAGACAGCCCATCCATTGGCCGGAAAAAGGAGCAGTTGCAAGGAGGTTTTCTCTGTCAGAAAGAACACTCAGCTTCTACCACCTGTAGCCCTGAGACTTCGGAAAGAAGGTGAAAGAACACTCTGGGCTCATCTACACCAAGCAGATATTCCACTATGAAAGTGGTATAAAAAAGGCAGGAGCCACACGACTGCTTTATAGCAGTATTGAAGTGCACTGACAACTGTTGGGGCCCATGACACATGCCATAGACCGCTTCCATACCACTTTCATAGTGGAATATCCTGCTTGGTGTAGGTGAGCCCTCTGACTCCGTCCAACAGCCAAATAGCCACCAATGGCTCAGAGGCCTTTCTAGAGAAAAATACAAGCGGTCAGAGAAGCAGAAATCACCCTACCCAATGCCAAAAGCAGGATCAGAGCTTTCTATCTAACAAGGGTGCAACCCACAGGATCTAGGACTCTAGATTTCAGTAGGTTAGCACAAACCACAAGATTTCATTTGGGAACAATTACGTCACCAGAGACGTATGATGATGACATTTATATACTGCCCCATAGCTGAAGCTCTCTGGGTTCTTTACAAAGTTTCAAAGACTGAACATTAAAAATCAATATAGAAAATTTAAAACCATAAAAACAGCTAACATTTAAAACAATTTTTAAACTCTCAGCCAGGCCAAAGATAGTTCCGGAGTCAGTTAAAACTCCACATATTCTGTTAAATGCCTGGAAGAAAAGAAAAGTCTTGACCTGGCGCCGAAAAGATAATGATGTTGGTGCCAGGTGGGCCTCATTGGGGAAATCGTTCGACAATTGCGGGGGTCACCACAGAGAAGTCCCTCTCCCTTGTTGCCATCCTCTGAGCTTCCCTCGGAGTAGGTACCCGGATGAGGACCTTAGATGTTGAGCGTGGAATTTGGGTAGATTCATGTTGGGAGAGGCATTCCATTAGGTATTGTGGTTGGGGAATTTTTCTATAGATTTAGAAAAATACCCCAGCCAATCCTGCCCCCAAATATTTCATAATAATGACATTTTTACATGACATTTATGCTGAGTTTATAACATACTTCTGACACCACAGACACAAGTTTGTGGGGGCATTACACCATCCTAGGATACATTCGAAAATGGCTTGACACAGTAAAAATCCTCTCCCCAAGAACATGCTGATCTCGACCACTATAGGAGGCTAATCTTGATCTTTAATTCACTGTTTCGGCCATTCTTCCACAGAGGAAGGAAACACGGGCAAAGGACCTTCCGTGCCTCTGGGTCCCTTGCAGTGCTTCTGTTCTATGCCCAAAGTCGGTTTCGCTTCACAACCAGGCCCGGCGAAGGAGAGACAGGACGTAGCCACTTGCTCCAATGAGCCTGGCCCCTTAAGGGTTATCTCAATCCCGCCTCCTCGCTTTTGTCCTCGCGCCTCACAAATCCTTCTCGCGTCCTCATAAAAGTGTCGAGCTGTCTCTTAACCCCATTCACGTTATTTGTTTAAGTGACCTATCTTGGCAAGTATTCGTCTTAAAGCCTTTTTGACGGCCAGGCTCGCTTTGTCACGGCTTCCAGTTTTATCTCGGCGGCCGCTTCCAGTTGCACCACACACACACACACACACACAAAAGGGTTGTGATTTGGACACAAGAAGGAACAGGGTGATAAATGCTCAGATAAGAAACACTCAAAAGCAAAGGGGAAAGGTGGGGGAACCTTTCCAGGAAGGAGCAATGCCAGCGTCATGTAATTTTGCCCACCTCTCCTTCTGCATTTCACATTTCCCCAGGTCTAATAGAAGCTTTGCCTTCTATTTTATTTCTTCAAAACATGTCTCAGGCTGGATAGGATTGTTTGCGGAGCAGTTTAAAATACACAAAACTTGACAGGCGACCATCAAGTAGAGTCTATGCTTGATCTCTCAATGTAGGTGTGCTTTCTACATCTATAAATGATGTTTATTATATTTTGATGGAGATATTTATGGCATGCCACCAGAATTCATGCAGGTGGTTCATAGAATCATAGAACTGAGGAGTTGGAAGGGACCACAAGGATCATTTAGTCCAACCCTCTACAATGTGCAGGAAAACCAATTAAACCAACCAGGAGAGGTGGCTGTCCAGCCTCTTCCTACAGCTCAGTGTGACAGATTCGATCCTGGGCTTCTCCAGGTAGGGCGAGGAAAGAATCCTGCCTGAAACCCTGGAGAGCCGCTGCTGCCAGTCAGTGTTGGCAATACTGGGTTAGATGGACTAAGGGTCTGACTCGGTATAAGGCAGCTTCGTATGTTCCTATGATGAAACACCTACAACCTCCGTAAGTAGATTGTTCCACTGTTGTACAGATCTTACTGTTAATTTACACCCATTATTTCGGGTCCTAATTTTTGTGGCAATGGATAACAATTCTTGACCATCTTCCCTGTGAGACTCATTTATGTACCTGAACACTGCTAATACGTCTCCCCTCAGTCTTCTTTTCTCCAGACTGAACATCCCAAATGCCTCAGCCTGCACTCACAGAGTTGACTTATTTGATTTATTATTATTATTATTTATTTATATAGCACCATCAATGTACATGGTGCTGTACAGAGTAAAACAGTAAATAGCAAGACCCTGCCGCATAGGCTTACATTCTAATAAAATCATAATAAAACAATAAGGAGGGGAAGAGAATGCAAACAGGCACAGGGTAGGGTAAACAGGCACTGGGTAGGGTAAAACTAACAGTATAAAGTCAGAACAAAATCAAGTTTTAAAAGCTTTAGGAAAAAGAAAAGTTTTTAGCTGAGCTTTAAAAGCTGCGGTTGAACTTGTAGTTCTCAAATGTTCTGGAAGAGCGTTCCAGGCATAAGGGGCAGCAGAAGAAAATGGACGAAGCCGAGCAAGGGAAGTAGAGACCCTTGGGCAGGCGAGAAACATGGCATCAGAGGAGCGAAGAGCACGAGCGGGGCAATAGTGTGAGATGAGAGAGGAGAGATAGGAAGGAGCTAGACAGTGAAAAGCTTTGTAGGTCAACAGGAGAAGTTTATATTGGATTCTGAAGTGAATTGGAAGCCAATGAAGAGATTTCAGAAGTGGAGTAACATGGTCAGAGCGGCGAGCCAAGAAGATGATCTTAGCAGCAGAGTGGTGAACAGAAACCAATGGACTGATGTGAGAAGAACGAAGGCCAGTGAGAAGAAGGTTGCAGTAGTCCAACCGTGAAATAACCAATGCATGAACAAGAGTCTTGGCAGAAGAGACAGACAAAAATGATCGAATCCTGGCAATATTATACAGGGAAAAACGACAGGATTTAGCTACTGCCTCAATATGAGGAATAAAGGAGAGCGAGGAATCAAATATAAAGCCAAGACTATGAGCTTCCTTGACTGGAGTAAGCGTGACATCATTGACAGTAAGAAAGAATGAGAGATGAGGAGAAGGTTTAGGAGGAAACCTAGTTTCCTAGTCACTACTGTCCTGTGACCCCTTGATTCAAAGACTTTTTCACATTCTGAAGGTGGAAAAAATGCTGTGATAATGTTCAAGAACCCCATGGCTAAAAATGCACAGGGCCTTTGCAACAGCTGAAGCACAAGAGGACCTTTTAACCAGGCCCCTGTTCTGTGGGCAAAACTGTACAAAAGAGGCAAAATCGGGGCAAGCTAAATACCCAGAACTGCTGATTCCCACCAGGCAGATGTTGAATTATGAAAGGATGTGTGCGTTCATTTATTCCTTAGCAACCCAAATCTCTTTGTGTCTTCCCCATCTTTGGGGCTTATGTCCCAGATCAACAGGCAGGGACATTCTGCCGGCATGGATGATTAAGACATCTGCATCTTTAAAAATGACTGGATCCCATTTCTTCCTTGAAATCCTGCCTTCTAGAGAGAGGGGGGAAAGGCACATAAGCCAGTGAGCTCTAGGGGTCTTTAGTCACTGATCCCTTAATTATGTGGCCCAGAGATTGGACTACAAAAGACCGATGGAACTGGGTAGAGAATCTTGCTGTTTTTATCCAGCGGAAATTGATGCCTCCAATTTGGGTGGGTCTGTGAATCCACTCTGAGTTTCAGTCAAAACCAGCCAGGACTCTAAAGGAGCTGTCCAAAGTGCTGAACCTATTTTAAGGACAGGGGTTCAACATAGTCTCCCTGACTTCTGACGTGTTCTGCTCTTCTTGGTTATTCATTGGTCCTGCTTCCTAGTTTGTCCTCTGTTTCCGACTTGTTTTCAGTAATGACTCCTGGCTAGCTTATTGATCCTGCACCCCGTAGCTTTTAGAGATGTGGAACCTGTCAGGAAAGAGAGCTGACAGCACTAATTCAGGGACCACCACAACCACAGTTTGAAACACAGGCACTCAAACCCAAATACTGAAGAGCTGAGCACCACCACAACTACTGTTGGAAACCCAGGGATTCAAAACCAGATATTTAATAGTCTGTACCTGGAAAGTAGATAGGGAGACATTTTCTTCCTCTCTCAAAATACCAGAACCCAGGGTCATCCACTGAAACTGAAGGATGGAAGATCCAGGACAGACAAAATGAAGGAGTTCTTTACACAGTGCACAGTGGAACTATGGGATACATTTCCTTAAAATGTAGAACTTGGACAGCTTTAAAAGGGATTAAACAAAATCTTCGAGGAGAAGGCAAAGTTTAATGTGATGTGATGCGATGCGGCTTGGTAGATGGCCAATACGGAGGAACCCCCATTGTTTTAAGATTCTGCCGTTGTGATTCTGAGGCTATTGAAATATTGATACCTATGAGACTTTAGCACAACTTTTATTGGGGGGCTAGAACAAAATTAATTCAGCCAATCTGGCATGCGATCATGGTCATTTAGAACAGGTTTATAATGTCAACTTTACCCAGAAGGTTGCAGTGTTTTTAAATACTGTTTTAAGGGTTAAGGTTCTCGTTGCATGAAATCCGTTAGTACATGAAATCATGAACCGCTTATGTCTATATCAGCCCATGCTGTTTGCAGTCTTAGGGAAATGTGCAATGTACCCCCAAAAGCTGACAGACAGAATTCAGTTGCCCCAGCAGGAAATATCTTAACGGAAATATATATGTTTCCCACTGATCTCTCTGTCTCAACAGTTCTCTTATTTGCAGTAGTGTGAAATAATATTGACTCAAGATTTGCATGGCAAAGCCCTTTCTATTGCATACGGCAGGTTAACTTCCCAACAGGTTGGCGTGTTGGTGTTTTTTCGCCCACCTGGTGATGCAAAAGGACGTTGACTCGAATGATAAGGAAAATAAGCTTCCCTCAATCCCTTTGTCCTGTCTTTCCGATCTGATAAACCATAACTCCCATCAGGTAGGCAGAAAGGATTAACTTGGGTGGACTTTCTCGTTTGCCATGTAACATGGAGGGAAAGCCCTGGGGCCAAAACATTTGAGAACCAAGGGAGTGAACTGATGCATGTCTTAATAGCTTGTCCATGGGAACCTCTCTGACATGACAAGGAGGGTATTAAAATTAGCGTTCATTTCTTCAAATAATGACTAATAAGGCTAATTGTAGCACTGTGCCAAAAAAGTCCTGTTCTTTTTCCCTATCAGTAGTAGTAGTAGTATTTGAAAAAGATTATTCTACATCTCCCTGGGCAAATTTTTGCATTAATTTCTGAACTGTCTTAAGATGTAGGAAATGTTTATTTAGTGGAATAGATACTCAACCAACAGCACAGACTACCTGTGGGGTTATATGGGTGAGGTCTACACTTCCAATCGTTGTTGCATGGATGAGTCCAATGGAAAACAAAAGAAACACCAGCATTTTGAGTATTTGCCCTCTCTTGAAGAACATTCACTGTGGCTTTGCTATTCCCACCCCTTAAATCTGACCTCAGAACTCCTCTCTCTCTTTCCTGGGACTGGAGGGCAGAAGCAAAGCACACACTGGCTTCTGCCATTAACAAGGAGACAGAGGGCCAGTTAGATGGCTTTAAAAAGGAGGTTAGACAGATTCCTGGAGGAGAAGGCTATCAATGGCTAGTAGTCCTGATGGCTATATGCTACCTCAGTATCAGAGGCAGTAAGTCTCTAAACACTAGTTGTTGGTGGGAGGGTGCTGTTGCATCATGTCCTGGTTGAAAGCTGGTTGTCCATTGTGTGAACAGAGTGCTGGATTAGATGGACTCTTGGTCTGATCCAGCATGACTCTTCTTATGTTCTTAACAACCCAGGAAGAGAACCCATAGGTGTGAACTCCGTTTTTTTGTTTTTGTTTTGTGGCTAACAACCCATAATGAAACCATAGTGCAGGATTTGCATGTAACAACAACCCACAATTCAACAACAACTCACAATTCAACGGCAACACATATTCAGCCCACAAGCAACCCATATGTTGGGTTATAGTTACATGCAAACCAGGTCAATGTCTGCATTTAGCCCATGGACCTATGGTTTCCCATCCCCATGCAATGTCATAAAGTCTTGCTCTCTAAAAGAGTCCGGACCAAAGGTGGCAGAAGTTGCAACCTAATTGGAATGTTAACCACAAATAACCAGGAAGAGAACCCATAGTTTGTTGTTGAGTTGTGAACTCTGGGTTTTTTGTGGCTACCAAACCATAGTGAAACCACAGTGCAGGATTTGCACGTAATGACAACCCACGATTCAATGACGACGACAACTCACAATTCAATGGCAACACATATTCAACCCATACATTGGGTTATAGTTACGTGCAAACTGGGTCAACATCTGCATTTAACCCACAGACCCATGGTTTCCCATCCCTGTGCAATGGCATGAAGCCCTGCCTTTGGTCTCTGAAAGAGTTCATTTCAAAGGTGGCAGAAGGTGCAACCTAACTGACGCCTTCAGTGGAGGGATAGTGATACCAAATGCTCACCTTCCATCTTATCAGAAAAGTTAGACCACACACACACACACACACACACACACATGCAAAGATAAGGCTTATTAGCAAAAACATAGCCACGGTGCTCAAGTCAGAGAGCAGGGCAAGATAAAGTTCTTATCTTATCAGCTTTGTTTAGAATGGCTCGGGTGCCCACTCCAACATTCGAATAGCAATATAAACAGGATCCACAGTGCATTGTGGCCTTTGAAGTGTTTGCTCTGTTTCACCAGCCTCTTGACTTAACAAGGTTCGCTTCTCCTGTGGCCATCGAGTGGATTTCTTGTCCCACAGCAGGTGCCTTTTAAAAATGGCTTTGTCCTCTGAGTTTCTCTTTTTTCATTCCTCCCGCCTCCCCCCTTGTCTGTTTAACATCCTAGGTGTCACGAAGTGTTTTGACGAGGCAATGATGCCGAGCTCGGGCTGATGACAACGGTGTTCCTGGAAGGAGAATTATGTTTGGAGAATCACTTGGAAACCGAACCTCCTAACACAAACTGCAGAACTAGGATCAAGCCAAAAGGCAAGCACAGTTTATTTATTTAGGATGCAATCCTATGTAGATCTAGACAAAAAAATCCTACAATTCCCAGCACTCCTCAGCCAGCAATTATTATTATTATTATTATTATTATTATTATTATTATTATTATTATATTATTATTATTTATTTATATAGCACCATCAATGTACATGGTGCTGTACAGAGTAAAACAGTAAATAGCAAGACTGTGCCGCATAGGCTTACAATCTAATAAAATCATAGTAAAACAATAAGGAGGGGAAGAGAATGCCAACAGGCACAGGGTAGGGTAAGCAGGCACAGGGTAGGGTAAAACTAACAGTATAAAGTCCGCACAACATCAAGTTTTAAAAGCTTTAGGAAAAAGAAAAGTTTTTAGTTGAGCTTTAAAAGCTGCGATTGAACTTGTAGTTCGCAAATGTTCTGGAAGAGCGTTCCAGGCGTAAGGGGCAGCAGAAGAAAATGGACGAAGCCGAGCAAGGGAAGTAGAGACCCTTGGGCAGGCGAGAAACATGGCATCAGAGGAGCGAAGAGCACGAGCGGGGCAATAGTGTGAGATGAGAGAGGAGAGATAGGAAGAAGCTAGACCGTGAAAAGCTTTGAAGGTTAACAGGAGAGAAAGAAAGAAAGAGAGAGAGAGAGAGAGGTCTAATTTTGCCTAAATATGCAGATTGTCATCTAAACTCATGTTATCTTATGTTATCTAAAAATGTCTTCAGCAGGCGCCAAAACAATGTCAGCGCCTGCTTGACATCAAGAGGCAGGGAGTTCCACAAAGAGAGCCATTACATGGAACGCTTTACACTGAGTGGACTCCAAAGAGACTGCAGGGATTTCCAGTTATTGCATCAAAAGGGCAACAAAGCCTATTCGGGAAGCACCACACTCACTCTGAATTGGCTTTGTTTGGCCTCTGGTGATTCTTATGGTCCCTTCCAACTCCACAATTCTATGATTCTATGTCACCCTGCAGCTTAACAGAAAGGGACAATTTGTGGTAGAAAAGCCACCACTGCGGGTAGGCCTTTCCCTGTCCACAGTTTCAGGGATGTCTCATCCACATCTGAGCCTAAAGTATAGTTAATGCCCCTTCACCCTCCCTTCTTCTCGAGTGCACAGGACAGCAAGTTTTCATCGGCCGCCTTGCACAATTGCTCCGATGACAGAAGGCGTTTTGGGCGCTCTGGATTTTTGGGAACTGTCTGGAATCATGGAGCCACCAACCTGGCCTTGCCCATGAGTTTGCCTTCTCCACCCTTGTAATGCTTGCCTGTTCAGCTGGGAAGAATTAGCAGGAGTGTCCTGGTAAAGGGCTTTCCTGGACCTCCCTCCAGTTGAGGAAAGAGGAATGGGGGAAAACATTTCCTACATCTCCACCTGTTCTATATGATTCATGGTAGTTGTTACTCCCATTGATGTATAATTACTGGGTTGAATCTGGGATCTGGTGTCCACGAGAAGAAGGGCTCCACCTATGGACTGTCCTTCCACCCAATGTGGGGGAGATCTGGATCACTCACACACACACACACACACACCTCTCACCCCATTCAGCAGGATCTCCGGACTCTGTGTAGCATTTTCAGGGAGCCAGAGGGTCTGTCAATAGCCCCCCACCACTCATGCTCCCCAGCAACTAGTATTAAGAAAGGCCATCAGTGCAGTTGGTCCACCATGAATCTGGATCCATGCCATGGACTGTACCCAACTCATTTGGCCATATCATCAAGCCTGTTATCCAAGTATCCTGGGGAAAGAATATCATATAGTAAGTAGTAGGACGTGCAGATTTTGTGGAATCAATTCTGTTTCATGGATTGCATTCTATCACTCGCACATTGATGGAATCAGATGATTTTTTATTTTGTTTTATATATATATATATATATATAGTGCAAGTGTGAATTTGCACAGATCGCTCCTTCCCAAAGTGAAAAACCGGTCTAGAAATCCACATGATCCGGGGGGGGGGGGGAATAGGTCTGCTGCAAAATCCACAGACTGGATTCACAGAAATACAAACACGTTTGAGTCCATTGCAAGTTTCTCCAACCAGTGTTAGTATCTAGCAACCATGGACAACTGCGAGGTCCCAGCAACCTGGCAGGGCTCACCATTGATGCCCCCTTTTAAATAGGTATTTCTGGCACTAAATGCTGATCAGCACCAGATGACTGAATCTAGCTGGCATTTGAATTTCCCAGAATGCCCCCAATATACGGTCAAAATAGGTCATTCTGGGAAATTGTTGGCAGCCCTCAGCCAATCAATGCAGCCGCCAACTGTCACCACTCCAGGGTAAGCCTGCTGCGTTCCACCAAGGATGGGGTCCACCAGAGGGCATCCACAGCCCCACAAAGAAAATGGCTGGAACTGGCCCTAAACGTAAGGACAGATTTCATAATCTGGTGACAGAAGAAAGTTGGGACAGGTTGGCCTGTTGAAGCTTAAGAAAAACAGAATGCCACAGAGAAAGGGGAATTGCAACCCCTGGGGTGCTCCATACAGCCGTAATGTGTAATTTAACGTGGGTTTGCCCAGGGAAAGACCTCTCATTAGGGATTCAAATGCGATTTCTGTGAATCTCACCCATGAATTCTGCAGCTTTTTCAAAATCATGCAGATTCCATGGACGTGCGGACCAGTTGCACTACTGCGCAGCAGCGTGTTTGCGCAAGTCAGTAGTAGCGCAAATGTGGATTAGCACAAGCAGAAGGACATTCTGATTAAAACGGTATCAGATCCCATCAATGAGTGAATGGCAGAATGATAGAGGCCTGACAATCCACACTACTCGGACGGTACGGATTGAATAAAATCTGTACAGCCCCACATTTCTCTGCCCTTCGCTTTGTGTTTGGAGGAGAAACAGAGGTGAAATGGATGCACATCGCGGAGTGCAACACAGCTAATCATGCACAGAGCTGCTGCAGGGTCAGTACTCCAGATATTAAATAGATTATGGAGGAATGGGCATGCACCAGCCTGAGCCAGGTTTCATTATTGGTTTTTTTCTGATTCTGCTCCTTTCCCGGCGCTTCGAGGGATCCTGCGCGAAGTTCAGAGCTTTCACACACTGTGAAGACCAGAGTTAGGACTTGCCTAAAGGCACGTTCCCATCTCAGCAGCGGTGAAACCGCAGGGAGCAATAAGGTGTTGTCTCCATTTCTGTTTTCGCTGCTCCTTCTCCCGTTGGAATGCTCCCCTTTGATGTGGCTGTAGAGGTATCCCATGATTCAGAGTTCTCTGCCTGATGGTGAACAAACAAACCACCCAGGAAGGGTTCACCCAAGAGGCATTTTGGGAGAGCTGATTATATCATCAACATCATGTTCCCCTTGACTCTTTCTTCACCTTAGATCTTGATGACTCTGTTCGCAGTTGGTTCTTTTCCTAGTTGTGGAATTGCTCATTCAGTGGTTCCCACTGGAAGGGACATCCCCCATTCTTACTCCTTTCTCTGGGGTTCTGCTCTTGGTTCCCTGCTGTCTTATCTACATTCTTTATCATAGGATGACCCCATCAAATCCCATTTCTCTCAGTACCATGTTAACCTCCATTTCCATTGAGGGAAGCCACATAAATTCCTGGAGGAGAAGGCTATCAATGGCTACTAGCCCTGTTGGCTATGTGCTACCTCCAATATCCGAGGCAGTAAGCCTATATTCACCAGTTACTGTGGAACATTGGAGGGAGGGTGCTGTTGCACCATGTCCTACTTTGTTGGTCCCTGGTGGATGGCTGGTTGGCCACTGTGTGAACAGAGTGCTGGACTAGATGGACCCTCAGTCTGATCCAGCAAGGATCTTTTATGTTCTTATGTATTCTACTTTTCAGAGGATGGTCCTCTATTTGAAGGTGTCCTCATTTTGAAGGGCTGCCCAGCCAAAGTGTGGTTGAAATATAAAGAACCATTAAGGAGAACAGAGCAGTGACCCATCAGCACCTGGACAACAGACAGAACGGAGACATGGACTCCCTAAGCAGTACCCTGGTTGTGGAACTCACTCCCCCCTGATTTGATAGGGAGACATTTTTCTCCCTCTGTCATAATACTTGAACCCGGGGTCATCCCATGAAGCTAATTGGTGGGAGATTCAGGACAGATAAAAAGAACAATTCTTCACACATTGCATAATTGAACTATGGAATTCGCTTCCATCCATGCACAAGAGGGAGGTGGAAGGGCCGTAGCTCAGTGGGCAGAGCACTGCAGAAGGTCCCTGGTCCAATCCCTGGATCTCCAGGGAGGGCTAGAAAAAGTCCTGCCTGAAACCCTGGAGAGCTGCTGCCAGTCAGTGTGGACGATACTGGGCTAGATGGACCCAGGGTCTGACTCAATACAAGGCAGCTTCCTATGTTGTTATTAGCATGCTCTGAGGAACCCCAATGTTTGCAGAAGTTTTAACAAACCCTTTAGGGGGGAAATCTAGAGCGTGGGGGACTCCAAAAACAGTGCTCAGTGACCGTGAAAAGCTGTCTGTTGGGTGTGTGTTTGTGTGGAAATTTCAGTGGAAAGGAAATGGAATGACGTATCCTGAAAGACACCAATGAACAGAGACACACCATGCTGCAACATTTTGTTGCAGGTCCCACTGGTCTTCTTTGATATCTTCTGAACCAGCAGGAAATCACAGAGGGAAATTCCCCTTTTTTAACACTTGTGGTTCACACAAGATTCACTTCCAGATATGAAGTCTCTTACCTGATTAAGTTTGAAAATGAAAACCCATTTGACTTCAATTAACTGAGTTCTGGTTGGGTTTTTTCCATACTGTTAATCAGGGCAGTATTTCTCTGCCAGGCGTTCTAACCTTGGGTGTCCAAGAATGTCAGAAAACCAGAGGAGACACACCTCTGAGAATACAACCACCCAAGTAGTCAAGCTGATCTTGGGAGTTCACAGGGTGTTCAGGTCTTTTCCATAGGAATTTATTTGGGTAGGTCAATTCTGTTCTTCTCACAACAATTTGAGTGCCATGATCTGGGAAGAGAACATAGATCCATGGCAAGTGAAGTTGCAATGGGTTCAGAAACCCCGATTCTCCTGTGCAGGTGAACCGCCTGCTTGGGAGCTCCACGCATGAAGCCCCTGTGTACAAAGCTCCACGTGTGAAGCCACGCATGAGGTTTTAGGACAGGGGTGGGCATCAACTTTTTTGCTGCCCAGATGCACAAGCAGAACACAAGGGCAATAGCCCCCCACCACTTATGCTCCCCAGCAACTAGTATTAAGAGGGATACTTCATCCGATACTGGAGATCTGGGTGGACTGGGACATTTTGAAGGACAGGTGCTCACAGTGGAGGCTGGCGGGTCTCATTATGGTGGGGCTGTGAATCCATTCTGGGTTTCAGTCACAGTCAGCCAGAACTCCAAAGGAGCAAACCAAGGTGCTGAAGATTTGGTCAGGATCATAGAATCATAGAATCATAGAATAGCAGAGTTGGAAGGGGCCTACAAGGCCATCGAGTCCAACCCCCTGCTCAATGCAGGAATCCACCCTAAAGCATCCCTGACAGATGGTTGTCCAGCTGCCTCTTGAATGCCTCTAGTGTGGGAGAGCCCACAACCTCCCTAGGTAACTGATTCCACCGTCGCACTGCTCTAACAGTCAGGAAGTTTTTCCTGATGTCCAGCTGGAATCTGGCTTCCTTTAACTTGAGCCCTTTATTCCGTGTCCTGCACTCTGGGAGGATGGAGAAGAGATCCTGGCCCTCCTCTGTGTGACAACCTTTTAAGTACTTGAAGACTGCTATCATGTCTCCCCTCAATCTTCTCTTCTCCAGGCTAAACATGCCCAGTTCTTTCAGTCTCTCTTCATAGGGCTTTGTTTCCAGACCCCTGATCATCCTGGTTGCCCTCTTCTGAACACCTTGGATAGCTCAGCACCTTGGATAGCTCCTTTAGAGTTCTGGCTGGTTCTGACTGAATCCCAGAATGGAATCACAGCCCCACCGATATCGGAGCCACCAGCCTTCACTGCATTTTATTCCCTCCACACACAGAGCAACTGCTGTCTGGAGCAGCTGCTACCCCCTGCCTAAGAGTTGGGCCAGCTCTGCTTACAACCTGGACATTTCTTATCATTTATGAGTCAAGAGTAGCTATTCTAAGCAAAATAATTAAGTTCCCCTTGCATATTACCTTAACGGGTCTTTGGAGATGCATATTCCCCTTTGTTCCTGAGAAGTGACCCATGACTCTCTTGCTCACCTCTGGAGTCCTCTAATCGCTGGAGGTATGAGGGTAGCTGTCCCTTCAACCCCCTTTTCCCATGTGCCTCTTTTACTGAGGACCATGAAATTTTATCTCACTTTCTGAACCGGTTGTCCGATCATCAAGTTGCCTTGGTTGGCCAAAATGCTCTTTACAGAGGCCAGCGACGGCGGTGAAAATTAATTCTCCTCCAAGAGCAAAGCCGTTCCTGAGGCGACCCTCGTAATTGCCACGGCTGCTTTTCGGAAGTTGGTCGTTACGAGGAATTGGATACTTTAAGACTTAAAATAAACGTTTTGCAAGCTTTATGCATCGCCCACTGCTGAATGCATTATTCTACAGCACAATGGCGGTGGTGGATTATTTGCACCATGCTGCCTGTTTCCACCTGATAGCTGCACCTGTACCGCATTTGTCATGACGCTGCGGAGTCGCCAGCATAATGTGGCACACCTTCCACTCGGTCATCTAGTATTGTTTATTTATTTGGACAATGAGGACTCAACCAAGCTACCATCAAAAGAAGAAAAGGTATAGACCGCAAGACGCTGCACAACTTTTTCTATGATAAAACTGAGGGTAAATAATCAACATAAGAACTGTATTGATCTGGAAGATGTGAAGTGAGCTTCTATGTACATCTGGTTGGTTAGAAGATAAGAACATTAGAAGAGCCCTATGGGATCAGACCAAGGGTCCATCTAGTCCAGCATTCTGTTTACACGGTGGCGAACCAGCTCCCTACGAGAAATTCAGAAGCAGAACATGCATGCAACAGCACCCATGTTCCCCAGCATCCAAGTTGGTGGCCATCGAAGTTGGCAGCCATCACTGTGTCTCGTAGTAGCAAATTCCATAGTTTAACTCTATGCTGTGCAAAGAAGAAATGTTTTTAGAGGGTATCTATGGAGTCAGGGAACGGAGCTTGTCGGATTCATTAAAAGTCCCCTTACTGCCCCCAGGGACGCTGAAGGAGTCTGAGGGGTGGGTGGAATCCGGCACACGCCTCTCGGCCTCCCAGACTCCAGTCCGCGGGCTGCCACTTACCCACTCCTGTTCCCTCAGTGACTGCCCTGAGATCCTCTTACAACGAAAGGTTGCAACAACGAAAATGTTATAAATGAAATAAAATAAATCTGCTGGTGCAAAAAGAATCATGTGGTAACAATCCATGGGTTTCCTTCATCGGCCTGATCGTAACAGGCTGACTTGAGATCCTTTAAAGATGTACGTGGCAGAGAGAGTGTCAGGGAAGGGTTCCATTACTGAAAAAACAAAGCAGACCTCTATTTGGAAAGAAGACTTTAGGAGCTATTTAGAATCTCGGAACTGTTACACATTGAACCCATCATCGCCATGGGGCTATGATGGATGGAAGAGAATGAAGGGTGCCCTAATTGACCCAGGATACTTTCCTGTGTTCTATGAAGAAACAAACAACAACAAAACAACAACAGGAAAAGATACTTTTTGAAAGAACAACAGAACCATTAGGCCTCCGTTCAGAAGGAACTCAATAAACTCTACTCCATTTATCACTCCTCGACCAGCTAACCTACCAACATAATCCTTAGGGCAGATTCTATGGCCTAAACATGGCATGAATAAAAGCATCAAACTAAAAGGCATTTGAACAAGAGGTTATGGATCATGTGCTTATGACTGGCCACATCGCCTTGTTTACTAAAAGCATCCCCTTTGTGGCAGGAGATCTAATCCAGATCGGTGCTGTGGCACAGGGTAGGGGGAGATTCATTCTTTCCCCGTGCACTATTTTCCCATTAAAAATCGCCCTGATGTTCAACCCCATTCTGTTTTTAAACTGGGCGAGCCCTGTCATTAAGCAGAGCAAGGCGGAAAAAGAAGAAACGCATCGCCCCGAAAGAGGGTACTGATTTGCATAAAAAATCCATATACTAATTTGTAAGGATCGATGCCAATTTAGAAATAATCATTATAATTTAAACAGAAACGTTGTACATCTTATCACAGGGTGGAGGTCTGTGTAACCAGGTGACCTATGGCCCTTTTTCTTTAACCGGGGATTGAACTGGACTGCCTTTCAAACAGAGGAGTGTGCTCCTGAAAGAGGACACATAGACACACTAGTCTGAATCTGACTTCAATTACAGATGTATGAGAATTTTGTTTCTGTTCGCAAATCATGCAAACATGTGCCGTTTGCAACCCTAAACTGGATCACAACACTTGGGAAATGTTCACAATTTTCTGAACTTGAATTCATGTTTGAACGTGCGCACATGCACCCTTCTGAAAAGTGCACTTGCGCATGTGCGAACCTTGTGCATTTGCACAAATCTTCCCCAAATTTGCATTTGAATACTGTCGCTTATGGGGGGAAATGCATATTTCCTGATCAAGGGGGGGAAATCCCACTCGCATTTGGGAACACAAACAAGGCAAAATGAGCTTCATGGAAGAATTTGGAGAATCTCAACGAACTTGGACATTGCAAGGTCGCCCATTTCTAACTTCAAGAGGAAGCCCAGTGCCATCTTGTCCTTTGCCTCAGGGAGCAAAATGACATGACCTGGCACTGTTTTTAAACAGTGGGCAGGTGATTTTTGGAGGGCAGGTGATTTTTCAGCAGGAAAGTGGTTCACGGACAACCTGCGACTAAAGCTTCACTTGATTGGCTATCAACCACCACAGTGCTAGCCAATCAGCAACCACATACTGTCAGAGCACTGACTGAGTTTGACCTCTGCCTCCACCCCCTCTCCTTCCCATGAATTCTGATAAGGGATGGGCTTACACTCCCCTGCATGATCACCCCACAGCAACAGCAGATGCCTCCAGCCAGAGAACCACGTTGCTGGCCGCCGTTCATCAGTGTAGAAAACATTTCCATATTCCATAACCCCACGCTTGATGAAAAGATAATATTAATTACAGCGTTTCATGCAAGAAAAAACAACCGGCATCCCTTTTTACGGGTCTTTTTAATAAGGCAGTGCAGGTGTGAAAAGCGATTATTATCTGCATGTGTAATAAGATCTGGAAACATTCACACTTCCATGGGCAACATCCATGATGAAAGAAAATATTAATTCTCCTCACAGCTATTTCAGCCACCCCACCGCCAAACAAAAAAGTTTAACCTGCCTGTGTAATTTAGCGGAGAGTAGCTGTTCACTTCTTGAAATATACTCAGAATATTCCCTGAATTGACACACTTGGCCCAATCTACATCAAGCAGGATATGACACTTTGAAAACAGTTTGGAAACTGTATACAGAGTGTGTCCTGGGCCCCCAACAGTTGTCACTACTAATATAAACTGATTTAAATCAGTAGTGAAGATCCCGCCTGGGTCTGTTCAGACAACATGCTAAGCCATGGCAAGATGTTTAAACCGTGGTTGTGTAGCTGCCATGGTTAGGAATGGTTCACCCAACATGCCACGCTCAAAATGCCACAGCTTAACCACTGTGGCTTAGCGTGTTGTCTGAACAGGGTCAATGTGGTTTTAATATGTTCATCTTCATCAGTAGGTTTGGCACCAAGGGTAGGCGTGGTTGGGCACCTGCTGAGGACCCACAGCCCAACAGGGGCATGCAGATGAGGGCCACCTGAAGATGTTTCTCCTCTTCACCATTGCAATGTGCTTCTTCTTCTGGTACAGATGATGGTGAGGAGGAATACGAGGAGATGTTTCAGTCCCCTTGCTCACTGGCTATCATACCAGCAAGTGGTAGGAATGATGAGAAAAAGGGTGAGGAGCAATAGCAGTTGGTGACAATGGTGGTGAGAAGGTAGACTCAGTGAGGGAAAGGGGTGCATTGAGGGTGCCTTGCCCTAGAAGACCTCCCAAGCCTGGTACCAACACTTCTTCTAATCTCCCTCCATATTGATTCCCTCTAGGCTATAACACCTGGAGCCATCACTGGTTATCATCTTCATTGCTAATAGTGTGTTATTTACATTTTTTTTTATTAAAATGGCTGCCTATTTGCTACCAGGCCAAGTTTAAGGTTCTAGTACCAGTGTAAGAAAGGAAAGGAACCTCTCAGGCAAGCACTGAGTCATTACTGACTCTTGGAGGGACGCCAGCTTTCGCTGACGTTTTCTTGGCAGGCCTTATAGCGGGGTGGTTTGCCGTTGCCTTCCCCAGCCATTATTACCTTTCCCCCAGCTAACTGGGTACTCATTTTACCGACCTCAGGAGGATGGAAGGCTGAGTCGATCTGAGCTGGCTGCCTGAAACCAGCTTCTGCTGGGATCGAACTCAGGCTGTGGGGAGAGTTTCAGCTGCAGAAACTGCTGCTTTACCACTCTGCGCCACACGAGGCTACCTAAACAACTTGGGACCAGGATACCTGAATGAATGCCTTCTCCCCTATCAACTTGCCTGACCACTGAAGTCATCTGAGGGCCTGCTCCTGATGGTTCCACATGGACCTATGGTTTGATCAGACTCCACCAGGGGAAGAGCCTTCAGTGTGATGGCCCCCTTCCTATGGAATTCCCTGCCTCTGGAAGTCAGGCAAGCGCCTACTTCATATTCCTTCCAGCACCTTTCTTCCAGGAAGCTTTCCCTTAGTGACTAGCCTCGGTTTTATTTCCCCTTTTTCCTTTTAAAAACATGTATTTTTAATGTGGTTTTTATTCTTTTATTCAATTTGTTCACAACTCTGAACTTCTTGAATGGGGAGCAGTATATATTTACATTGTAAACAAAAAATAAATAAAATGTCTACCCTGCCCAATCCATCCATCACGAATTCTCTTGTGCGGCAGCAAATGGCATTCAAAGCAACAATGAAACACTGTCATTCAATTGCCATGCTTAACCAAATCAGCCAGACAAATAGACAAGATCACATTGATTTCAAGATCAATATCAGAGCGACCCATCATTTCAGCTAGTGGCTGGCTTCCCGAACCCAGTTGCTGCCTCCAGGTCAGCTGGGTGGGCAGCAGTCCAAAGGTTTGTATCAGTGTTGATGGTCTCTGCCAAGGTTCATGGGCCTTGGCAGCAGCCAAGGAATGGCACACTAACTAAAGTTTAACCGAGGAATCTTCTACATGTCTACTCAGAAGTATGCCCCTTTGAGTTTCCCAGGGAAGTGTGCATAGGACTGCAGCCTTAAGAACCTTCAACTTAAGCCCATGCTGGGAATCTGGGCTCCTCCAGAAGTTGTTGGATTCTACTTCCCATCATTACTGACCATTGGCCATACTGGGTGGGGTGCACACACACACAGGCCCCATTCAGAAGACACCTTAAACCACGACTTTAACCATGGCGGTTAAGCCAGAAAGCCAGGCTGTGTTCAGAAGACACCTTAAACCACAACTTTAACCATGGTGGTTAAGCCAGGTGTCTTCTGAACACAGCCTGGCTTTCTGGCATAACCACCGTGGTTAAAGCCATGGTTTAAGGTGCATTCGGATCAGGGCCACATACACACACCAACAAAGAGATTTATTGTGGCTTAGCAAATTGCCATCATACACAAATGTATCATACACAAAAAAAACCACTGCAATTTAAAACTCTACTAATAAACCATTAAGAGTTGAATAGTTTTCCATACAGCCTTTAGACTTCATGGCACGTATTTGTAGAGCATTGACAAGGAATCTAGAAGTTCTAAAAGATATGTACTTCACAGCATCAGACAATAGGAAACAAGCCTTAACAAGGGATGGCCTTCCCTTCAACAATCTTAACAACGGATGAATGTATTTGGGTCTGAGATTATTATAAATCGAGCATTCTAGCAGTACATGAATAGTGTCTTCAATTGATACAGAATTGCAACTGCAAACTCTATCCCTCTTTGGAACCCCCTTGTGCTGACCCACCCATTCTAATCTTGCCCGAGTGAATTCCTGCATTGTGGACTCCTGCATTGAGCAGGGGGCTGGACTCAATGGCCTTGTAGGCCCCTTCCAACTCTGCTATTCTATGATTCTAAGGCTACCCTCGTTTTAATATTTGGTAGATCTACATGGTATTTTGGAAAAAGATAAATACAAGGGAATAAAGGAGGCATAGAAGCTATTAGATTGGCAAGTCTTGATCTCAGCCACCTGAGAATGCATCTCAGTATCTTTAAGCCTTTGGAGGCGGTAATACTTTAGTTCTATCAGGACCGTGAGTTAAGAGAAAAGAGATAGAGAATCCCAAGTTCATGTCAACCAGCTGTTCTTTATGTTTCTATGAGTTTGAGCCCATCTCTTAGTGGGGCAGATGGGAGTTGTAGGGCTTTTTTTCTGTCTAAACCTGCATAGAATTGCATCCTAATTGTCACTATTTCTTTACGAAGGCATTGTTCCCATGGCCCGTTCATTTCAAGCAGTTGTCCGTGTTTTTCGGCATTCCCAAGAAAGCCCGATCTCCATCTCTCCCATTCCTGGGAGCCCGTATTTTTTAATCTCTGCTGGGCCCCCTTAAACCCACCCCTCCTGTGCACACACAGCATTGGGCTTCTCGGGTTTCACAGGCCATCTTTGAAAACAGTACAAATGAGTCTGGAATCCAAGGAGCGGGGTTTTCTATTGACAAATGTATGTATTACGCTGGGTCGATGCAGTGCCGGAACACCTGCGGCCACATGATCCCTTGCATTTTGGGAAGCCTCTGATTCAAATCCCACCTGTGAGCAGGTTGTCTGCTGCTGCCCCGATCCTCTAGCTAGCACAGTTTGAATGACTGCAGCCACTCCTGGCATTGCAACCCTACATGTTGGGGAGGCGGGTAACCCAAAAGCGTGTCCTACCTCTAAGGTTTGCAGATACAGTAACAGGCAAAGATGCAAAGTAACATGCAAACATAAAAAGTAACATGCAAAATAACATGCAAACATACAAAGATGCAGTAACATGCAAGTTATCTCTCAACTTCCCCCAACATGGTTCAGGTCCAGGGTATCTGAAAGACCGTATTCTCCCTTATGAGCCTGCCCGTGCTTTGAGATCTTCGGGAGAAGCCCTTCTTTCAGTCCCACCATCTTCACAGGCGCGCTTGGTGGGAACATGGGAGAGGGCCTTCTCGGTGGCTGCTCCGGTGCTCTGGAACTCTCTTCCCGGGGAAGCTAGGCTGGCTCCCTCCTTGATGGGCTTTCGGAGGCAGGCTAAAACTTGTTTGTTCCAGCATCCTCCATCTATGTTAAGAACTTGTAAAGTTTATGTTTTAATATTGTAAAAAAAAAGTACATTTCTTTTCCTTGGTTTAAAATGTGTATGTTTTAAATTTTGTAAGGCCGCCTTGAGGCCCAGTATTGGGCAAAAGGCGGGATACAAATAATAATAATAACAACATTTCAGTGATAATTATAGGGACCCAGTTCTCAGAGCATAGATGGCTTCCCAAGCACCTCAACCCTGTTCAGTGCACATTTATTTATTTTATTTATTATTACATTTATATCCCACCTTTTTTCTTCCGAGGAACCCAAGGAGGTGTACATAGTCCTCCTCCTCTCCATTTTATCCTCACAACAACAACCCTGTGAGGGGGGCTAGGCTGGGAGTCTGTGACTGGCCCTCACCCACTGGGTTTCCATGGCCAAGTGGGGACTAGAACCCAGATCTCCCGACTCCCAGTCCAACACTTTAGCCACTACACCACACTGCCCGATGGCTATTCAAAGCATCTAAGAATCAGTCTTGGCTTCAGGTTTTTGAGGTCCCTTGGATGGCCCCCATCCCTCAATGAATCCACCTTCTCGCTACCATTGTCACCAGCTGCTCTTGGTCTTCATCCTCTTCTTCATCATTGCTGCCACTTACTTGCTGAACAAGCGGAGAGCCAGGAAGCAAGCAGGCAGGGCCATCCACTGCTCCTCCTTCTCACAACCACCATTGTTTGGGCCAGAGTGAGACGCAGCTCAACAAAGCAGGTTGCAATGAAGAGGAGCAGCAACTCCACCGGGTTCTTGACAGCAGGACCCTGCTGGGGCATGAAACCTTGGGAGATATCCAACCATGCCTACCCTTGACACCAGCCCTGCTAAGAATCCTGTGTTTACTTTTAAAATAATATGAGCCAACAGTGCAATATGGCTGCAAGAAAGGCAAATGCTATTTTGGGCTGCATTAATAGAAGTATAGCTTCCAAATCACGTGACGTACTGGTTCCTCTCTATTCGGCCCTGGTTAGGCCTCATCTAGAGTATTGCGTCCAGTTCTGGGCTCCACAATTCAAGAAGGACACTGACAAGCTGGAGCGTGTTCAGAGGAGGGCAACCAGGATGATCAGCGGTCTGGAAACAAAGCCCTATGAGGAGAGGCTGAAACAACTGGGCATGTTTAGCCTGGAGACGAGAAGATTGAGGGGGGACATGATAGCACTCTTCAAATACTTCAAAGGTTGTCACACAGAGGAGGGCCAGGATCTCTTCTCGATCCTCCCAGAGTGCAGGACACGGAATAACGGGCTCAAGTTAAAGGAAGCCAGATTCCAGCTGGACATCAGGAAAAACGACCTGAGTGTTAGAGCAGTACGACAATGGAATCAGTTGCCTGGTGAGGTTGTGGGCTCTCCCACACTAGAGGCCTTCAAGAGGCAGCTGGACAACCATCTGTCGGGGATGCTTTAGGGTGGATTCCTGCATTGAGCAGGGGGTTGGACTCGATGGCCTTGTAGGCCCCTTCCAACTCTGTTATTCTATGATTCTATAACAGCTGCAGGGAGTGGAGGAGGGTTACAGTATCATGGTTAAGGACTCTGCTATGTGCCATGATCACAATGGATGTCCCCTCGCTTCTGGAAGCTTCTATTTATCCCAGAAGGGAAGCGGCCACTGGCGGCAACATCTCCACATTTCAGAAGAGTTCAAGAGCAGACAAGAGACAGGAAACTAGGAGTTGTATTTGCGTATAACCATTGTGAATCCTGGCACATAGAAGAGCGTGACTTATGAAGGGTCTAATGCAGAGTGGCTCGGTATAGTTCCATTCCAGGACCCTCTGTCTTTTAATCTAACTGAAGAAAATACATATCCCTGAATCCCCGGAGAGGGAGATATGGCAAACGACTCGCCGGTTTTCATCGGAGAAAAATTGGCACACGATTTTCTCTGCTCAATGCATTCAAGTCTTGTAACAGGTGGGGGACCCTTCTCTATTTCACTTTGTCTGAAAATTGCCTGATCCTTGACATGTAATTTTTGTTGGGGGGGGGGGAGGAAGGTTATATCTAGCAAGGCTCTGATCTTCTTCTGTTTGATGTGTCTGCTTCTGACGGTCTGCAGAACAAATACCATAATTAATCTACAAAATAGTTAATCCAGCAGCCATCATGGACGCTACAGAGGCATTCCACGGAGAATACAATGCCATTTCAGGGATGGCTCATTTATAAGGCCTTTGTCCTTTTTGAGACGTGCCTCATCTGCTACATTCATGCGAACAATAGAACCTGCTGATCAGAAGCGTGCTCCTTATTTTGGTAAAGGTGTCCACAACTGTTGTATAGAAGTCCATTCCCCACAAGTCCAAATCAAGTTTATTGTATTTAGCAACCAGCCATCATACAGTTTCACATAGATGTGTTACATTCATTCATTCATTCATTCATTCATTCCCTTGGCCTTTGTGTGCAGGAGCAGGGCCAGCACAAGAAATTTAGCAGTTCTAAAAGCTACATATTTGTTAAAATCATTCAATAAAAAACACAGTTTTTCGAGGGATTATCTTCCCTTCATCAGAACTAGCAAAGGAAGGATATAAATTTTCCTAATGTCTGAATAGACTCTGAAAAGAATTGTGTTCAGCGGAGGCATGGAAAAGTGATACCCAGAGATGGAGTCCTTTTTCTTTGCGTTGCATCCATGTTCTTATTAACAGGGGGTTGGATAAATTCCCTGGAAGACAAGGCTATCCATGGCTACTAGCCCTGATGGTTATGTGCTACCTGCAGTATCCAGGGCAGTAAGCCTGTGTGCACCCGTTGCTGGGGAACATAGGTAGAAGGGTATCACTGCACCATGTTCTGCTTTGTTGGTCCCTGCTCAACAGCTGTATGAACAGTGCTGGACTAGATGGACCCTCAGTTTGATCCAGCAGGGCTCTTCTTGTGTTCTTAAGAAAATGGTGGAGCTGTGTTCTTGTAACAGCTGCCTGTACTAGGAATCAGTAGCCATTAGCTCAAAGGGTTGGATCCAGACTTAGGATAGACCAGGGGTAGGGAGCTCTTTCAGCCTGAGGGCCAAATTGAATTTTGGAGGAACGCCTGACGGAACGCCTCTCCCGACGTGAATATACCCAGTCACTACATTCAACATCTAAGGTCCTCCTCCGGGTGCCTACTCCGAGAGAGGCTCAGAGTGTGGCAACAAGGGATAGGGCCTTTTCGGTGGTGGCCCCCAGACTGTGGAATGATCTCCCTGATGAGGCTCGCCTGGCACCAACGCTGCCATCTTTCTGGCGCCAGGTTAAGACTTTCCTCTTTGCCCAGGCATATGGCGGCACATCCTAATTACCCACATGTTTAGTTCTTAATTGGTTTTTAATGCTTTATGTGTGTATGTTCTGTGTTTTAGAGTTTTAAATTTTGTATACTTGTTTTTACCTCAATTTTAGAATTTCTGTAAACCGCCCAGAGAGCCCTGGCTATGGGAGCAGTATATAAGTGAAATAAATAAATAAATAAATTCCAGAGGTGGGCAAGACCAAACGGGATAAGGCTTGACTGATTTCAATGGGACCCATTTACCCAGTTTGCACAGGTCTATTTAAAAATTAATCCCACTCTAGTGAATGGGTCTTGCCTCTGGGTTAAGTACGCTTGGGACTGTGCATTAAATTCCGCTGATTTCAATGGGTCCTAGTCCAACTTCAACTAGAACCAGCTGAACATAGTAGCAATTATCAGTAGGAGTAGTGCATTGTCCTCTCAGAATTTCACCCATGCACACAAGCACATAGGCGCATCTGTAAAACACTGCACAAAAGGGATCTTGATGCGATCCTGCATATAACCCTATCACAACGTTGGGTGGGTGCAGTATTTTACAAATATGCATGTAAGCATTAATAACGTGGAGCAGGGAGAAGCGCCAATAAACTCTGTGTGCTCCGATTTCCGGAATTCAGTTTGGACGTTCTCCAAGTTAAATTGGACCTCAAGAGGATTGTAAAGCCAGGCACAGTAAAGTGGAGGACCAATAAAACTGGGACAGGGGAACCTGCAACCTTCCAGTTTGGGTTGGACTGCAACTCCCATCATCCTTGAACATTGGCTATGCTGGTCGGGGCTGATGTATTTTATTTTATTGATTTATTATTACATTTGTATCCCATCTTATTTATTTATTTATTTATTACATTTCTATACCACCCAATAGCCGGAGCTCTCTGGGCGGTTCATCTTTTCCCCCTCTTGCAAGGAATCCAAGGTAGTTTACGTGATCCTCCTCTCCATTTTATCCTCACAACAACCCTGTGAGGTAGGTTAGGCTGAGAGTCAGTGATTGGCCCAAAGTCACCCAGTGGGCTTCTTGGCAAAGTGGGAACTAGAACCCGGATCTCCCAAGCCCCAGTCCAACATTGGGGACACTAGAAGAACCCGACAACATCTGGAAGGCTACAGCTCCCTCACTCCTGAAATAAAGGAATGGAAAATGGGTAATGTCTTATCCTTAATTCTTGATATTGTGTGTGGAGGGGCATTCAACAGGCTGCACTCATTTGAACCTGCCTGAACTTTGAAATCAGTTGTTGAACCCTTTCCCTCTAGCCTGTCAGTAAGAGAAGTTAGATCAGCCTTGCCCCAGCTGGAGCCCTCTAGAAGTTTTGGACAACATATTCCATCAGCGCCCCCCCCCCACAGCCAGTATACCTGGTAGACAGGGGATTATGGGAGTTGTAGTCCAACAGAGAGCACCAGATTGGGGAAGGCTGCATTAGACTGAGGGCTGCCAGGGACAAGAACTTCTCAGTGGTGGCCCTGCATTTGTGAGATTCCTCCTCCCAAGAAAAAACAAATGGCCCTGTCATTGTTGACTCTTTAAAGGGAGCTCTTAAGAGAGGTTTTATTTCAATCCAGATTAATTTAGCTGTTGTGTTTTGATTCCTTGTTATGGTATCTCCATAAAACTGGGGCAGGGGGTAAAGTACAGTGTTAATCTATAATTTTATAGAGTATTATGACTTGCCATGTGGTTTTTGATAGACAAATGAACACCACCCGGGCACATTCTACCAGAATGCAAAGAGCCTGTTCCTTAACTGTCCATATCACAGAAGAGAATCAACCCGCCTATATTTCTGTGTGCTAACATCGATTGCAAAACATTGAACGAAGCTGTCCAATTTGAGCTTTAACATGCAGAGACACGTTCCTTCGGATGCTAAACTGCCTGCACCAAAAAAAAAAAAATGGTGAGAGAGAGAGAGAGTGTGTGTGTGTGCACGCGCGTGTTTCATTATTTTTTGACAATGTTTAATAAAGACTTAATACCTTAATTAGGGCACCGAGGACTTAATTATGGACTTAGTCCATATTTAATACTTTAATGGAAATAAGAGCGCTTAAAATGAATTATTTAAGGTTAAAAAAATGTATACGCATGTATATACAGACAACCAATTATAAAAGAATTTGAACGTATCAAATTCTAAACCCCGCATACAAGGAGCAAGAGGGAATGGAGGCTTCATTCTAGATCACATCTTTGTAGGCCACTTTATGTCACTCTTTTCCCAATACAGATATTTGGCAAGAATTTGGTAACTGGTACAGAATGCATAATCCTGAAAAGCTTGGCTTTCTTTTTTGAAAACAGGTATTTGGGAAGAGAAATCTTATCCGGAATCCAATGAGTTTGGGTTTCTATGAATACGACCGGTGGATTCCACAACAGATTGGCTGTTCTCACATCACATGGGTTCTGCATACTTGAGGACCAGTTTTGCGTGTGTGTGTGTGTGTGTGTGTTTACTTTATGTAGCTTTGTGCAAATTTAATCGTGGAAAAATATGTAAAATAAAAAAAACCACTGGCTGAAAATGTACATTTCCCCCATAGCCTAAAGTATGAAGATATGCATTTGGGGAGGGGATTGAGGCATTTTTGCCAGAGCAAATTTGCACAAATTCAGGAAATTTACAAAAGCCGATTCTGCCCAAGAGCAGGCAATGGAATGAAAGGCACTTGACAATCTGCAAAACACAGACACCCTCACAACCAGGTGTGGGTGCTGGTGAAGCTTCCCAGCAGCGGGTTGAGACAATGGAGACCGCCATCTTGAAAACCCAATCGCCTCAGTTCTTCATTGCTACCTTTTCTGCCTTCGGAAAACCAACCCTTAACCCTAGCCGTCTGACAACACATGCCTGGAAAATCGAAGTCTCGTCTTCTGTCCGACTGCTGCTTTCAAGAAAAAAACTAAAAACCACCCTGTCATTAACAAATGAGGCCTAGGCCTTGATTAATTCCACAGGTTTATTCCATTAGAAGTCACTACATCATTGTTGCCAAGCCAAGCCGCCTCTTCCCCCTTCCCCTCAGAGCTGACCTTCTTCCCACCATTTGGCCATTTCCCTTGGCTGTGGAAGTTATTATAAGCTGGTTATTTGAAGGACCTGGAAACCAGGGGCAACCGCTGCTTCCTTTCATCTGTGGCTCTGCGGCTCCTCAATCCTTGGCAGTTTGGAAGGATGGTGGAAGTAATTAATGGCTGAGGAGGGAAGGAGGAGGCACTCCCAAGAGTCAAAAATTCCTCTTGACAATGACCACATGTCTGAGGCTTGGCTACCAGTTCACCTGACAATCAGAATGGTCTAATAGTGATTAGTCACCATAACAGACACCCATGCTGTTTTTTTTCTCCAGGAATTTCCACCATTATACCTCAATCTAGTAGCCATATTATATTCTAGAGTCGAAAGTTAGAAAAGTTCAACATTAGGCCAATATTTGGGGACAGTTCAGGGGTCAGTGGATGGGTGAAACTCACCCGTATTCCTCCCAAAATGGCGGCCATTTTGTTTTCCCCAGAAAGCCTCTTGGAATGCCATTACTTCATGGCGATCCCAGCTACAAAATCTGTGACAGTCAGTAAGTCTCTGAAAACATTAACCCTCCAATTGTCTCTTGGTTTCAGCCACCCCTTTTTACTCCTGCCCACTGAATTTTGAACCAGCCGTTCAAAAATTTCATCTTTTGGGTCAGCCTTAGAAAGGACTAGAGGTTGCCAACCCTATTGTACATGCCTTCTTCAGATTAGAAAATATGGCGCTTACATGGCTATGGAAGAGGTGATGTCTCCTGTTTACATATCCTTGGCCACGTTGTGCCGTAGCTCACAAAACAAATGTACCTACAGTTAACATCCATTATTATTATTATTATTATTATTATTATTATTATTATTTATTTAGCACCATCAATGTACATGGTGCTGTACAGAGTAAAACAGTAAATAGCAAGACCCTGCCGCATAGGCTTACATTCTAATAAAATCATAATAAAACAATAAGGAGGGGAAGAGAATGCAAACAGGCACAGGGTAGGGTAAACAGGCACTGGGTAGGGTAAAACTAACAGTATAAAGTCAGAAGAAAATCAAGTTTTAAAAGCTTTAGGAAAAAGAAAAGTTTTTAGCTGAGCTTTAAAAGCTGTGGTTGAACTTGTAGTTCTCAAATGTTCTGGAAGAGCGTTCCAGGCATAAGGGGCAGCAGAAGAAAATGGACGAAGCCAAGCAAGGGAAGTAGAGACCCTTGGGCAGGCGAGAAACATGGCATCAGAGGAGCGAAGAGCATGAGCGGGGCAATAGTGTGAGATGAGAGAGGAGAGATAGGAAGGAGCTAGACAGTGAAAAGCTTTGTAGGTCAACAGAAGTTTATATTGGATTCTGAAGTGAATTGGAAGCCAATGAAGAGATTTCAGAAGTGGAGTTACATGGTCAGAGCGGCGAGCCAAGAAGATGATCTTAGCAGCAGAGTGGTGAACAGAAATCAACGGACTGATGTGAGAAGAAGGAAGGCCAGTGAGAAGAAGGTTGCAGTAGTCCAACCGAGAAATAACCAATGCCATTCCCATATCCCCAGCTGGGTACCCTGAAGATCAGGATTATGGTGAAAGCAACACAAGGACTCTTTGGGAATTAACAGGACCCACTGTTTTCTCCCCTGTCAACATTGCTTTACTTCAGGGGAGATTCTTAAAAACAAGGTGCTTCCATGGCTGTCTGTCAAGGGCAGTGGGTTATTTCTTGTAACCCAGGGGGTTGCAACCTTTTTTTAGCACATTCCATAATTTGAGAAACCACCACAAAAGGACTGCCATGGGAGGCATGGCAAGGGAGAAATAAGGGTGCAATCCTATGCCTGTTTAGAGAGAGAAAAGTCCCACAACTTTTTTCTCTCTAAACATGCAAAGCATTGTACCCTACTTTGCTCAAAAGACTAAACAACTCCTTTGAACCTACAGTTTTCAGCATCAACAGAATCCTATTTTACTGCAATCCCAGCTGCCAGTAAGAAAATCTGGATTGTGCCTTATTTATTGATTTGTTATTTTAATGCATATAACAGCCAACTGACAGATGCCCTCAGAACAGTTTACACAATATTTTTTTAAAAAAAAAAACCAAGAAAATGACAGCCAAGCCAAAAATCCAATGAAAACTCAAAGTATTAAAATATTTTTTTAAAAATATTAAAGAGCCAGCAGTAAAGTTACTATTCACAGCAACAGGTTAAATACCAAATGCCTGCCAGAAGAAGGTATTAACCTGGCATCTAGACATGTACAATGAAGATGCTAATCAGATCTCCCTGGGAAGGGCATTCCATAGACAGAGGGGCCACTACAGAGAAGGCTCTTTCCTTTTTAGCTACCTGTCGCACCTCTGAATTCATTTAGTATGTTTCTGTCAGCGGAGGCTGGTGGCTCGTGGCTCTAATTTTGGATTTTGTTAAATGCATCCTATCTGTGTTTCACAACTTATTTATTACATTTGTATACCGCCCCATAGCCGAAGCTCTCTGGACGGTTCACATAAGATAAAAACACTTAAAAACAATATACGAAGATTAAAAACCACAAAAACAAGCAAAATACACATACATTTAAAACCACTATAACAACTTTAAAAACGAGGAGCCAAAAAAACAGACCCAGGGTCATTACATATTGCTAAATGCCTGGGAAAAGAGAAAAGTCTTGACCTGGCACCAAAAAGATGACAATGTTGGGACCAGGCAGGCCTCGTCAGGGATATTGTTCCACAATTGGGGGACCACCACAGAGAAGGCCCTCTCTTTCATCCCATCATCCACTGATCAATGGAATCAGATTGTTTGTACCAGAATTTTGTTCTACTTGCACTAATTTACATTAGAACACGCAGCTGCGCATTAGTTAGTGTGAATTCGCGGTAATGCGAATTAACACAAATCTCGCCCTGCCCCAAGTGGGGAAAAACAACAGTTCACAAGTCTGCGGGATCTATAAGACTCAGAAAAAGCTGGTTCACTGCAGAATCTGCAGGTCGGATTCATAGAAATATGAACTCATTTGAATCCATTGTGGATTTCACCCACATTGCTAGCTAGGCCAAGTAATTGTTAAATTCCTGCTTTGAATCTCAGCTTTCCTTAGACATGTTGCAGTTAGGTGTGTGTGTCTGCCTATGTGTGTTTCTGCCTCGGTGTGTGTGTTAAGCAGGTTATATTTTGAGGGAAATGGGGAAAGCTTTGACTGATGGCTAGTGACCATGCGGAACTTAAACCAGATGAGCTGTGTCAGCCAGTGTAAGGCCAACCAACAGAGTCCTCTTCCCCCAGATTTGTCACTGACTGTATTGTTATCTGCAAGGGGGGAAGAATGTAACCAGAAACACATTTTTGAGTGAAGGGCTGACCTTTGAGAAATCAGTAAGACGTTCTGAGGCTATCCAGCTGTGTTAGGAGTGTCTGCTGTTTGAGGAGACACTGGCTCCGTTCAGACAACATGTTAGTCAATGCAGTGTGAAAACTCCACTCAAAGGTTGAGTCCCTAGGAGGTACTCCCCACACAACGTATTCTAACTCCACCATTGTGCGACTGTGGGCTACCGTGTACATCACATTTCTCAACAGTGGTATAAAAACTTCACAGAGGAGTTCTAAAAACCCCGTTGAGAACGTGTTGTCTGAACTGAGCCACTGTCGTGTGACTGTGGGCGACCATTGAGTTGAGTAAAATCCATTATGACATTTGATTGACAGTTCATCCACTCTCTCGCCTTCCCAGGTCCTCCCAATGGTATCCCATCAGCCATTGCTGCAAAAAAACCCAATCCCAGCAGCTCTCCTAGAGCGGCACTCGTTCCTTTTGCTGCTCTTGCCAGGGAACTCTGTAGCCAGTGGGAAAAGTCAACTCAACGCAATGGAAAACTCCACCAAGCCCTCTACACAACACACAACACAACAGTTGTGTAGGAACTCTCCTCTGCACAGAATAGATATTCTACATGGAGTTTTCCCGCCAGACAATACATTTCTCAACGGTAGTATAAAACTTCCAAGGCGGAGTTCTAAAACCACCATTGAGAAATGTATTGTCTGAACTGAGCCACTGTTTGGGACCGTAACAAACCTCACTGCAGGAGGATCTTTATAGGTGATACAAAAAAGCATGAAAAAATTCTACGTCTTCATCTCTTTGTGCGTTCGATATTTCTCCTAGACAAATCGTGTCCTAGTACTGGGATAGTCTGCCACCAGAAAATGGAAGGATGATGGTATGTGATGAGGCATCTATGTCTGCGGCCCATGGCCCAACACCAACCTGATGCAACAACCACAGGCTAGGAATTTTAGGATGTTTTAATAACATGTACTATGGTTTTTTTATCAATTTTATGTAGTTATACTTATTGTTGTTCCCTGCCTCGATGCAAATGGAGAGGTGGGTAAGAAATAAATTTATTATTATTACTATTATGACACCAGAGTTATAGGAATGAAGCCCATCGCAATGCCCATGGATTGAATCTCCAGAATTAGCAAAACTGAGCCTGGAGGCAAATATATCCCCTCGCCCAACTAAAAATAATAATTTAAGAAACTGTGATAATCTTGAGTGTTTTAATGCCTTATCGTTGGAGCCCGTCCAAGTTCCTTCCCTTCTCCACATACGCCCCAACTTCACTGCGGTTAATATAATGTGTATATAACACACACACACACGTGTGTGTGTAAAACACAAAATTATGCCTGCAAGGGTCCTATAAAGAAATTCCTGTGCACGATAAATCAGACACAGAGCAATCATTGCCAACTCCAGGACTCTACTTCTCATCTTATGAGGCCCTAAGTAACGAAATGTTTTTCCTAGCTTATCATGTCTACACACGAGTGGGAGGTGGATTCTTCTATGGATATTGAGAAGCACGTAATCTGAGATGCTTAAACCTCGTCAGCCGATGGAGATTTCCCATCGTTGTTAGAGGCTTTAGACCAAGCTGTTTACAAAGGCTCCTCAAACCCCTTCCTGGAGTTACAGCTGGATAACTGGACTACCCTAACTGGCCACTGTGACGTTGGCCATTTCCCGGAGCTCTCCGGGGCAAATATCCTTTGCATCTCACTTGACAGACGAACAGGAGCTGTGGCTTTCTGCATTCTCAGGAGGGTAATTAGGTTCATTAGCGGGCGATTAATTCCTTTACTCACCTGCCAAGTTTGGTTGATCCTTCAGGTTCATTTTTTTTTAAAAAAAAAAAAAAGGAGGGAAAAAAAGATAAATCCCCCAAAGGAAATACTCTTAGGAACCTGGCAAAATTAAGACTGATGTGTAACATGACAGGAACTTCACTGCCCCATTTAATACACAAGGAAAATAATACTCATAATTGCCATGAAAGGCCTTCGGAGAAGGAATAGCTATTAACCCCCACTCCACCCCTGCTAAAGAATACGTGGCTGCACCTAAATGTTGAGATCAAGCGTTGCTCCATTCCCTTTAGCTGGTCTTAGGTAGATGGATATTTGTGAAGATGGATATTTGTGAAGAGCCCTAAGAGAAGCACCCTGAGCACAGACTCCAATAAGGAGAGGCCTGTGAGATCCTTTGGGCCTATGGCATCTGGGACAGAGGTGTTGCAAACCAACCTGAACCTCCCATCAATCGGCTTCATGGGATGACCCCATTGGGCTCTAGTCTTATGAGAGAGGGAGAAAAATGTCTCCTTACCCACATTCTCCACACCATGCATGATTTTCATAGAATCATAGAATAGTAGAGTTGGAAGGGGCCTACAAGGCCATCGAGTCCAACCCCCTGCTCAATGCAGGAATCCACCCTAAAGCATCCCTGACAGATGCTTGTCCAGCTGCCTCTTGAAGGCCTCTAATGTGGGAGAGACCACAACCTCCCTAGGTAACTGGTTCCATTGTTGTACTGCTCTAACAGTCAGGACGTTTTTCCTGATGTTCAGCTGGAATCTGGCTTCCTTTAACTTGAGCCCGTTATTCCATGTCCTGCACTCTGGGAGGATCGAGAAGAGATCCTGGCTTTCCTCTGTGTGACAACCTTTTAAGTATTTGAAGAGTGCTATCATGTCTCCCCTCAATCTTCTTTTCTCCAGGCTAAACATGCCCAGTTCTTTCCGTCTCTCTTCATAGGGGTTTGTTTCCAGACCCCTGATCATCCTGGTTGCCCTCCTCTGAACACGCTTGTATCTGTAAGGCATAGCACCAAGACCAGGCATGAGCCAAGCCTTTGCCTGTCAGATAGGGGAACCTTTGATCTAGGGACTCTTAATCTGGGGTGGCTCTCTGTCATAACATTTTTATGCCCAACATTTTTGTGAACCTCCCAGGGAGCTTCAGCTATTTGGCGGTATAAAAATGAAATAGATAATTAATAAATAAATAAATAAATAAATACATTAAAAGAGCCCTGCTGAATCAAACCAAGGGTCCATCCAGTCTAGCATCCTCTTCACACAATGGCCAACCAGCTGCCCATCGGAAGCCCTTAAGCAGGACATGTGTGCAACAGCACCCTCCCACCCATGTCCCCCAGCAACTGGTATACATAGGTACATTGCCTCTAATACTGGAGGTAGCATATGCCCATCAGGACTAGTAGCCATTGATAGTCTTCTCCTCCAGGAATTTGCCTAACCCTCTTTCAAAGCCATCCAAATTGGTGGCCATCACTACATCTTGTGGTAGTAAATTCCATAGTTGAACTCTGCATTGTAGGAAGACCTCTCTTTTGTCTGTATTGGATTTCCTACTAATTAGCTTCATGGGATGACCCCATATTGGGTTCTAGTATTGAGAGAGAGAGAGAGAGAGAGAGAGAGAGAGAGAGAGAGAGAGAGAGAGATGTCTCCTTAACCACGTTCTCCACCCTGTGTATGATTTTGGACACCTGTCACAGATCCCCTTCCTCCCCTTTTCTCCAAGCTAAGCAAACTTAGCTTCTCCCATAGGGCAGCTGCTAAAGCCCCTTGATCATCTGAGTTGCTGTTTTCTGCACTTCTCACTCTGAAGGGTTGTTAGAGGAACATCCTCTGTTTGAATGTGCCCTCCATTTGGAGGGCTGCCCAGTCCAGGTCCAATCAAAAGATGAAGAACCTTTAGAAGGAAGGAGAGGAGGGACCCTGAAGTTGCACCTCCACAGTGAACACCTGGAAAACCGAATGAGGAGCAGGCACACAGCTTACCTGGTTACAGTCAGTGGTGTGATGCACCATGTTTCTATATAATGTGCTTTGCCTTCAACACCTCACATTTGCTCTATGCCCTCAACATCTGCCACCTGAGGTCACCTCACTTTGCTTTATGATAAGGCCAGCCCTAGTCATGACCCAGGAGGGGTCCCACTGACAGCTTCTGGAGCTCTTCAGCCTTGTTCCTCCTTGCTGTCCATAGGGATGGGGGAGGAATGTGGTTGGTTCATATTTTTAAACGAACTTACCGAATTCACACCTCGCAAATCCAGGTACAAACCGAAATGCACCTATGTGACAACGTTCCCCATATGCGGTGCACAAAATGCACGCAGTACAGGAAAGTGAACACAAAAGTGCTTCTTTCCTTAGGGAAAACAACTTGCAAAAAAAGAGGAATATATTTTGAGAGATTTGCACGAACAGGCATACAAACTTTTGTGCACTTTTTTTTTAAAATGGAAACTGGTGCAGAAAAGCGAAGGACTGAACATTTGAAAAATGTTTAGAATCATAGAATAGTACAGTTGGAAGAGGCCGAGTCCAACGCCCTGCTAAGTGCAGAAATCCACCTTAAAGAATCCCTGACAGATAGCTGTCCAGTTGCCTCTTGAAGGCCTCTCGCGTGAGAGAGCCCACCCACCTCCCTAGGTCATTGGTTCCATTGCTGTATCGCTCTAACAGTCAGGATGGTTTTTCTGACGTCCAGCTGGAATCTGGCTTCCTGTAACTTGAGCCCATTATTCTGTGTCCTGCACTCTGGGATGATCAAGAAGAGATCCCGGCCCTCCTCTGTGTGACCACCTTTGAAGAGTGTTATCATGTCTCCCCTCAATCTTCTCTTCTAAACATGCCCAGTTCTTTCATTCTCTCTTCATTGTTGCCCTCCTCTGAACACGCTCCAGCTTGTTTATGTCAATAAAGTAGCCCCAGCCAGCATCATCAAGGGGCAGAGATAATGGGAGTTGTAGTCCAACAATATCTGGGGAAAGGTGTACAACACAGCCTGCGCTGGGCACTCTAAGGTAGCCCCATTATTGATTAAACTGGCAGCCTGGTTGACTTCTGAGAATGGAATGGGTAGGCGCCATTTTGTATTTTGCCTCTGGCACCAAAATGTCTTGGCTTTGCCCTGGGTGGGACGTCTGGCAGGCGCATGGCAATCTCACCCAGGGGTGCTGGACCTATACCAGAGATCTCGGGAAGCAGAAAGTGCTGTGCTGATTCTTCCAGATGAATCCAGCAAAGTAAAGAACCCTGCTCTGAACTCTTTGGGAAAGTTCAGATTCGAACCTTGTCAATGGGGCCAATTTGTCTCTGAAAACCCTTCCTTATTATAAAATATCTGCTCCAATGCCTTCGGTGCTTGGGTGGGTTTGGGGAGGTGCAGCCGCTTCTGAACCAGATTATGATGATTAATTATTCCCATTGCCCAACGAGGGATTTGTTGTTAAAACAACAGCGTGCTTAAACCTTGTAGCATCGCCCGTTCAAAGGGCTGTACAAACAGTAACGAAATTGCCGACATGATGAGTTTAAATCACCTGTGATTTTTGTGCTTCTCTCAAAGAAGGGTGGGGACGGCTTGGAATTTTAACTCCATGTACTCTTTGACTTAATTGGATTCCAGAGTTTCTAGCAGCTCGCTGCCAGGAATTTAAAGTGCTCGTTTATGAAAATAAAACAAATTGCATCCATTCGGCCCAGGCAGGGTCTTTGCAAACTCTCCTTCAAACACCATCCCCCCCTTCCATACCACCAAACCTTTCAGCTCAGATTCTCAGTTTATTTAGGCTAGTTTTACCTGTGAAACCTCCTAGCATGAACTAGGGGAAGTGTTGCAACTAGTAAACGTGGATCCGCTAAAAAAGAAAAGAAAGACGCCATGGTAGCGTTACAAAAGCAGTACATGTTGCATTTTAAGCTTTCCTGAATCATACCACTGCTAGAATCTCTCTCTCTCTCGCTGGATAACTGGAAGTCCAGGACGGAGGAGGGGAGATCTCACATTGTGATTAACGTGAGATCCCTCCTCTGTTTACATGTAAGGCGCAACGACCTCAGGAAGAGAGGCGTCGCGTCCGCCATTTTATTTATTTTTTAAAGGAAGAGGAGCACACAAATGGTTGTGTGCAAAGGTAAGGGTTTTTTTTTAAAAAAAAAATTAACTACTTCCCCCACTCCCCCCACCCTACCCCCGATGGGCGCAGCGCTCCTGAGGAGCACTGCGCCCCGTGTGCGGAGCTGGGTAAACCCGTGGAAACAGGCCACATGTTCTGCGGTCTTGGGCTCAGCCCGAGACTGCCGAAAAAGCGGGCCCAAAGGAGAGGGCTCTATCCCAGGGCAAGGGAGGGATGATCCCTCCCTGATCCCGGGATCCCCTGTGCGTCATCTGGATGCACAGGGACAATCCCCGGGTTTGCCCCGGGATAAAGCCTGGTCTAGCTAAGGCCTCTCTCTCTGCCTGCATGTGCACGCAACCATTTAGTTCAGCCAGAAGATATCTGAGCAACATGTTTGGGAAGTTTCCCCCACCCCCCGAGCGTGGGGAGCAACTTTATTTATTTATTTGATTCATTTCTATACCATCCTTCAACCAAATCGTTCCCAGGGTGGTTCACAATGAACTAGATCATTGCAGTACACTCTTAGCTTCACCTGACGAGCATTTTAATGCACGCTCATTATTGGGCACTCACAAAATACTTACATGACGTCGTCCGCCTCTCGCGCATCTTGCGCCCCTTCTGGCAGAAGATGCACAGCAAAAAGGACCAGTAAAAGTCTGGTTGGAGCTCTCCCCTGCCTGACTCTATGGTGCTAATTATTTCCTGTTTTCAGGAAGCGATGTTGCAGCGGCGACAGAAGAAACAACGGGAGCTGCTCGTTGATGCTCGTCGGATGAATCTTTCTGTGTGGGGCGACCCCAGAAAAGCAGCCAGAAACTTCAAAATGCTGCCGTCAAACTGGTGACTGGTGCAAGACACTTTGATTATTTTGTTGGCTACTGGTGTATTTCTGAGCTCAATTAAAGGTGCTGGTTTTCACCTTCAATGCCGTAAACACTTTGGGACATGGATACTTCACACCCCTTTCCATAGCTCCGTCAATTTGCAAGTTAAAAATCTCAAACTCGCCACCATGAAAGATTATCCAGGGGTGCACATGCACGCCGAGACTCAAGGCAGTCCCATCATCCCCTGATTTTTGGGGAATTTATGAAAACCGGGCACCCCATTCACACCCCTTTCCATAGCTCCGTCAATTTGCACGTTAAAAATCTCAAACTCGCCACCATGAAAGCTTATCCAGGGGTGCACACGCACGCCGAGACTCAAGGCAGTCCCATCATCCCCTGATTTTTGGGGAATTTATGAAAACCGGGCACCCCATTCACACCCCTTTCCATAGCTCCGTCAATTTGCACTTTAGAAACCTCAAACTCGCCACCATGATAGCTTGTCCAGGGATACATACGCACGCCAAGACTCAAGGCAGTCCCAGCGGTAGAGCCCGGTAAAGGACCAAGGGAGAGGGGGACCTTACCTGCCTCCGTCTGTGGTCCGTCGTCGTCTTCAGTTGCGGCCCAGACTTCCTGGTGGAACCGCGGGCTCAACTGAAGACGCTGACGGACTGCGGACGGAGGCAGGTAAGGGAGAGGAGGGCGGGGGCGGTTTACCGGGCCCTGCCGCCATCGCCGCCCATGCGCCGACGGCGGCAGAGCCCAGTAAGGGACCAAGGGAGAGGGGGGCCTTACCTGCCTCCATCAGCGGTCCGTCGCCGTCTTCAATTGAGCCCGCGGTTCCACCAGGAAGTCTGGGCCGCAAGCAGCCCAGGCTTCCTGGTGGAACCGCGGGCTCAATTGAAGACACCGACGGACCGCAGACGGAGGCAGGTAAGGGAGAGGAGGGCGGGGAGGGGGTTACCGGGCCCTGCCGCCGTCGCCACATGGGCGACAGCGACAGCGGCAGGGCCCGGTAAACCCCACTTACCTTTCCGGCGGAGCTCCGGATCGAGGCGAAGGATCCGCCTTCACCTCGATCCTCTTCGCCACGCTCCGCCGGCCCCCCAATCCTCTTCGCCTCCGCCTTAAGGGCAGGCGAAGCCCCCCACTCCGCTCCTGCTTCTCCGGTCCGATTAGAAGCGGAGCACATCCCTACCTTAAACCACAGCTTTAACCATGGTGGTTAAGCCAGAAAGTTGGGCCGTGTTCAGAAGACACCTTAAACCATAGCTTTAACCACAGTGACTAAGGCAAAAAGCTTTCTAGCTTAACCACCATGGTTAATGCCGTGGTTTAAGGTGTCTTCTGAACAGGGCTACAAGACCCTCCACCTGCCTTATACTACAAAGACAATTAAGCCCAAAATGTGGCATCTTCCTGCATCTTACATTGTTCCGTTCCCAAAGACCTGAAAGTTATGCATACCTGTAAAGCATGGATCAGTTCTGAACACCTTTGGAAAACTGGAGTAGGGTCCTTTCTCCATTAACCCCTTAATGTAGTTCTCGCGCTCCAAGGGACAAGATTGCCTTTATGAGCTTTATCACACCAGCGTTATACTGTGTAATCACTGCGAATTGCGTGGAAAGGACTCCAAAGTTTTCCAGCTTATAACCTGCTTTTATTGCGAAGTACTCTGAAGTTTTCCAGTTTATAATCTGCTTTGACTGTGAAGTACTCCCATGCATCCTGCTTTAATTGTGCTATAAAGGGAAAAGAATCAAACTATTTTGCTAGTAGTTTTCGAGCATATCTTTTGTTGTTTTCCGAGCGGCCACTGGGGTGCAGGAGCAGGATTTGATATGTTTAAAGAAAAATTAAACAAATGCTTACATCTGCGTAAGCTTTAAAGATAAAGACATAAAAATCGGCAAGGTAATAGATATTAAGGAGAGCTTTAAGCATACCAAATTTGAATCAGATTGGGTCATCCATTGATTTTTTATGATTTTTTTACATTTCCTTCCTTAAATCTTTTGCAAAGGATCTTAGGAGTGCTGCCTGGGGTGTGATTTAGCAACAACAACAATAACAATAATGCCAGCTTAGTGCTGTAGGGGATAATTTGAGGGAAACAGGTATGTGGGATGAAGCTATATATGGCTGCAACACTGCCCTCCATCACAAAGAAAAGCTCTATTATGTATTCATGATAGGGCAACCGAAAGCATTGTATTTCAAGCTTACAGCTCTTTAGAGCATTGCAGGCAACCTTTGGTCTAATTTCAAAAGCCGTCTGCAATTGATCAAGTCTGAGCTTCGCAGCTCTGCATTTTTCTGGTTGAAATGGTTTATCTAGATCAAGGCAGAGACCCCTTGGAACGTGGGAAGGGGCATTACTAGACCTGGGCCCACGGGGTCCTGGCCACAAATCTGTTTCCCATGGGCCCATATCTATTTCCCATGGTCCTAGATGTATTCCTCAGAGGCTTACATGTCCACTGGTGTCCATAGAAGGGAGTTTTCTCCTTTGAGAAACTGCCCATGTAAACACAGCAACTTTGGAGGACTTTCAGGGCCCTGATCCCAGATCTATTTCCCAAGTCTCCCAACCTATTTCCCAGAGCCCTAAGTGTCCACTTGTGCCCCCCCCTCTCTCTTACCTCTTAGAACCTGCCAAGGTAACACAGCAACGGTGGAGAATCTTGCCCATTTCCTATCGGAGGATAAAAGGCTTACTATGTTAAGGGATCTGTAGATGTCTATATCCGCTGTAGCCAAGGAAAACAAAGAAAACCAGCCACAAGTAACTGTCACATTTGTTATCTCACCAGGACAGATGTGCTACATTCAGAACTGCAAATCTTACTCTACTTGCCTCGAAAATGCATCCAAAAATAAGCAAATCAAAAATTTGATCTCTCTGTATTGTTTATGAGCCGGTCAGCTTGCCATCTGTACTTTACTGACTAGGTATAATCAGGTTGTTTTGCTGCAATGTCTTCTTTTAATGATGATTTTTATTTTATTTTTACTTATTTTGCCGAATGAAATTGATCAGATTGACTGTGGTCTCTCTTTGGAAATGTACGATGGCTGCCCATTAATACCGTCACCTGTCCTGCCTTAATACCCACGCAGGGGCAATTTTCAAGGAGAATTGCAGGGGGAGAAAGAAGGGTTTACCCTCCCTCTTGCCCCTACAAGGAAATTAAGCTCAGGGAACAAAATCGTTCCCTTGGTGCCATGGTCACCACATGAATCTAGTCCCGATTAACTTTACGAGTAATGAATAACTTTGCGTTAGTCCCATTGATTTCAGTGAGTCTATTCTTTGTATGACTAAATCTGGATCCAAACCAGGAGGAACACATCCCATCCTGCCCATTTCCACTCTTACAGAAATAATAAATAAATAAATAAATCACCTCCACCCCTTTTGCAGTTTCAAGTAGATATTTGCCAGGCGACCTTACTAGCAGAGGCCTTACTAGCAGAGGGAGGGCGAGAGAAGGGGAAATACCGACCATAAATTCACACCATCAGTCACAAAGAAGAGTGGGGGGGGGAGAAACGTTCAGCTGTCTCCATGATTTAGGAGCCCCCCTGAGCTATGGTGTCGAGAGAGAGAAACCAAACCACACACGCACAGACTTGGCGGAGGGAAATCTCCCATTTGCCGTATGCTTGCACCCTATTGCCGAGAAAACAACAACAACCTGGAACCGAATTGTACCGATTCTGAGCCAGAAGAATGCGTTTAGAGGACAGGCAGCAAGCAAGGAAACACCTGCCCTCACTGAGGACAAAGGAAGTCGTATTTCTTCTAATATAATGTGCTAATGACAATCGCCTATCATGTAAGGGGAAACCCTGGCTCAGAACCCTTGAACTTGGCATAGGTTCGTATGGTTGGAGGTGTCTTTGGAGACCATCTAGCTCAGTGGTAGAGCACCTGCTTTGCAGGGTTCAAGTCTCAGGTTCAAGTCCCAGCATCTCCAGGTAGAGCTGGAAAAACTCTTGCCTGAAACCCTGGAGGGCTGCTGCCAGTCAGTGTTGACACTACTGGCCTAGATGGACCAATAGTTGCATTCAGTATAAGGCAGCTTCCTGTGTTTCTAGGTTGATGGAAGAAATCCAGAGCTAGTGCATCTCTCAACAGATGGCTGTTCAGGTCTTGCTGGAAGACATTCAGCCAAGGAGAACCTGCCACACCGCTAAGTAGTTGGTTCCATTATTAAACTACACTTGTCATAGAAAGCTCTTACTTTCTGCTCTTGCTAGGGTTCTATGGCATGGTAGGATGGTTTGTATCCAGTGTACTGATATTGCAGAAATCCACAAGAGTTCAGATTTCTATGAACCCAACCTACAGATTCCACAGGGGACCATTTTTTATGACTCACTCGGAGTCACACTGAGGCGCTCTTGCACACTTACGCACTTGTAAATGCATACTTGCGTAAATGTGCTAATGCACATTAGTTAATAAGCTCAGTGCTAATTTATGTGAATGCGTATTAGTGCAAGTAGAATGGAATTCTGGTTAAAAGATCTGCTTCCATCAACGAGCAGACAACAGAACAAAAGACGCCTGACAATGCATGGAACACACATACCCAGGACAGATTTAACCAGGGCAAGATCTACACTACTGCTTTAAAGCGCTATATAACAGTTATAAAGCGCTTTAACTGCTTTAAAGCGCTATAAAGCTGTTATAAAGTGCTTTAAAGCAGTAGTGTAGATCCGGCCCAAGTCCGTACTTCCCCAATCCAGTGTTAGTCTAGCTGAAGTTCCATTCATTTGAATGGGTATACTCTCAATAGAACTAACATTTGCTACAATACTCTGGCCCCGTTCAGACAACACACTAAACCATGCTCTTTAACCACAAAATGGTTAATGGAATGCATTAAGGTTAATGCATTCATTAACCTTAATGCATTAATTAAGGTTAATGAATTAACCTTAATTCTTACACCATCTGTCTCACATAACCTAGCCCAGCAGGAAGTGCATCAGGTGGTCATTTAACACCCCCCCCCAAAAAAGAGGAACTACATCACCAAAAAAGAGGACAACAGGGGGAGAGATGAGTACCAAATCTGTGCATTCTGACTTATATGTATAGAAGCAGATATAGAAATAACTATCATTTAGATAGAAATACAGTGCATCTTACCAGAGAGGAGAAGTCTGCTGGCCAGGTGCTGGTGTCTTTGGATAGGCAACTTCAAGGCCACTGTTGTCCTTCTTAGGGTTCTTTGTCTTTAAACCAGAAGTGGACTGGATAGCCCTTCAAAGAAAAGAGGATTGTCCTTTGAATGGGTCTTCAAAATAGAGAACTGCCCTCTGTAAAGTGGGACACATGGCCACTACTACATGGTTCTCCTGGGTGTGTAATTTGGCTCTCAAGTCAGACAGGGCATTTAAGAACAATTCAGGCAGTGGGTGCTTCAAACAGGGAACCAGTTTCATCATCAAACATGGATGGAAGGAGGTTGGTGGAGCAATTTACAGAGTCAATGAAAGTTCTTTCCTACTGCTTCCACATAGTGATATTGAGGGCTTCCACCATTAATGAACTCAATATATTACATACCATTGTTCTCTAAGCAAAGCCTCCACCTGAGCTGGAAGCATTTATATTGTTTCCAGGTCATGGGGGACCAATGGGGAGCCTGAGTGGGAGGAGTCAATTTGGTACTCAGGATCACGTAGCTATCCTGCGAACACTCCACACTGCAACTGCAATAGCTCACCGATCAAATTAAACCATTTAAGATCATCTAAAGCAGAGAACAGCAACCATTTCAATTCCAGCCCAGCAGCTAACTAAATGCAAATTGAAACAACAAGGTATTGAAGGCCCATTTATAAGCACAGGGAAAGAGTCAAACGGACGTCCCTTGCGAGGAGTCCCAGAGATATGGGACCACCACTGAATTTCATAATGCAGTAAAGTAGGGTGACCATATGAAAAGGAGGACAGGGCTCCTGTATCTTTAACAGTTGCATAGAAAAGGGAATTTCAGCAGGTGTCATTTGTATGCATGCAGCATCTGGTGAAATTCATTCCTTATCACAACAGTTAAAACTGCAGGAGCTATACTAGAGTGACCAGATACAAAAGAGGGCAGGGCGCCTGTAACTTTAACTGTTGTGATGAAGAGGGAATTTCACCAGGTGTTGCATGCATACAAATGACACCTGCTGAAATTCCCTTATATACAACTGTTAAAGATACAGGAGCCCTGTCCTCCTTTTCATATGGTCACCCTACTCCAGACGAGAGTGGGCAGGCTCACAGTGGCAGCGGAAGCTAACCAAGCCATAACAGAAAACTGAACGACGGTGGCAGGACAAGCATCTGACGAATCGGATGCTGCTCAGTTTGCCCATCCCTAGTTACAATGATGAAGAGGGGGAGTAACTCCAGGGGGGATCTTATCAGTGGGCCCCTGCTGGGGCCTTGGCACGTGCCCGGCTATGCCCACCCTTGATGCTGGGCCTGAGTGCGTCATCGCCTTCGGGAAATCTCTCTGTAATGCAGTGTGTGTGAAAGGGTGTGAGAGAGGGAGTGCGTGTGTGAGAGGGGGGGGGGAGAGAAAGAGAAAGATAGACAAGATGGTTTTACCAGCCCATGGAAAGACTTTTGCTTTCTCTGTAATGGATACTGTACCGTACCATATTTCTTAAGTAAATGGAGGGGCGGGGGAGAGGGAGAGGGAGGAAAATAATGCACAGGCCTAGTAGCTGAGAGAAATGATGTATGTGGGCCTTTCCATAACACCTGTTATAGAGCTCAAATGCACAGGGGTAGGGTGGGGAGGGGAGACCAAAACCTCACGCCAGGGAGATCTTATGCGTTCAAGAAAAAGAGGGGAAAAAACACCCACCCTCCATTCCTTTACCTCCCAAAGCTTTTGTGCTGCACTCAGAGTGCAATTACATGCTAAATATCTGTCTGTCAATAGACTGGATCCCCTCAATTTGTATGACACGCTTTAACGCAGGCCCAGCCAAGCCGAATGGAATGACAGCTATGCCCTCCAACCATAGACCAAGGGCTCCTGGGATACTGCTCCCTGGGCTGCTTTGGAGGGGAACGCAATGAGGGAAGGAGGGAGAGATAAGAAAGAAAAAACAAAATGTGCCACTAATAAGTGTGGGGCGACCTAGATAGCAATGACAATGGGGGGGGGGTATATGGTGTGTTGTTGTTGTTTTTAAAATGACCGCTCTCATGAATGTGTTTTTCTTTTAAAAACAAAAACAAACAGCCACTGATACAATTTTTGCACTACTCTAATTATATTAGAGGTAGCACCCTGGTGGGGTCTACTGTTGACTCTTGTCTTGGACTTCCCTTTTAAAAATACATGTAATCCCGTATTCTAGTAAGGGCCAGATGCTGTGTTCAGAAGCCACCCTGGAAATTTCCCACAATGCCCCAGAGTGTTGCTAGGCTAAAGGGATTCTGGGAAATTAAAATGGCAGCTCTCAGCTGCCTGGCACTGCCACTGCCATGGCAACCATGGAAATGCTTTCCCCACTAATGGCCTCCTCAGAGGGCACTTTGTCATAGGTCCACTCAAACTTGGAACTGACTCTTTTCCTATATTCATTTAAACAAAGAGATATGTCCATCGGCTGAAGGTCAAGAGGTGATCATTAAAAGGAAGGAAGGAAGGAAGCTGCCTTAAGTGCCATTTTTGGGAGCCAGAAAATAGGATATAAATAAATAAATAAATAAATAAATAAATAAATAAATAAATAAATAAATAAATAATAAGAGGCACAAGAGATCTGAGTCAAGGGTTTTGGCAGGATTGTCTCTATCTGTGCTGAGCAAAACTACATTTGCTATTATTACATGCTAAAGATGCAAACTGCTTTGCTTTTTGAACAAATGAACAAAAATGGGACACTGAATTCCTGAGCTTAATGGCCTTGCTATCAGTATTATGGTTAGGTATATATCTTCATTTGAGAATGGTAGTGGTGGTGATGACAAATAATTACAATAATACATTATTGTTAATAATAATAATAATAGCAATTTTACTAGGGTGACTATATGGGAAGGAGGACTGGGCTCCTGTATCTTTAACAGTTGTATAGAGCAGGGAGTTTCAGCAGTTGTCATCTGAATGTATGCAGCACCTGGTGAAATTCCCTCCCTTTTGCATCTGGTCAAGAGGGCAGGGCTCCTGCAGCTTTAACTGTTGTGATGAAGAGGGAATTTCACCAGGCATACAAATGACACCTGCTGAAATTCCCTTCTCTATACAACTGTTAAAGATATAGGAGCCCCGTCCTCCTTTTCATATGGTCACCCTACATTAAATGTATTTTCCTCTCCTAAAATTGGCAAATCCACCAACAGCGAAAACTGAGAATGGTGAAAATAAATAAATAAAAGTTTAAGCAACTTGCAGAAGAGTTCCATGATCCTGCCCCAATTTGTTTCAGCTTGAATCTTCCCTATATCCATTGGGTTGGATCCAGACTGAGTCCTACTTAGAGTAGGCCCATAGAAATGGATGGGAGTTGGGTCAGTCACGACTAACCTACGTCTCATTTCAGTCAGTGGATCTTCTCCAAGTGTGACCAAACCTAGATCCAAGCCATTATTTTAATGCCAATAATTGACTGTTTGTTATGACTGCATATTTTTAGCTTCATGCCCAGGGCAGGAAGAAGGTGAAGGCAGAGGGGAGCTCTACAAAACAAAAATATCTAAACTTGCAGGTCCATCATCCAAATTCTCAATTTCCTTCTCCCAAGTTCATTTTGTCTTTGTGCTGGAAACAGATGGGGCAGCCTTTACAAACATCCAAATCCATCATTCCCAGTGAGGATATTATTATTATTATTATTATTATTATTATTATTATTATTATTATTATCATCATCATCATCATCATCATCATCATCATCATCATCTCTTTTCTGGCTCATGGCAGTTTCTCTACATGGACATGACGGGCTTTGCCAAGTCATGCTGCCTTTTACTGATTCAGGAATTACCTGATTATTGAGCATGTTTTAAATATGACTGCTTTCTGGATGTTGGTGTGGATGTATTTTGGGAAGCCCAGTTTCTGAAGGTTTTCTGTAGCCTTTTTCTGGTCTTTGTTCTGTTTCAGTGTCCATTAGGTGGCGAAAGGTGGGGTAGATTTCCAGAAACAGTCTATGAAGTTCTTTTCGGTATCCAGATGCTATTGTTTCGAGTTGTGTGCTTTTATAGTAACAACACAGAGCATTACGATTCATTTCTTCTGACCAAGCCAAGCATTGCTTTGGGTGACCCACCTTGGTGGTTGTCTGTGGAACAGACAAAACACATCTGGTGGAGTTTTGGTGGTTATTCTTTTCCTTATTCATTGCCTGTTCATTTCCATTTTGGCCGACTGTTAGGTGCATGCAGGCCCAGTATTAGGCAAAAGGCAGGATGCAAACAAACTGAGACTCAGTCCAGACAAGACGGAGGTACTGTTAGCGGGTGGTTCATCTGTCCGGTGAGGTGACATTTGCCCTGTCCTGGACAGGGTTGCACTCTCCCTAAAGGATTGGGTCTGTAGTTTGGGGGTGCTCTTGGATCCAGAACTGTTACTTGAGGCACAGGTGAACTCAGTGGCAAAGAGCACCTTTTATCAGCTTAGGTTGATATACCAATTACGCCCTTATCTGGACAGAGATAGCCTAGCTACAGTTATCCATGCTCTGATAACCTCTCGTTTGGATTACTGCAATGCGTTATACGTGGGGCTGCCTTTGAAAACAGCCCGGAAGCTTCAGCTGGTACAAAACAGGGCAGCCTGTTTACTAACAGGGACTGGCCGGCGAGATCACATTACGCCAGTCCTTTTACAACTTCATTGGCTGCCAGTCCAGGTCCAGGCCCTATTCAAAGTGCAGGTATTGACATTTAAAGCCCTAAACGGTTTGGGGCCAGGTTATTTGAAGGAACGCCTCCTCCCATATGTACCTGCCCGGACCTTAAGATCATCAACAGGGGCCCTTCTCCGTGAGCCCCTGCCAAAGGAAGTGAGGCAGGTGGCTACTAGGAGGAGGGCTTTCTACGCTGTGGCACCCCGGTTGTGGAATGAGCTCCCCAGAGAGGTCCACCTGGCGCCTACACTGTACTCCTTTCGTCGCCAGCTCAAGACCTTTTTATTCTCTCAGTATTTTAACATGCAATTTTAACTTAAATTTAAATTTACTGTTTTAACTTTGTATTTTAATTTTATATCAATTTTGCTGCGTGGTTTTTATCCTGGTTGTGCTTTTCATACTGTATTTTGTATTTGTGCTTTTAACCTGTTGGTTGTTTTATGATGGTTTTAATTTTTGTGAACCGCCCAGAGAGCTCCGGCTATTGGGCAGTATAAAAATGTAATAAATAAATAAATTAATAATAATCTTGGCCTTGGCGCTGTTGGTTCAAGGCTCTTCTTCTAGTTTTCGGAGCCATTTTTTCACGCTAACAGGGTGGTTAGCCCTGACTAGTGGTGGTTGGCTAGGGTCCGCAGGTATGCCGTGCCCGTGTAATACCTTGCAGGATTACCCATTGCAGATTATTATTACTATTATTATTATTATTAGGCAAGAGAAGGGTTCCTTGTATTTTATTTTTTGTAAAACCGGTGAGTGTGGAGCAGCCGGGAAGGGTCGGAGAGAGTAAAAATATTCCAACTGCTCAATGTCATAAAGAGAACAAAACCCAAGTGGGACGGCACATTAAAAGTAATGATTTTTCAACCCTGAGCCAGACAGCCTCTAATCCCATGTGAATAAAGACCTCAAATGAATAGCACCCGTCACTGGACTCCTTGATCAGCATCCCAGCTGGACAGGCCTCAGAGAAGCTGGTAAACATATTCGAGCAAATTCTTTGTTTCAACTTTAAGCATGGTTGCGGGGAGGGGGGAGAGAGGGGGGTATTGATTCTTTTTCCCCTCCTTCCCAGTTGACTGCCAGTTGACTCCCTTGAAATCTAAGATCCTGTAAAAAAAAATTTAAAAAGACCATATGAAAACAAGCTCACATCTTAAACTCGGATCCGCCAAGAATAACCAGGCACTGCTGTCCCGTCAGCTAACCGTGGAAGAATTCCGTTTGCAGCATGTCAACAGCCAAGCTGCGAAGAGGGTCGGATCCATTGCACCAGGTGGCAAGGAGAAAAGAGGACACGAGATCCTGCACACACTCTTGGGCTCCGTGTTATTGAAGCTGGGGCAGTGATCAACTGCACACCTGCGCAGGTATTCATTTGGATGAGAGGGTCGACAGATGCACAAGGAGAAAGTGTAGTTGCTTATGGGTGTGTATCTTTATTTTAGAGAGCAATCCCATGGTCCCTAGACAACGTCCAGGTGACAAAGACTTTTTTGGATTTCTGGATCCGAGGAAGGATGCCAGTGCTCTGACCTCAGGTCCAGGAGTCCGAGGTCCCCGCCCCCAATGCTGGCTGCCTCTCCGAGGTCGCAAAAGTGACTGCAGAGGGAGGGAAGGGGGCGTTCCTGTGGGCGGGGAGGGGATGGCTTACGCTGTGTCCCCAGGCCTCCCCAGCCAACTCTTCAGCTAGATGGGTAAAAATACCCATCTAGCTAAATTCCAGAATGGGAGGCACAGCGGAAGTGAAATAACCTCCGCTGCATCTCCCACTCTGCCGCAGATAGTGTAGGATTGCACCTTAACCACCCCTGTTGCAAATTAGTTGTGTGTGTTCATTTCAGCAGGAATGGAAAAACTCCATTTGGTTCCATTTGCATTCATTCTGAAATGAACACCCAGGACGACAGATAGGTATCAAACAATCAATCAATCAATCAATGTACCTTTATTGGCATAAAACAACCACAAACCATACAAAAACATCTTGACATCCTCCAGACAAACTAGTACTCTTACATTGTGCAATTCAGCCTGCTAGTATAGTAGACAGTACTAATCTCCCTGCTGACTATTCCACCATGCCTCTGGGTGTAGCTCCCAGTCTTTGATAGGTCATTACATAATGGGCAAATAATGCAACATTTTCAAGCATTCCCCCCCCCCTCCGCAGATAATAGGGTCCGTAGAGTGTCAGACCCCGCAGATCCTTGACAATTTAATAGGATCTTTTCCAGATATCTCTGCCGTTGAGATACGTGGAGAGGGCAGTGTAAAAATATATGTTTATGGGTCTCAATACAACCCCCACTACATAAACATAACCTGGCTGAATATGGTATACCTCTGAACCGCCCCATTAGTAATGCAGAGGGAAGGGCATTGCACCTAGCTAACATAAATGCTCTTCTCAATTGCGGTATATATAGGTATATATAGGTATATTCTCGGGAACACGGCCATTTTTGTTTATAACTTATTCACACCAACCTGGGATGAGGGAGGTGCTTGCCTCTCTGCAGTGGCCATAGATCTGAGTCCAACAGCCTGTCCCATCAGCTGCCATTCCTCAACCCTCCACCCAAATGGTGCTGGCCAATGGGGGCTGCTATTTTCCCCATCCTAGGATGACTATCTCTTGTTAAGCAGATTGAGCAGGTTTTCACAATGCTTCAAAACCCTGTGAGGCATGCCCAATCAGAGACAGCGGCAGGAACAAAAGAAATGGGTGATGTGATGGCTTTGAAAGGGGATGTGGCTCCAGGTTTTGGGGGACCCTTGGGCAAGACACCCTCAACAGCTTCCCTCAATGAATCTACCTTCTCGCCACCATCGCCACCAGCTGCTCTTTCTCCTCGTCCTCTTTCTCATCAAGTGCACTTGCTTGACAGGCAGAGAGCCAGGGAGTAAGGAGGCCATGGCATCTCCTGGTCCTCCTTCTCACCACCACCGTTGTCTGGATCAGAGCGAGAGGCAGGCGAACAAGCAGGTTGAAGAGCAGTGGGAGAAGGTTAGTGCCACCATGTCCTGGTTGTGGTCTTCCCAGAGCTCACTGTGGAGCTAAGATAGACCTCTGACATGAACCAGCATGGCTCTTCTTACATTCTCATCCATGGGTTCTGCCATCATAGTGCCTCCCAGCCTCCAAAAACTAGCACCTGTCTCCTCAAACACAACACTCCAGACTTGTTCAGGTGCAATCGTATGTTTTCAAGTGGCCACTCCAGGGGAAAAAATAATTATGTTTTGCTCTTGACGAGGTTGAGCAGACCCCATGCTGGGATAATGTCTCAGGCATTAATGTTGGGTCAAAGTCTAGAGGAGCAGATGTTTCTCATTTAAAAAAAAAAGAAAAAGAAAGTCAATAGAAGAATAGTAGCCAGAAACAGTGGGCATGTTCCCAGCGCTTTTAGAAACCTAGAGTTCTAAAAGAACGATATCCCTGCGATAATATTCACAAGGAAGGCCCTCTTCAAAGTCTCCATTCAAAGGAACAAATAATGATAAATTGAAAAGGATAAAAAAAAATAAAAGGTTGTGGAGGGATGTCTGCCACCCAGATTTGCACTTCCTTGCTTGCAGAATTTGGATTCCAGGCGATCTCAATGTTTATTCTCTTAGGTTGTTTCTCTCCTCTTTAGTGGTGTGGAATTGCACCATCAGGCCATCAAGTGAGTACAAAATGGTAGCGTCCTGGAATTAACTTACATTTCATAGTGTGCACTTGGAAACTCAAATTTCTAGGGACAAATTTAAAAATGTCTCCTAACACAGAAATAATAACACAGAAATAAGCCAATGTGATCATTGGAAAATATGCCACCCTCTGTAACTGTTTGCCCTTTCTGAACCCCCAGACAACGTCTCCTCCATCTGCAGGCCGAGTGATACTGCAAAAGGGAGGCCAGTTGGAAAACTACATCTCCCATGAGACCCTGGGCAGTTCATCTTGCTATTAGCACTAGCATTACCCTTATCATTCATCCCTTCTACTAAACATACCCAGAGTGCACCAGGTAACCACAGAGTGAGAGACAGCAGCCTCTGATAACTGGCAAGTCTTTATGGGAGAAGGGGTTTGAGAATCAAGTATGGTGGCCACTTACAAATCTCCAAAATGGGGGACAAAAGAAGACACCAATTTGCATCAAATGTGCATATGCTAATTTATATGCATATTTATTTATTTATTGCATTTTATACCGCCCAATAGCCAAAGCTCTCTGGGTGGTTTACAAAAATATGCACATTTATACATAATTATTATCTATCTTTTGTATGGTTTATATTGATTTTGCTAGTCTGCGATTGTAATAAATAATTGATTGACATACATAATTATTATAATTTAAATAGAAATCCAGGACATCTCACCATAGGGTGGGAGACTGTGACCAGTTGACCTCTGTGCCTTGCTTTGTCTACTGTATGGGTGCTATTGATGGGCAGCTTCAAGGCTCAGTTCTTCTCTTGACAGTTCCTTGTCTTCAAACCAGACTTGGACTGGATAGTCCCCTAAACAAAGGATACCTTTGAAATACAAGACAGTCCTCTGTAAAAAGTGCACACATGGCCACCTTAGGATGTAGTGCTGGCCACCAATTTGGATGGCTTTAAAGGGGGTTGGATAAATTCCTGGAGGAGAAGGCTATCCATGGCTACTAGTCCTGAGGGCTAAGTATCAGAGGCATATGCACCAGTTGCTGGGGAACATGGGCAGGAGGATGCTGTAGCGTCTGTGGGTCCCTGGCCAATGGCTGGCTGGCCACTGTGTGAACAGAGTGCTGGACTAGATGGCCCCCTGGCAGGGCTCTTCTCATGTTCTTATGTTAGGATCTAGGGAACCAACAGGGAAGGTGTTTTGGAGATCAGAGAAGATAGTGCTCAAGGCATACGATTCAATCGGCACATCACTTCCTATATTGTGTCTCCTTCCCCCCCGCCCCCATCCTGCCAAATCTAGCTTGAACCAAAGGGGGAAAGAGGAGGAGGAAAAGACGACGAATCAGTAACAATGCCATCCCAATGAAAACAAAAAACTATGACGTTATTTCAAATAAATGTTGCCGGTGTGAAACGTTTCCACCAAAGGGAGGCGAAACTTGGACAGCTCCCGTGCTTTTTGCTTGGTTGAATGACTGTGAATCGGGGCACATTCCAGATCTCCATCCCTGCAACGAGGGGGACGATACATAAATTATATCATGCCTCTGCCTTCAGGAGCATGTTTGCTGAGCCAAAGATCTGCACACAACATCCTGCAGACATGAAGCTGTCCCCATTCGCAAAGCTTTTGTGTGTTTTTCTGTCTTGCATCCATCAGAGTGGATGAAGCCACTGCAAAGTAAGAAAAAGTTAACAACTTCTAAATATAATACTAATCATAATCATATTACTCTTTAGCTATATTCCATAACAAAAACAGAAGGAACATTCAGAGTTGAGCAACTAATTTAGCTTTCAATTTCCCAGCCACCCACACAAATAAGGAAACACACAAGGGAACACTGTTTTCATTATCAAACAGTAGAAAATATACAAGTTCACTAGGTGTAAATTAGGGATGTGCTCCGCTTCTAATCGGACCGGAGAAGCAGTAGCGGAGCGGGGGGCTTCGCCTGCCCTTGAGGCGGAGGCGAAGAGGATTGGGGGGCCGGCGGAGCATGGCGAAGAGGATCGAGGTGAAGGCGGATCCTTCGCCTCGATCCGGAGCTCCGCCGGAAAGGTAAGTGGGGTTTACCGGGCCCTGCCGCTGTCGCTGTTGCCCATGCGGTGACGGCAGCAGGGCCTGGTAACGCCCCCCACCCTCCTCTCCCTTACCTGCCTCCGTCCGCGGTCTGTCATCTTCTCCAATTGAGCCCGTGGTTCCAGCAGGAAGTCTGGGCCGCAGCCCAGACTTCCTGGTGGAACCACGGGCTCAATTGGAGATGGTGACGGACCGCGGACAGAGGCAGGTAAGGCCCCCTCCCCCTTGGTCCCTTACCGGGCTCTGCCGCCGTCGCCGCATGGGCGGCGATGGCAGCAGGGCCCGGTAACCCCCCGCCCTCCTCTCCCTTACCTGCCTCCGTCCGCGGTCCGTCAGCGTCTCCAATTGAGCCCATGGTTCCAGCAGGAAATCTGGGCCGCACTTGCGGCCCAGACTTCCTGGTGGAACCACGGGCTCAATTGAAGACGGCGACGGACCACGGACGGAGGCAGGTAAGGCCCCCCTCCTCCTTACCGGGCTCTGCCGCCATCAGGTAAGAATCAAGTAAGTACACCTCTCCAAAATGACATATGCAGACTGGGGGCTGAGTTTAGGATATTCTTTTACTGAGAGGTGTGAAGAAAGGTGACCACGATTCCAGAAACAACGTAAACCTCCCTAGTCAACATATTTTGATGCGTTAGATTTTCTGATGAAGGTATATGCTAGGTCAGCCTTCCCAAATCTAGCAGGTATATTGGACTACAAATGCCATCATCCCCAAACACCCCAGGTGTCAGCTGGGGATGATGGGCATTGAAGTCCAATGCATCTGAGGACATCAGGTTGGGGAAAGCTGTGCTAGGTCCTTTCAAACCATGGCAGAAGCATACATCCAATTCGAGTTTGGCAATATTTAGCTCACTCTCTTTCTTGACTGCCTCTGTTCCATAAAAAAAAATGAGGAGGGAGGAGAAATGTTACTTCTTTGTGGAGAAACTGATCCTGAGAATCTTGATATATGGGCAGGAAGGTTAGCAAAGGATCTGGTTGAATTAAATGCTGCACTAGTTTAGGGACATGGATCAATTTAAAGGGAGATTCCCTCCTGTGCACATCTATTATCTTTTATTTAAGGTTCAGCTTTCAATCGCTCTCGCATTAAAACCCCAGATTCCCTTTCTCATTTGGAGGGATTCAAGAAGTAATTCGAAAGCAGCAGCTGAGGGGAAGCTGAGCGTACAGCTCGAATCTCCCAGCGAAAATGGTGAATGCACATCCAGATGTACGCATGCCTCTGGTGGGCGGCAATATTTCTATCAAACGGCAGCAATTTCCGTCAGTGGGCACATGATAAAAATGGATGTGGACACACACATACACATCACACACACACACACACACACACACACACACACACACACACACAGGGCTTTGTAGGCCCATAACAATGGTTTACCTGCTCTGTCCAAACCACACAGATTTTCAGTTGTGTCAGCTGGGCCTTCGTTATGGTTTTGCCCGTTACGTGTTTTTCTGGGCCCATGTGCAGACTTTCTGGCACTCCATTCCGTCTTGTTCCACTGAATTCCCACCAGCAAAAGTCATCATTCATTATTAGCATTGGGGGAAGGATATTCTGAAAAAGCCATTTGTCTGTCTGTCTGAATCCAGAAATAAATGCTTCTTGTGTAGGGAGGGCAAGTCTTCGCCGCAAATTCAAAATGGCGCTAGGGCTGTTCATATGAAAGCCCTCACATGTTCGATTACTCCCTAAAGGGCGGATGGAATCGCAGATCAGGGCCAGCTTCTAAGTTGGTATAGTGGGGCACCTGTCAAGGACCCACACTCAAACAGGGGCTCACTGGTAAGATCCCACTAGAGTTGTTCCTCCTCTTCCAGTATCAAGGGCATGCCTGAATAAACTAGTCCTTCCAGTCCTTGTGTCTGAAAATCTTTTCATACTGGTGCAAATGTTCCAGAATAACTGTTTTCACTGGCTTCTCTACATTGCCTACGATCTGTGCCAGACCTCCTTCTTCTTTTCTGTCACCTAATAAGTCTTTTGTAAGCCGCCCAGAGAGCTTCAGCTGTTGGGCAGTATAAAACAGCAATTAATAAACAAACAAATGATAAATTTCTATTTTTCTCCCTCAGGGAATAATGATACATGCAGGACTTTCTCTTCCCGTGTTCTACATGGCTTTAACATGTTTACGTGTACAGTTCTGTTTTTCTTTTGGTGTTCAGAATAAATTATATAGTTTGACGTGTCCATTTTTCCTCTCTGATAATACAGGGTCCTTCCCAGACAGCCTGCAATTTCTTTTTCAGTCGAGGGATATAAGCCGCGACCTAGTCTCCAATTTTGTATGATCTGTCTCTGGCAGTTCGATCATACCATTGGCTCTGTTGCTTCTGACCTGCTTGTTCACCTGCTTCTTGCTTTGGCACAGACAGAAGGAGGAACAGGAGATGCCACAACCTCTTTGCTCAGTGGCCTCTCTGCCTGCCAAGTAGAGATGCCTGTCACTAGGAAGCATGGTTTGCATCTGTGAGTCGACCTGCAGTCTTTTTCCCCACTCTCTGGGAATGTTTTTGCACATTTTTGAGGTAGGTGGGAGAAGGTTCCACAATTCGAGTAAGTTGCGGCCGAATTTTTGCAAATTGCAAAAAATTGTGCAATTTTTTGCACAAATTGCAGAACCTTTTTTTAAAAAACTGCAAAACTCAATTTGTATCTGTGAGCTGACCTGAGGGCCTTCTCCCAATCTCTGGGAATGTTTTTGCACATTTGGGGGAGGTGTTTCACCTATGAAATGTTGCAGGTTGGGGAATCTGCAACCTAACAAATATAGAGGGAATATTGGCTGCCCCTCCCTCGGGGGCAAGATATGGAGAGTTTGATAAGGTTCCCACACTTCAGCTTCTACCACTCCCTGCTCCCCCTCACTCCTTCTTCTTGCAGTCTTTCCCATGGTCTCGGCCTAGCCATCTCCACAGTTACCACCCGCACAGGCCATAAGAAGCGCTGTTTATAGTAAACACAAATGGTAAGTTACTGGGTGGGCCTTTGAAGCTGAAATGTTCGCTGCTGGTAATGAAGGCCCTGCTTGACGCAGGCAAGCCCAGTCCCCCGATTGATCTCCGTTGTTCAAACATAATTGCGGCCATTCTAGGATTTCTGGCCTGGAGACCCTCCTCGAGCAAAAGGATGGAGGAAGAAAAATTATCCGCCGAGGGCTCGGGCAGGGTTGAAAGAGGAGAAGGGACTTGCACTTGGTTGGAAAAAAGGGGGGAGAAATTCCTCGGTGCCACCTGGCGAAGCAAATAGGAGAAGGCTTCGCTCAGCGGACGGCGGGCGATGACGGAGGGGTCCTTGAAGACAGCAGCCAAATGGATTCAGCACCAGAGGCCTCCCACAGAGTCCCACATTTTCAGCCTTGGGAGATGGGGTAGTTGAAATGCCAAGTGGCCATCTTGGAATACCATGGCCAAGCAGAGATGGAGAAGCTCTACCACATCCTGAGTGGCTGCGTGTGAATCACCAAGAATGAGAAAATGCTTTACACCCACACCCCCAAAAAGGCATCAATTTGCATAAAAATTGCATGTCCTCATTTATACGCATAGATGTAAATTTAGAAATAACTATTATGATTTTAATGGAAATATAGAACTTAAGAAGACCTCTGCTGGGTCAGACAAGGGTACGTCTAGACCAGCTTTCTGTTCACACAGTGGCCAACCAGCTGCCCACGAGAAACCCACAAGCAGGACATGAGTGCAACAGCACTCTCCCGCCCATGTTCCCCAGCAATCGGTGTACACATCATAGTGGGGAAGACTCTGACCAGTTGATCTGTATGCCATCCTTTTCAGTCTGCTGTTCAGGTGCTTCCTGTTGATGGGCAACGGTTCTTAGAAATTTTAAGAATGTTTTAAGATGTTTTTTAGGACGTTTTTAACAATGTATATTATGTTTTAATTCAGTTTTATGTATTTTATCGCTTATTGTTGTTTCCCGCCTCAATCAAAATGGAGAGGCGGGTAAGAAATAAATTTATTATTATTTATTAATATTTTCAATTTTAATTTTTTAAATTGTTTATAACCTGCCTTTTCTCCCTCTTGCAAAGAACCCAAGACAGCGTTCCTCCTCCTCCTCCTCCTCTACATTTATCCTCACATGAGATAGGTTAGGCTGAGAGTCAGTGAGCTTCATGGCTGAGTGGGGACTAGAACCTGGATCTCCCAAGTCCCAGTCCAGCACTCTAACTACTACACCACACTGGCTCTCTCTATCTTTAAGAAGAGACAGTTTTTCTTTAATCCAGAATTGAGCAGGACGGCCCTTCAAACGGAGGCTGGTCGCCTGTAAAAGAGGACACATGGCCATTCTAGCACTTTCTGGTCTCTTTAAAGATGCTTATCCTATAATGCAGACTTCTATGACCTGACATTCTTCATATGCCTTGACATTACAACTCCCATCATCCCCAGCCAGCATGGGAACAGCTGCCATATATGGTCAGGCAGGAATTGCTTTCCAGAATGCTAAGGATATTGGTAGGGTGACCATATGAAAAGGAGGACAGGGCTCCTGTATCTTTAACAGTTGTATTGAAAAGGGAATTTCAGCAGGTGCCATTTGTATATATGAAGAACCTGGTGAAATTCCGTCTTCATCACCACAGTTAAAGCTGCAGGTGCCCTGCCGACTTTTAAATCTGGTCACTCTAGTATAGCTCCTGCACCTTTAACTGTTGTGATGAAGAGGGGATTTCACCAGGTTCTCCATATATACAAATGGCACCTGCTGAAATTCCCTTTTCTATGCAACTGTTAAAGGTACAGGAGCCCTGTCCTCCTTTTCATATGGTCGCCCTAATATTGGTCTGTTGCACACACACACACATACACACACACATACACACACAATCCCCAAATCCTCTGTGTTGGAGAGTAACCCATTTAAGGTTGACATGTCATGCATCTAATGAAGTGGACAGTGTCCACAAAGGTGTACCGGGGGGGGGGGAGGTGCCACAAGTCTTTTTATTATTTTGGCTGCCGCAGACTAACATGGCTACTCCTGTGGGAAGTATTTTTGGGTGGTTTGATCGTTAATGCTGTTACACCCATGTCCTTCTTTTGGGTTTTCCTTGGACAGCTGGTTGGCCACTGTGTGGACAGAAAGCTGGTCTAGATGGACCGTTGGTCTAATCCATCAGGGCTCTTCTGATGTTCTAAAGGAATTCATCACATAATGTGTGAACAGCTGGTTGGCCACTGTGTGGACAGAAAGCTGGTCTAGATGGACCCTTGGTCTGATCCATCAGGGCTCTTCTGATGTTCTGAATGGGCAGTTAAGGCCCATTGGCTTTACAGACATCCTGCTCCTGGTGGAGATGTAAACCACTTGAACTGGTTTCTTGATATGGATCAAGTCAGCTGCCTTCATTTTTGGACTCTATTTGGACACACTTCAGGACTTACCACTGTACCACCAGAGCTGAAACTCATGAGATACGTCCCAAATACACCCATACAACTTTATGCATTGAAGTTCCACTGCCAGCACACCTCCTCTTGGCCCTATGAAATATGGTTTTGCTGCCTTTCCAACAGAGACTTACAAAGCCGGGCATTTTCCACAGAATGTTCCTAAAAGACGAGTCAACGGGCAAGTCATGTTTGGGGCTGTTAATCTGTCATTCTTTCTCAGGACTACATTAGTTTTAAAACCAAATAAATACCACGAGGCGTGTGCAAGGGATGAAAAATGCCTCCTCAGCTAGTATGATAAATCAGCGAATGCCACCCAGGTGTCTGAGGAAAGGTGCTAACCTTGCTCGAGTTTGTACCCCGGTGTTTAAAGCAGGGGTGACTTTTCTGGCGGACCAGAAAGGAGTGAAGAAAACACATGCACACACAATGTCTGGGTCCGAGACCAGCTTTCCCCAATCTCCCACTCTCCAAATGTGTTGGATTGGACCGCAACTCCCATAATCCCCAGCATGCATGGGAATTATGAAAGCTACAGTTCCATAGATCTGGAAGGCAGGCCTAGACCTCTTGTTGGTGAAGTGAAAAGAAAGAAGACAAGGGTCCGAACAATTTTGGAGCCCTGGGCACATTTAGGAATTTGAGAATCTACAGTGAGTACTGCCACAAAATGCCTAAGTGGATTCCTGCTTTGGCGTCCACCGGTCAAATCTATAGACCTTAGTCTGTGTCTTATTCAGCAAAGACTTTTGTTTCATGTCTATTGGACACTGCAACATCTCGTTACTAAAGGACTGTCTAATTCGGCTAATCATAGAATCATAGAATAGTAGAACTGGAAGGGACCTACAAGGCCATCGAGTCCAACCCCCTACTCAATGCAGGAATCCACCCTAAAGCATCCCTGTCAGATGGTTGTCCAGCTGCCTCTTGAATGCCTCTAGTGTGGGAGAGCCCACAACCTCCCTAGGTAACTGGTTCCATTGTCGTACTGCTCTAACAGTCAGGAAGTTTTTCCTGATGTCCAGTCGGAATCCGGCTTCCTGTAACTTGAGCCCGTTATTCCGTGTCCTGCACTTTGGGAGAATCAAGAAGAGATCCTAGTCCTCCTCTGTGTGACAACCTTTTAAGTATTTGAAGAATGCTATCATGTCTCCCCTCAATCTTCTCTTCTCCAGGCTAAACATGCCCAGTTCTTTCAGTCTCTCTTCATAGGGCTTTGTTTCCAGACCCCTAATTATCCTGGTTGCCTTCCTCTGAACACACTCCAGCTTGTCTGTGTCGTTCTTAAATTGTGGATGGTGCAATACAGGTAATGCTTCTTTTAACCATATGTTTTGTCAAGGTACAGGAGTTGCTTCTTTTTGGGAGGGGAGTTCATTGCACAGATAAATTTTGCACTGGAACAGTCTTTAATGTTCACTGAAGCCCACACTCTTTTAATTTATTGACCTGCTTCATGGAAATGAAGAAATGGTCAGCATAAATGGATTCTCCATGCCCTTTTGACAGTTAAAGGACTGATATTGCAACATTGGAAGGATAAACACTCAACTCCTATAATGCAACGGATTGAGGACCTTGCAACGCTTTCAATATTTGAATGGGGGGGGATGTAGACGCCACCTTCAAATGGATACTTATTTGGATATTTGGTCTGCTTTGTTGAACCCTAGATATAATTGCTACATAGTTATATGCATTTAAGTATTTATATTTTTATATATGTATGTGTGTGTATGTATGTATGTGTGTATGTATGTATGTTAAAAAAAAATGGGGGGATTTTTACAAAATGTTTCGTGGGTACCCACAAGCACCACATTGGTGACCCCTGCAACAGGAAGTCTCCTTACACTTATTTACCTCCTTTCCTCAATGCAGTCTTTAAAAAACAAAACCACAGACTGACCGTAGTAGACAGTTATTTCTAATTATCTTTTCTTTTCTTTTTTATTTTATTATTATTATTATTATTATTATTATTATTATTATTATTATTATTATTATTGCCTTTCAGGGAAATCGTGCCCAATGCAGCTTACATGCAACATAAAAATCACAACAAATTATATTAACAAGTTTTAACCATTTTTAAAGAAACCATGGTTTTGAGCAGGAGTTGGGGGCACAGGGGCACAGGGGCCCTCGCATAACCCTTTGGGGGTTGCGTCATTCGAACAGGCTCAATATTGGCTGCCATAATCCCTGACCATTGGCCATGCTGGCTGGGGCTTATTTCTTTATTTAAAACATTTCTTGGCCACCTTTCAGGGCAGAGGCCCTCACAGGGCGGCTTATAACAATAAAATATGACAAAAAAAACATTAAAAGCAATAAAAACATGATCACAATAAAATAGCAATCAAAACAATAAAACCAACAATAAAACTAACAGGAACAACAATAGCAGTAGTAACAGTATTCACCATGGGAAGGCCATGGTAAAATAAAATGTTTTAAAGGCCATCTTGAAAGTCTGCAAGGATGGTGCATGGTGGACCTCTGATGGAAGTTTGTTCTAGAGATTTGGAGCCACCACAGAGAAGGCCCTCTCCCACGTGTTCACCCACCTAATTGCTCCAATTATTTATATGTCACCTTATGGAAGCTGTAGTGGAAAACATCCATAGGGTACTGAGTTGCCAGCCCTTGGTTCTGTGCTGTAACCCTTGACCTGTACAGAAAAACTCCTGTACAGATTTTTTTTCCTGGCCTTGCCTGGAGATGCCTGTTATTGACTACAGGAACTTCTCCCTGTAACGCAGGGGCTCTACTGTTAAGCCAGGGCCCTCCTCCTAAGTTGCGCCAATCCGTCCAGAAAGTACCAGAAATCATGCAAGTGCCAGGGACCTTGGCATAACTCGAACGTCGAGAGAGAAGCATAACTTTCGCATTTGAATCTCAATCGCTTGCAGCTGTTAAAACAGAAATAACAGCCCCGCGTTCTCATATGTACGGGGTTTGTTTTCATTTCGAGCGTCTTCCTTCCCAACGTCAATAGTTTAATAATTGCTTTAAACACAAATGAAGGCTATTTTAAAAAGTGTCCCTGTATGGGTTTATATCTAAGACCTTAGCTAGACCTAAGGTTTATCCCGGAATCGTCCTGGGGTCATCCTTGTTCATGTAAATGACACACAGGGGATCCCGGGAGCAAGCAGGGACGACCCCGGGATGATCCCGGGATAAACCTTAGGTCTAGCTAAGGCCTTAGACATACTGGGTCAGATCCTGAGAGGAGGAGACCTTCTGCTAAAGGAACAATTCCACTCATGGAGGGGTTCCTCTGCCCAATTTGGGGGGATTCCCCACCTCTGCCCCCAAATAACACAGCCCGCCCCATTCAGCAGGTTCTCCTGACTCTCTGCGTAACATTTGGGAAGGACACGGAAGTCCCCTTCCATCGGTGCAGTTGATCCAGCATAAACCTGGATCTAACCCACTGACTCCATAACATCACCTGCCCTGGCAGCAGCTTCACAAAGGTGAGTCAAAAATTTGCATCTCTTTTAAAAGGGAGGAAAGGGAGGGGGGAATATCCGAGCCTTTTTCCGTTGCTAAATCCATGGGAGACCTCAAACAAACAAAAAGCAATGGTTGAAAGTGGACGGGGGAGGGGGGTTTAAATAAAACTTCCCTGTGTTTAATACTCCAGCTCAATGATAAGCAAACTCCGGACGGTATTCATCACCTGTTGTACAAACCAGAGACAATTTGAAGCCGGGGCTTTATGATTAACAATTCACCTGTTGCCGTCTTTCAGCAGTTTTTATTCAGGTATTTTATTTGTCCTAAAGGGCTCTTGTCATCGCCTCTGTGTGTCTCTTTCGGATGCAAAGCAACCAACGGGACTCCAAAAAAGCCAGGCACCAGATCCCTGATCCTACTCATTCACACACACACACACACACACACACACACACACACACACACACTGTTTACCATGTTGAAACTGTTTCCACCTTTGACGGCCAGTAAGCAAACACCTCTGTTGACCTCGCCTATTTCGCGTTGGACTTTAATTGTACCCAACTTTCAAAGCTCTGCAAACAAGACGCCCTTTCCAAGAGCCGGAGTGCGGAGCCAAAGGCAGCCTCTGCCCGTGTATCGAACGGTGACAGTTTCTGCTGCAGGGCTATTAGGAGAACATGGGCACCAAGCAGAAGTGCTGTTTCCGATCAAAGTTTGCTTCTAATTAAAAAAAGACAGCTAGGGCCGGGGTGGGTGGTGACTGTTCCCAAAACAGACACATGTCCACAGGCACCTGTATGTTAAAAAGTCCGAGCGAACCAAAGCAGAGATCCAGATCCCGGACTTCGTGGGGAACTCTTACACAAACAATATCCTAGGGAATATCATCCTTTCACTTTACGTATGGCCTTGGGGCAGTTTGCAGTCCTACGAAACCAAAACAACGCTAACAATAAAATAACAAAAGGGAGGGGGAAATATGACTATAAAAATATGAAAATAACACAATATTGGACATTAAAAGGCATTTTAACATCCATTAAAAGAGCTGGCGTTACAATTTATTTATTTATTGCATTTCTATACCGCCCAATAGCCGAAGCTGTCTGGGCAGTTACAATAAATAATCGGGCTGAAAGATGAGCAGAAAAAAACCCTACATTTTCTCAGAGGTTATGGTAAGAGCCATAAGATGGGGTGGATTCCTGCCCCCCTGCGGCCATAGACCCATGGCATACTCAGACGCTTCCGATCTCAGAGGCTTCTGTCTCTTCAATATCTAGAAGGTACAATTGGTCTCGAAGAAGAAGGACCTAGTCTGGTATCTAAAGGTATACAGTGGTAAAGCCATTCCACAGATGGGGGGCCACTACAGAAAAGGTTCTGTCCCATTTAGCTACCTATAGCATCATAGAGGGTAGTGTCACCTGAAGAAGGGCCTCTGGAGATGATCTTTATCACCAGGCAGAAATATATGGGAGAAGGCTCTCCTTCAGGCAGACTGGTCCTAAGCCAGCAAGGGCTTTAAAGGTCAACACTAAGGAGGATAGAGCTAGCCATTTTCCAGCTTACCGAATTTCTCCGAAAATTACCTGGAAGCTCATTTCAGCTTGTTCCCATTTTTGTTTCCGACCTCTTTTTCAGCTCATTCCAATTGGGAAAGTGCACATTTCTGTACATAATTTGCAACGGAGTTCACTTTCCCCTCGTTGACTAAAGCATGAAAATGCATTTTTAAAGCATGTTACAAGCACACGTTGAAAAAAAATGATGTGATTTTCAAACGCGATTGCAAATCTGAGAATTTGCAGACTGTTCTCGGGGTGGGGAAACACTCTGGCTTGCGTTCGCGTTCAGGATTGCAGATGGAAGAAGCTTGCAAGATTTGCAAACAGAAACAAAATTCCCATATATCCCTAGAGAGCACCAACGCTTTGCCCAAAACTAACCAGCAACCAGTGCAGAAAAGGGCAACTAAAATGATTAAGGGGCTGAAGCATCTCCCCTATGGGGGAAGGTTACAACAGCTGGGATTGTTTAGCTTGGAAAAAAGGAGGCTAAGGGGAGACATGATAGAGTTGTACAAAATTATGCATGGAGTGGAGAAGGTGGATCAGGAGACATTTTTCTCGCTCTCTCATAGTACTAGAATCCAGTGGGGTCATCCCATGAAGCTGATCGGTGGGAGATTCAAGACTGATCAAAGGAAGTACTTCTTCACACAGTGCATAGTTAAAATATGGAATTTACCACCACAAGATGTAGTGATGGCCACCAATTTGGATGGGCTTAAAAGGGGGTTGGATAAATTCCTGGAGGAGAAGGCTATCAATTGGCTACTAGCCCTGATGGTTGTGTGCTACCTCCAGTATCCGAGGCAGTAAGCCTGTGTGCACCAGTTGCTGGGGAACATGGGAGGGAGGGTGTCTTTCACCATGTCCTGCTTTATCGGTGCCTGGCCAACAGCTGGTTGGCCACTGTATGAACAGAGTGCTAATTATTATTATTATTAAGGCCTATCCAGTAGAATTTTAACTTGGTGTTTTAAATTTGTAATTTTGCATTGCTGCTGTTTTTATCTGGTTCAGCTTTTATATTGTATTTTATATTATGGTTTTATACTGTTGTTTTATACTTTGAATGTTTTTAATTTTTGTGAACCGCCCAGAGAGCTCCGGCTATTGGGCGGTATAGAAATGTAACAAATAAATAAATAAATAAATAAATTTTGGGATGCTTTTAGGATGTTTTTAAGAAAGTTTTAACAATATATACTATGTTCTTAATCAGTATTTGTTGTTCCCTGCCTTGATCAGGATGGAGAGGCAGGTAAGAAATACAATTATTATTATTATTATTATTATTATTATTATTATTATTATTATTATTATTATTATTTGGACCCTCGGTCTGATCCAGCAGGGCTCTTCTTACATTCTAACCTGTGCAACAGATATAGCGCTGGACTAACATGTTGAAAGCAGCCACTGCCAATAAGAAGCCATCCAGATCCAGGGCCTTGGGTGTTTCACTCTCCAATGTGTATTCAACCATGTTTGAATCTTGTACTGAGCTCAACCATTTATCCGTCTAGGCCAGTATTGTCGACACTGGCTGGCAGCAGCTCTCCAGGTTTTCAGGCAGGGGTTTTTCCAGCCCTATCTGGAGATGCCAGGGATCAAACCTTGAACTTTCTGCACACAAAGTGTGGACTCTACCATTGAGCCAATGCTCTGACCAGGACCAGAAAGCAAGTCGGGAAATTTCCATGACTGTGAAGCTTGTCTTCTCTGCCCTCTGTCATGGAAACCCAGCGGTTTTTATCCCACAGTTGAACGCATTCAGCTATCCTCTTACATATGATCTCACAAAGCATTGGGGAAAATATTAGCTTCAGGGACATGTTGTCTCTCTCTTGCCTCTCTGTCTCTGTCTCTGTCTCTCTCTCTCTCTCTCCTATGTCCCCAGCGTGGAGCATAGGCTTTGCACAAGCCCACCCCAGGGGACTGAACCGCTCTGTTGACTTACAGCTTTGCTACTTGGCACCATGCCTATTCGTATTGGTTATAAATGAGTTCAGGTCTCCCGTTATGGGCTAATGTCTAGAGCCCTTTGACCTCCCCAAGGGCTTCAGGAGGAGCTGCAGTAAATCAGAGCAACAGCGTGCTGCTAAGCACTCGGGGCGGTGAGGGGGGGAGGCTAAATCCCCATCTTATTCAGCTGCCAAAAAGGATGAGAAAATGTTGGTCCTGCCACTGCAGTAGATGGAAATACTCCCTTCTGGTTCAAAATATCTATAGCTCCTTTCTTTCACTTCTTTAGTACATGGATATCCCATCTTTCTTCCATAATGGAGCACGAGACAGTATACCTAGAGAGGTTGTTTTTATTGTCATCATCATTATTATTATTATTGTTTACCATTAATATTTCGTAAAGGGGCAGGGCTTCTGCATAGCTGAAGCTCTCTGGGCGGTTTACAAAAGTTAACAACAGTAAACATTAAAAGTATACCAAATTTAAAACATAAGAACAACAGTATAAAAACAACAGTATCCATTTAAAAAACAACAGTTCTGGGGGTCCATTAAAAAACAAACTTAGCGTTGTTAAATGCTGTTAAAATGCCTGGGAGAAGAGAAGTCTTGACCTGGGGCCGAAAAGATAACAATGTTGGCGCCAGGCGAGCCTCATTGGGGAGATCATTCCACAGTCGGGGGGCCACCACCAAAAAGGCCCTCTCCCTTGTTGCCATCCTCCAAGCTTCCCTCGGAGTAGGCACTCGGAGGAGGACCTTAGATGTTGAGCGCAGTGTACGGGTAGGTTCATGTCGGGAGAGGCGTTCCATCAGGTATTGTGGTCCCAAGCCGTGTATAGGTTAAAACCAGCACCTTGAATTGGGCTCGGAAACGTATAGGCAGCCAATGCAAGCGGGCCAGAATTGGTGTTATATGTTCGAACCGCCTTGTTCCAGTCATCAATCTGGCTGCTGTATTTTGCACAAGCTGCAGCTTCTGAACCATCTTCAAAAGCTGCCCTCTGTAGAGGGCATTGCAGTAATCTAATTTGGAGGTTACCAGAGTATGGACAACTGAAGCTAGGTTATCCCTGTCCAGATAGGGGCGTAGCTGGGCCACCAACCAGCGTTGGTAGAAAGCACTCCATGCCACCGAGGCCACCTGAGCCTCAAGTGACAGAGATGGTTCTAAGAGAACCCCCAAGCTACGAACCTGCTCCTTCAGGGGGAGTGCAACCTGTCCACCCTAGGACAATGTTGGAGACACTTGTCTACCCTAGGACAATATCAGTTTCATACTGCTGGTTTTATGTTCCTGTGGGATTCTTCTTTTTGTGTGTGTTTGTGATTGTTGCTTTTAAAAGGAGATGATAGATAGATACATAGAAAGATAGATCATATTCATGTCCAGTAGGTGCTTTGGGGAACATGTGATAGAAAAGCATGTGATAAACAGAATCAACGAAATGACATTTCCCTTTCGTGGCTAACCTAAAACCATTTTGTGGTTTTACAAAGGCAAAGCCACAATGATTATTGGGTTGTTAACTATTAATTATTAATAACAACAGTGGTCAGCATGTGATGAGTTATAGCAGCATGTGAATTTAGCAGCATGCTATGAGTTTTAATTGATCCCGGATCTTCTTCTTTTTTTGGCTGACAGCTCAAAGTGGTTTTTTAGTGGTATATTGCCTTTGTGTATACTGTCTGTTGGATGAAGATGATGATGATGATGATTTTAAATGTTTTTAGTGTTTTAATCTTTTGTAAACTGCCCAGAGAACTATGGTATAGAAAATAGAAGTGGTATAGAAAATAATAATAATAATAATAATAATAATAATAATTTTTAAAAATAATAATTGCATCTTAACTAACTCATCAGCTCAGGTCAGAGACACACAAGATACGTTTTTCCAAGCAAGTTTCCATCTAACAAAATCATTTTACATTCAGTGGGATGAAAAAGCTGGCTTATTTGGAAGTAGACATGAATCCCTGTTTCATGTCATGGGTTTATATATATAAAAAAAAGCCACACAGAGCCTGTGTTGTTTACATTCCCCTGCAGAGTTTTGCATCAGCGGGTGCTACACAATCTGTCCCTTATGATAGCTTATCTATGAGCCGCAAGTGTTTTCCCGTTCATTAATCATATGGCACATCATAGCAAAAGATCATTTTCCTAAAAGGGTCCTTTTCTTTCCCTTCCTTCATCCCCACCAGCAGAGTTTTAGAAAAAGAAGCCTTCATGTCCAATCACAAGGACATGCTTGTAAAAAGCCAGGCACTTGGGGTGTGTATGTGTGTGTTCATTTGCACATGCACGCTTGTATACACCCATAAAACTGTCTTGACAACAAATATACTCCCTCTTTCATCTTGGAAGCATGTAGGATACCTTTACGTGCACTCTGATGAATTGAATTGACTCAGGGCACATACATACAACATGTACCACTAAAACTGGTCCAATGTTGGTGTTTCACTTTCAGAGTGAATCCACATTCTCCATACCTTCGCGCTGCACTGGACAGATGTACTAACCAGGGATCCCCAAACTTTTTGGGTTGGTGGGCACATTTGGAATTGGGAGAGAGTGTCATGGGCACACTCACAAAATGGCAGCCATGGAGGCGCCTCGACCATTCATGAAATGGATGGTCGGGGGGGGGGGGAGATCATTTCCCAGAAGGCCAAATGGTGAGACTGGAAGAAAAGTAACTTGCTCAAGAACCCAAGTAGAAGTTGCATGGGGCAGGGTCATCTGTGCTGCAAGACCCAAAACCACTCTTCTGAACTCAAATGAAGGCAGAATAACAGCCTCCCATTTAAAAAACAAAGGCCATAGCTAGACCTAAGGTTTATCCCTGGATCGTCCAGGGGTCAAACCTGTTCATCTAGGTGCCACACAGGGGATCCAGTGCTCAGGCAGGGGTGAACCCTGGATGATCCCAGGATAAACCTTAGGTCTAGCTGTGGCCATAGTTATAATTTTTTAAAAATATCTTAAGAAATAAAATAAAAATCAGGAAGAGCAAGGAGACTGGTGGGCACCAAGAGGGGAATCTGTAGGCACATGGATGCTCAGTTCTGGGCCCCGCACTTCAAGAAGGACGCAGACAAGCTGGAGCGTGTTCAGAGGAGGGCAATGAGGATGATCAGGGGTCTGGAAACAAAGCCCTATGAGGAGAGACTGAAAGAACTGGGCAAGTTTAGCCTGGAGAAGATAAGATTGAGGGGAGTCATGATAGCACTCTTCAAATACTTGAACAGTTGTCACACAGAGGAGGGCCAGGATCTCTTCTCGATCATCCCAGAGTGCAGGACATGGAATAATGGGCTCAAGTTATAGGAAGCCAGATTCCGGATGGACATCAGGAAAAATTTCCTGGCTGTTAGAGCAGTATGACAATGGAACCAGTTACCTAGGGAGGTGGTGGGCTCTCCCACACTAGAGGCCTTCAAGAGGCAGCTGGACAAGCATCTGTCGGGGATGCTTTAGGGTGGATTCCTGAATTGAGCAGGGGGTTGGACTCGATGGCCTTGTAGGCCCCTTCCAACTCTGCTATTCTATGATTCTATGTTGTGCTAACTAGGGAATCAACCACTTATTTGCTGGACTGTCAGGCATTTACCAACTGCTGTATTATTCCAGCCATTTTATTCTCCAATGGCAGGGCCGGTTCTACCTTTAGGCAGAGTGAGGAAGTTGCGTCAGGCAGTGGATGCTGGGAGGAGGGCCAGCCCCAGACCTTGGCCTTGAAACATGTTGTAAGCCGGGGCTGTGTATGCCTCAACCTTTCAAGTCTTTGAGCAAGACTGCCTGCTCTTAATTTTCGTTTCAAGCTTTGAAAAATTGGTATCAGTGGTCTAGCCCCATTACCAAAAGTAACAACATCTGGCCACTGCTCCTTCTCATAATATAAATATATCACATTAAAAATTGTGCCCTGCCTGTTTTTACACATACTTTACATGGAGAAAATGTCTAAAGTCACACTTCCCAGAGAATTATTCTTCCTTTCTGACCATTTTCCCCACCCCTCACCACAAAACATCTCAGTGCAATTAATCTGGCTCGTAATGGGAAACAGCTGAATGTATAAATCACGCCCAAATCCTGACCATGTATCTTCTTGGAGGGGGGGTGAGTGGTTCATGACTTGAAGCCCGAGAACTTTCCACAACGATAATAAAGCCCAAAATTAACAACTCAGCATGCTTCAGTCAGCGCCTGTCAATTGAAGGTTAGGCCTCAAATTAGAGCGGGGTGGGGGGGAAGAGTTCTCCTCAGAACCACCAGGCAGGCCCCACGAGACAGGATTCTGTGTTTTCTTTAAGAACACAAGAGGAGCCCTGCTGAATCAGACCAAGGGTCCATCTAGTCCAGCATTCTGTTTACACAGTGGCCACCAACAGGACATGGGTGCAACAGAACCCTCCCACCCAGGTTCCTCAATGACTGGTGCACACAGGCTCACTGCCTCTGATACTGGAGGTAGCATATAGACATCAGGACTAGTAGCTTTTGATGGCCTTCTCCACAAATGTCTCTTGTTCCCCTTTTAACGCCATCCCGGCTGGTGACCATCACTACATCTTGTAGTAGCAAATTCCACAGTCTAACCATGCACAGTGTGAAGAAGTGCTTCCTTTTACCTGGGCTTCCATTTCACTGGTTCATGGAACCATGGAACGGCAAGGCAAGTGGCGCGATGCTTTACTGCTACAACCCCACACCCTCACACAGAGCGAAGTGGGAGTGATGTATTGTTCCGCCATCTTGATTGACAAGATGTTTTCTAGTTTGCTACAGGGTCAGCTTTAAGCCAGCCCACGGAACAAAGAGAAAGAAACAGAGACAACAAACAGATTTAGTGTGATCTGGGGGAAACTATCGGCTCACCTCAAGCCAATGGGGATCCACTGGGATCTACCAAAGCTCTAACATCCAAGTCTGTTCCTCATTCTCAGCCACTCATTGGGAGTCGCTGTTGAACAGATTTGACTCAACTCAGCTGACCCTGCCTTCCTCCTCTATCTCCTTCTCCTGAATCAGAATGCTAGAGGAAAAGGGGGGGGGGAATGGCAAGAGAGGCCATGTATGAACGGCCAAAAAGGTGCAGGTAGTTATGACAGTCAGCCAAGGAGAGTCCAAAAATGCAAGCAGCTGTGTTGATCCAAACTAGTTCCATCAGTTTTCATCTCCACCAAGAGCAGGTCTTTTGTAAAGCTCATGTTGTAAATCTAGTTTTTGTGGTGGCTTGGCCTTGAGTGGCCATTCAAGACCAAGCCATTGCAAAAAAAATATTTTGCACCACAAGATGGATAGCTCAGAGCAATATAATGGGACTGTTCGCCCCTATTGGTGGCAAACCATGGGTTTATTAAACCAGGATTCACCACAACACATTCCAGATGCATTCTGCGGCCTGATTGGGGGTTGCCACATGATGTTTTAACCCAGAATTTCTTTTCTTTAAAAGGTTATTTCAATTCTGGTGTAACATAGATTGAAGAAGATTTATCCATGACAAGGCCTTTTTTTCTAGAAAAGAGTAGCCATTTTGTTCAATAAATTGAGAGGCATATTCCATTTCCTTTAATGCAGTGGTGGGGAACCTCAGGCCTAGGGGCCAACTCTAACACACACACCCAGGATTCCCCAAATGGCCACACCTCTTCCCCTGGTCCCCGCCCCTTTTCCCCAACCACTGATCATTTCATGGCTTTCCATCTTTTGTGTCATTTTTTTCCCCATTCTGAAAGGTTGAAATCTCCCAGTTACTGGAAGTAAGGGCTTTGAGCTACAATATGCTGGAGGCAGGGGTGTTGGCCCTACCTAGGGATGTCAGAAAAATCCACGACAGAATCAAATGAGTTTGGATTTTTATGAATCCGACCCATGGACTCCCCAGTGGACTAGTTCATCCCCGGTCAGGCACATACCACGGATCATTTTTGTAACTTTCCCTAATTTTGCACAAAGTTAGTGATGGAAAATATGTCAAGTTTTAAAGTCCAGGCAGAAATGCATATTTCCTCAATAGGCTAAAGTGCACAAATTCACATTTGGGGGAATTTGCACATTTTGTGGGGATTTCCGCAAATACGAATTTGCGCAAAACTATATTTGAAAAAAACTAATTTGGTCATTGAGCAGACAATAGAACAATGGGGGCCTGACAGTCCATGAAAAACAGACCCAACCTGTACATCCCAAGCTCCGCCCATTTTGCATTCCACCACTGGAATGCGGCCCTCAAAAGCTCCTCCGAAATCGAACTCGGCTCTCAGCCGTCAAACATCCCAACCCACCGTTGCTTTAACATATCGCAATGGAACTTACGATGAGGTTTAAAAGAACACATACACTCAATCGACAGCGCAATCCTATACGCAGCTGTTCAGATGTCATTGCCATTGAGCTCATTTGGGCTCGATGGCAATGACATCCAGTGGAATTTTAGGATGTTTTTAGGATGTTTTAATGGTGTATACTAAGTTTTGAATCCGTTTTTATGTGTTTTATATTCGCTGTCGTTCCCCGCCTCGATCCAAGTGGAGAGGCAGGTAAGAAATATATTATTATTATTATTATTATTATTATTATTATTATTATTATTATTAATAATAATTGTGGGTGGTTCGATGCCTTTGGGGAAGATATCTCAGTTCAGAGGCGGCTGCCCACCCCATTCGTTTCTGGTGGGAAAACAACCCAGCGGGATATAAATTAGACAAAACGTTTCTCTTTCTCTGGAGCTTGAAGCCTGGACTGGGAGTTGTTCTAAGCCAAAAGAGAGAGAGAGAGAGCTTTCTAAATGTCTGCTTAATAAATTTGACGCAGTCACTGCAAGCGTGTTTATAGAGGTCTGAGATGGGAGGAGGAGAGTTTGTGTCTGTTTTCTTAAAGTGTGAAATCAAGACTAGGTTACAGCACCCAAGAGACTAGGGGCCACCCATCTGGAGACCAGCTGATCTTTACCTAAAACGCCCATCCCAGGCTTGGGTTCTCTCCCCACACCATCTTTACGATCCCCCTGTCAGGGTAAGAAAGGGAGTTTATGAAAGACTAGCAGCAAGTCTTGTACAGACCATAACTCGGTGGATCAACAAACACGGCTATAAATTAGCAGGAAGAAAGGACCCAGGGGGATCGTCTCTCAGCCGGCCTGCGGTCCCACATAAGTCAGCAATTTTTTAAACATCGTAATCTAAAGTTTCAAATCAATTGTGTCTAGAAACCCGAGTCTCCAAAAGAAGAAACTGGATGGAGTGGACCCGATAGAGCGTACACAGCAAAGAAAAATTAGAAAACAAGAAAAAAATCATATGGTTCCAGGGGACCTCGCATCGGATTACTCTTTGGTCAGGATGGTTTCAAGCTGCTGCCTTCCCAGTTCAGGTATCCAGAAGGTTAGGAAAGAATAAAATGGCCGGTATCATACTGCTTTTATACAAATCTATGGTGCAACCACACTTAGAATACTGTGTACAGTCCTGGTCACCATACCTAAAAAAGAATATTATAGAGCTGGGAAAAGTGCATGAAAGGGCAACTGAAATGATTAAGGGGCTGGAGCGTCTCCCCTACGAGGGAAGGTTACAACAACCGGGATTGTTTAGCTTGGGGGAGAAAGGAGGCTAAGGGGAGATATGATAAAAGTGTACAAAATTATGCATGTTGTGGAGAATGTGGATATTGAGACATTTTTCTCCTTCTCCCACAATGCTAGAACCCAGTGGGGTCGTCCCATGAAGCTGATTGGTGGGAGATTCAGGACAGGAAAAAGGAAGGACTTCTTCACACAGGGCAGAGTTAAACAATGGAGTTTGCTACCACAAGATGTAGTGATGGCCACCAATTTAGATGGCTTTCAAAGGGGATTGGATAAATTCCTGGAGGAGAAGGCTATCAATGGCTACTAGTCCTGATGGCTATGGGCTACCTCCAGTATCTGAGGCAGTATCTGAAGCCTGTGTGCACCAGTTGCTGGGGAACATGGGTGGGAGGGTGCTCTTGCACCGTGTCCTGCTTTGTCGGTCCCTGGTCAACACGTGGTCGGCCACTGTGTGTACAGAACGCTGGACTGGATGGACCCTCAGTCTGATCCAGCATGGCTGTTCTTATGTTCTTATGAAAGCCACTGCCGGGCAGTGACAATTATACTGGGCTAGGTTAGGGTGGCGACTTGTGGATTGCCAAAAAAAAGACAACGTGCATCACTCAAAAAAAGAAGTCAGAAGAGGACACCTGTTTTGCATAAAATGTGCATGCGCTACTTTTTATGTATAGTTACAAATTTGCAAAATAATTATTGGAAGTATGACCCCAACAATTATTTGGCAAATTATTTCTCGCCATGAGTGCTGGCTCCAGGTATTTGTAGGCCCGTGGGCAAGACATCCTCAATGGGGGCCCTTCCCTTGGTCCTTATCACCAGTTATTCTTGCTCCTCATCCTTTTCCCCATCACTTGCTGGCTTGACAGGAAGAGCCAGTGAGCAAGTAGGCAAGGGGACTATTGAGGGTGGGTCCTTACTGGGGTGTAGACCCTCGGGAAATGCCCAAGCATGCCTACCTTTGGTACTGGCCACGCTCCCCATCATATGGAAGACAGTGACCAAGTGACGTGGGTGCCTTGGGCAGTCTGCTGTCTAGGTGCTCTTGATGGGCAAATCCAAGGCCCAGCCTTTCTTTCTGATGAGGCAGATGCTTACCAGGAGGAGGGCCTTCTCTGCTGTGGCACCCCGGCTGTAGAACGAGCTCCCTAGAGAGGTTCGCCTGGCACCTACGTTATGCTCTTTTAGACGCCAGGTGAAGACCTCTTTATTTTCTCAGTATTTAAACCGTTTATCAACCTAATTTTTAACTTTGCTGTTTTAAATTTGTATTTTTAAGTCTGTATTTAATGTCTGCACTGCTACTTGGTTTTATCCTGGTGGTGCTTTTATATTGTATTTTATACTCGGTTTTTATACTGTTGTTTGTTTGACATTTTGCATTGTTTTCACAGTTTTGATTTTGTGTGTGTGTGTGTGTGTGTGTGTGAACCGCCCAGAGAGCTTCGGCTATTGGGCAGTATAGAAATGCAATAAATAAATAAATAAACAATTCTTTATTGTTGAATGGGACATGGACCTCACAGAGGACACCTTCAAAATAGAGGATAGCCACAGCATTCTCAGAGAGGGTGTTCTCCATACAGGCTGTCTGACTGTGGAACACACCCCACCTTTCAAACATGAGCAGCGGTAAGTCTTACAAGCATTCAACACCAGTTAATGTCCAGTTTGTTTACCTAGGGTTTCAACTGATTTTTCTTTTTTCTTTTGCTGCATCGTGAAAATTAAAAGTAACATTCATCTGTTACTGATCTCCCCCCCCCCCATGTGATTACATGTATGGGTGTGTTTTGGTCAATGGTGGTATTATTTTACTGGGTTTTGTTTGTCCGTCATTTGGGGGTTATTTGATAATGAGCAGTGGGTAGGAAATTTCTTAAATCAATCATACTGAGCAAGAAGGGCAAATAACCTGACGAGAGAGACAATTGGCTTCTTCTCAATTTATTCCAGTTCTTCCTATCCTGCCTTTAAGGCTACAAATCCTTCCAACGGGGGCTTATTTATTTATTGCATTTATATACCACCCCATAGCCAAAGCTCTCTGGGCAGCTTAGCAGGGACAGACCTCCATTCTGCAAACGGATTTCTCCCTACTGGGGCAAGTGGAGGGATGGGGGAAGCCAACAGCTTGGCAAGCAACAGATTCTAAAAACATCACCAACTCGTTTACAATGAGAGATCGAGCTGTAGCTTAATTGAAACAACCCACAAAGCAGGTGAAAATACAGCCACAAGCAACATCTGTTAGCAGCACCTGTCGTGCAAACACTTTTTTTTTTTTTTACATGGATACTTGATATTGGGAGGTGGAACATAATCATTTGATCAAGCCCAGGGTTGTCTGACGATGGCAGCGTCCCAGATTTTGATCCCATTATATCACGGCGCCCAGGTTTCGTCTCGGCTTCCTTCTCCCGGCTGCTCCCTTTTACACCCCGTCAACGTCAATCCGGTGGAAGCAGAAGGCTCCAATTTCAGTGAGGCTGTGAATCCATTCTGGGTCTCAGACAGAACCAGGTCAGAGCTCCCCATGGTGCTGAATCCTATCGCCACCTTTGGACTCATCCACCATTGGAATGTCTGTCCCAAGAGCTTCTCCAAAATGTAATTTGGGCCTCAGGTTCAAACTCTCCCATTACGGAGGGTATATCAACGTTGTAGCCATTCCATTATCTGTGATGCAAAATGATCTACTGCGCAATATACTCCTCTGTGTGCAAACCTCATGGCCGTTGACTCTAAGAGACGCCATTGCCAGGCTCATAATGTGTCGTCTCACGGAAACACAACAAACTCTCCAAAGACGAAGGCTTCGACAAAATAGCAAGAGGATCTGAATGGCTGAAGGACTCCCAGCGCCTGTGTAACCATCCTACGACATCCCCAAATGATGGAGAGAGTTTCCTTCCTGTTTCATTGACTCGTCAATTGTCATCAAATCAGCACAGCATGAGCTGATGTTATTGACATGCCAGCCATGTTGAAAGAGGACATCCATCTGTAAAGATTCTCCACCACCCGCTGCCCCACTGAAGTGGATTTGCTTTTAGTGCTAATGACGGCTCTTCAGACAAGTTTCAATTGCTGAAGCAGATACATTGGCAGCCCAACTTTGATTCCAGCTGCTTGCGTTTCAGGAAGCCAGCGACTCTTTGAGAAAAGGGGGCTTCTCCTAGATATCCCCATGATAACATCAGCCGTTAGATCCACCCGGTGTCAAACTCACATGATAGGAGACGGGAGACCCATTGCCAGAAACGTGGACTTTTCCGGTTGCCCCCTAATATAAAGGCTTCCACTTCAGTGGCATTCCTTTCCACATGATGAAATGATGGCCACTTGGAAAGGTGGCTTGGAAAAGGGGGTTAGACAAAGACATGGTCCTCCTCCTCTTCGCGTTATCCTCACAACAACCCTGTGAGGTAGGTTAGGCTGAGGGATAGTGACTGGCCCAAAGTCACCCAGTTAACGTCATGGCTACATGGGGAGTAGAACCCGAATCTCCCAAATCCCAGCCCAACAGTCTAACCACTACACCACATTGGTTTCACGGAATCTTCTCCAACTTGGTGTCCTCCCTGTGTTTTAGACTACAACTCCCAGCACTCCTAACTACTGGGGAGGAGAGTCAATGGGGTCTACAGAGGAAACCCAAGCCTGCGCAGACTGAATGGGCAACCTCCATGGGCCAGTCAAGGACCATGGGGTGGAGGTTGCCCATTCAAGAGGTAATGGATAAGAGACACCTAATGAAGTTTAACAGCAGTTTGGGATGAACCTGGAAATATGTGTAAGAAATAAATAGTGTTTGGGGTTTTTTAATTGTATTGTATTTTTGTAGATCCCCTCTCAGGGCTGGCCCAACCGTTCAGCAGAATGAGATGGCTGCCTCTGACAGTGGCTGCTGTAAGTCAGCATTGGTGAGGTGTTGGAGGACCTACCTATATGTATCACACAGCCAGCCCTGCACCCCCTGAGCTAGCCTGCTGCCCTCAGGTTGGCTGTGGAGGCTGTTCTGTTACCAACATTCAAGTAAGAGTCCACTGCCAGTCCGGCCAGCTTCTGCACATAGAATGGAGACCAGGAGGCGCCATCTTGCCCTTCGTCTCACGCAGCAAATCGTCTGGGGCCAGCTCCGCTCTTCTCCATTCCCTAGTACAACCTGTTGCCCTCCAAATCTTTCAACTACACCTGCTAGCATTCCTGACTGTTGGCCATGACAGCTGGGGCTGCTGGGAGTTGAAGTCCAAAACATCTGGAGGGCACCCAAGTTGGAGAAGGCCACTGAAGTGTTTCAGTCCTATCAATTTCTCCCTCTTTCTTTTTCTCCGCCCCCCCTTCTCCTTTTTTCTCTCCCTCCCTACCCACCCTGAGAGTCGGCTGTGTTTTGACTCCTTGGAAAGGGAAGATCCGTGGTGTCCCCCTTCTCTCTTTTCAAACACGGCAAGGGAGGGCGGAAGAGACATCCTTAACTCACTCGACCAGGCACCCAACCCATGGCCTTTGGTTTGACTTCGGCTTAATTAGCTCTGTGCCTAATTAGCAGCAGGCTCCCATCGTTTTTTCTGAAACTGTAGCTGCCGTCCATCCACTGGAGGCCATCAAAAGGCCTGTCAGGAGAAAGCAGATGCTTTCCATCTGGACTTCACGCCAACCCCTTCCCCCTTTATTATTATTTAAAACACACACACACCCCAAAAAACCCTCCACCAAGGGCAACCTCTCCGAAGCCGGTGCCCTCCATATGTGTTGACTACAACTCCCATCATCCCCTCTCAGCACAAGAGAAGATGGGACTTGTAGTCAAACACATCTGGAGAGCACAAGGTCAAGGAAAGCTGCCCTAGGGATACTAAAATTAGGGAAACTTTCTGGATCCTTTTCCAATCGGATTAGAAATGGGATTCTACCCAATGGGCGTCTTCTTAGCATGAGACATAAACGTTTGCTGTAGAAGGAGAGATAAACATATCTAATAGGTCTTTTCCACTGCTTAAAGGATGTGCCGGGTTTGGGGTTTTTTTTGTGTTTGGTTTTGTTTTAATCCACTTCCTTTGAAACTGATTTGAACCTTACCCACACCTCAAGCTAGAGGCCTTTGGGGGAACGTTGAAGAAAAGCGTGCAAGACAGAACTGCTTCTTAAATCGTAAGGTCCAATTTACGCTGTCAGAAAACATTAAAAGGTGGCATTTTCACACAGAGAGGCAGACAGTCAACAGATTGTGTTGCTCATTTTGCTTGCATTGGAACTGGGGGTGGTTTTTTTCCCTTAATGTTGTGTTTTAAATGCGATTTTTAATGTTTATTGCAAACCGGTGAGAGATTTTATTATATTTAGCAGTATATTGCTGCCAGAAGTAAATTTTTAAAAAGACACAAAGAGATAAATCAAAACCAGAATAGAAGCTTTGCTTGATCAGACAGATGGTTCATTTAGAATACCTGGTGCCTTCCAGATGTTTTGGGGTTACAGCACCCATCAGCCCCAAATCTGACCCTCCGCAGTTCTGCAGATGACCACACCTCTTTCCCAGGTCCCAGTGACAGTCCGAGACCTTTTGCTGCCTGAATTGAAGGACAAGATGGCGCCTCTTCCCATTCTATGGACAAAACCCAACTGGACTGGCAGATGGATCTGTCTTCAACACCGACAATGGGTCAGTATCCTCCAGTGCCTCTGAAGGCTGCAGGCTAACTTAGAGTCCACGGAACAGCCCACATGATCTCTCCCCTGACACTTTAATGCCACCTCCCAGCATCTGCTGCCTGAGATAGCTGCTTCACTCTGGCTCATGGTAGGCCCTGCCTGGTCCCACCTTCTTTCTCCCAACAACTGTTTAGTGGTTTCTTGGCTTTTGTGCAATTTCCCCACCACCACCACCACCACCACCACCATTCTAAATGTTTGAAATGCCTCTCCAAAGTCCTAGCTACTGCCAGTGAGAGCTTTACGTGGGCATGGTTTGTATTTTCGGACCCATCTATTCTAGCTTTGGCCCTTTGCCTTCAGTTCCGCCCTCCACTGGAACGTGGCCGCCGAGAGCTTCATGGAAATAGAATTCAGCACAAGGGAAGAGATGAGGAGAGAAGAGGACAAATTAGTGTCCTTTTTGTCTCCTTTTGAGGGGGGAACTTCCTTCCTTTGGGGCAATTTGCAAGTGGCCGCTCTATCCAAAGACCGTATTCTCCCTTATGAGCCTGCCCATGCTTTGAGTTCTTCAGGGGAGGCCCATCTCTCGGTCCCAGCACCATCACAGGTACACCTGGTGGTAACAAAGGAAAGAGCCTTCTCGGTGGCTTCCCCAGGGTTCTGGAACTCCCTTCCCAGGGAAGCTAGACTGGCTCCATCCTTGGTGTGCTTCTGGCGGCAGGCAAAAACTTTTTTGTTCCATCAGGCCTTTGACAAATAGTCTGGACCTCTGTCTATGCACTGGACTTTTTTAAAAAAAAATGTTATTTGTATTTTAAATGTTTGAACATTGAACTACATTTAATTATATATTTTTATCGTTTTTTAATACATCCAAACAATACAATATAAAACAATACTACATAATACACAATAATATAAAATAAACAGTTTGATAAACATATGTTCTAACTTAATTCTCTTCAACATAATCATAATTAACATAAAAGTGCTCCCTCCAACCACGGGATCTTATTCATATTTCCAAAATCTCATTACTTCTTCTGGTGGTGTTTTCCCTCTCCCCTTTGATAATACAAATTCTAAAAACTGTTTCCATATTCCTTCAAAGTCATTCATTTTTATCATTCCTCTTCTAACTTTTATATTACATGTTAGTTTATCATTAATAGCGATATCCCCTATTTCTTTATACCAGTCTTCTATATGATAATCCCCTTGAACCTTCCAGTTCCTAGATATCATTAATCTTGCTGCTGTTAACAAATTCATTATCAACTCTTTTGTCTCTTGATTACAATTCAATTCTCCATATACTGATGACAATGCCACTATAGGTGTCTCTTCAATCTCCATTCCTAAAATTTCTTTTATCTCTGTTTGAACATTGAACTACATTTAATTATATTTTTAACTTTTGTATATTTCTAAGTCTTAATTTTGTAAAGCCACCTTGAGGCCCAGTATTGGGAAAAAGTTGGGAAATAATAATAATAATAATAATAATAATAATAATAATAATAATAATAATAATAATATCTGCTATGATCCGTCTGTATACAGCCGATGCCTCTGCTTGCAAAACCTAAACCCACCTCCCTTCCATTGTTATAGGATGTAGAGAATACGTTGCGGCGGGAGACGCCATGAAGCTTTCCTGCTTCCAGACTTTCAGGTGCTCTGATGGGGGGGGGGGACGAGGAGTTGTCAGCCGAAATGGACACAGCCAAGCTGTCAGGAAACGGCACATCGTTCTTGGTTTCGCCAGGAAACAAAATACATCCAGCCCCTAATGAGGGAAGACACCAGCTGTGCTAAGCCCAGAGGGGGTCCCCTCTCGTTGTTTATTCCCCTTCCCTCACCAGTCCCCAAAACACAACAGAAAAAACCCTCCAGCCTTCTTCTGGCAGTCCCTAAAGAGACGGGAATTTGTTTAGCTCCCTACCGGAACCAGATCCTGATGGGGCCAGAATGACAGATGAGAGAGAAATGTGAGTGACATTCGGATGTTCTTTCAATTAGCAGGGTGGGCTCCCTCCCTCTCCCCCACCCGTCCCCCCTTCCACACTCTTATCCTCACCTTGAAGGCCTTTCCATCTTCCATTCTTCTCACCATGGCCTCCATAAAATGGTTGGTTTGTCTTTGTTACTCCTTAGGATGGCTGGATGCAGAAGAAGTCACTCTAAGTCCATTCTCCCTATCTTTTTGCTGACAGACTGCTGAGCCATGGAGTTTTAATGACGCTTTCATGCGTATGATGACCCTGTCCCCTTGTTGTCTGATATTCATTCATTCATTCATTCATTCATATGGTACAGTCCAGGAACAAGTCCACCACGTGGTCAACCTTGTTTTTTGGAGACTGGCTTTGACGATTGAGCCCAGTGAGGTCAGGTTCATCAAAAGCAGGGCCTGGGGCATCCTAAGAGTTCTTCCTATTCCTTTGCTCCCCCATCAATTTTCACTTTCTTCCACTACGAATCAATGTGTGAACACAGTTTCAGATTAGATGGACCCTTGGTCTGATCCAGCATGGCTCTTCTTGTGATCTTATATTGAGAACTAGTAACTTATGTCCTTTCATTAGGCCTCCGTCATGTGTATGTTTCTCTGTTGTGTTCAGTTCAGGAAAGAACAGCATGCTTTGAGGATACTCACCCCCATCACCCTGAAAAACAAATCCCCTACTTTTAAGAGCTCTTCCCTAGACATTCCTCGGCACTCCGAAAATCAGAACAGTAAAAACACCCGCTTGTTTTTGCAACTGTAATGAAATCAAGATAACCTTTGGCATTTCAAATGACGGAGGCCAAGCCGGAGTGCTCTTTGACCTTTCCTGATGACCTTGAGTCAGCCTGCGATTCCACAGAAGGTAAAGATATTTTGGCTAGTGCAACCAGCAAAGGTAGAGAGGGATTTCGGTTACATGTCAGCTGATGCCGCAGGGCTGTTGCGGGACGTTTTAAGGACCCTCCTCTTTGATCTAGTGCACCTTTCTAGCTTAGGAAAAGCCTCTTTAGCTAGGAAGATTGTCTTTAGCAAGGTGCCCTCTGCGTACGTCAGAACACTCACTACTCTGATATCTCCCGGTGATTAATTACCCAAAACAATGTAAGTTGCTGGGAGGAAGATGCAGTTCTTGGAAATGTTTTGTGGATATGCATCATCATCATCATCATCATCATCATCATCATCATCATCTAAAACAGGGTCTCCAGGTGCTCATGTCCCCTTTGCCTGGCCTCACCCCCTTTTTGTCCTTCCCACCAATCACTTGGAGGTTCCCCAGCTTTGGGGCAGTCCACCATCACCACCCCCATTCTAAAAGGCTGAAATGTCTCTCCTAAGCTCAGTTATGGGCAGTAAGAGCTTTGAGCTAAAACATGCTGGTATTTTTTTAAAATTCTGGGCCTGCCTCTTTTGCATTAGGCCCCGCCCACCACCAGAATGAGGCCCCCGAGAGCTTCTTCTAATTGGAATTCGGCCCTCGGGCTGAAAAAGGTTCAACACCCCTGCTCTAAAACCAGTGGCATGACTTAAATGATGGCACATGACAAGGAAAAGGTTCCTCCAGCTTTGCAAATGAGTACAGTAAGTCATCCGTTCTCAATATAAGAACATCAAAAGAGCCCTACTGGATCTGACCAAGGGTCTGGCTAGTTCAACACTCTGTTCAAACAGTGGCCAACCAGCTGTTGACCAGAAACCCACAAGGAGGACAAGGGTGCAACAGCAGCCTCCTGCCCATGTTCCCCAGCAACTGGTCTATGTAGGCTTACTGGCTCTGATACTGGATTTAGTAGCTCATCTATGCACACATCATGTCCCAGTTCTCAACGATAAAAGCATCACTTTGCATGGGGCCAGTGGTAGAACCACATCCCCACCCCAGAACATGCCCCATCCGTTTGCAACCAACATCAAGTTGCTGGACTGTTCAATGGAACATCCTTGTTCAAAGGCAGTCTATGCCACTGAAACCAATTATGGGGAGGTGTTATTTTTGCTTGCCTGGTGGGCTTCCCAGACAGCCACTGTGGGAAACAAGATGTGAGATATGATGGAGCTGGAGTCCAATCCAGAGGGGACTCTTCATATGTTCCAGCCCATCAAAAGCATCAAAGCATTGCATTGCTGCAGTTGCAGAGAGACAATTGGACGTTATGCGCAACAAATAATTCTGCAATGTTAATGTCTTAATCACCGTTTCAGACATCTTTCCTATGCCGGCTTGCCCATCTTGCTCGTTTTACTCACTCAAGTGGTCCCATTAAGGCCAATTACATTTCACACTGGGAGGTCTCAGACATCTGGGCCGTGTCGGCAATGAGGGACCGTCGTGGGTGGGTGGGGGTAGCTGCTTGCAGAATGGGAGATGAGAAGGTGCAGCCATTTTTTCCCTTCTCCCAGCCTTACAGCTCAGTGTCGCAACCTCTAGTACTTTGGGGGCCATCAAATCTGTCAGCTTCACTCTCTCCTGCATTCAAATGTTGTAGATCTCAAGTTCTTTCTCTCTCAAATATGAAGCCCTTTGCAAATTTCGGTAAATTGCAACCAAAACGGACTGAAATCCCATATTTGCCCATCTTCACTGGCCAAATTCAATAGGTAAGCTATTCCCACCACCAAGAGGACCAATTTTCTTAGGCAGCTCCCAGGGCCCAAATCCAACAGTGGGCTCACTAGTGCTGATGTCTCCTTTGCTCCTCCCACCCTATCCCCCCACATGGCACACACCAGGCCGTTGAATCTGTGTGCCGCCATTTTGAAATCCCCTCAAAATATCCTGAAATGGTGTTATGTTGGAGGCTGCCAGGCCAAGAGGGTCCAGCAGAATGTGCACCATGACGTTGTCATTTTTAAGGGTGTAATCTTCTGTAAACTGCCCAGAGAGCTTTGGCTTTTGGCTGGTATAGAAACACAATCAATAAAAAGAAAGAAAGAAAGAAAATTTGGAAATTGAAACACGGAACAATGGAGGATTCCTAAAGTGCATATCAGTTGCATTTTGGAAATGAGGGCACAGAATCTGGAGATCCAAAATCTCCAAGGGGGAAATCAGAAAAATTCAGATATATCCCAAATAATGCCTGACGGAATCTCAGAAATGAAGGGATAGGGGTTGAGTGGAATATCTAAGACACACCTTGGATAGCTCCTTTTGAGTTCTGACCGCTTCCGATTGAAACCCGGAACAGATTTACCACCCCACTGATATCTGGGCCACCAGCCTCCACTGCTTCTTTTCCAACGGGCACGTTGAACAAATCAGACTATTCCCAGTTGATTTGACTTTTCCGTGTGTTCAGTCACAAGTTCATTCTATTCAATTTCCACATAGCATCTGCTTTAAAATACACACACAAAACACAAACACTTCAAAAACATAATGGTATTCAATTTGCTGTCGTGTGCCCTTTTGACTGCCCCTAATGTAAGCATTTTTGTATAGAATTTTTACGCTGCAAGGAAGCAAACTTTGTACCATAGATGGGGAAAGGGTGAGCTTTCCTTAGGTATGGTCGGAGCGGGGGGACGCAACCTCGTAATTTTAGAATCCACTTTACCATTCCCACAAAGCTAAACGTCAAAGTTAAACATCATGGAGCAATATCCAACTGTGTCATTCCGCTAGAGCAAATGATGTTGTCCTAGCAGAAACCAGGCTCCGAACTATGCACAAGGGGAGGACCCAACTAAAGTTATGCTTGTGTAAGTGTGGTCATGCAAGCAGTTGGCAAGGCAGATGCTCAAGGGGATGAACAACAGAAAGAGACGGCACAGCTATGTGAGTGTGCAGAACGTCAGTGTTCAATACTGCCCCATGTATGCACACATGCTTCCAAAACACCTGAAAAAGCGTTAGTTTAAAGCTTCCCAGTTTGGCTGAGATTGCCGCTGCTCATTGCATCTTGCTCATCAACTGTGGGAAACCAACATTTTAGGGCGTTTTTCGATGAGCAAACATAGGCCCTTTCTACACCTAAGGATTATCCCAGGCAAATGGAGGGGTCGTCCCTGCCTGCTCCCGGGATCCCCTGTGGGTTATTTGGATGCTCAGGGATGATCCCGGGATGATCCCGGTGAAAAAGGCAGGTGTAGAAACAGCTGTAGATGCAGAAACCATTACCATCAACACAGGCCACAGCTAGACCTAAGGTTTATCCTGGGATCATCCAGGGTTCGCCCCTGCCTGAGCACTGGATCCCCTGTGTGTCACCTAGATGAACAGGTTTGACCCCTGGACGATCCAGGGATAAACCTTAGGTCTAGCTATGGCCATAGTGTGTGTGTCTTTATGTGTAAGTCTGCAACCTTCTCGCTGCCTCCTGGAAAAGGTTGGAAGAAAAGATAAATGCAGTGGCTTCACCATAATCCAGATACTATGAGTACGCATAATTTCTTACAGTGATGGGCACATGAAAGCCACACACCGCCAATGGTTGCATCACCATTATCAACACTGGAACCGGCCTATATACGTATGTGGGGCTGGTGGGGGGTGGGGGGTTTGAGATCCAAACATATATACTTGCATGCAGGCTGTTGTCCTTCTCTTCCCCAACCCCCACACTTCCAATAACTGAAAAGTAGAAAGATCCCATTTCTTTTAAGGTAATGGTGCTCCCTGCTGGCCTATATGGAGCGGGACACGCTTTGGATGAGAGAACTGACTTCAGAACCTAGATGTTCTTTCCGGGAGAAGTATAAAGTGTTGGTTATCACCTTTAAAGCCCTATATGGTTTGGGTCCAGGCTACCTGCGGGATGGCCTTCTCCCATACAATCCGCCCCGCACACTCAGGTCCTCTGGGAAGAATTTCCTTCAGCCCACCAAAACTAGGCTGACAGGTATTACTCAGAGGACCTTCTCTTCTGCTGTTCCCAGACTGTGGAAAGGCCTGCAGGAGGAGATTTATCAATTTAACAGTCTTTTAGCATTTAAGAAAGCTATAAAGACAGATCTCTTCTGGCAGGCCTATCCTGTGGAATTTTAGGATGCTTTTAAGATGCTTTTAGTGTGTTTTTAGGAAGTTTTAACAATGTATACTGTGTTTTGATTAATATTTTATGTATTTTATACTTGTTTCTCCCCCCACCCTCGATCAGGATGGAGAGGTGGGTTAGAAATAAATTTATTATTATTATTATTATTATTATTATTATTATTATTATTATTATTATTTAAAAATAATAATAACTGCATTCATTTTCTAAATGCAAAGACAAATCAACAGACAAGAACAGAAAATTGCATCATGTTTAAGTCTATTTGTCTCCCCTTTTATTTCACAGGCAAAAATATGGGTGGCATACCCGTTGGCTGGTTGGAGATTTTCTTTGTGATTCTTTATCATCCCAAATTACACCTCGGCCAAATCTACACCTCGTGCCAAATCATTATGATCCCAGCAGGGTAACGCTATAACCCTCTTGTGCGTTTATATCTTGCAGGACACACAACGACATTTGTTGCAGTGTTTTGGATAATATGGAGTGAAAAGCAGAAAATAATGGTATATAGAATGCGTAACATGACCCAACAATTATCAGTGCACTTCAATACCACTATAAAGCAGTTGTGCTCGTTGCTTTTGCCATAACCTGATGCAAGGCTTCAATAAATGCCCCTGAATCAGATTGTGCTATGTTGTATTTAAAAAATCAACTGTTTTCACTTTGCCTTTAACTAGTTTAACATCCATTTTTCTGCCATGGCTCTTTGCCACAGCGCTGTATACCCAAACATCAAAGTTAAAAGTTTTCCAGCTTTTCCACCAGCAATCCAATACACACCCTACACCCTGCAGAAAGGAGCAAATTCAGGCTTTATGCAGATACGTTTCCTATCAGCTTGGATCACACAGTTTTTAGGGAGCATTCCTATACATTTTTAGACAGTCCTACAACTCCCAGCATGCTCCAGACAGCAAATCTCATGCCTTCACTTATTTATGCTCATGCAGCCAGATGTAGTTAAACAGTGTGAGATAGCCTTCTCTGATGATGTGTGCTTAAAAGCATTAATACAGTAAGTTGATTTGAATGTCATTCCAAACTGCCTCTAGCCTGCATTTATTGCCACCAATACCAATGGTTGCACTGCCACGCTTTCTCTCTATAAAGCAACTCTGCCGTAAATCACACCAGACTTCTCAACACAGAGGAGGCCCTGCAGGTCATTTGTGGAATGTCTCCACGTAAAATTTCTAAAGTGGGCCTTCTCCGTGGCACTGCCGACTCTCTGGAAAACCCTCCCCCCTGCAGAAAATGTGTTACAATGTCTCCTGAAAATGCACGTGTCCAACCAGGTTTTCTCTGGCTTCTAAATTAATTGCTATCAGTCATACGCTGAGCCATTTTACTAGTCCTTGTACTGGTTTGCATTACTACTGCAGTTGAAATTGTTCTTAATAGTGTCTTTTAAATGTGTGGTTTTTAAATATTTATATGTGAATCTCTTAGGGATTGGCCCGCTTGCATTGGCTGCCTGTATGTTTCCGAGCCCAATTCAAGGTGCTGGTTTTAATCTATAAAGCCTCACATGGCTTGGGACCACAATACCTGACAGAACGCCTCTCCCGACATGAGCCTACCCGTACAGTATGCTCAACATCTAAGGTCTTCAACATCTAAGAAGCTTGGAGAATGGCAACAAGGGAGAGGGACTTTTTAGTGGTGGCCCCCCAATTGTGGAATGATCTCCCCAACGAGGCTCGCCTGGCACCAACATTGTTATCTTTTTAGCGCCAGGTCAAGACTTTTCTCTTCTCCCAGGCATTTAACAGCATTTAAAAGCATATGCTGAGTTTTTTAACTGACCCCAGTATAGCTGTTTTAAACGGACATGTTTTTATTTGTATTTTATGCTTTTTAGGGTTTTAAATTTTGTATATTTGTTTTTAATGTTCACTGTTTATAACTTTTGTAAACCGCTCCAGAGAGCTTCAGCTATGGGGCGGTATATAAACATAAATAATAATAATAATAATAATAATAATAATAATAATAATAATAATAATAATAATGCAGTATTTACATATGACTAATAAATAAATACATAAATAAAACAAACACCCAAGCAAATAGGTTCTGGATAGTGACTCTAATTCCCATTGTGTGCGGATAGATGAAGTAGTCCAAAACAAAAGCTTTTGAACACAAGCATGCGCTGTCCGTAGGTTCCCACCTATTCCATCTGCCAGAGCTGCGCATCTTACATCTTCTTTTCCTTCCTTTGGAGGTTCAGCTGACACCGCTGCTGAAAGGCAGGTTGTTTTGAAAGCGACGGGACGGATCCTTGTGAGTGCCTAGCTTTGAAGGGTTGATGACAGTCGTGGCTATGCAGGAAGCTAGCTTACTTCTCAAGTCTATGGGTCGAGATATCCCATTTGAAAAGTACAACCAGGAAAAAGCCAGGTTCTCTCTGATCTCTTGCAGTGTGTGTCTTGGAATGTCCGCGCGTCTTATAAATGTGGAATTCGCTAATTGGTTTTCTTAGAATATTTATGTTCAGACATGGGCTGCAATCCTATACCCACATACCTGACCATTCGCTCCGTTGGACTCAATGCAGCCTACTTCTGAGTAGGCAAGTGTAAGATTGCATTGGAGGGAGGAACTGCTTCTTAGGGCTCATCTACACCAAGCAGATATTCCACTATGAAAGTGGTATGAAAGCGGTATATAAAAGGCAGGAGCCACACGACTGCTTTATAGCGGTATTGAAGTGCACTGACAACTGTTGGGGCCCATTGACATATACCATATACTGCTGTCATACCACTTTCATAGTGTTATATCCTGCTTGGTGTAGTAGTTGTGTCATGGGCCCCACCAGTTGCCAGTGCACTTCGGTACCACTATAAAGCAGTAGTGAAGATCCTGCAGTGTACTTCAATACCGCTATAAAGCAGTCGTGTGACTCCTGCCTTTTATATACCACTTTCATACCGCTTTCATAGTGGAATATCCTGCTTGGTGTAGATGAGCCCTTAAACTATAGCCATTAGTTTGGGTCAAAGGTAGGGAACTTGGTGACCTCCAGATGTTTGGACTACAACTCCCATAAGCCCCAGCCAGCATGGCCAAGGGTTAGGGATTACGGAACCTGTGGTTTAGGTAAATGCTGCCAGTTCAGATTTCCTGAGAAAGAAGACCTTTTCCCAACACTTTGAGCAGGGGGATTGTTCGTGGCAACCATGAGTAAGTTGGCCACGCATGACTCACACCCCAAAAAAGAGAGGACAACAATTTGCATCACATTTACCAAGGTGACCTGGGAGTCCACCTGTTGAGTCTGCTGTACAGGTGCTTACTGTCGATGGGCAATCGTCCTTACAGTTCTTTCTCTTTAAACTGAAATTGGACAGGACAGCCCTTCAAATAGAAGACGGTCCTCAGTGGGGGGGGGAAAGGACACATGAGCCCTTAATCATGGATGCTTCAGAAACGGGTTTCCACCTCCCCTCACCCATTTGTGGCATAGTTATGGCCTACACAGGTGCTTTCTTTCCAACAAGCCTTCAATTAGCTCCTGGCCTCTGGTTATAAATTAAGCCAATAAAAGAGCCTGGAAAATAAACAGAAACGGATCTCTGCCGGCCACCTCCCGCCCTCCACTGCTCCATTCAGATCTAGTGAAGTGGCAAGAGACAATTCTGTTCGAAACAGCTCAGGACTTTGTGCTTCGCTGGCCTCACAAGAGGGCATTTACCTGGCCGATATACTCATTTTGCTGACCAGGTCACTGGGGACACGTCGGAGGGTGGCTGGGGTCTTGAAGGTCAATCCGAGGTGACTCTCCGCACCTTTGCCTACAGCACGGCCGCTTAGCTCCACATAATTTACAGCTCGTCTCATGAAACGTGTCCCAGTTAGGAGCGAAAATAGAATTTTAAGTCACGGAGGTTAAGCAAGCAACGTTATTGGGGTGTGTTTTTTTATTACAGAGGCTTTGGCCTACCCCAAATGTCATGAGAGATACATATCACCCAATAGGCCCAAGCCATACTATCACCTCACGTTTTGAACATGAAAACAAACAGTAGCCAGGCCTCAGGACCAAGTTCTATTCCCTCCACAGAAACTCACCATTACAGCTGGCGGGTAGTCATGGCCAACTGAATGAGTGTATTCCTTCATACAGCCAAACACAGGCAGGAAGAATGGGCTTGGTAGAAGGGGTCACCATGTGTCCCCTTTTACAAAGGGCATTCCTCTATTTGAAGGAGAGCCAGAGAACTGGCTTCTGTTCTGAAGGCATCTTTAAGGCTTGTACGATCCAAGTCCAGTTTAAAGATAAAGAACCATCCTGAATCCAGTTTACATCTACAACAATCATAGGGACCTAAGTAGAAACGTGTGGTACAAATGCTTTCAATAAACATGTAGACATTGGTGATCCGGTGGACATTGTCTACTTGGACTTCCAAAATGCTTTTGATAAAGACCCTCAACAAAGACTCCTGAGCAAACTTAGCAGTCATGGAATAAGAGGAGAGGTCCTCTTATGGGTCAAGAACTGGTTAAACAACATAGAATCATAGAATAGTAGAGTTGGAAGGGCCCTATAAGGCCATCGAGTCCAACCCCCTGCTCAATGCAAAATAAATGCTAAATTCTCCCAATGGAGGGAAGTAAATAAGGGGTCCCACAGGGATGTATATTGGTGGGAGATTCAGAACAGATAAAAGGAAGTACTTCTTCACGCAGTGCATAGTTAAAATATGGAATTTACCACCACAAGATGTAGTGATGGCCACCAATTTGGATGGGCTTAAAAGGGGGTTGAATAAATTCCTGGAGGAGAAGGCAATCCATGGCTACTAATCCCAATGGCTATATGCTACCACCGATATGAGAGGCAGTAAGCCTATGTACACCATTCACTGGGGAACATGGGCAGGAGGGTCTGTTGCACCGTATCCTGCTTATGGGTCCCTGGTCGACAGCTGGTTGGCCACTGTGCGAACAGAATGCTAGACTAGATGGATCCAACATGGCTCTTCTTATGTTCTTCATAAAACCAACAGAAATCACCAAACAACTAACTACTGTAACCATATGTGCTTCTCTCCAATTAGCTAGGACGTTCTGGGGTCTTTTCTTCTATTGAAAGTATACCTTCCGTGGGGCCTACTCAAGCTTTGAACGACTTGTCAGCCAACGCGCTCGACGGCAATTTGCCTGGAGGATGCAGCCGTCCAGCCTGACAACTGCTTTGTCCCAACATGACGGATGGCCGCAGGGCCTTCAGTCCAGCTATTGTCCGCTTGGCTGTGGCCCTCGCCTCGGCGATCTTTATCTCTTCATCGTCCATTCAGTGCCTTTAGAAAAGGTGACCGTTGGCCGAGTGTATTCTGCCTCCAGTCTATTGTATTTTCTCTGCAGAGGAATCTTCCGTGCTGGGCCAGGCCAACGGCTGCTTGCCGTTCCGTGATGCCTGAGGAAGAGCTCTCCTGTTTACCGATGTCTGTGGGGCATTCTGGTCTTATCTGTTAGGGGAAGGCAGGAATGAAGGGCTCTTTTCCTTTGCCAAACAATTGCCTGCATGGTCGGTGGGGAAGCCCTCACATAATTACAATTCTTCGGCTATCGCACACCTATCTTATACATTGGCTATCCATCACCGTCAGTTAGGCCTTGTATTGTTTTCGTAATTAACTAGGCAAACCGCAAGGACATTTTCAGGGTATTTCAGCCGTACAGGAGAGACAAAAGAAGACTTGGACAATATTGGTCTGTTTCTTCCACCTCTTCTTCTACCTCCTCCTAACCCGCCCCTTTCTTTTCTAGCATTCTCTCTCTTTTTCCAAAGTCCTAATTCTAAGGTTCACTCCTGTTAGCTTCTTGAAACAAGCAATGATTGTCAAAGCTGCAATCAAATGAAAACGGACGTTCACGAAGAGTTGATCCGCTGAAGAGCATTGGCTAACCTCTCCCATACCTCTGACCCACACTCATAGTCAATGTATTCATATCCTGCATTTTCCACAATGCGTTTTGCGTTCATAGCGGTTCAACATTTCTAGGCCACCCAGCTGTTGGAAAGTCCAGTGTGACTTAGAGCAGAGTTGCCTCTTATAGAGAAAGCGTAGCAACACAGCATTTAGCGTTAGAGGCCAGAAAAAAGAAAGAAAACCTCACCTGTTTAAAAGAAGTTCAAACCGCTTCGTTAGTGCTTTGATACACATCGTCAGAGAAGAATATCTAACACTGTTAATTACATGCACACCCTAACACAGGGTGTGTGAATGAAAGCGAATGAAGGCATGAGATATGGTTACTTGCTTCCACTCTGGAGAGACCACATGGCGCTTGCTGCAAAGGAAGAGAACGAGAAAGGAGGAGGAGGAGGAGGAGGAGGAGGAGGAGGAGGAGGAGGAGGAGTAAGGAAATGTTCAGACCAGAGAAGGGATGAAGACAACAAGCAACACATTCTCTATTGCCCTCTAGTTTCTGGAAACATGTGGTCCTGCTCCTATTACCCAACACCATTAACCCACACTCTCTTGGTAGTTCACAAAACGAAACTGATCTCTGAATTACCCCGCCCCGCCCTCGTGGATTTTCTGTACTTCTGCCTCTGTCTTGTGGGCATACATTGCCATTTTGGCTCCAGATGGACAGGCACTTGGGGAATTGAGTTGGCTGTAAGGAGACATGGTATCAAATCCCTCTCCATTCTTGCCCTGCTTCAGCCAAGAGCAGAAGCCTCCAATGGTTAGCTAAGGTCCAGGGAGGCTACCAGAAGGAGGGCCTTCTCTGCTGTGGCACCCCGGCTATACAATGAGCTCCCTAGAGTGGTTCGCCTGACAGCTACGTTATACTCTTTTAGAAGCCAGGTGACCTTTTTATTTTCTTACTATTTTAGCATCTTACCATCTTAGTGGTTTCACTTTGCTGTCTTAGATTGCTATTTTGAAATCTCTGCATTCTGCTTGGTTTTATTCTTGGTTTTGGTCTGGTTGCAATTTTATATTGTGTTTCTATATTGTGGTTTAAGTTTTATACTTTACAGCTTTAATTTTGGTGAACCACCCAGAGAGCTTCAGCTATTGGGCAGTACCGCAATGCAATAAATAAATAAATAAATAAATAAATAAAATTTGAATGGGCACACACATTTTGCACCCAAATGGAGACAGGCGTCTCCCCAATCCTGACCATGTCATCACATTTGACTGAAAGATCATGTGACTAGAGCAAGGGTGGTAGCTCATTGGCAGAGCACTCTGGTTTGCTTGCAGAAGGTCCCCGGTTTGATCCCCGGTGTGTCCAGTTAGGGGTGTGAAATCGTCCTGGTCCACATAAATCAGCCTTCTCCAACCTGGTGCCCATGGCAGGCTGCTGGGAGTGATGGGAGTTGTACTCCAACACATATAGAGAGTCCCAACTCATTGGAAGCTGATGTAGACAAGACTGAGCTAGGAAGACCAGTGGTTTGATTCAAGATGAGATGGTCTCCTACGTTCCCATCAGGGCCCGTCCGTGAGCATGTACACATGGATGCATGCACATAAATGCAAATCCCGATCCAAATTGGCAGCTCCTGGATCTCAGAACTATTATTTTCCTCCCAGATTTGGAACTACACCATGTAACAGGGGGCAGCGGTCTTCCCCCCTCCCCGTCTCCTTTCTCAGCCCGCTCTCGACGCTGAAACTTTTCTTTTTCTGTGTCACGTTTGGTGACTTTTTGCTTATTTTTCTGTAGTCGGGAGAGATGCCATGAAGCCGGAGCTGGGCCCTTCCACCCATTAATCAAACGCGGCTAACGCTCTGCAGGGAGACACAAAACCTCTGTGTGTTTTTCTCCCCGATTTCTGAAGCAAGGTCAGCGGGAGGCCGGGGTGGGGAGCAGAGGCCTGGCCCAAAGAACCTCCCCACCCCACCCCAGTTAGATTCACATTTTATTCAGAAGCCTATTTATCAAAGTCAGATGTGATGCCCCCACCCCTGTTTAAATTGTGCTTGCCTCAAGTTGCTCATGCTCCGTCACACAACCGGATAGATTGCATATGTCACGCCTTCCAAGGCTGTCCACCATGAAATATGTGCTCCTCTTTTCCTACAGCTTTCCCCAATCTGGCTCCTTCCAGAGGTTTGGGACTAAGACTCCCATCATCCCCAGCCAGCATGGGCGATGGTCAGGGATTATGGGAGTTGGAATCCAAAACATCTGGAGGCCACCCGCTTGGGAAAGGGCAATTTAATATGAAGCAAACATTGTGGAAGACCCAAAATAAAATCCCCACCACACCGCATCCAGAAAAAAGAGAACCTATCCTGATGACATACTTCTTTTTGTCTATCCTGAATCGCCCAACATTTAGCTGAATTGGATGACCCAGGTTCTAGTATTACGAGGGCAGGAGAAAAATGAATGGGCTTACATTAGGGTAGATTTCAGTTGAATACCAGGACAAAGTTCTTGGCAGTAAGAGCAGTTCAACAGCAGGACCGTGTCCTGCTTGTGGGTCCCTGCTCAACAGTTGGTTGGCCACTGTGGAAACAGAGTGCTGGACTAGATGGCCCCTTGGTCTGTTCTAGTATAGCTCTTCTTATGACTAGATGGACCCTTGGTCTGATCCAGCATGGCTCTTCCTATGACTAGATGGACCCTTGGTCTGATCCAGCATGGCTCTTCCTATGACTAGATGGACCATTGGTCTGATCTAGCATGGCTCTTATGACTAGATGGACCCTTGGTCTGATCCAGCATAATCCTTCTTATGTTCTTATGGGCACACACTTGATTTTTCCCAAGATGCTCCTAACACAACCTTGGAGTTCAGCTTGCCTTGTTTCCCTTGTGCGATTGTGATCTGTTTAACTTCATTCAAAGGGGGAAAGTGTGGCTCTTCCTATGACTAGATGGACCCTTGGTCTGATCCAGCATGGCTCTTCCTATGACTAGATGGACCCTTGGTCTGATCCAGCATGGCTCTTCCTATGACTAGATGGACCATTGGTCTGATCCAGCATGGCTCTTCCTATGACTAGATGGACGCTTGGTCTGATCCAGCATGGCTCTTCCTATGACTAGATGGACCCTTGGTCTGATCCAGCATGGCTCTTCCTATGACTAGATGGACCCTTGGTCTGATCCAGCATGGCTCTTCCTATGACTAGATGGACCCTTGGTCTGATCCAGCATGGCTCTTCCTATGACTAGATGGACCCTTGGTCTGATCCAGCATGGCTCTTTTTATGACTAGATGGACGCTTGGTCTGATCCAGCATGGCTCTTCCTATGACTAGATGGACCCTTGGTCTGATCCAGCATGGCTCTTTTTATGACTAGATGGACCATTGGTCTGATCCAGCATGGCTCTTCCTATGACTAGATGGACCCTTGGTCTGATCCAGCATGGCTCTTCCTATGACTAGATGGACCATTGGTCTGATCCAGCATGGCTCTTCCTATGACTAGATGGACGCTTGGTCTGATCCAGCATGGCTCTTCCTATGACTAGATGGACCCTTGGTCTGATCCAGCATGGCTCTTCCTATGACTAGATGGACCCTTGGTCTGATCCAGCATGGCTCTTCCTATGACTAGATGGACCCTTGGTCTGATCCAGCATGGCTCTTCCTATGACTAGATGGACCCTTGGTCTGATCCAGCATGGCTCTTTTTATGACTAGATGGACGCTTGGTCTGATCCAGCATGGCTCTTCCTATGACTAGATGGACCCTTGGTCTGATCCAGCATGGCTCTTTTTATGACTAGATGGACCATTGGTCTGATCCAGCATGGCTCTTCCTATGACTAGATGGACCCTTGGTCTGATCCAGCATGGCTCTTTTTATGACTAGATGGACCATTGGTCTGATCCAGCATGGCTCTTCCTATGACTAGATGGACCCTTGGTCTGATCCAGCATGGCTCTTCTTATAACTACATGGACCCTTGGTCTGATCTAGCATGGCTCTTATGACTAGATGGACCCTTGATCTGATCTAGCATGGCTCTTATGACTAGATGGACCCTTGGTCTGATCCAGCATAATCCTTCTTATGTTCTTATGGGCACACACTTGATTTTTATAATTCCCAAGATGCTCCTAACACAACCTTAGAGTTCAGCTTGCCTTGTTTCCCTTGTGCGATTGTGATCTGTTTAACTTCATTCAAAGGGGGAAAGTGTGCATTTCAAGCACATAATGCACATCTTTCTAAAACAGAATGAATAGTTGTAAACTTTCCCTCTATCGAGTGTGAAAGATGTGCATTTTCAAAGGAAATTTGCATTTTAAAAGTGTAGAATGTTTTGAGGTGCACATTGGAAAATGCAAGCTCTTTGTGTATGGGGGGGGGGGGGAGTGCTCCTGCATGCATCCACATTCACAATTGTGAACAGGACACACCCGCATGGTTTGCAGAAACAAACAAAATGTATATACATCCCTGTTTGACAATGTAGCAAATGACCTAGAGGTCTACTGATGGGATCTCCCTCACTGGAGGTCTTCTAACGGGAGAAGGATTTGGTGCATTCAACAAGGCATTGGACAAGATGGCCTACAGGGCCCTGTCCAATAAGTCTGTGATTTCTCAGCTGGGCAACATATCTGGTACTGGTTTAAATTTGTAATGTGAACATGCCCCTAGCATAGAGGGCATGGGGGAAATGTCCAGGGGTTTAGTGTTTACTGGCTGAAAGGGACACAAGTTGCTAACTAAGGATGTTAACTTACAAGCAGGGAAATGGCATGTTTAGCCTGGAGAAGAGAAGATTGAGGGGAGACATGATAGCATTCTTCAAATACTTAAAAGGTTGTCACACAGAGGAGGGCCAGGATCTCTTCTCGATCCTCCCAGAGTGCAGGACACGGAATAACGGGCTCAAGTTAAAGGAAGCCAGATTCCAGCTAAACATCAGGAAAAACTTCCTGACTGTTAGAGCAGTGCAACGGTGGAATGAGTTACCTAGGGAGGTTGTGGGCTCTCCCACACTAGAGGCCTTCAAGAGGCAGCTGGACAACCATCTGTCGGGGATGCTTTAGGGTGGATTCCTGCATTGAGCAGGGGGTTGGACTAGATGGCCTTGCAGACCCCTTCCAACTCTGCTATTCTATGATTCTATGATTCTATTAGAGGAAAGTTTCAAAAATGTGTTATATTAGGGAAATTGCTTGCAAACCTGTTTATATTAGGCAAAAAATGCATGTGTTGGGAGAAATGTACATAACAACTGTCATGAATTTTCTTGGAATTTTAAAAAAGACGTTGCAACTTTGGGAATGAACTGAATTTAAGACTGGAAATCTCAAAGTGAGAACTGGATTTAAGATTGGAAAAATGGGGGGTGGGGGTGGGAATGAGAGAATCCAAAATGGAGACATTTGTCCATCCCTACTTTACCAGTCACAAATATGCCATGTTGCGACAGAAAAGATGGTTCACTCTCTGAGAGTGTAATTGTCGCGAAATACGGGGTTTAACCCCAAGGCTGTTATTATAAAATAATGCCCAGTGCTTGGTAGCTGTTCATTTATCACACCCATCAGTGAAATGTAAGCATTTGTAATCCATCTCCTCTGTCTGCTAGTAGGGAAAAATCCAGACAGCCAATAATAAAATATAAAAATTGTCATGTGAAAGGTACAAAACAAGCCCTTCACTTCATTGACTGGCTTTGGCACAGAAGGGATTATGGTTTTTCATATAAGAGGACCATTGTCCTGGAAATAAAATCTCCATTTCACCTTTCTTTTCTGGCCATGATCAATAGAACGAAATTAAAGTCCATCCTGGGAAGAAGGAGGGTGGAGGACCCAGTTTGCTAAGACTGTGTTGAAAGATCAGGTAATACAGAAAGGAAAGCTCAGGTGAGGTTTGAGCGCCATCTCTTGGACACAGCAAGGAAGTGCTAAGAAGAGGATCCAACTTAAGACTCCCAGTAAAGCTTTCAGACGCTCAACCCGCATGGAAGAAAAACTCACAAAATAAACAGAACAAGGGCAGTTCAATCACAAGAGGCAAAGCTAGTTTTACACCACAAATGGTCCTGGGAGAGTCTGATCACCGCACAATTAACTAGGGTTAAAATGTGATGTGAATAAATTTCTCCCTCTTCACAGTTCAGGTGTGCTGAGATAGAGGCCTTAGCTAGACCTACCTGAAAGTCCCGGGCAGAGGAGGGGAGATCTCCCGTTCTGATTAATGAGAGATCACTGTCCCGTTTATACGTAAGGAGCGACGACCTCAGGAAGAGAGGTGTCACGCCCGCCATTTTTTTTTTAAATAAAAATAATTAAAAAATAAAAATCCGCCCCAGGATATAGCCTGGTCTAGCTAAGGCCAGAGAGAGGGAGGGAAGGAAGACCTCTAAATTCACTGAACTTCAAACAGGAAGAGTTGCTGATATTATTTTTTATATAGTGCAACAAGTTGGTTCCCAATGAACACAGATGATGAAGAAAAATCTAATGAAAGCTTTACCTTAACTAAAGGTGTACAGAGACTTTTAAATGTTACTTTGTGAAACTGAACAGCTGGGGACTTCCTTTCTGAGTAAGAACTAATCTTGACTGGGTTACTTTTAACTGTATGTGTCTCTTAATCCCTTCATGATTTGTTTACAGGTCATATGATACTGGCATATCATTGTACTTCGGCCTGCATCTATCTTTATAAAGGTTTACAGAGACTTTTGGGGGGGTGTTCACATTTCGTTTTGCTCCAACTTGCAATTAAATATGTTTGTTTGATTATACTTGATGTTTTTGATATTAAAATAAAACTTCATAGCACATTTTTTATAAACTCCCAACTCTGAATGGTGGTGAAAAACGCTATTTGTGGAATCTGCATGTCAAGAGCTTTTCAATGAAGTATGTTTTATGAGAATCGGTCAACAGGAAGGCAGTCAAAAAGGATCGATTAACTAACTCCTGAATGAATCCTATACATGCCTACTCAAAAGAAAGTCCCATTGGCCCCATTCAGAAGACACCTTAAACCACAGCTTTAGCCATAGTGGTTAAGCCAGAAAGCCAGGCTGTGTTCAGAAGACCCCTTAAACCATGGCTTTAACCATGGTGAATAAAGCAAAAGGCCTTGTTCACCATGGTTAAAGCCATGGTTTAAGGAGTCTTCTGAACACGGCCTGGCTTTCTGGCTTAATCACCCCAGTTAAAGCCATGGTTTAAGGGGTCTTCTGAACAGGCCCATTGAGTTTAATTGGGCTTACTCTGAGATAAGTCGGCTAAGATTTCCAGCCATATGGTCTCTTTCCTTCTGTGTTTTTCACAGCAGCCCAGAAAGAAAGAAAAACCTTTCTCCACCATTGGCCCAATTCAATATGATGCCTTCCTGGCACCTTTTCTAACCCCCCTTGGACCATAGACAGCCTCCATGACTCGAGCATGAATCACCCCATGGCCTAGAATAGTTTGAAAGTCCCGACAAGGCAGCATAGCCATAAATCTTCATGGCTGCACTTCTCCACTCGTCTCAATGCACACAGGGCACATCGTCTGTCATGCTTCTCTGGCTATGACAGGTCAGGCAGGAAGGGCTGCTGATTTGAAAACTACTAATTCAGTCACTCAGGTAGGTGTGATTTATCCTTTAATTTTGCAATGAGCGAAAGAATGAAGGATTCACAAAGGGGTGGATTCAGTCATTCATTGATTTATTTTGAGAGAGAAAGATCCTAAGTAAAATAACAAAAAATACTTTCCCCCCTAACCTCTGACATTTCGCAGATGATAGAAGAGTGGCATTTGTAAAGCTCCCATCCTTATTCCAAGACTTATTGCTCATTGCTGAAGGCTGAACAAGGTCTGCTGTATTCATTGATTTGGCCATGGCTCAACTTACTCTGTTTTGATATCCAAGAAGGTGTAGGGTGAAAATATGTTGGAAAAACACAATTTTCTTACTGTCTGTCATTGGCGGTACAAAATGGCAAGCTGAGTGCCGGGTGATGCCTTAAGTGTGTGTACGGCTGCATTTACAAGGATACCTGCTAGAGACAAGATGCAGCCACCTTATCCTTCTAAAGCAGGGGCAGGTAACCTGTTGCAAGGGATCAGTTCAGGCCTTGGGCAAGAGTGGTTTGTCCCTGCCCTATGTGGCAGTCTACTGGGCTGGGTGGGAGAGGCAGAAAAAGAAGGTGCTGGAGGAAGACAATAAGAAAGGGTGGCAGAGGGAGAGTGAAAAGAGGTGGCACAGAGAGAGGGAGAGGGAGGGTGGCTGAGAAAGAAAAATGAGAAATGGATGGCAGAAAGAGAAATGGATGGCAGAAAGAAAGAGAATGAGGGAGGGAGGGAGGGAGGGAGGGAGGGAGGGAGGGAGGGAGAGAAGAGGGAGAGAGGAGGAGAGGGAGAGGGAGAAGAGGGTAGCTGAGAAAGAAAAATGAGTGTATGAGAGAGAGAGAAATGGGTGGTAGAGAGAGAGAGAAGGGGGAGAGAGAGAAGGGGGCAAAAGAGAGAGGGGGGAGGATCTCACGATATGCTGATAGCGAGATCCTCCGCCTGAGTTCACACACGGTGCATGACATCCAGGGAGGAAGGAGGACATTGCGCCCACCATTTTTTTAAAAAGAAGGCAAGACCTGGAGTTCACCTGTGCTCCAGTGCAAAAGTAAGTGTCTTTTTTTAAAAAAAAGCGCTGACCCTGCTCCCCTCCCCCACCCACCCCGATGGGCACAGAGCGCTTGAAGAGCTCCATGCCTGGTTCCCAGCTCCTCGCATTTACTCATGAGGATCTAGAACGAAACCGGGACGGACGCCCACACCTCCCGTGGTCTGGGGGGGGCATGGTAGGGAGAGAGGAGAGAGAGAGAAGCGGGTGTCAGAAAGAAAGAGAATGAGAAGGAGTAACAGAGAAAGAGAGAAGGAATGGAAGAAAGAATGTGGGGAGAGAGGGAGAGAGAGGGGGAGAGAGAAGTGGGTGGCAGAAAGAGAGAATGAGAAGGGGTGACAGAGAGAGAGTGAGGAAGGATGGCAGAAAAAAGTGGAGAGAGAGAGAGAGAGAGAAGGGGTGGCAGAGAGAGAGTGAGAAAGGATAGCAGAAAAAAGCGGAGAGAGAGAGAGAGAGAAGGGGTGGCAGAGAGAGTGAGAAAGGATGGCAGAAAAAAGTGGAGAGAGAGAGAAGGGGTGCCAGAGAGAGAGTGAGAAAGGATGGCAGAAAAAAGTGGAGAGAGAGAGATAGAGAGAAGGGATGGCAGAGAGAGAGTGAGAAAGGATGGCAGAAAAAAGTGGGGAGAGAAAGAGAGAGAGAGAAGGGGTGGCAGAGAGAGAGTGAGAAAGGATGGCAGAAAAAAGTGGGGAGAGAGAGAGAGAGAGAAGGGGTGGCAGAGAGAGTGAGAAAGGATGGCAGAAAAAAGTGGGGAGAGAGAGAGAGAGAGAGAGAGAGAGAGAGAGAGAGAGAGAGAGAGAGAGAGAGAGAGAGAGAGGTACACAGCTCCAGACAGATTACCCAAGGCAATGCAGCTGTCAACAGGAAAAACATTCTAGAGTACCGGGCGGGGGGGGAGACGAGACAGCTTAAGCCATTCACCCTGCACGACTTTGGAAACAGCATCCCCAAATCTCCCCCAACGGCAGGAATAGGCATACTGATTTTCCGTATCATTAATTTTATTTAGAAATGGCATGTCCCATTATGCTATGCAGGTTACAAAATCAAAAGACATGAGGACCTCGTTCTGACCGAGATGAACCAATGGCCTCTCACAGTCTAAGGCAGCTTCCTCCCTTCCAATTCTCCGCATCCGTTGTGCAAAAGGGGGGATTTCAGCAAAATGTGCATCCAATTATTTACATACAGTACGAGTTTTTAGTTACAATAATCTGGTATTTATTGGATTTTGGCCCCACCCCTTTTGCCTCTGGCCCCCACCCTCTTTGTTTTCGGCCCCGCCCACTACTGGAACACAGCCCCCCAAGAGCTGCTTTGAAACAGATTCTGGCCCTCGGGTTCCCCACCCCTGCTACAGACGAGAAGAGGAAGTTTGTGGCAACGCCGCTACCCGAGGCTGATCTTCAGTCATCACCATGCATGTCCGGAGACCCCCATGGGCCCACCTGCTCGTAGAACTCAGCGGTGGTCCTCGTGGCCTCCTTGGCTATCCTCTGGAACCTGCGCACGTAGACGAGGACGAGGAAGAGGAGAACCACTTGGACCAGGATGAAGACGAAGAGGCAGATCTGGGAGATGAGGGCCATGCTGCAATACCAGTACTGGCACGTGGCAAGGATCTCATCCTCCGACAGATAGGTGATGATCCGGTTTTGGAGGTGGGCAGGAGACCAGCAGACAATGTTTCGGTACATGGACCGGTTCTGCTGCGCCTGGAGCCAGGAGCGCAGGTAGAGGATGTTGCAGTTGCATTCCCAAGGGTTCCCCCACAGGTAGACCAACTGGAGACTCTTCAGGTTATCAAAGAGCCCGCTGGGGATGAAGGTGAGGTAGTTGTTGCTGAGGGAGAGCTGCCGAGTCGAGGGGGCGAAGGAGGTGGGGATGGTCTCATCCGTGAGGTCTGTCGTCCCACAGTCGATGATGTCGGTGGCACAACGGCAGTCCTCGGGGCAGGTGGGGGCGACTAGAGGGAGGAAGCCGAGGAGGAGGAAGAGCCAGAGGAAGCTCATCTTCCACGCTGAAAGACATGAGAACGCGAGGCTTAGACTGAACCCTCTGTGATGTCCCTCTGTGATGACTGACTCAAGGAAATGGCAGGATGAGAGAGAGAGAGAGAGAGAGAGAGAGAGAGAGAGAGAGAGAGAGAGAGAGAGAGAGAGAGAGAGAGAGAAGAGAGACATCCCAAAAGGACATTCAGACTTTCCTAACCATGAGGCCCCAGGTGTTATTGGACTGCAACTCCCATCATCCTCGCTGATTGGCTATGTTGGGTAGGGATGGTGAGAGTGGTAACCAACAGCATCTGAGGACCCCAGTCTAGCCAAGGCAGGGACCTCCCGCAAATAGTTGGCTGTTTTACAGAGGTGGGATGCTGCACTGAGCAGCCTGACAAGGACAACCTCTATCAGGGCCTTGGTCAACGGTAGGTATGGTTGGACCTTTGCCAAGGGTTCACAACAGGGGCCCACTGCCAAGTTGCTCCTCTTCTCCACCATTGTAACCTGCTTGTTCATCTGCCTCTTGCTCTGGCCTGGACAACGGTGGTGAGAATGAGCAGTAGATGCTGACGTCTACACTTGTTCCCTGGCACTCCGCCTCTCAGGCGAGCAAGTGGCAGCAGTGAGGAGGAAGAGGAGGATCAAGAGCAGCAGGTGACATGGCTGGTGAGAAAGTCCCAGAGTGCAGGTCACGGAATAATGGGCTCAAGTTACAGGAAGCCAGATTCTGGCTGGACATCAGGAAAAACTTCCTGACTGTTAGAGCAGTACGAAAATGGAACCAGTTACCTAGGGAGGTGGTGGGCTTTCCCACACTAGAGGCATTCAAGATGCAGCTGGACAACCACCTGTCAGGTATGCTTTAAGGTGGATTCCTGCATTGAGCAGGGGGTTGGACTCGATGGCCTTGTAGGCCCCTTCAACTCTACTATTCTATGATTCTATGAAAGTCGACTCACAAACAGAGGGGACCCGCAGAAAGCGTCTCCCCCAAGGGCCTTCAAAAGCCTGGAGTTGGCACTGCTCAGGATGTAGTTTTTTAAAATCAGAATTGGCAAACAATTTTGTCATTCTAACATATCAGGCGTGTAGAAGCAGTTGTAAAGCATGGAATGGAGGTTGGTGGGCAGAAAAGAGGAATTCTAGTCATGTGCTTCAAAATCAAAGTAAAATACATGGCCGTCTAAAGCAGAAACGTAATAACATGCTGTGCTTGTAAAAAGTATAGATCGGCATGAGGTTTTTTGTGTGTGGGGGGGGGGTCATTTTACTGCCCTGAGCCATTTCTCAATGTATCCTGGGTGGTAAAATGTCCCCACAAACAACCATGTGTCTGTGTTTTCAAAAGAAATATGTTATAAACTCACAATATTGGAAAAGAAGCATTGTCATGATAAACCTTTGGGTAACTTTTGTAAACCGCCCAGAGAGCTTCGGCTGTGGGGCGGAATAATAATAATAATAATAATAATAATAATAATAATAATAATAATAATAATAATAATAATAATTTTATTACTTAGACATAGTGTTTTGGGGGTGCCCTGGGGTGTTTTCTAACCCCATAGCAAACCCGTCTCTGTGAGGTCAATGTTCCCCAACAAAATCCCATGATTTGTGCAGCGTACTTAGGGTGCAATCCTATGCGTCTTTAGACAGAAGAAGTACTGCAACCCCATGCTGCAAGGGTTGGAGTAGCAAGGGATGTGAAAGGGCAAAGGGGCAACAGAAATGATTAAGGGGCTGGAGCATCTCCCCTATGAGGGAAGGTTACAACAGCTGGGATTGTTTAGCTTGGAAAAAAGGAGGCTAAGGGGGAGACATGATAGAGGTGTACAAAATGATCCATGGTATGGAGAATGTGGACAGGGAGACATTTTTCTCCCTCTCTCAAAATACTAGAACCCAATGGGGTCATCCCATGAAGCTGATTGGTGGGAGATGCAGGACAAATAAACGGAAGGACTTCTTCACACAGCACAGAGTTAAACTATGGAATTCACTAGCACAAGCCGTAGTGATGGCCACCCGTTTGGATGGCTTGAAAAGGAGGCTGGATAAATTCCTAGAGGAGAAGGCTATCAATGGCTACTAGTCCTGATGGCTAGGTGCTACCACCAGTAGTCGATGCAGTAAGCCTGTGTGCACCAGTTGCTGGGGAACATGGGCAGGAGGGTGCTGTTGTACCATGTCCTGCTTGTGGGTCCCTGGCCAATGGCTGGTTGGCCACTGTGTGAACAAAGTGCTGGATTAGATGGACCCTTGGTCTGATCCAGCAGGGCTCTTCTTATGTTCTTACGTTCTTATCATTCTCTACCTGTGACCCTGAAGACAGTCAATGTAGACGATTCTGGTCTGGTTGGGCAAAATGTTGGAGAAATCCACAAGAAATCAAATGAGTGCAGATTTCTCAGATTCTGTAGGAGACCAGCTTTTTCTGAGTCACATGGATTCCATGGACTTGCTGACTAGGTTTTCCCCTCCAGAATTTTACGCAAATTTAGTTGTAGAAAAATACGAACAATAAAAAAACACCATCCGAAATGTGCATTTCCTGCATTGGCTAAAGCATGAAAATGGGTGTTTGGGGGAGATTTGCACATTTTGCCGGGGGGGGGGGGCGTGAGATCTGCGCATTTTCGCAAACGCAAATTTGCGTAAATTTGGGAAATGGGGGGGGAAATCCAATTCTCTCAATGAGTGGATGATGGGACAAAAGTCACCTGACAATCTGCCTCATTCCAGACAAAATGGATTTTACAAAATCGGTACAGTCCTAGCTTCTACCATTCTAGGCTAAAAAGGTTTCAAGCTGGTAAAACTGGAACCACAAGTAAAGTCATGCTACATACGTAGTTGTCCATCTGCTAAGGTCATCACCTAAAAGCCTCCTCCAGGTACTCTGCCATCCTAGAGACAGAGAGCCACCCCCTTCTTTGCATACAGAAGGTCCCGGGTTCAAGTTCCCCCATTGCCAATTAAGGATATCAGGTAGCAAATGATGGGGAAAGTCCCTTCTCTTCCTAAGACCCTGGAGATTTGGGGGCAATCAGAAGAATCATAGAATCATAGAATAGCAGAGTTGGAAGGGGCCTACAAGGCCATCGAGTCCAACCCCCTGCTCAATGCAGGAATCCACCCTAAAGCATACCTGGCAGATGGTTATCCAGCTGCCTTTTGAATGCCTCTAGTGTGGGAGAGACCACCACCTCCCTAGGTAACTGGTTCCATTGTCGTACTGCTCTAATGGTCAGGAAGTTTTTCCTGATGTCCAGCCGGAATCTGCCTTCCTGTAACTTGAGCCCGTTATTCCATGTCCTGCACTCTGGGATGATCGAGAAGAGATCCTGGCCCTCCTCTGTGTGTCCACCTTTCAAGTATTTGAAGAGTGCTATCATGTCTCCCCTCCATCTTCTCTTCTCCAGGCTAAACATGCCCAGTTGTTTCAGTCTCTCTTCAGAGGACAGCCCCATGGTCCATCCTGCTATAAAGCAGCTTCTGGTGTACCTGAAAGAAAAATGGTTTTCGACTTACTGCTCTGGGATTGCTCTTCTCTGGGATGAGAACCAAAGCGTTGCTAGCCAGCAAGGCAAGAAGCAGCAAATGCACACAGCTGAGCAATCTCCAATACATCCCTGCATGTACCAGAAAGATAAGACACGGGGCGGGGGAGAGAGCCTTCACAGCTGACAGAAGGGACTTCACATCAAACAACACTTGAAAATAGCGTTTGCCGCAGGAATGTTCCGGTTTTGGCAACATCTGTTCTCAGAGTGATAAAAAAACCAGAAAAGATTCTCTGAAGTTTATTTATTCTTTCTTTCTTTAAAGTATTTTTAACCAGCTCCTCAACCCACCCACCCCCCAAAAAGGGGGCTTCCCAGAGTGGCTTACAACCAATCAGCAAAAGAAGAAGAAGAAGAAGAAGAAGAAGAAGAAGAAGAAGAAGAAGAAGAAGAAGAAGAAGAAGAAGAAGAAGAAGAAGAAGAAGAAGAAGAAGAAGAAGAAGAAGAAGAAAGCCCCACAATCTAAAAAGACACGGCACAGAAGGAAGAAGGAGTGACGAGGGTAGAGGAAAAAAATTAATTGATTTTCAGCAGGGTTGGTGGAATGGCTCTTCTGCCTCTCATCTCTCGAGTTAGGAGTAGTCCAACTGGAGCAGGCCCTGGTGTTCTCATTACCGGCTCCTGGCTCCTTTGCTCCTTCTTCTTGCCCACAGGGCAGTTCATGCCAGTCAGCCCAATGGGTGGGGGGGGCATCCAATGGGAGCAGGCCCTGATGTAATTGCCTCCTCTTGCCTCCATGTTCACTGACTCACAATGCCCTTCTCTACACATTGATTCAGACGCTGCATTCTGCTGTGTATGATGCAGCTTCCTCTCTAAGTAAGTTTGTTGAGCTTTAGCCTGCAATCCTGAAGAAACTCCATTGCATTCAATGTGATTTTCTTCCAAGAAAACACGCCGAATATATCCGACAGTCTGCAAGTCCCTTCCTCCTCTGGCCGGGTCAAAAACGGTTAGAAGAAGAAGGTAAAGTGAATGCCAAAGTTCATGTTGCTCTGGTACAGGCCTTGTTTGATTTTATCTACAGCAGGGTTAGGTAATGTGGCACCTTTCAAATGTTTTGGACTACAATTCCTACCAGCCCCAGCTAGCATGGCCAATGCACAGAGATTATGGGGGTTGTAGCCCAAAACATCTGTAGGACACCAGGTAACCTAACCGTGATCTATAAACTCAAGGCCAAAAACGATTGGAAAGGCAGCCTATAAATAAGATCAATATACTTATCTCTGCCACATTATTGATGCAAGTACCTATTTTAAAAATGCAGGTAACAACCAGAATGATGGGGAACTTGCAGCTTTCCAGAGGTTGCTGGGACTACAGCTTCCATTTGCCCTGATCATGGGCCGTATTGGCTGGGACTGGTGAGAGAACCTCTAGAGAACTGCAGGTCATCCCCCCACCCAGCCCCCATGCTATGGATAAGCTAGGCTCTGAGCAACTTGTACCCCACTGCTCTTCCCTTGCCTGTTTTTGACAGGGCACACTTGCTTCTGTTGTCATGAGCTCAGTGATCTGAGCACCTCATGGGCCAATGGAGGAGACCAAGCACACTGCAGAACTGGAGATGCCTTCACCACCACCAAGGCACCCAGAGACTTCCAAGATTGAGACCCTTGAGCCTGGACCCAAACCTGCCACCCCCGAGCCCAGTTCCTGAAATCATAGAATCATAGAATAGCAGAGTTGGAAGGGGCCTATAAGGCCATCGAGTCCAACCCCCTGCTCAATGCAGGAATCCACCTTAAAGCACCCCTGATAGATGGTTGTCCAGCTGCCTCTTGAAGGCCTCTAGCATGGGAGAGCCCAAGACCTCCCTAGGGAACTGGTTCCATTGTCGTACTGCTCTAACAGTCAGGAAGTTTTCCCTGATGTCCAGCCGGTATCTGACTTCCTGTAACTTGACCCCGTTATTCCGTGACCTGCACTCTGGGATGATGGAAAAGAGATCCTGGACCTCCTCTGTGTGACAACCTTTCAAGTACTTGAAGAGTGCTCTCATGTCTCCCCTCAATCTTCTCTTCTCCAAGCTAAACATGCCCAGTTCTTTCAGTCTCTCTTCATAGGGCTTTGTTTCCAGATCCCTGATCATCCTGGTTGCCCTCCTCTGAACACGCTCCAGCTTGTCTACATCTTTCTTGAAATGTGGTGCCCAGAACTGGATGCAATACTCAAGATGAGGCCTAACCAGGGCCGAATAGAGGGGAACCAGTACAGCCCAAAATAGTGTTTGCTTTTTTGCAGCCACATCACACTGTTGTGTGATGTGGCTCATATTCAGCTTGTGATCTACAACCATTCCAAGATCTAAAATGGTCCAGCACACCCACCTCCGAGAACTTCAAAACCCATAGAACCAGTGCACCATCCAGTGCAGGCAACTTTGGAGAGACACAGGAGTGCTAACGTGCCCCTTTAAGGCTTCGCAAGGAAGGGGCTGGAGTTCAAGTAGGGTCTCTGGCTGTCCAGGTATTAAAAGCTTCAGTCCAGTCTCAGACTTTGCCAGAGCAAGTTGTTCTCTAGGAGCTTTCCTTGGTCTTGCGATGGCTGGCCTGCCATGCTGTCCTCAGCCCCATGTAGACCTAGTTGGAACTGGAACATGACATCAGGGCTGTTTGGGCTGACCAGCAGATCTCCACTCCAGTTCTTGAATTTGACCACCTGGAGACTGAACATTTTTCAGGGCTAATCGTAGTCAACTTTCGGCAGGGTTCCTCCTCTCATTATGGCACACCTAGAACCTGGAGGGTGGATGTTGGGTGACCTAGAACTCTATGAATGTTGGCTTTTTATTTTTATTTTTAATTTATTTAAGGATTTTTATGCCGCCATTCAGCCAAAAAAGGCTCTCACGGCGGCTTACAAAAGTATTTCTTGACAAAAGTATTTTTGTACGGATTGGCAAAATTTTCTGTTCCCGGTCCGGATCACTTTTGCATGCTTTTACCTATAACTCAATTCCGTTTCTTTTTCTTCCTTTTTTTTAAAAAGAATCCTCTCAAAACACTATTTAAATGTGTCTTTTCTCCCAACATGCCTATTTAAATGTTTCCATATGTTTAAAGGTGCCAAGAACTGCAGTGCAACAGTTATAACCTGTGCATTGGTCTAACAAAGGAAGATCAGCTCATTTTGTGTAGCAGGGATGCAGAAACTCCGACAGCTAGGGTGTTGTTGTTGTTTTTCAATTTTTATTCTAGAGTAGGCACAGAGGCTGCAGTTTGGATCTGGAACCCAGAACAGAGGGCGGGGGGTTAAAAAAAATCTGGTTTCGGGGCCCTCTGCTTACTGTTGAGTAAAAATGAAAACAGAAGTCATAGCTGCTAGTTACAGATTGAAAGTATTGTCTGTTTTGCCCCTGAGTGCGTGTAAAGTGGTATAGAAACACACAGGTATAATCTGGAAGAGAACGCATCATACATTACTTTTAGGGTGGAGCTCAAATTAGCAGTGGAGGGAGGTAGAACTTCTTCACACAGCGCATAGGTAAGTTATGGAACTGACTACCGTAGGATGTGGTGATGGCCACCAATCTGGATGGCTTTAAGAGGGTTGGATAAGTTCCTGGAGGCAAAGGCTATCAATGGCTACTAGCCCTGATGGTTGTGTGGTATCTCCAGTATCCGAGGCAGTCAGCCTGTGTGCACCAGTTGCTGGGGAACATGGGTGGGAGGGTGCTGTTGGCTGACAGTTGGTTGGCCACTGTGTGAACAGAAGCTGGACTAATTGGACCCTTGGTCCCACATATTTATTTCCCTTAATTTTAGCCATATTGAGCACCCACAGCCATGCCCCACCCTGTGGCCACACCCCCTCCTTGTAGCCACGCCCCTTACCCCAACCACAGATCATTGGGTAGTTTCTCACTTGTTGTGCAGTCCACGTCCCTCCCCCCCAGTTGAAAAGATTAAAATGTTTCTCCCAGGGCTCAGTTACTGGCAGCAAGAGCTAAAATAGGTTGGTATTTTGGTCCTACCCCTTCTGCACAGCCCGCTATTGGAATGTGGTCCCTGAAAGCTTCTCCAAAATTGAAATCCACCACGGAGAGCGATTCCCGACCCCTGCTGTACAGGAATTCCCAAAAGGTCCAATTCCGTGTTCTGTTACAGATATTCATTCAACAGCATGACCGACAACAGTGATGGATTTGTTTTCTTTTTAGTTTACTTCATTGATCAGTTCAGGTAGTAAACATTATATTAATAATAATAATAATAATTTTAATAAAACGGATATATTTAAAAGGTTCTGTTCTCTTTGATCACAATGACAAAAAAAAAATGTTCAACAGAAATTTACAAAACCAAAACGAACAAATAGAAAGGACGGAGGGGGTGGGACCGATACAGAGCAAGGCAAAACGCGGGCGTCACAAAAGCAGGACCAACGAGCCGCAGTTTACAAGGTGGCTGCAACAAGGGTGGTGTGGAAACCTGAAAAAAGGCAGGAGCTGTCACACGGCACGGGGAACAAACCTTCCCTCCCCCTCCCCCTTGCCAGGAAGAAAAATAAAATAAAATAAAAGGCCTGGGAGAAGAAGCACAAAGCTAGTACCGTAAAGTAGCCGACCGCCGGAGCAAGATGGCATATTGGCACAAAAAAAGGTTCATCACCTCTCCTTTCCTGCCCACAAACTATTCGTGAAAGTGCAGGCCTTGCCCCGACCCATTCCCAGAAAAAACAGTACAACGCCGGCCGGAGCGCACCTTGAAAGCCGAGACAGACGTCCCTTTAAATGTGTGTCTAGCACAGCCTTCCTCAACCTGGGGCGCTCCAGATGTGTTGGACTACAACTCCCAGAATGCCTCAGCTGGGGCATTCTGGGAGATGCAGTCCAACACATCTGGAGCGTCCCAGGTTGAGGAAGGCTGGGACTCTAGCAGCTACGTATTGGTGTGTTTTCGTTTCCATTTTTTACTCCAGAGTAGATTGCAGTTCAGATTAGGAACCTAGCATGGAGGCAGTGCAGGGCAGGGGGAGTTTTTAAAAATCTGGATTGGTCCCCCTGAGCCTACTCTAGAGTAAGAATGAAACCCCAAAAGCGTAGCTGCTGGATACAGATTGAAAGCGATGTCCGTTTTGGCCCTGAGTGCATATGTAAGGTAGTGTAGAAGTGCACAGACATAACCTGGAGGAGAAAACATCAGACTTTGTTTTCAGGCTCATCACATTTAGGTCAATGCTCAAATTAGCGGTGGGGGTGTGTGGGGGGGAGGTAGAAGGACCTTAATCAATTCCACGAAACCCACCATTTGCTTCCCTTCCTTTTGGCCACATTGTTCCACTCACAGACGGCTTTAAAAAAGAAAAACAAAAAAAGTCAGTAGCTAAAGGGGTCAAGGCCAGTGCAACAGGTAAGGGGGCCTGCCCCCTGAAATCCCAGCACTGAACTATAGCCGACCAACCAAACAATGTACTAAAGGCCATCAGGATCCATGCAATCTGCAACAGACTTTCGCCATTCTTCACGTACAGCTAGGGAACGGTGACTTTTGACAAATCGACTGGGCTTCCTTTTTTGTCAAGCACCCAGGTCATTTTCCTGGCTTCCACATCGTCGGCTGAGGACCTTATCACCATTTCTGGTGCAATTCCATGGAAAAGAAAGGGTAAGGCATCTTGCTTCCCTTAAGGCAGCATCTCTCAAACTTGCTTTTTAAATTCAGACCAAAGCACACCCACAAACACTCTGCATTCTGAATATCCAAACCCTTTCTGGGCAACCTTCTCCTCGAAAGCCATTCCCGACCAAGGCCATGCCAACAAGAACACGCGCACACACAGAGAAATCCTCGCACACAGTTGTTCCGAGTGTCAACAGCTGCTCCACGCTAGGAAAAAGAATCAGCTCCGTTTTAGGGCAGGGAATGTCTTTTGATTCAAATACAGGGACAGTTTGCCATCCTGCTTCTATGTCACAAATAGGGCTGCTCATTTTGTTTTTGGCTCGACGAAGGTCCACAGCGTGCCTGATATGGTTGGCATTTGCGGGCCAAGCCATGTGTGTGTGTGTATATGTATGTGTGCCCAGCCATAGTTCGCACAAACAGCTATTAGCCCAAATTGGCAGCTGCAATTTGCACAAATTTGTGTGATTTGTGAAAACTGCAGACCACATCCGCGTAAATTGCAGCCAAAATTTGCACAAACGGGGGCTGAAATGGGCACAAATCTGCGCAAAATTCAGCCATAATTTGTGCAATCAAAACACAAGGAACATCCATGAACTAAACCGATCCACTGTAGACCGAGTTGGGCTCCGTGGCAGAAAATGGACCAAACTCCAGGGGCTGAAACAAGGAAAGCTTCTTAAGTTCTTCCCCCTAAATGGATTCCTCTGACATCCCTAGTCAGAAAGATGATGCTTAAGTTTCCGGGGTCTCCAAATGCACAGAATTGGCTGCATCACCCAAACCTCGGCCATCAAATGAAAGGATTGTTGACAGGGGCATTGCTAGGCTGGGACCACAGGGCCCGGATGTATTTCCCAGGACTATACATGTATTTTACAAATCTCTGGGTGTCCACTGGTGCCAATGGAAGGCAGTGTTCTTTTCTCAGCTTAATTGCCATGCGGGGGGGGGGCATTTTCAAGGCTGATTGCAGTTTAAGGAGCACATTATAAAAGAAAACACATTCTCAATAGATTCCAACCAATCAGGGACCAAACCCCTGGCGTGACGGCGTTAAAATGCCATATAACCAATCAGATTTGGCTGTGTGACAATGTCATACACGCTGCAAAACATGCTTCCCCTGCATGGGAATTAAGCTTAGAAAGAAACTTTCTCCACTGATTTGGAGGTCAACAATCTCCAAGTATTGGCCATGCTGACTGGGGCTGTTAGGAGTTGTATTCCAGGACAACTGGAGGGCACCAGGTGGCCTAACCCTGTTCTACATACATCATTATCGTCAGTGCAGAACAGCAGTTGCATCAACACACAAAGCTTGTCTCTTCTGTTCATCAGCTGCCTGGGCTTGAATCAGCAACCTTTTAGGCCAAGTCAATGAAGTCTCCATCACCAGAGAAGGTGGTGATGATGACTGGCAGCTTGATTTTCTAGAAGAAAATACAGGAATGACTTGTCAGTATAAGAATACTTTGCCCTGACCAGAATGGTTCAGCTGAGAGTAGGTAGCTCCCATAAGTCTCATCATGAATCAATGCTACAGGATGATCTAATACAATGAATGCATTCCTTCTTACACAGTCTGGTCTGGATGGGCTCTTATCTTACAAAAAAAAAGAAGAAGAGATCTTTCATCAAATTGTGGAGAATAAAGTCGCAACGAATGAATCAAATTGGAGACAGACACTTAAGAAACTGACTATACCGTACGATCTTAGTGTACATACAGCTATGAACACAAACTGCATGGATTCTTAAACAAGGATACACCCAGTATGTTTACAGATGAACGTATTTACATGAAAGGGCTTTTGGGTGGCTCCAAAAGCGTGCCTTTATTTGTTTGCTGCCCCTCCTAGCAGCTGCTTTGTCATCTTGTTTTTATTATTATTTTAAACATCTTCCCAAAAGAGATCCCAACCAATCAGGGATCATACAGCTAACGTGATGGTATTATGATGCCATATAGCCAATCGGATTTGATGGTGTGACAAGGTCATGGAGCCAGTTCAGAGTGAAGACAATGCTATCTGCCCTTACTCTGAACGGGTGAACATTTAAGCCCCTGTTTGCGCGTGCACACACACACACACACACACACAGAAGGTTTGTTTTCAGAGAGGTGCTTTTTTGCAGGGAGCACAAGTGACTCTTAAGCATTTCCTGTTTCAGACTGGCCTTACTGTTAACCCCATGGATTCAAAGGGGTTCAAAGTTCTATGAATCTGACCTGCAGCTTTTTCCGAATCACGCGGATTCTGTGGACTTGCAAACTGGTTTTTCATTTTGAGGCAGGGATTTGCGCTAATTCGCATCAGCGCTACTGCGCACTCACACTACTGTGAATTAGCACTAATGCAAAATCATGCTAATGCGAATTAGCACCAGTCGAGCAAAATTCCGGTTTTAAAGAGAGCCAGGGTGGTGTAGTGGCTAAGGTGTTGGACTGGGAGTTGGGAGATCTGGGTTCTAGTCCCCACTCAGCTACGGAAGCTCACTGGGTGACTTTGGGCCAGTCACAGACTCTCAGTCCAACCTACCTCACAGGGTTGTTGTGAGGATAAAAACGGAGAGGAGGAGGGTTATGTATGCCGCCTTGGGTTCCTTGGAAGAAAAAATGTGGGATATAAATGTAATGAAATAAATAAATAAAATTGAACCTAGGACTTTCTGCATGCAAAGCAACGGCTTTAACACTATGGTCCCTTCCACATGGTTGGGATACTTGGTAAGAACCATACTACCACTATCAATGTAAGAACCAGCCCTTAGACTGGCCTCACGTAACTATTTTTTCCCCTCCCTTCACACCGTATAGCAAACATCTGCCTACAATTGTCATTTATTTGCTTTTTTTTTTCCAGTCGTTTTGCCAACTTTTCGTCATTCTGCCACTGGTTCAACATCTGAAGCATCTAGAGTCTCGTGCAAAGTATTGGCGCGCACTGGAAGGGGGAGGGGAAGCAGAAGGTCAAATGCGCGGCGGCATCTACTCCACTGGATCATCGGGAGAGAATTGATTCAAGGGTAAAGTTTTGCAGAACCCCCTGGAATATAGGACAAAAGAAGCAACCCAACAAGGTTCTAATCACATGTAGACATACGCGGGGCTGTGGCATGGTCATGTGGGTTCCACTTTCAGAGCAGTGCATTATCAGGGAAGATCACCCACAACCAGCCGCTCTCGTCACAGGATGTGAGGTTAGCATTAAAGACGCGCTCAACTGGAACACAGTCACTGCTGCAGAAAAAGAGTGTGCTTATCTCTCGCCAACAGGTTCCTCTGCCTTCCAGGCAAAAACATGTCCCTTGTGGGCTCTTCCCCCTTTCCCTCACCTCTAAAAAAAAAGGCCTGCATGTTGGAGCATCGTATGGGTGACTAATAGTAAGAAACAAAAAGAGAGAATCCTATGAGGCAGTGGCAAAAGCAATGCTAGCCAGGGCCGGCCCTCCCATTAAGCAAAGGGAAGCAGTTACTTCAGGCGGCAGATCCTGGGAGATGGCAGCAAGGTGTTGGAGGAGGGAAATGCACCCCCTAATACCTGCTGGCCTTCAGGTGTGGTGGAAGACGCTGCCTGATCAGCAACATTGACGAAAGGTTTATCTGCTAATCTAGTTAGCTTTTGGACATGGGACTGGAGGGGGTGCCATCTGGCTTCCTGCCTCAGGCAGCAAAATGTCTTGGGCCAGTCCTGTTGGTCTCCAGTTTAAAATGATGCCCACCCCACTCATCACCACCATCATGTATTGGGGCATTTCAACTACGTTTGAAATTAGATGCAAAGGCATGTAACAGAACCCCGTTACCTTAAAAAAAAATCAATCAATCGGAGGTGCAACAGCCATGGTTTTCAGATGTTTTATGCTTTATTTCTATTATTGTTGTTAGCTGCCTGATGGGGTCAGCCTTCCCATAAGTTAAAGCAAGGGAGGAGGACCTCCGGCCCATGGGCCCAATCCACCCTGCAAAGGTTCCCCATCTGGCCTGCATCCTGCAGGGACTGCCTGATATCATTTGGCCCACAGAGGGCTGAAGGAGGGAGGAAGGAGATCATTCACACACACACACACACACACACAAACCACACAACTTAGTTCACCAGCCCTGAAGCAGAGCGAGGCAGCTGCTTCGGTCAAGAGTTGCTGAAAAGCACTGAGGCACCGGAGAGAGCAGGACGTGACGTATAGCCTGCCCTACGCATCCCACCCCTGAACTAGCCTGCTGCCCTCCAGCACGGCTGAGGACACTGTCCCCTCATTGAATTGTGATTGCACCGCCAGTCCAGCCAGGAAGGTGGCCTGTTGTCGTTTGCGCCATGAGCAGAATTTGGTGGAAAGGCCAGACACACATTTAACCAGGAATCTGGGGCCCTCTAGGTGTGCTTGGACTCCAAATGCCATCAACCCCCAAGCATTGACCTGGATGGGATTTGGAGTACAAAATCTGGAGGGCTCCAGCTTTCTCACCCCTGCCCTAAAGAAGGAGAGGGGGAGAGGGAGAGAGAAAGAGAGAGAGAGAGAGAGAGAGAGAGAGAGAGAGAGATGGGCACATGAAAAACAGACATACTCCCATGTCAGTTTGGAATTAAAAGGTGGATCTGGTGTATGAAAAAGCACAACATGCTCCATCATCCCCGGGGGTCCCCAGTGACTTTTCCCTTGTTACACACTGTACACAGAATGGAGGTTTCTGTAGTGTCAAATGTGAAATTTGGGGTGCAAGCTAGAAATGGTCCCTGGCCATAGGAGGATAAGAATGTACCCAACAGGACTGCCATCTTGAAAAACATTTTCCCAAACCACCACAGTCAAATCTGCTAGCCCCGTACAATTTCAGCTGGTGATATCTGCAAGGCCTCACTTCCTATTTTTACAGTCTTGTGCGTCAATCATATGTTTTCACCCACGTGTATTTTGCTTTCGCCCTCACTGCGGTATGGAATTGGTATTTGTAACATTGCTAGTGTCGTCTGCTAGCCTTAAGACTACAAAACCCAAGATGCAGCGCGACTGAGCTAAATCAGCCCGAAGCCACACAAGCATTTTATGGAGACGGTGTATGCACAGACTTCAGCAAGCCTACTTTCCAACTCCATGACACAAATTCCAGATAAGCAGAACCACCAATTTTGATCCAAAGCCTGCTTTAGATGGAAAGGCGGCGAAAACACTCAAGGCAACATGAGAGATTCTCGGGGAAAAGAGAGGCTCCGGGTGAGACTACAGGACAGCATACACACCCATTCATACTCTTCGCTTAGAATCCTGTTTCGCTCTCGGTTTGGCAAGGAAGTAAGCGCGGACGACCAGGACAAGGTAATGCCAAACCTCAAAAAAGCAAATCCTTCCTTACGGCTTAGGAGAGTCCAGCATCCACGCATCCCTCGGCAGTAGCATCCCTCTCCGTAAACAAGACCCGTGAGCGCCATTCTACAATCCCTCACAAACAGATTAATCTTGAGCTGTTTCTCCCCCACTAGTGCAAAAAAAAAAATGCCTCCCATTTCTTAGTTGGAAAAAATAAAATAAAATCCATCAGCCAGGAAGGTTTCGAGAAAACCCGCTGAAGACGAGCCCCGTACCGCCCTAAGCCCAACCAACTTCCTGCTCTTTCTTTCAAAGCGGCTCAGAAAAACAACAACCAGGAAATGCCCCAGGCGCGAGGTTAGGCCGGGCACGGCCCGTCTCGGGAGAACACTCGGCTTAGAGGTACCTTCGGCCTTGCAGGAACTTGCTGTGACCTCTGAAAGCTTGGTTTGGGTTTTTCTGAAAAAGGGAGGTATACAGAGGAGGAGGAATATGGGAGGAGGGTCACAGCACCTTGGTTAGGAGTAAACATCGACGTGCATTTTCCACAGAGTCCTCAAAATTCATATGCCACAGAAACGGAGATTGGCTTTCTCTTGAAAGACCGGAACGCTCCCGAAACAAGAGTTTAGTTACATCTAGGGAAGAGTGGGAAACAGTTTGGAATATTCTGAAGACGGGAAGGGTTTTTTTCAGTGAACTGCAAACTCTCCCAGCCCATCTCTCCGCCATCTTGCAAACAGACATGGCTACAATCGTACGAGAGAGAGAGAGAGAGAGAGAGAGGGTGCCACCCTTGCTCACAAGTCTTTGATTTTCTTTGCTTGGCAATGGGAAAGTCCTTCCTAGAGAGTTCACGATGGCTGCCGAACAGCCTCGACGAGGGGGACCCCCGTTGGCCTTCCGTCCCGGCTTCCTCTCACTGGTCCTGCATCTGCTGCTGCATTTTCTGCAACATCTCTTGCATTCTTCGCAACTGCAACGAGAAAAAAAGCCAGAGAGGCGCTGAAGCTCGGGGTCAACACTTTCGCATCCTGCCGTTCCACTAGTATTAATTGACGATATTTGTTGTTTGTTTATTTATTTATTTATTACATTTATATACCGCCCCATAGCCAAAGCTCTCTGGGCAGTTTACAACAGTTAAAAATTGTGAACATTAAAAAGTATACAAAATTTTAAAACCATCAAAAATATAAAAACAACACTATAAAACAGTATCCATTTAAATAACAACAGTTCCCTGGGGTCCATTAAAAAGCAAACTTAGCATATGTTGTTAAATGCTGTTAAATGCCTGGGAGAAGTGAAAGATCTCTCCCATACTAGAGGCATTTATTTATTTATTTATTTATTTATTACATTTCTATACCGCCCAATAGCCGGAGCTCTCTGGGCGGTTCGCATTCAAGAGGCTCATCTGTCAGGTATGCTTTAGGGTGGATTCCTGCATAGAGCAGGGGGTTTTACTCGATGGCCTTGAAGGCCCCTTCCAACTCTGCTATTCTATTCTGTTCTATGTCTTGACCTGGTGCCAAAAAGATAACAATGTTGGCACCAGGCGAGCCTCATCTGGGAGATCATTCTACAGTCGGGGGGCCACCACCGAAAAGACCCTCTCCCTAGTTGCCATCCTCCGAGCGTCCCTCGGAGTAGGCACTCGGAGGAGGACCTTAGATGTTGAGCGCAGTGTACGGGTAGGTTCATGTCAGGAGAGGCGTTCTGTCAGGTATTGTGGTCCCAAGCCGTGTAAGGCTTTATAGGTTAAAACCAGCGCCTTGAATTGGACTCGGAAGCATATAGGCAGCCAATGCAAGCGGGCCAGAATCGGTGTTATATGTTCGAACCTCCTTGTTCCAGTTATCAATCTGGCCGCTGCATTTTGCACAAGCTGCAGCTTCCGAACCGTCTTCAAAGGCTGCCCCACTTAGAGGGCATTGCAGTAATCTAATTTGGAGGTTACCAGAGCATGGACGACTGAAGCTAGGTTATCCCTGTCCAGATAGGGGCGTAGCTGGGCCACCAAACAGAGTTGGTAGAAGGCACTCCATGCCACCGAGGCCACCTGGGCCTCAAGTGACAAAGATTATTTATATACCGCCCCATATCTAAAATAGATTCTGGAACAGCGAACGTAAGAAATCAAAAGAGTAAAACTGCATATTAAAATGGCTCATTTTAAAACAGAACACCGATAAAAACAGTGGCTGGTCAGTTGAGCAATGCTTCCTGGAAAAGAACTGTTTTCAGGAGGGGCTGGAAGCAGCACACTGTTGGCGCCTGCCTGACTTCCAAAGGCAGGGAGTTCCAAAGAAAAGGGGCCACCACACTAAAGGCTCTTCTCCTGGTGGACTCCAACCAGGAACTAGGTCCATGTGGAACCGCCAGGAGCATGCCCTCGGTGAAATTAAACCTCAGTGAAATTAAATGCTGCCATATGCTCAACCAAGTAGAAAATGCTTTTAGCTAGGGTCTTAAAGATGGCTGGATTGAAGAACATAACAACATCAGAAGAGCCCTGCTGGATCAGACTGAGGGTCCATCTAGTCCAGCACTCTGTTCATGCAGTGGCCAACCAGCTGTTGCCCAGGGATCAACAAAGCAGGACATGGTGCAACAGCACCCTCCCCACCCATGTTCCCCAGCAACTGGTGCACCCAGGCTTACTGCCTCGGATACTGGAGGTAGCACACAACCATCAGGGCTAGTAGCCATGGATAGCCTTCTCTTCCAGGAATTTATCCAACCCCCTTTTCAAGCCATCCAAATTGGTGGCCATCACTACATCCTGTGCTGGTGAAGTCCATACTTTAACTATGCGCTGTGTGAAGAAGTACTTCCTTTTATTTATCCTGGATCTCCCACCCATCAGCTTCATGGGATGACCCCATTGGGTTCTAGTATAATGGGAGAGGGAGAAAAATGTCTCCCTATCCACCTTCTCCACACCAGGCATAATTCTGTACACCTCCATCATGTCTCCCCTTAACCTGGGCAACATCTCAAGCTACCCAGGGCAACACGGACCCTTACCTCTTCGTCCTTCATCTTGATCAGCTTCTCCGTTTCGGCATCCGGCGTCGGAAGGGGCAGGATCGGAATGGGGCTTTCTATCCTGTTGTCTTGAGTCAGTTTGCTGAAGCAGTGGGTTAAAGAGAGAAGAAGAGGAACACTTAATCCCAGCTGGACAGGAAGTTGCTCCACAACAACATCATCATATCAGCCTTCCCCATCCTGGGGTGCTCCAGATGTTCTGGATTTCAATGCCCATGAGCCCCAGCCAATATGGCCAATGCTGAAGAATACTGGGAGTTGCAGTCCAAAATATTTGGAAGGCGTTCATTTGGGGAAGGCTGCATTATTATTATTATTATTTATTATTATTTATTTATATAGCACCATCAATGTACATGGTGGTGTACAAAGTAAAACAATAAAATAGCAAAACCCTGCCGCATAGGCTTACATTCTAATAAAATCATAATAAAACAATAAGAAGGGGAAGAGAATGCACCAAACAGGCACAGGGTAGAGTAAAACTAACAGTATATAATTTGAGGACGGGATAGTGTCGCCTTGACAGCGCTAGCACCAACTCACCACTAGATGTCACTATTATTTGCAACTAATTATAATTTGGTTTCCCCCCCCCCCCCGCTCTGTAGCCCACCACAGTGGGCTGTTCGATTGTGCGAACCAAGTCATTGTTTTGTTTTCTAAGAAGCAGCAGAGTATATATAACAGCTGTGTCTGAAAGCTCTGGATCCACGCATACATGTCCACCGCCGGACGGAACAGGACATCTCCAGGGGGACCCACCTGGTCATCTGCTGGATGCATTGTGCTCGGTAGTTCTCGTACTGGACGTCGCAAGTGACGTCCTTCAGGTCGTGCATGTGCGTTCGGATCAGCATGTTCCGGAGCTTGACGAAGTCACAGTGCGCTTGGTTTTCCACTGGGGATGTGGCGCAAAAGAAGAGACAACACTTGAATTTCATATCTGGCGACAGGCAATATTTATTTATTTATTATATATATATCCCACTTTTTTTCCTCCGAGGAATAATAATAATAATAATAATAATAATAATAATAATAATAATAATAAATTTATTTCTAACCCGCCTCTCCATCCTGATCGAGGCAGGGAACAACAAGAAATATAAAATACATAAAATATTAATCAAAACACAGTATACATTGTTAGAACTTCCTAAAAACATACTGAAAGCATCCTAAAAGCATCCTAAAATTCCACTGGATAGGCCTGCTGGAAGAGATCAGTCCTTATAGCTTTCTTAAATGCTAAAAGACTGTGAAGTTGACGGATCTCCTCCGGCAGGCCCTTCCACAGTCTGGGAACAGCAGAGGAAAAGGTCCTCTGGGTTACACCTGTCAGCCTAGTTTTGGCTGGCTGAAGGAAGTTCTTCCCAGAGGACCTGAGTGTGCGGGGCGGATTGTACGGGAGAAGGCGATCCCGCAGGTAGCCTGGACCCAAACCATGTAGGGCTTTAAAGGTGATAACCAACACTTTCTACTTTGCCCGGAAACTAATTGGCAGGCAGTGAAGAGATTTTAAAGCTGGTGTAATGTGGTCACCCCTAGGTGTACCAGTGACCAGCCTGGCTGCCATATTTTGAACTAGTTGAAGTTTCCTGACTAGGCACACAGGTAGCCCTATGTAGAGCGCATTACAGAAGTCGCGCCTCGAAGTTACCAGCGAGCGCCAAGGCGGAGTACGTAATCCTCCTCCTCTCCATGTTATCCTCACAACAAAAATCCTGGGAGGTAGATTGGGCTGAGAGTCTGGGACTGGCCCAAAGTCAGCCAGTGGGTTTCCATGGCTGAGTGGGGACTAGAACCCGGATCTCCCGACTCCCAGTCCAACACCTTAGCCACTACGCCACACTGGCACAATACCTAGGGCCGAAGGTGTGGAGGGAGGAAGAAAAGAAAGATGGAAGGAGTGAAGGAAGGAGGAAAGGGAGGGAGGGAGGGAGGGAGGGAAGGAAGGAAGGAAGGGGAAGGGGAAGGGGAAGGGGAAGGGGAAGGGGAAGGGGAAGGGGAAGGGGAAGGGAAGGGAAGGGAGGGAGGGAGGGAGGGAGGGAGGGAGGGGAGGGAAGGGAAGGGAAGGGAGGGAGGGAGGAAGAAAGGAAGGAAGAAAGGAAGGAAGGAAGGAAGGAAGGAAGGAAGGAAGGAAGGAAGGAAGGAAGGACAAAGAAAAACAAATGGTGCTATAGATTAGGTTCAAATCCCTACTCCGGTATGATCCTCACTGAGTGACCTTTGACAGTGTCCCACCCCCTCTCTTTTTCTCTCTGCTTAACTAACTGATTTCTCCAGTTTGTGGCAAGGATAAAAGGGGTGGCAGGGCGACCCCTTGAGATCAATATAAATGAAATAAGTTTACACACACACACACACACACACACACACACTCTTTAGATTGGGGTGTTGCACTTCCTTCTGCCGAGGGCAAAATTCAATTTCAGAGAACTTCTGCCCGCCATTGAAGAGGTGGGCGCAGCTGAAAACAAAAGAGACCGGGCCAAAACTAAAAATAAATAACTAAAAATAAATACCAGCATCTTTTCAGTTCAATCTCTTCCTGCCATGAAATAAACCTGGAGAGAAGCCTTTCGGTTTTTTGGACTAGGGAAAGAACTTGCATGAGAGCCAAAAAAATTCATTCCCCGCCCCCAGCTACTGTGAGGATGGCAGCTAGACTCAGAGGGAAACGATGATGCCAGCATCTGCGTTAACAACGGAAGTGCTGACGCTGTGCCCCTCCGAGCCCTGATTGCACGATGCCACGGACTTCTCAAAGTCCTCGCGCTCCCAGGAGAGCTGCCTAGCTTTCAAGTCCACGACTTACCTTCCACAATGCCCCACGGGTAGAGGCGGCCCCGTACTCTCTGCCCCTTGGCTTCCACCACCGTGTTACTGCCGATGACCGCGAAAGGCGCACTCTCCTAGAACAGGAGGAGAACGGGAATTCATCACCTGATTTTGGTGGATGGTTTTCATGACGTGTCTTCGTGGTTTTGTTTTCTGATGTTTACCTAATTGATAAAACTCATAGGTGGCCTCGCACACATCACCCACGGTGGGGGCGGGGAATTCATTCCAACTTAGAAACTGCCAAGCTTTCTCCAAATTGTATTCACATCCATTCTTTTGTTACTAATGATGGCACCCATTTGGATGGCTTTAAAAGGGGGTTGCGTAAATTCCTGGAGGCGAAGGCTATCAATGGCTACTATTATTGCATTTGCACTTCTACCCCGCCTTTTCTCCTCCGAGGAACCCAAGGCGGTGTACATAATCCTCCTCCTCTCCACGTTATCCTCACAACAACAACCCTGTGAGATAGGCTGGGCTGAGAGTCTGGGACTGGCCCAAAGTCACCCGGTGGGTTTCCATGGCTGAGCGGGGAAACCGGATCTCCCGACTCCCAGTCCAACACTTTAGCCACTACACCACACTGGCTCTGATGGTTGTGTGCTATCTCCAGTATTCGAGGCAGTAAGCCTGTGTGGAAAATGAAAATAAAAATCCCATTGCTCCTTCCTCACCTTCAACTCTCGATCTTGTTGCTTGAAGTCCTCGTCTTCATCAGAATCGCACTCTGGAAACTGGTAAACTTTAATTCCAAATTTGTCAATCTCTTCCCGGATCTGCAGAAGGCGATCCAGTGGGGCGTCAAATAAAGAAGAAGCACAGACAGACGTTAGCCTTGGCTTGGTCTGGCAAAGGCACGCTTTCAAGGGTCCGCCAAAATGCTTTGCACTCAACATTCCAATAACTTCGGGGGCAAACTCCAGATACAGGCAAAGGCTGCTTGTGTGTTGTAGCCTCTGTAGCCTCCAAATGCTTTGGACTACAACTCCCATCATAGCTGACCTTTGGCCATGCTGCCTGAGGCTGATGGGAGTTGTGAGTCCAAAACATCTGGAGAGAGCAACGAGTCGGGGCAAGTTGGGAATTGCAGGGCTTTTTTTCGGTCGAATCATGCATATACGATTGCGTCCTTAACGAATCAAATTCAGAGCCCCCCTGAATTTTCGGCTCTGCTCACCCGCTCTTTTAGCTTCTTGATCTCGGCGGGAATGAGGCAGTCGGCTTTGGCGATGAGGGGCACGATGTTGACTTTTTCATGCAGCGCCTTCATGAATTCCACGTCGACCGGCCTCAACCTGCCGCAAAGAGAGGGCAAGTAATGAAATCAATCGCCCTGCTTCGTCCGACTCCTCTTCGCAGGGCTGTTATCGGAATTGTTTTTAATATTGTAATTTAAATGGAATATGTCTATATGTGAACCGCTTAGGGATGTTATTATGTTTACCGGTATATAAACGTCACAAATAAAGAAATAAAATAAATAAAGTAGGGGTGGGGGAAGAAGCAGAAGATCAAGAGGTGAAGCGATCATCATTTTCTCCTGCTATGGCAATGGGGACCTCCTTTATCATTTGTGCCAAAGAGAAAGCAATAATAATAATAATAATAATAATAATAATAATAATAATAATAATAATTTCTCACCCGCCTCTCCATTTTGATAGAGGCAGGGAACAACAGTAAATATATAGTCAGTCCTTCTCCAGCTTCATTGGCTGCCAGACCAGATCCGGGCCCGATTCAAAGTGTTCGTATTAACATTTAAAGGCCTAAATGGCTTGGGGCCAGGTTATCTGAAGGAACGCCTCCTCCCACATGTACCTGCCCGGACCCTAAGGTCATCCTCAGGGGTCCTTCTCCACGAGCCCCTGCCAAAGGAAGTGAGGCAGGTGGCTACCAGGAGGAGGGCCTTCTCTGCTGTGGCACCCCGGCTGTGGAATGAGCTCCCTAAGGAGGTTCTCTTGGCACCTACATTATATGCTTTTAGACGCCAGGTGGAGACCTTTTTATTCTCCCAGCATTTTAACAGTCTATCAATAAATTTTAACTTGGTGTTTTAAATTTGCAATTTTGCATTGCTGCTGTTTTTATCTGGTTGAGCTTTTATATTGTATTTTGTACTATGGTTTTATACTGTTGTTTTATACTTCGAATGTTTTTAATTTTTGTGAACCGCCCAGAGAGCTCCGGCTATTGGGCGGTATAGAAATGCAATAAATAAATAAATATAACATATAAAACTGAATTAAGAACATAATATACATTGTTAAAACATCCTAAAAACATTCTAAAACATCCTAAAATTCCCCTGGATAGGCCTGCCGGAAGAGATCAGTCTTGATAGCTTTCTTGAATGCTAATAGACTGAAGCTGCATCAGCATTTGCTTACCCACAATGCACCTGTGAGAGCCCATCTTACCCATGGCCAAAGGGTGAGATGAAGTAGAGGCAGCAGTGCACTCGGTTGTCTTGGATATTCTTCCGATTCAAACCACTCTCATCGCGGAAGTACTGCTCAAACTGCTGGTCGATATAATCCGTGATGGGCTTCCAGCTGGAGCAAAGTGTGGTGAAAAGGGGATGTTGATCAACGGTTTAGATGGTTTGGGAGAAAAAAGATGTTAATATAAATCTTTCGTTCCGTCGTCCGCTCATTGACAGGATTGGATTTTTTCCCAATGGCCTGAATTCGCGCCAATTCGCAGTCACAAAAATGTGCAAATCCTTGAAATGCGCAAATCTGACTGCTACTTTAAGATGATTACCTCAAAGACATATATATCTTAGGGGGCCCAAGTAACACTGGGAAGAAACTTGAAATTTGGCACGCTGATAGGTCTGGCTGTACAATGTACCAGAAAAATCTAAAAACATGAATTTGGGGGGGTTTAAGTATTTTTAAAGAATTTAATAAAAACCTAAGTTTATGCTTACAACTCCCAGCATGCATTGGGTGGAATTCCCAGCATGCCGTGGGTAGGAGGCCAGACTTACTGGTCTTTGGCGGCCATTGTGATTCCTAAAGTCAGTCAACCCAATTCCACATAAAACAGAACAACCCACATAAATGGGATGCATCTATTTGCGGTGCCTCCTCCCACCTGCTATGCGTGGTTTTAAAATCATAACTAGATACAACAGTGTGACTTCAAGGCAGCCCTGGACAGACGTTTGAGGGAGAGAGAGAGAGAGAGAGAGAAAGGAGGAGGAGGAGGAGGAGAAGCCACTATTATTATTATTATTATTATTATTATTATTATTATTTATTTATAAAGCACCATCGATGTACATGGTACTGTACAGATTACACAGTAAATAGCAAGACCCTGCCTCATAGGCGTTTTAAAGTTACCTCACAGGCCTAGGACTGCTCTACTTTACAGGGTTGTCGTGAGGGTAAGAGTAAAAAAAGAAATGAATTTAATTTGTTGAAAGGTTAACTCACAGGCCTAGCACCGGCCTGCTACTTTAAGATGATTACCGCACAGACATATATATATATATTTCTTCAATTCTAAGACACACCCCGTTTTTAGAGATGTTTATATGGGGGGAAAGTGCATCTTAGAATCGAAGAAATACGGGGGTTGAGATTCGCTTCCCGACTATATGTTATTCAGATATTTGGGCAATGCTGGGTATATTTTGAAAACATATTCTTAGGCTTGCATCTTTTTTTAGCTGGCAGAAAGGGTGTCGTGAGTCCTGACTGTTTTTGAAGTTTAGACAGCTGCTCCAGCCAAGGCATGATGGGGGGTGTAGGCATTTCAGGTAAAACAAAAAATGCGGTTTATCACAAAACTCTAATTTAAAATACAGTTCTTATTAAGACAATTTTCCATTTATTGTAACGAAACAATTTACTAACTCAACCAAACTAAAAAAAAAAACACCAACCAACCTAAAGATGAATAAGTTGCAGAGAAATTTATTATTTATCAAATAAATGCTATAAACATTATTCACGGACCCGAGCAACGCCGGGCATGCAGTAATAATATATTTATTGTTTTATATTGTTGTATAATGTTATCTGCACACTGCCCTGAGATCCTTGTGATATAGGGCAGGATACAAATGTTTTAATAAATAAAAATAAATAAATAAACGTCTTGGAACGTCTAACCCTGTGCCCATAGACACTTCCATTGGCACCCACCCAGTTCTTTGATCCTCTGCGTTTCCATTTTGTTTTTTAGATTTCATTAAATAAGGAGGCCGACATGCTGCAAAGTGACACTTCAGCCTGCAGAGCCATCTTTATTTCCCAGAATTATCCTGGGCCCCACGTGGCACTTTTGGCCAAGTCCCTTGTCTCCTGAGTCTCCTCAGTTTGCTTTCTGTGAAATGGGCATTGTAGCAGACAACTGCGGGGTCAACAGAGTGCTTTTGTGTTTTGGAACTCAGCTCCCCATCTCTGCCTTGTTCTTCACTTCTTGGGCAAACTGGGTAGTCTTCAATCGTAGTCCTACGTAGACTAATCCCATTGAAATGAATGGGTCTACTCTAAGTAGGACTAACGTTGGATGTTGCCCAGATGGTTTCTTTTAGCCTTGTGGTTTGTGGGTGGCCCCACCCACCACAGCAGCCATTTTATGAATGGGCAGGTCGCCCCGCAGCAGCCATTTTGTGAGAGCGCCTGCAACATTCTCTCAAAACTCCAAATGTGCCCACCGGCGGCACGCCCACCCAAAGGATTGGGCAGCTTTTGATCCAGTCCAGCCCTACAGCTAGGCAAAAGTTGAAAGCGGTTTCAAACTTGGCTAAGCGTCCGCGTTCCAAAGGGGTAGGGATCTCTGACCAGGAATTCCTTGCACCCTCAGAAAGCCACAGCTCCCAGGGTTCTTTGGTGAAAACCACAAGGGTTCACCCAGCTGAAGTTTGGCCTGGCAGATGGAAGATGAGTCAGATAAAAGAGAGGGATGGGTAATTAGAGGGAAGTCAGGCCAGGCCTCATAATTTACCCCTACGGCCGAAGCAGCTAGTTGAGGCAGGGGAGAATGACTCACCACTCAGTATTGTTAACGGCATCTCCAAAACCCGGGGTGTCGACTATCGTTAGCTTGAGCTTTACTCCCTTCTCCTCGATGTCCACTGTGTGTTTCACAATCTCTACTGTCTGACTGATTCTTTCTTAATATACGAAGATAGAAGAAAAATAATAACAGAGGTTAGCATCCGAGAGGGCTTCCCCCAGACCCAAATCACCTTTGCTATTTATAGGGTGACCAACTGTCAGGATTTCCCCGGATTTGTCCTGGTTTTTGTTCTTTCCATGGTGTCAGGGGGGATTTTCTATCATTTTCAATAATGTCCTGGAATGACACACCTTCCCCTTTAAGGCTGCCATTAGCATGGCAGGAGGGAGTGACATGCTTTCTTGAGGCACATCATTCCCCCACCCCGAGCTCCAATTGAGGTCTTAAAGGGGAAAGTGGGTCATTCGTGGACATTATAGAAAAGGCCCCAATTGGAGTGGATGGTGGTGGTGCAGAATGAAATCCTTTCCCCTCCTCCGCTCCAATCGGGTTCTTTAAGGTGGCGGGGGAATAACGTACTTTCTGCAGGACTCAGAAAGCTGCTTCCCCACACACACACTAGGTGTCCTCTTTTTTGGTTTCCCAAATATGGTCACCCTACTATTTAGGATCCATCTCCAGCCCCCGCCCCTCCTCTCCTCCCCAAAAAATGATTCTAGGAGCTGAAACGCCTCTTTCTGAGGCTTCACCTTCAGCCACAAATTCACACGGCGGCTTTAAAGCGAGTCACCGTCTCTTGGTCTTTCGGTCTTTCCCCTGCGAAATCTGTACAATGGGGCTAATGTAACTGGCCTATTTGATTTATTTTGGCAGAGCTGGAGAAAGGAAGAATCCCAATTGGTCCAGGATTCCACCTGACGTGTCAGTACGTGCAGTGGTTCCCACAGCCACCAAATATACAGCTGGCAAGGGGCGTGGCCAGGACATGCAGCAGCAAGGTGAGGATGGTTGTGTATAGGCCCCACCCACTCAGGAACATTCCCCAAGGCTCCTCTGCCTAAGGAAGAATCCTGATTGGTCCAGAATTCCTCCTCACATGGAAGGAAGCCCACATACACAGGTACCTCCCCCCCCCCAAGGGGTAACCCCCAAGACAGAACAACAACAAGATACTAAATCTTAACTAAACACTATGGATATGGAACAGCGCCACCTCTTGGCTGGAGGTGTGCCTTATGCAAACATGATGTTACCCTCTGCGTTGAGAAGCTTCCGGTCTTTGTAGAGGTCTGTCAGGAACAGGCTGTTCACCAAGGTAGATTTACCCAGGCCCGATTCTCCTGAGACACAAAACACAAGCACTGGGTTAGAGGACTTCCTGGGATAAGCTTTTTGATGCTGAATCCCACGACGATGCATTTGTGACCCCTTCTGGAATGGCACGCAGGAGTTACATTTTGTTCCGCAAGCAGGAGATGTTCTCATTCGGAATGTCCTTGGACTGACGGAGCCTCTTGGCTCTTTCCGTCTATTCTTCGATGCTCCAAGAAAATGCTCTTACATTGGAAAAGGATTCAGACACACTGGGCCCATTCAGAAGACACCTTAAACCATGGCTTTAACCACGGTGGTTAAGCCAGAAAGCCAGGTCAGTGTTCAGAAGACACCTTAAACCATGGCTGTAACCACAGTGAAGAAGGCTTTTTGCTTTATTCACCATAGTCAAAGCCAAGGTTCAAGGTGTCTTCTGAACACAGCCCAGCTTTCTAGCTTAACCACCATGGTTAAAGCCATGGTTTAAGGTGTCTTCTGAATGGGGCCAATGAAGTCTCCACTGGGGCATTAATGTGAATGAGGAGACACACACCGTAAGGCTAAAGGCAGAGGAGTCAAGACATACTTAGAAAGAGCCCCCCACTCCCCAAGAATGGCAGGGCTCAATCGTGGAGCATGTGAAGATCAAAAAGGACCCCTCCAAACATGTACAAAGTGCCTTCCCTTGCTAGTGATTAGGTCCAGCTTGCTTCCGCCCATCACATGCTAGAATGCAGGGAGTTAGATCCCAAAGTCTTGGGGGGAAATTCGGAGATGCAAGAAATTTACCTGGGCAAATTCAGCCATGGCAGTGAAGAGCAGTGGGAGACACAGAAAAGATGAAGAGGTCCACGTGCCATATATTCCCCACCCGGGTGTAGCAGAATGTGCTCTAACTTGAGCTTCATTCATCTGAATTAACATTTTTATAAGCAACAGAGATGGAATCAAGGTCATGTCAATACCAGGCGTGGACAATTACGCCCTCCGTGCTCACCTTGGTGAGCATGGCACAGCCCTCTGGCGAGCGTGTCCATGACAAAGCCTTCTTCCCAGCTTGGAAGCTGCAAAGGGAGGCAGGGATAAGTCCTGCAATTGAGGGGGGGCGTATGAAAGCATCCAGGAGAGAGAGGGGGTGTGGACAGGAGGCTCTAAGCACCACCGCTAAGCATCAGCAGAAGCTTGCGGGCTGTCGATGACGATGATCAGGGATCTGGAAACAAAGCCCTAAGAGGAGAGACTGAAAGAACTGGGCATGTTTAGCCTGGAGAAGAGAAGACTGAGGGGAGACACAATAGCACTCTTCAAGGACTTGAAAGGTTGTCACACAGAGGAGGGACAGGATCTCTTCTTGATCCTCCCAGAGTGCAGGACACGGAATAATGGGCTCAAGTTACAGGAAGCCAGATTCCAGCTGGACATCAAGAAAAACTTCCTGGCTGTTAGAGCAGTACGACATTGGAACCAATGACCTAGGGAATGACCTAGCTCTCCTACACTAGAGGCCTTCAAGATGCAGTTGGACAACCACCTGCCAGGGATGCTTTAGGGTGGATTCCTGCATTGAGCAAGGGGGGGGGGGGTTTGGACTCAATGGCCTTATAAGCCCCTTCCAACACTACTATTCTATGATTCTAGTATTCTGCAAATATAAAGAAAATTCTGTCAAGTTACTCGGTAAGAAGTAGTACTGTTAAATAACTTTAACACATAACTTGCTATCAGTATTTCTTTTTTAGCTCTTTCGCAATGATTCGTTGCACACACCCTTGGAACCCCTGCCCACAACATTTCTGGAGAAAGGCCAAGTGAATTGTCTCTTGACTGGGCTCCTGCAAACACATCCTAGCTGCTCTGGGCATTATGAATAAATACTTCACTGTGCAAGGGGGGGGGATGAGAGTTCTACACCAAGGAAACCCACTTTGTATCAAAAACTTCATGCACACTGTATGCTATCCTTGTGTTCATCATTTAAGCATTTTGACAACTGTAAATGTTAGCCCAATAGGCTGAACTAGAGGGTTTGGGTATTAAAAGAATGTCTTTGCACTCAGAGAAGAGGACATCAGGAAAAACTTCCTGGCTGTTAGAGCAGTACGACATTGGAACCAATGACCTAGGGAATGACCTAGCTCTCCTACACTAGAGGCCTTCAAGAGGCAGTTGGACAGCCATCTGTCAGGTAGGCTTTAAGGTGGATTCCTGCATCGAGCAGGGGGTTGGACTCGATGGCCTTGTAGGCGCCTTCCAACTCTACAATTCTATGACTTCTCTTTCCCATGGGTGGTTTCAGAAACGCCCCCATCCTGGCTTTCCTGCAGGGAAACTTGGGTGGGGAGTCCTTGGCTGTTGAGCCCATGCCTCCCTCATGACTCCCACCTGCCTTCCGCCAGCAGGCGATAGCGGGGAAACCGACAGCCAGAAGGTCTGGCATGGCTGGCAAAGACAGCTCCAAATTGCAGACCTCTGTTCGATCCACAGAAGACTCTCATAACAACACAAGAGTCCAAGGAGGAACCAGGAGGAATCCTCACCTGCCACCATGAGGGTGAAATCGAAGCCCTTTTTCACAGATTTCCGGTGCACCTGGTTGGGTAGGGTGGCAAACCCCACATACTGCTTTTCGTGGTCCTGCAAGAAGCAGATAAGCAGCCATTGGTCACAGAAGATACAGGATTGTGTTACATCGTTGGTAAGTGATGACAAGAGAAGGTAAGTGACGGAGAGAGAAAGGAAACTTCTCTTTCACAGAATGCATCATCCACATTTGGCCACAGAATGTATCATCCACATTTGACCTTTGCTGCCACGGCACGTGGCTGTGGCCACTGACTCAAATGGGCCTTAAGGGGAGTTAAAAAATATTTGCAGAGAAGAGATCTATCAACTGGTATTAAATTGTTCTTGTTTTTTAAAATCATTTCTCTTAGCTGACTTGCAGAGACTGTAGTCGAAAGTGCAGAGCATAAATACATTAAACAAAATAAAATGCATTTATTTATTTATTCGTTCATTCATTCCACATCTGTAATTGCCAAGAGGCAAAGCTGGGCAGTTCACAACAGTTAAAACCATAAAATACAACCGCATGACAAAACACAAATAATAATTAAAAAAACACTTTTAAACGTTTAAAAACTATAGTATAAAATCAATGTCAAAACCAGCAGCAGCATAAAGATCTAAAAATACAAGAACAGATTTAAAACAATAAAAACTGAAGGACTTAAAATGAACGGCTCGAATGATAAGAACTTCTGGAACAATGTATCCGAAGACTAGGCTTGAAGTTAGGAACCAAGTTACTCCTGAGCTCTGTACAACACATGAACACCATTCTATTCACACAGTGGCCAAGCAGATGCCTACAGGAAAACCACAATCAGAACTTGAGTGCAACAGCCTCTCCTCCTCCCTCCCAATCCCCTTTCCTTTTGTGTCATGTCTTTTAGATTGTAAGCCTGTGGGCAGGGACTGTCAAGAAATACTTTTGTAAGCCGCCGTGAGGGCCTTTTTTGGCTGAATGGCGGCATAAAAATCCTTAAATAAATAAAAATAAATAAACAGCACCCTCCCACCCATGTTCCCCAGCAACTGGTGCACACAGGCTTACTGCCTCTGAAACTGGAGGGAGAACATATTATAGAGCTGGAAAAAATGCAGAAAAGGGCAACTAAGATGATGAAGGAACTGAAGCATCTCCCCAATGAGGGAAGGTTACATCAACTGGGATTGTTTAGCTTGGAAAAGAGGAGGCTCAGGGGAGACATGATAGAGGTGTATTATTATTATAATAATAATAATAATAATAATAATAATAATAATAATAATAATAATAATAATAATATCTTGCTCGCCTCTCCATTTTGATCGAATAAAATTATGTACGGTGTGAAGATGGCGGATCAGGAGACATTTTTCTCCCTCTCTCATAATACTAGAACCCAGTAGGGTCATCCCACGAAGCTGATTGGTGGGAGATTCAGGACAGATAAAAGGAAGGACTTCTTCACACAGCGCCTAGTCAAATTATGGAACTCACTACCACAAGATGTAGTGATGGCCACCAATCTGGATGGCTTCAAAAGGGGGTTGGTTAATTCCTGGAGGTGAAGGCTATCCATGGCTACTAGCCCTGATGGTTGTGTGCTATCTCCAGTATTCGAGGCAATAGGCCAGTGTGCACCAGTTGCTGGGGAACATGGGTGGGAGGGTGTTGTTGCACCATGTCCTGCTTGTTCATCCCTGGCCACTGGCTGGTTGGCCACTGTGTGAACAGAGTGCTGGACTAGGTGGACCATTGGTCTGATCCAGCATGGCACTTCTTCTTATGTTCTTATCAGGGCTAGTAGCCATTGATTGCCTTATCCTGCAGCAATTTATCCAACCCCCCTTTTAAAGCCATCCAAATTGGCGGCCATCACTACATCTTATGATAGCAGATTCCATAGTTCCCATAATTCCACAAACACCCAGGTTCCTTGCCAGTACTCCAGTTACGATGGAAACGCATTTTTGCAATGACCAAGGAGGAATACAGGTATAATGGTGGTATAAAATCCGCAGCTAAAAGCTAGTCGAGACCAAAAATTGCTTCTAACAGCCTCCTCACCATGCTAAAGGGCTAAGAAGGGCTAAAATACGAAACGCAAAGCTACCGTCTCCTCAGTGTTTACTTTGGCTTCAGAATGAGGCAGGCCACTTCCTGATGGCCTCAGGGGTAGGGCTGGGGAGGCAGACAGGAGCTTCATGGGCCTACTTCTGCCCATGGAATTCCAAATTTACTCAGCAGACAGTCTCTGAATGCACCATTCATAGCTCTCGAGAATTCGAGGAGGTCCCGTTGGCCGCTCTCTGCTCCTGCTACACAGAGGCTTCTTTCTCCATCATGGCTGGGTTTTTCCAATATCTTCTGAGCTTGCGTCCCACCCAAGTGTCTCCATCCATCATTCCTCCACTTCCTCAGTTCCAAAGTTTAGGAAATGGGCCTTGGTAAATGGACAGGGCTGGCTCTAGTGGGTGGCATAATTGGGCATTTGCCAGGGGGCCCAAGACCAGCTGAGGGCCCATCAGCCTAACCATTCTACCCTTTCCACTTGGCACACCATATCCAAGAAGAATTCTCCATTTGCATGTTCCAGGTTAGGGAGGCCCGACGCCCCCCTCCCCAACCTTAAAGCCAGCACGGCAAACAGACTCTAAAGATGGACATGCAATGTTTACTTTCTGAAATCTGTACAAAGAGGACATGACATTTCAAACAACTCTAGAGCTCAGATCTGCCTGTGGGTGTGACTGAGGAAGCTGATTTATGCTGAGTCAAACCAGTGGGCCATTTAGCACACCCCCAAATTCTGGGAAGGGGTGAGAATTTCAGAGAAATTTCTCAGCGGGGTGGGAAACGAAGAGGTGGGTCTAGTGTCAACACATGGCAACTGTGGGCAGCTGCCAGTGCCTCACTGCCCCCAACAGGGTCCACCAGCACTAACATATCTCCCTGGTCCTCCATGCCAGGAAGCTGGGTCTGCTAGCCTCCATTTTGATTTCCCATAATGCCCCAGAGTGATACAAGGTCAGACGGTTTCACTAACGTTTAGGAGATTTCGACATTCTTGTAATTCGAAAACATTGTTTCAGGTCCTACCCTGTAGAGCATGGGTTTGAATCTTGTAGCATTCCAGCAGTGGTTGGACTCCAACTCCCATCAGCCCCATCCAGCATAGTCAGGAATGATGGGAATTAGAGTCTAACAACGTTCCTAGTATTATATATAGGAATCACTCCTGGTTTTAGTTCTGCTGTGGGTGATATTTTAAAGTTTTCAAATTCGATTTTTAAACTTTTCAATTTTGCTTTTAAACTTTTCAAATTTGTTTTAGGTTTAAATTGTAAATCCCCTTGGGGCTCCCATTTGGGCCAAAAGGTGACTCATACATTCATAAACAAACAAAGCAAACATCTGGAGGGCCACAAATTCCCCCGGCCACCACTTTGGTTGTAGAGCAACAACAGAGAACAAGTTTGCTCCAACATCTGGACTCTTAGGAATTGACTGGGCTCTTATTTCATTTATGCTGCAATGGGCCTGTCCAGCAATGGCTTCAGAAACAGGGGCGTGAAAGCAAAGAGGCTGTAAAATACTTCTTTTCATCAAGTTAAGACTTTTTAACAGAATGTAAATGTTTGCAGCCTGAACTTCTGCATGCTTGCTCAGAAGGAAGCAAGAATAGAACTGCATCCTTGGTAACAACCACTACAACAAGAGAGGCAGTGTGGTGTAGTAGTTAGAGTGTTGGACTTGGGAGACCTGGGTTCTAGTCCCTGCTTGGCCATGGATGCTCACTGGGGGACTTTGGGCCAGTCACTGACTCTCAACCTAACCTACCTGGCAGGGTTGGCTGCGGAATGCTGCAAGTTGTAAGACTTTTTTTTTCCTAACCGTGCATAGGATTATGCTCTTAGAATAAGGGGAGAAATGCACAGAAAAGCCAGGAAGCCACCAAACCATCGGCACTAGGGGAAAGGGGGTGTGGCCAGGGAAAGGCAGTGTGGCCAATTAGCAAACCCCAGAGGGCCGAACTGAGACCCCAGCTGGTCCAGAGCGGCCAATTGGCCTGGGGTTCAACACCTCTGAAATAGGGATTCTTCCCTGCTGGATAAGGACAGCTGCAGCGCACGCATGATGTTTCATTTGAAATATTATCAGCCACCCTTTTCCCGTTACATTTTATCTTCTCACGCCAAGGCCGGTACGCCCGGTGGCCCTCAAGGGCAACATTGTCAATGGGTTGGAGAGTGGTGGTTGTTTTTAGACAGTGCAGCCTCAGTGTTAGAAACGCTAGAGATGATTCAGTTTTTAAATCAGTTCCCTTCCCTGATTTGGCAGTAGAGGCTGGTGGCTCCGACAACAGCAGGGGCAGTAAATCTGCCCCGAGTTTTAGTCAGAACTGATCAACTGATCAAGTAGTAGATGATAGCGCTTCTCTGCTTGGTGTGCTGTTGCCAGTCAGAGCTGGGAACACGGGTCTAGATGGCCAAATAGTCTGAGCTGGTATCAGTGGAGACTATTGGTACCTCTGATGCCAGTTCCAGATTTCAGTCAGAACTCTAACGGAGCTATCCAAGGTGTGAAGGACCTTGGAAAGCTCCTTTAAAGTTCTGACTGGTTCTCACTAAAACCCAGAGTGGATTCACAGCCCCACCGGCATCGGAACCACTGATCTATACACATTAGGGAATCAGCAATTATCTAGAAAGGTGGTGGGATTTCCCTCGCTGGAGGTCTTTAAGGAGCAGCCAGACAGCCATCTCTTGAGGAGGCTCTAGGCCTTGATTTCCAGCATTGTGCAGGAACTTGGACTCCCTAGTTCAGGGATGCGGAAATTTTGAGCTTGTAGGAACTACTTTGTTGTTGTTGTTTTACTCCTGAGGTTATCTGAAGGAACGCCTCCTCCCATATGTACCTGCCCGAACCCTAAGGTCATCTTCAGGGGTCCTTCTCCATGAGCCCCTGCCAAAGGAAGTGAGGCAGGTGGCTACCAGGAGGAGGACCTTCTCTGCTGTGGCACCCCGGCTGTGGAATGAGATCCCTAAGGAGGTTCGCCTGGCACCTACACTATATGCTTTTAGACGCCAGGTGAAGACCTTTTTATTCTCCCAACATTTTAACAATCTATAAATTTTAAATAACATGGTTTTAAATTTGTCATTTTGCATTGCTGCTGTTTTTATCTGGTTGAGCTTTTATATTGTATTTTATATTATGGTTTTATACTGTTGTTTATACTTTGAATGTTTTTAATTTTTGTCAACCGCCCAGAGAGCTCCGGCTATTGGGCGGTATAGAAATGTAATAAATAAAATAAAATAATAAAATAAAACCCGGAAGTCCACGAATCAGCTGCCACATCTCATGAGCCACACACCATCTCTACCAGCCAGATGTTTTGAACTACAGGCCCCATAATCCCTGACCGCTGGCCGCAGCTTGCTGGGCGCTACACATGAAGGGAATGCTGAACAGCTCTCCCTGCTACACGGGAAAGTAACAACCAATAAGAAAGCCCAGACAGGTACAAAAGAGAGACATGGAAGAGAGGAGGAGAAACCAGGAAAGATGGTAACCAAACCGCAAAACACCAGGAAAAAATGGACAAAGATGGTTTCTCCACCACCACTCTGTGCTTTTCAACTGCTTCTACATTCCTGACGTGTGGGCCTCCTCAGATTTTTTTGAAAATACTTTGTACATGTGCACTCCCGCATTTTAAACTTACTTAAACCATAGCACCATCGTAACGGCAGTTCTAAAATGGAGTTTGCTTCCTCTGCCCTGATGCTCAACATATTTATTTAGGAATAAACCATTGTTTTGTTGTAGACAAAGATAATCTATATATGTTTTTAATGAATGTAAGAAAATGGGCATTTGTAACCATGTAAGAGCCACCTTGCTGGCCATACCCTTGATCATAACACCAGGGTTTTTAAAAATAATAATAAGAAGAAAGGTAATTGTGAGAGCCGCATCAGCCCCAGTAAATCCTACTATTTCATCATAGGTCCCCACTAGGCCCCAATGTTCAGTCCAATGTGTGCACCCCTGGGATTAAAGGGCCCTTCGCCCCTTCATCACACTTCTGACGCCTTCCTTTCTGTCAAACGCTTTGGATGACCGGCGAGGCATAGAACAAGGAGGCCTCCTGAGACGCGCCATGTAAATTCTAGCCGCCTGCCATCTGTCTCGTTCTTAGCAGGCAACTTTTGTGGCTCTCTCTAGCCTCTGGACCACAGCCTCCAGCCAAACCGTTCTCCGTCTGGCTACCTCCGTCGGGCCTCGATAGCATTCTATAGGAAAGCTAGACTCAAACCAAAGCAGCCAATGACAAAAGGCAGGAAAGCTATTGTCCACCTCCCACCCAATTCCCGGCGTGCAGCGAATCCAAATTAAATGCACACGCATCGTCCATTCCTGTTTCGCACGCCGGTGAACATCAAACGCCCTGACACCAATATATGCATATAACACACATACACACACACACATAATAGTTGCCCCCAATTGGCTCAGAAACACACACTCATAACCCTATCTCTCTACGCATGAATGTCCACACACACACACACACACTCATTCACCATCCCCACATCACCTGAGTCCGTCCAGCTATAGTGTGCAAATGATATGAAAACACACCACTGGTCAGGATCCCCCACAGCAGAAGGAAACAGAGAGAGGGGAACCAAGTCACACACACACCCCACACACACATATATACACATGATGGCTGATGAAATGGTTGCCAGTTAAATAACACACACGCAGGGGAAGCCATTCAAGCATGGCGTGCATGCGTGTGTGTGCCCGTGTACGTGTGCATTTTATTTTATTTTTCCCACCCCCGTTAACCTCAACCAACCTGAGCAGCAGAGAAAGCCCTTGGCTAGGACAGGAACACAGACACAGGCTGGGATTTCAGGGCTTGCCTTTTACAACCCATCACCGCTCCGTCCGTGCTGCCCACCCTCCCCGCGTCCCAAATTCCGGGCCTTGAGCTCTTTCTCTTTTTTTTTTAATTTCCTCTCTCCTTACCGGCTTCTTTCTGCCGTTCCGCCCTTCGGGAGTCTCTTCCTGAGCGAAGTGCTTCGCCTCGGGCACCATGCCTGCCTGCCTGCCTGCCTGCCTGTTCACCCCCCTTCCTCCCGCTCGGATATTACTATAAATATATCCCTGTACCTTCAGCTTGGCGGAATGACTTCGCTGGGTCTGAGTCCGGGGCGAAAGCAGCCTCTCTACTAATCGCTCCTGAATAATGATTGAATCCATAATAACCAACGGCAGGCCAGAGCGGGAGTCACCATCGGCCAAAATAAAGAGAAAGCCCAACCCATATGCTCCCTCCCAGCTTTGACTAAATCCATAAGGCCACCCCCGCCCACACACACACACACAGAGAGAGAGCCTGGGCCTTTTCTGCAAGGCACAGAGCTCCAGGAACAGCCAGCTGGCTAGAATTTCCTGTGCTTCCTTTGCAGCCTTGCTCACAGCAGAGGGTGGAGCAGGAAAACTAAGTGAGGGGGACACAGACATCTGCAGCTGAGAGACGCTTCGCAGGTGATATTTCACACCCAGAGAGAGAAAGAGGACGCTAACAGCAGCGTGGTGCAATGGTTAGAGCGTGCTGGGCAGAATTTGGACAGAAGAGCATTTTGACCAAAAAGGCCCAGGTTCAACACAGTGGCACCGCTGGGATAGCAATGCCCAAGGGCTACACTTCCCTGAGGGACGGAGAGATTGGTAAAACCATAAAATCCACAACCGTAAAATTACCTAACTGTATCACGGGATGCAGAGCTCTACTCCTCCCTGTTTCCTTTTGTGCTGAATTTGCGCAATTTGCTCGGGAATTTGCGTAAATTGTGGAACCCATGGGGGGAAATGCACAAAATGTCAGGAATCTCCCATCACGGCTAGCAGCCATTGATAGCCTTCGCCTCCAGGAATTTATCCAACCCCCTTTTAAAGACATCCAAATTGGTGGCCGTCACTACATCTTGTGGTAGTGAATTCCATAATTTAACTATACTATGTGTGAAGGAGTACTTCCTTTTATTTGTCCTGGATCTCCCACCCATCAGTTTCATGGGACGACCCTGAGTTCTAGTATTTTGAGAGAGGGAGAAAAATGTCTCCCTCTCACATTCTCCACACCAGGCATAATTTTGTACACCTCTATCAGGTCTCCGCTTAGCCTCCTTTACCTGCTAAAAAGACACCAATTTAAAACAATAAAACCTGAACACAATTAAAAACAAGAACATTAAAAAAAAAAGTAAAACATTTTTTAAGAAATCCTAAAGAGAGCAAGTCAGATGAACAGAATGTTAACCCTTTGAGAATTTGTCCTCACGTGACAAGGACAGTGATTTTGAGCAGGAAATTGGAAGGTCTGGAGCACATGTATTTTTGACAGTCATCTGGAAATTAAGATGGATAGACAGACAGATATAGTGGGTTCGCACAACATGCTGACCCACACTCGATGGTTGAGTGTGGGTTGTTGTTGAACATGGGTTGTTTGTTGAATTGTCCGTTAGTGTGTTGTCTGAACTCAGGACGTTTTCCACACAGTGGCTTGTAAACCATGCAGTGTGGGTTGTTTTTCTCAAACAATCTACCTAGAGCAGGGGTCCCTAACCCCCGGGCCACGGACCAGTACTGGTCTGTGGCCTGTTAGGAACCCGGCCACGCAGGTGAGCTGCTTTCACACCCCCACCCGCACCCCAGCGTACCTGGACGCAGGGCGCCATCTTGCCTGCCCAGCCAAAGCAAAGCCAGGACGCTGAGGTGGGGCGGGCGGCTTTGGAACGGCGCACCCAGCTGGAAGCCACTCTGGGAGAGTGAATTCCGGGCGCGCCATTCCGAAGCCGCCCGCCCCAGCGTCCTGGCTTTGCTTCGGCTGGGCGCCCACCCAGCCGAAGCGAAGCCAAGGTGCTGGAGTGGGGGGGAGGCTTCCCAAAACCATCTCCTCAACCCCCCCTCCAGTCCGTGGAAAAATTGTCTTCCACGAAACCGGTCCCTGGTGCCAAAAAGGTTGGGGACCGCTGACTTACAGAATCCATGGTTTGTTGTTTGGTTGTTGAGGGTAGTTAACAAGCCACTCTGTGGAAAACACCCTGGGTTCAGACAACACACTAACCATGCTTCAACAACAGCCCACACTCAACCACTGAATGCGGATTTGTGTCTTGTGTGAACAGCCCCAGTGAGAAAGAAATGGTGTCTATTTGCAAATCAGGCCCAGGTGGGAGTTTCAGGAGCATTCTAGATCCAACAGTACCCCATACAAGAATTTCATTAGGCCAGCCTTCTGCAACCTTGGCCTTCAACTTCCATCATCCCCAGCCAGCTTGTCCATTTGTCATGCTCTTTGAGAATGATGGGAATTGTAGTCCAACACATTTGGAAGGAAACAGGCTAGGGAAGGTTATAAATTTATTAGGTTATAAATCTAATGGACTCAGACAGCTATGTGAATACATCTGTGATGTCTCTCAGCAACTACTCCACTTTGGGACGTTCCTCAGCCTTCTTTGACTTGGCTAACTTGGCTGCTCAGTAACCTGGCCAAATCACAGCCTTGACGCCGAGACAGCCTGTGAGTTCGAGTCTCGTTGAAACTACGACAGGCGTTTTCCTAACAGCCTCGATCGTCCAAACCAAACATAATAAATCAATCCGTTCCAGAGCCTGCCTCACCAACGAATGCACAGAAAAAGAGACATTAAAGAAAGAACAGACCTAAACAAGATACACATTCAACCTCAGAGTGTAATGAGGATCTGTCTGGCTTCTCCCACAAAGACTTTTTTACTGGTGCATTGTGGGAAAAGCAAGATGGCATCCAGAAAGCGCCAAGGGCCCGAAGCAACACAAAAAGTTACCTGCTGCTAAGAGGCAAATTTGGCCTTCCAGGGCTCCCCAGAGAGCCACGCCTCCTTTCCTTGGTCCCGCCCCCTTTACCCCTGGCCACCAATTGCCCAGCTTTTGTGTAACTCCCAGCACCGCCACTTCTAAAAGCTGGAAGGTCTTTACTAAGGCTTCACTACTGGCAGTAAGAGCATTAAGGTCACTCAAATAGGCAGGCTATTTTGGTGTTTTGGCCAGAGAGTGAATCTGGGGCTTTCCCCATGCACATAGAATCATAGAATCATAGAATAGCAGAGTTGGAAGGGGCCTACAAGGCCATCGAGTCCAACCCCCTGCTCAATGCAGGAATCCACCCTAAAGCATCCCTGACAGATGGTTGTCCAGCTGCCTCTTGAATGCCTCTAGTGTGGGAGAGCCCACAACCTCCCTAGGTAGCTGATTCCATTGTCGCACTGCTCTAACAGTCAGGAAGTTTTTCCTGATGTCCAGCCGGAATCTGGCTTCCTTTAACTTGAGTCCGTTATTCCGTGTCCTGCACTCTGGGAGGATCGAGAAGAGATCCTGGCCCTCCTCTGTGTGACAACCTTTCAAGTATTTGAAGAGTGCTCTCATGTCTCCCCTCAATCTTCTCTTCTCCAGGCTAAACATGCCCAGTTCTTTCAGTCTCTCTTCATAGGGCTTTGTTTCTAGACCTCTGATCATCCTGGTTGCCCTCTTCTGAACACGCTCCAGCTTGTCTGCGTCCTTCTTGAATTGTGGAGCCCAGAACTGGACGCAATACTCTAGATGAGGCCTAACCAGGGCCGAATAGAGAGGAACCAGTACCTCACGTGATTTGGAAGCTATACTTCTATTAATGTTAATATCTACTCTACCTCTCAACTAGCCCACAGGATTTCTACAGAAAGGCTCTCTCTTCCATTATGAGCATTCACAGATTGGGAATGTCAAGGCAATGAGAATGGAGCCCTGCCTTTCTTTAGATGTAACAAGCGGGACCTGCAAAACAAAACAGTCGCAAATGTATCCTCATCTCTTAATAGAAGTTCCCAGCCGGCCATGCCCTTCTCCAGTACTCCATTCCAATTTGCGCATTCATTTTTCTTTCTTTCCCAACTGCCACTGCATATCCCATAACTACTGGGTGTGCTCAGTCTTCACAGGGCTGGTTTTTGGAAAGTTCTGCTCCATTAGGTTTTGCACCAAGATTTTGCCCAAAGCCCTTTTCCAATACTCCATTACATTTTGCACATTTTTTTTCTTTCCCAACCGACGCTGAATATTCCATGGCTACGGAGCATGCTCAGTTCTCACGGAGCTGAATTTTGGAAGGTTTTGCTCCATTACACTTTTTCTTGCTTTCAGTTCCCCCAAGCATGTCAATATCCCCCTCTTGTTTCACACCAACCTAGTTTTCGGCTCTGTTTCCATCAGCACTGCCAACCCGCGTTTGCTATTGGAGGGATTACTCCCAGCTTATGAGAAGTCGTCTATAACAAACTGAATTTTATAAGGTGCGAATGGAGACTGTTGAAGGGATCGGAAGAACAGAAAGCCCAAAACGCCAGCAAAATTGTCTTTCCTGACAACACATCATCAAGGAAGTTAAAAATAGACTTTTTATATAGAACTAGAACGGCTGTTCAGAAATCAGAATGGGAGGGGAGCTGGGAAATGTTCCAAGAGCCAGAAACTTCCGTTTGCATGACAGCTGTTGCATCACATAATTACCCTCTCCCGATTCACAGCCCCAAACAGCTTGGTTGAATTACAACAGTTTTGGAAGCTGGGATTTGCTGAACTGTGCTCTGAAAATACCTGCCCCTTTGGGGATGCTCTAAACTTCAATCTTCTGAATTAATGGGGGGATATATACATTGTCTCCTGCCCCCCATCAAATGCTGCTGCAGGGATCGCAAATTTCTCATGATTTGGGCCACGATCTGGTACAGCCTCGTGTGGCGCAGAGCGGTAAAGCAGCAGTTTCTGCAGCTGAAACTCACCCCACAGCCTGAGTTCGATCCCAGTGGAAGCTGGTTTCAGGCAGCCAGCTCAGGTCGACTCAGCCTTCCATCATCCCGAGGTCGGCAAAATGAGTACCCAGTTAGCTGGGGGAAAGGTAATAACGGCCGGGGAAGGCAACGGCAAACCACCCCACTATAAGGCCTGCCAAGAAAATGTCAGCGAAAGCTGACGTCCCTCCAAGCGTCAGTAATGACTCAGTGCTTGCACGAGAGGTTCCTTTCCTTTCCTTCCTGGTACAGCAGTTGGCCTGGCTCCAGGTTTTTAAGAGCACTTGGGCCAAGACACCCTGTCTCAGTGAGTCTACCTCCTCACCGCCATCACTGGCTGCTATTGCCCCTCCTCCTCCTCTTCATCATCATTGCTACCACTTGCTTGCTCAACGGGCAGAGAGCCAGGGTTTTAGGAGCAGGCCTGGTCTCCCTCGTGTATATCCCGAACGGAGCCTGAAGAAGAGGTAGACCAGACAAGACGGGAAGCAGCACAAATTCTCCAAGACTCCCCATGAGTCAAGGAGGACTCTTCCCAGGAGCCTATCAAACAGGAGGCCCAGGATCAGAGATCATCCTCCCTACTCCTGGGAACAAAGCCTTTGTCGGAGGAGGAGGGAGCATCAGAATTGGCAGATGCCAGAGAGTCTGCCACAGGGTCAGGTAGGTGGCGTTGAAAGGTGGGAAGTGGTCTACTAGGTTAGCCACTTGCCAGCGCTTACAGCTGAAGGAGGGGTTCAGTATAGGGTGACCCTATGAAAAGGAGGACCGGGCTCCTGTATCTTTAACAGTTGCATAGAAAAAGGAATTTCAGCAGGTGTCATTTGTATATATGGAGAACCTGGTGAAATCCCCTCTTCATCACCACAGTTAAAGCTGCAGGAGCTATACTAGCGTGACCAGATTTAAAAGAGGGCAGGGCTCCTGCAGCTTTAACTGTTGTGACGAAGAGGAAATTTCACCAGGTTCTCCATATATACAAATGACACCTGCTGAAATTCTCTTTTCAATACAACTGTTAAAGATACAGGAGCCCTGTCCTCCTTTTCGTAGGGTCACCCTAGTTCAGTAAAAGCCTGTCAGACAGGGTGGGAAACTGTCCATTTAGCTGATAGGTAACTCTCTTGTCTTGATAGGCTAATTAAGTTTAGAGAATAGCCCATTTCTCTCTCTCTCTCTCTCTCTTTCTCTCACACACACCTAGCTCCAGAACAATGCTAGGCCTGGGGCATTGTGGGAGTTGCAAAATGGCAGATAGCCCATTTCTTGAAGCAGCAACGAAAGACAAATGTTTGGGGGTCAATGAAGCTTTGCTACTGATAGGAAGCTGTTGGGGGAATTTCTGCTCTCATTAGAGCATAGGTGGAGACATTTCACTGCCTCAGCCAGATCTACACCAGGCAGGATATAACACTTTGAAAGTGGTATCTGGAGTGTGTCCTGGGCCTCAACAGTTGTCAATACTGTTATAAACCATTATAAAACAGTAGTGTAGATCCTGCCCTGAAAATAGGGTGGAGAAGTTCAGGAGGCCATTTTTACTCTGCTCTATCATCAGGAATGGGGACTGACAGACACAGGATGTGATGTCACAGCTTTCCATGTAACCCAGCTTTCCCTGTCTCCCTCTCAGAACGTACTGCCTCCCCCCTAAATGACCTTGGCACACAAAGAAAGCTGGTTTTTTGTGCTTTTGTACCACTTGGTACCAAGTTGATTCCATCTCGTGCATCAGATATGCGTCTCTCTAAGGGAGCCCTTTGTCCGTCATATCAACAGCTGCATCAAAGCGGACTAGAACAATCCCAGCATTCTGTGGCTGCCATCTTGTCAGGGCATTTGCTTGCCTCAAGTCAAAAGGACTCTGAAGGATTTCAATCCAGTCTTTAGTGGCGGCCATTCCATCAAAGCTCCAGTCGTTTAGAAGTCCTACATGAGAGGCCTTTCAAAGGAACGTTCCAACAGCAGGTTGTGACTCAAGTGTGATTCACCTGCTCTCTCTGCAGCTACAGAGCCGAAAAGTGACTGGTGGTCGTAGTGAATGCTTTTCTACCCAGCCCTATGGAAAAGGGCCCAGGAAATCATGGGACAGAGTATGGAACAGAAAGAAGGGACTATGATGGCCATTTACAAATCCCCCCCAAAAGAGGAAATGCATCCCCAAAAGAGAGGGCAAACGAGGACGCTGATTTGAAATGTACAAATTTTGTAAAATCCAATCTATTTGCATTTTGTGGATTGTTAGCTGCCTTTCATTCCATTATCCACTCATGGACAGAATCCGTTTTTTTCCCAATGTACAAAATTTACAAATTTGCACTTGCGCAAATTTGCAAATCCCCCCAAAATGCGCAACTCCAGCCCCAAATCCACATTTCCATGCTTTAGTCTACAGGAGAAATGGACCTTTTCCACCAGCATTTTTTAAAAACTTTACATATTTTCTACGACTACATTTGTATACAATTTCAGAAAATAAAAAAGCAATACCCAAGTCCGTAGAATCTGTGATGTACAGATTTTGTAAAAATGATTCTGTCTGCATTTTGTGGATTTTTTGGTGCCTTTCGTTCTGTCGTTCGCTCATTGACAGAATCGGATTTTTTTTCCAATTATCCAAATTCGCACTTTGTGCAAATTTGCAAATCCCCCAAATGCGAATTGATATTTATAGATGCAAAATGTAAACATTGTTGTTATTGTTGAAATAGAAATACAGGACATTTCGCCCTATGGTGGAAGACTCTGATCAGGTTAGCTGTGTCCAGGTGCATTTGATGGGCAACTTCAAGGCACAACGTTTCCTTCTGGAGCCAGGTGTGAAATCATGGCTGAGGAAGGTGGACATAGAATCAAAGGGAAATGTGCCTCTGAGCATATGTTCAGCCCAGACAACTGGAACTCACATATAAATCTCCCCCTGCCAAATATTACCGTTTTTAGCAGCCTACTTTAGGAGTGGTAGAAAAAAGGGTATGTTGCTTTTCCTACTGAAGCCTCGTGTGGCACAGAGCGGTAAAGCAGCAGTTACTGCAGCTGAAACTCTCCCCACGGCCTGAGTTCGATCCCAGCAGAAGCTGGTTTCAGGCAGCCGGCTCAGGTCGACGCAGCCTTCCATCCTCCCGAGGTCGGTAAAATGAGTACCCAGTTAGCTGGGGGGAAGGTAATAACGGCCGGGGAAGGCAACGGCAAACCACCCCACTATAAGGCCTGCCAAGAAAATGTCAGTGAAAGCTGGCGTCCCTCCAAGAGTCAGTAATGACTCAGTGCTTGCACAAGAGGTTCCTTTCCTTTCCTTTGTTTTTCCTATTAGTAAACCACTGGGAGTCAGAAATCCTTGCCAATCTATGGCAAATCACCTGGGAATCTACTGCTAGATCCCAATCTACCTTCTGTCCACTCATGGGTTAGGCCACAGGCAGGGCACAACCATAAATATAAATACAAGAAATGAAAATATGTAACCTGTTAGCCAGAAGGCTCTTAAAGGGGTGGTCAGATAAGGTGAGACAATCCCAAAATAATAACCAGAGGCCAGAAAGGTATAAGATGAAGTTCCACCTGATGTTGTTATAGGCCTGAGTTGACAAGAAGGTACTACCATTAGTGGTTTGATGGTTTCTCATGATATGGCAGATGAAATAAATAATCTGGTCCTGAGCTGAAAAAACAGAAGGAGGCAAGGATCCCAAGCAGGTCAGAAAGAAGATAAATATGTTCTCAGGATGCAAAATAAGAACATAAGAAATGCCATGCTGGATCAAACCAAGGGTCCATCTAGACCAACTGTGTTCACACTGTGGCCAACCAGCCATTGGCCAGGGTTGAACAAGCAGGACATGGTGCAACAGCACCCTCCCACCCATGTTCCCCAGCAACTGGTGCACACAGGCTTACTGCCTCGAATACTGGAGATAGCACACAACTATCAGGGCTAGTAGCCATAGTTTATTTGGAAGAAGCCTGACGCGTTTCAAAAGCCATAATGAACAAGAAATCATAGAATAGCAGAGTTGGAAGGGGCCTACAAGGCCATCGAGTCCAACCCCCTGCTCAATGCAGGAACCCACCCTAAATAAATAATGTTTCCATTATTTCTGAAATGGGCCAAAACAGAATAAATCGATGGGGTGAACTGGGGGTGTCCCCAAATTTTACAAAAATCCTTGGGGGGAGGAGAATGAAAAAGTGTGCATTTAATAGTGGGTTTTCTCCATGGAGGGGGCAGTTTTCCACAACTCTATCAAGGAATTGCCATTTTTGACCCCCAAGAAGATAAGATTTCAAAAGCAGGCATGTGTAAACCAAAAGCGAACTATGTAAGTTTGCAAGGCACACATCCTTCACCGTAGCTCACCCATCCAAGCTATACTGCAACATCACCTACCGAGTAGGAAATAGAGGAAGTGAGACCGTAACTGCATGTCAACTGACTTGGCAGAACGCCCGGCCATCTCATCTTCCAAAATGTAGTCACAGTCCTTTGAAATGAGTTCAATCGGGACAGGCTCAGGCCCATCGCACAAACATCACCAACAAGGAGTAATTTTGCCGAAACCTGCTGTAGAGATTAAAAACATTGTCTCTCCTTGCAGAACTCCACTGATCCACTAGAGGGATGCACCAGACCAATACAGGCAGCTACCACCATCTGTTGGTTGTACATTGGGGATCTGCTGCATTAGCTAGGTCAACCAGGGTCCCACGGAAGCCAGAGTCATATCCCAGGGGCTATGCAAAACGTTGTTAAATAAATTACTCATGGCCGGTTTTCCTTCTTTCTTCTTTTCCTTTGTGCATATCGGGGGAGGGGTTCCGCAGGATAGCGTAAGAACGTAAGAAGAGCAGGGGTGAATCAGACCCAAAATCCCCATCCAGTTGAGCATTCTGTTCATACAAGGCCAAACAGCCACTTCCAGGAAGTCCAGAAGCAGAACAAGCCAACAAGAACAACTCCACCCCACCCCACTCATGTCCTCTAGCAACTGGTATACATAACATTAGCAAGTAACTTTAGTTCTCTACCTCCGAAATCTCTGCTATTCTATGCTGTTTAAAGAACATTTGAACCTAAGAAGAGCCCTGCTGGATCAGACCAAGAGTCCATCTAGGCTAGCATTCTGTTCACACAGGGAAACTCACAAATAGGACACAAGTGCAACAGCACCCTCTCACCCCTGTTCCCCAGCAACTGGCGTACATAGGCATACTGGCTCTGACACTCACACAGAGCCATCAGGACTAGCAGCCATTGATAGCCTTCTTCTCCAGGAATTTGTCTGGCCCCCATTAAAACCATCCCAATTGGTGGCCATCACTACTCATGGTAGCAAATTTGACCATTCAGCAAGGAGCTGTGTGAAGAAGGCCTTCATTATCTATCCTGACTTGCCCACCATTCAGCTTCATGAGATGACCCTGGGTTCTAGCATTATGGAAGAGGAAGAAAAATGTCTCCTGATCCACTTTCTCCATACCAGGCATCATTTTGACACCTTGATCATGTCTCCCATACTCAACATTTTTCTAAGCTAAACAATCCCATATCATAGAATCATAGAATAGTAGAGTTGGAAGGTGCCTACAAGGCCATCGAGTCCAATCCCCCGCTCAATTCAGGAATCCACCCTAAAGCATACCTGACAGATGGTTGTCCAGCTGCCTCTTGCATGCCTCCAGTGTGGGAGAGCCCACAACCTCCCTAGGTAACTGGTTCCATAGTCGTACTGCTCTAACAGTCAGGAAGTTTTTCCTGATGTCCAGCCGGAATCTGGCTTCCTGTAACTTGAGCCCATTATTCTGTGTCCTGCACTCTGGAATATTGTAATCTTCCCCCATAGGGGAGTTGCTCCAGCCCTTTGATCATTTTGGCTATTCTTTTCTGCACCTTTCCAATTCTGCAATATCCATTTTGGGGTTCAGTGACCAGGACTGTACACAGTATTCCAAGTGTGGTGGCACCATAGATTCATAGAAAGGGAGAGTAATTGTGGCAGTTTTATTTTCAATTACTTTTTTACTTATGCCGAACATGGAAATTGCCTCTTCCACACTGGATCAACCTTGGGTTACAGGGATTCTTACACACACACACACACTGTTGAAAACCACAGAACTAGACAATTATGCTTTACAGATTGCTTGGAATTGTGACTTTCTGACAGCTTTCCAGCTGCCTATTCGTTACTGGGCCAGGTTTACGGTTCTGGGACTATTTATTTATTTATTTATTTATTTATTACATTTTTATACCGCCCAATAGCCGAAGCTCTCTAGGGTAAAAAACCCTAAACAACTTGGGACCAGGATACCTGAGAGAGTTCTTCCTCCCTTACCAACCTGCCCAGCCACCGAGGTCACCTATTTCACCTACTACTCTTAGTAAGGATGGAGCAGAAATTTGTTCGGTTCACATTTTAATGCAAACTTACCAAATTTAACCTTTCCAACCACAATGCCAAGGAAAATCCAATCATCCTTCGAAATTCCCACTCCTCTGAATTTCTCCATGGAGTTCTCCCAGCAAACCCATGTGGTAAAAAAAAAAGTATACATTCTGGAAAAAATAACTTCTAAAAATGCATTAGATTAAGAACAACGCTTGCAAAAATTGTACGTTAGGCAAAACGTTAGAAGAAAGATGAACAGAAATGCTTACGAATTTTCCTGCAAACCTAAAACAAAAAAACAATTTTCGAAGTTGGGACAAACTGAATTGAAGACTGGAGAAACTCTGAGATGGACTGAACCTAAGATTGGAAAAATGAGAAAAAGAGAGAACTCGAAATTGACATACTTGTCTGTTGCTAACTTTTAGGACCCTTTTGCCGAAACATTTCAGGCTATGGGCCCATATTCCGATTGGATTCACCCATCAAGGCATTCAAGTCCAAACTTTCAATCTGTCCCTACTTTTGTGCCATGTTCAAAGTCTGTCTTCAGCAATGATGCGACGGGTGTCCTGTGGCACGTCATCCATCCCAGTTTCCATCATGGAGATGCAGAACAGGGAGGCACATCGTTTTTTAAAAAAGCATTTGTCAAGGACACTACAAGACTTGGACTACCTCCAACTGGACCTGCCCTTGACCTCGCCGAGAACAAATTTTGGTTTGAAGTGACAAGTGTTATGTTTCCGTGCCGGGGATATCAAAGTCGCCGAATGACACAAAAGACATATACTCCGGGGGCCCGAAACACAATACCAGTTGTGGATCCTCCTTTCAGACCCGCGGCGGCACTAGGAGAAACAACCACTCCTTTGTCTAATCTCCTTGGCAGAGTGAAATCAAAGGAGCCTAGAGGTGCTTTCTCTCCATTTGACGTGTTGAGTGCAGACACGATTAGGGAGCTTGCAGATTTATGAATGGGTGAATTATTTTGCCCCAACGAGCAGCCCGTCAGCTGAGCTGCACACTCAAGCTCCTTAGCATCAGGGAAACAAGTCGGATTTTCAGTCCTTTTCAGTCCTTTGGTATAGAGAAGCACCATAGCTCAGTAGTAGATCACCTCTTTTGCCTTCAAAGGGTCCTGGTTTGAACCCGAAGCATCTCTAGTTAGGATCAAGAGCTGTTCCCATCTGAATCCCTGAAGAACCACTGTCCATGTAGAGCAGATGTGCAGTATCTCAGGTCCAGAGGATAAATCCAACCTTCCAGGGGTACCAATCTGACCCCAGGTGAAATGTTTAGTCTGTCTTCAGCTCAAAAAGGAGACCATTCTTTATTTCAAGGACCGCACGGGAAGTCTTCCTGCATTTACAGTGTCACATTTTGTCTGTTTACAGCAGGAGTGGGGAGCATGTACCACCCCCACCCCGCGCATGATCTCAAGTGCAGCCCTGATTGCCCCCTGCCAGTGCCGTCAAAATCCCGTGGTGGCAACAAAACTAATCACTGCTGAAATTTGGCAGCAAAGCACTACAGAGACTCTGAAAAGCCACACATAGCTTGTTTTCGAGCTCAGTGTTTGCTGCCAGATTTTGGTGGCAAACCCAGGATATTTTTGTTGGTGGTGTGGTGGCAGGAATGTCCCCCCCACCCCACCCCGGACATGATCAGGGGTGGAAATTGGGGTCCCACACTGCTTGAAGTTGCCCGCCCCTGGTTTTACAGAAAAGCAGAATATAAATATTACTGTACAAGTGTCAGGAGAAGGAAACGCAACAGCTAAAGGCAGAATGAAATGCCTCCACGGGTTTCCAGAGCCATCAGCTAATGTGGCAATGCAAAGTCCCCTCCATGTGGCCACGGCGGAGATACTCAGAGCAATCTAGACGATCCCGCCTGCTGTTTCCTTCTTGCTCCAATCAAGAAAGAAGACGACTAAGGAGCATTTAACTCCCATAGCGACCTCTCGCTTGCTCTTAAAAGGAGTGGGCCAACCCCATATTTTGACAAGCACAACTCGCAACAAAACAGCCAGGGTTGCACTTCTGTACAGTATTTGATTGTGTTGCTTGTATTAAGTTTCAATATTTCTTAAAAAATCCTTTCAGTTGTTTGCAGGTTGATAAGCGACTAATAAATATTAAATAATAACAATACCCAAAAAAACCCACCACATTCCCAGAAATAAGCCTCGGCCAGAGCCAAAACAGACGAGATATGGGGAGGTCTAACTTCAGCTCTCGAATATTTGATTTTTGTTTTCTCAACGTAGGCGCAGCTGTGAAGAACCCTGAATTAGATCAGGCAAGTATCACGGAGGGAGGGTCAACGTTTTCCCTCTAAACCATCTCCTTCCTTATTTTGATCTCCCCCCTCTATTAGCCCTTCAGGGTTAAGAAGTCAGTCACGCTATGCTCTTTTTTTTTCCCCTGGCCTGTAAAGGAAGTCATCCTTCTTACTCAAGACCGGGATTTCACAATTCTGCCAAGTCTTTTGTGCAAGCTAGTTTTCATGTAGGGTCAAGCAAGTTCCCTCTTTTCAACCGATGATGCTTCCTCTTTCATTGGAGTATCATCTCTACTCCTCGTGAGCTCAATTCTCCAAGTGCTGGTCCTGACGTAGCCGAAATGGCATCACCCACACTCAGGACGGAGGTAGCAGCAAGTTCAGGGGAACCCAAAGGTTTGCAGAACTTCCAAATAGCTTAAGGGGGAGAGAGGGGGGAGGATACCCAAAATACCCCCATGAAGGTTGCACGTGCTCAATGGGGACAGAATGCTGGCTGACTGTTGTGGGTGGGGTGAGCATAGAGAAAACCACAGGGAAGGGGGGATAGAATGGACCAATCTAGAAAAGGCACAATTGAACAGGATCACTCCGCGTTGCAACAGTTTGTTGCAGTTCCCACTTCTTCCACGGCAGCCTCGATTGTTCCTGAAAACATCAGAGGCTTCGATAGGAATACATTTTCTAAAAATATATATATATATATATATATATATATATATATATATATATATATATCAGGGTGCTTTGCCGTTGCCTTCCCCGACCATTATTACCTTTCCCCCAGCTAACTGGGTACTCATTTTACCGACCTCGGGAGGATGGAAGGTTGAGTCGACCCAAGTCGGCTGCCTGAAACCAGCTTCCACTGGGATCGAACTCAGGCCATGAGGAGAGTTTCAGCTGCAGAAACTGCTGCTTTACCGCTCTGCACCACACGAGGCTCTCTCTCTCTATATATATATAAATATGAAATAATAATAATAATAATAATAATAATAATAATAATAATAATAATAATAATAGGCCAATACGTTTTCTGCCCCATTGCTTCTTTTGGCCCTGTGTCCCCTCCTCCTTTCTCACCTCAGTAAGGTTTGAGGATGCTCAGAGGCCAAAGAAAGCTGACTTTGGGGCGGAAACGGAATTGGAATGGTCCATCATGGAGGAGATACAGCAACTGGCTGGAACAGCAAAGAGGGACACCCCACATTGAAAGATTAGAGGTCCCACTCGATTTCTCTGAATGCTCAAGTATGGATAAAACATTCTTTTCTATCCCACATGCTAGGATGCAGGGAAGGGCCTTCCCTGTGGCTACACAGTGCGGTGTAGTGGTTAGAGTGTTGGACTGGGAGTTGGGTGATCCGGGTTCTAGTCCCCACTCGGCCATGGAAGCTCACTGGGTAACTTTGGGACAGTCACAGACTCTCAGTCCAACCTACCTCACAGGGTTGTTGTTGGAGGCTCCAAATTTGGAGCCAGAATTCTAACACAGCTATCCAAGGTGCTGAAGTCTGCCCCCAAAAATAGGTTCAGCACCTCAGATAGCTCCTTTAGCATTCTGGCTCATTCTGACTGAAACCCAGAACAGATTCACAGTTCCCCCCCCCCTCAAATCGGAGCCACTGCACCACAGGCAACCTTGGGGAACAGTCAGCAGGTTTGGGAAAACCCCAAGTTTTGCAGAAAGAGAAACAAATCTTTAGGAAATTTAAAAAAAAACCTCACATGAGGAGGGGAGAACTCCCAATGCTGATCAACTGGGAGGGGACAGAAAACATGGGCGGGGATGGGATGGAGGATGGAACAGCTAGAATTCTGAACGGGGGGGGAACACTCCACGCTGCAACATTTTGTTGCAGTCCTCCTTGATCAGCATCTGATGAAGTTCCATCACTTTGCCCTATAAATTCTGAATGCATTGGAATTTTGCCATTGGAATGTCAGCTGCTTAGGAAATGCCGCATTTGTTGTCTGCCATCATTTAGAAACACAACTCGAAAGCATTCAAATATTCAAGTAAAGGTTTCCTCATTCCAATGGCAATGTCTAATTTTGCAGCTCCCTCCAGATGTGTTGGACTACAGCTTCCATCATCTCCCAAACCAGCTGTGCCATTCTGGTAATAAAATTATCGGCACTCATGCCTGAGCATCAGAAATAGAAGGAATGATTGCTGATTTTCTTTCTTTCTTTTCTTTCTTCCCATTCATTTCTTTGACCAGGGAACACAATAATCATATCCACCCATACTATCAGCTGCTGTGGGGAAACGGTGGGTGTGGACCATCTTATTCAGGCTCCGCTTGTGGGGCTTGCCAGAGGCATCGGTCTGGCTACTGTGAGAAACAGGATGCGGGACCTGATGGCTATTCGCTCAGATTCAGCAGGGCTCGTCTTACACCCCGTATTTCCCAAACTGTGCTCCGTGAGAAAATGAGCTCAGCGTAGCCTCAAGTGTCTCCGAGTCATCCTCTGAATCATAATCTTCTCACACCACCCGTAAAAAAAGATTCACTTACAACTGGGACCTGAAACAAAACGTTGTGCTGTAATGTGTTCCCTGGTCAAGATTCCAGCCAGCCATGACCATTAACAAAATACTCCATTCCATGTGTGTTGTGTGTGTGTGTGTTTCCACCATTTCCCCCCAACCTCCACCGACAACATTAAGTGAGAATTTCATGGTCACTGAACATTCTCCTTTCCCAATGGGGTGGAGTGTTTTGAGGGGGGCACTTCACCGTTTTTTTCTTCTTAACATTTTTCTACTTCTACAAACCTTGGCCCTTTCTCAAAGCCTGCTAAAATCCCTCTCTTGTTCATGGGTGGAACCATTTTGAGCAGATGGGAATTGGCACTCCAAGAATTGAACTTGCTTTTAGGATTTAAGGCATGGCCTGCTGGGGCCTAGACCCCTTAGGGATGTTTGAGGCCTCCTCTGAATTTTCAGTTTTCACTTTTGAAAAAGGAAGTCCCTAGTCCCTTTGACTTGTGGAGATAAGGGAAAGTACGAAAGCAGTATCTGACCCACACGTTCACTAAGCAGTAATAGAATTAAAAACTTAGTAAGCAACCTATATTCTAGTGGTTTTATTTATTTATTTAAAACATTTCTATCCCATGACTCCCAACAAGACAGTCCCTGTTCGCAGTCTTACAATCTAAAAAAAAGGCATGACACACAAGGTGAAAGGAATGTGGAGGGTAGAGGAAAAAAGTAATTCTTTCAACAGGGCTGCTGAGATGACTCCATTTTCCACTCTCATCTCCCTCATTACAGCCTGATGGAAGGGCTGGTGGTGATGAACAGTTGAGGGAAGATGCAGTCTTGATCAGAGCCTGCCTGCCTCCATTTCCCCGCTCATCCATTTTGGGTCCATTTCCCTCCTGGATCACAGGCACAGTTATACCGTATGCTCTGAGTGAATAATTCAGGCTACAAAACACAGTCTGGCTTTTCTCCTCAGAAAAGAACTTTCTTTCACTAACAGCGAAAGAGTGAAAAGATTCTGGAATTTGTTCTACATTAATACAATTACAAAATGTTTCCATGTGAAGTGCTCTTGTTCAGAGATCCCGCCAGCCAGCCAGCCAAGCCCTCTTCCAGAATATGCCGTTTCACAACCGCCTCACGTTTCCACTCTCCCCAACTTCCAACAATATTCTGTGCCCACTCTGAGCACAGCTGGACCTCACTGGGCTACTGCTGGGTTTCCTCCCCCACGGGGTTTGTTCTTGGAGTTCCCCCAATTTTTTCAATACTTCCCTTTTATTTGCGGGTGATGCCATTTTGGCCTCGAACAGATTGGCACTCAAAAAATAGAATTCCCTGCACCCTATTTAGCATTGTTTTCTCTGACATATTCAGGACGTTTCCCTCAATTTTACACATTAAAAGCCTGACCCTCCTCCTCCTCTGAACATTTCTCTTGCTATGAATTTTTCCTGCTCAGCCCATGAAATACATTTTTCCCTTGCTATCTACGCCGCATTCAAGACCAGTAGGAAAGCACAAAATACACACACACACACACACACACACACACACACACACGTTTTTTCCTCCAGACACATCCAGCAATCTCACAACACACCGCTCCTTTGACCAATTTTTGCAAGCTAAGGAAGAAGGAAAAAACTAGACCATCTCACTAAATTAGCCTGCTACAGCAATTTCCTTCAGATGGTTTAGCGGGTCGAGACTATGAATTTGTCCATCTTGAAACGCCCGGTTGTGCGACGAACCAAGCGCCAAGCCTGGCTCAGAACAAAATTCTGATCATGCGCACACAGCACACCAGATGTTCAAAGCCAGCTGCTCTAGAGGTACATGGCTGGCTGGGGAACACCAGCAGTTGTGGGTCTCTGTTCTGTCTAAACATGCATAGGGCTGTGCCCCAGTTTCCTTTGAAAAACGCATGGGATATTTACCGTATTTCTTCAATTCTAAGACGCCATCGATTGTAAGACGCACACTAATTTCAGTACCAACAGAAAAAAAGCTTTGATTCTAAGAAATAATAAACGCACCCGCGATTCTAAGACATACCTCGTTTTTAGAGATGTTTATATGAGAAAAAAAAGTGTGTCTTAGAATCAAAGAAATACAGTATATAGAGTGGCCCCAAAGTAGGCATACAGTACCTCCCATCAACATTCTAAACAATTGTATACCTACTTTTGGGCCACTTGGTATATCCCCAGTATGTTGCCTGGTTTGGGGGGATGTAAAGACACCCCAATAGCAAAATCAATAGATCCAGGGTGTATTTTACAACCCATGTCAGCATACTCTTTTTTTCCCCCGAAAGAAAATGGTAAGAGGTTAAAATTTGAGGGCATTAGGCTGGTGACAGAATACAGCAATGTCTTGGGAGGATTTCGTTGAAGATCTACCTCCAAGTAATGTCTGCTATGAAAAGTGGATTTGGGGCAACAATTAGGGTTAGGGTTTATGATGCCAGAAGGGATTCGTCAACTTAACAGTCTTTTCGCATTTAAGAAAGCCATAAAGGTTGATGTCTTCTGGCAGGCCTATCCAGTGGAATTTTAGGATGTTTTTTAGGATGTTTTAACAATGAATACTATGTTTTTAATCAGTATTTTATGTATTTTATACTAGCTGTTGTTCCCCGCCTCGATCAAAATGGAGAGGCGGGTAAGAAATAAATTTATTATTATTTTATTATGTACCGGGTTTAAATCCAGGGTTTAACATGACCCAAATGCATCACTCCATGACCAGACCCATCCACCCAGCCTGCCAGGTGGTTAACACCTCCATTTGGGTCGATTTGTTCATCCCTCTTAAAGATCTTTATGTCACCTTATATCAAAAGATGCTGAGGTCATTTATACTGCCTTGTAATGCACCACTCAGTTCATTCTACTGCTATCCCCCAACCCAGAATTAATGCTTTCTTTGTTCGCAGTATGATACAAGCTGGGGCACGCACGTGCCAAGGTTGCAGGCTGGGAGAGAAGCCTCAGAGAGCCTTTTTGGCTGAGCAGCAGCATCGAAATATTTCAAATACATAAATAATAAAATCATGTCCCCCCATTTTTCTTCAGTTGGAGCCACAACGAAGTCACATTCCATAGGAACCTGTCCATCTATTGATGGACAGGGTGGATTCCTGCATTGAGCGGGGGAGTTGGACTCAATGGCCTTGTAGGCCCCTTCCAACTCTGTGATTCTATGATTCTATGGGCACCTGATGTCCTGCTCCAGGTACTCTGCTTATTGGAGGCAAGGAGCCATAGCTCAGTGGTCAAACACATGACTTGCATGCGGAAGGTTCCAGGTTCAATCACAGCAAGCTTCCAGTGAAAACCTCCAATTTAAAACCTCCAGTGAAAACCTCCAGATTAAAACCTCCAATTAAAAGGGATGAGGTCATGGAAAAGAAAGAACGTTCTCTGCCTGACACCCTGCTGCAATCACAAGAGACAAAGCTAAGCTAGATGAACAAATAGTCAGACCTAGACTACAGCAGCTTTCTAAACCAGTGGGCCCAACTCAAGAAATCCCCTAAGGGCCCCAGCAATCCTGTCGTCAGCACGTTCGTGTCAAGGAAAGGCTTTTTGGGAGAAGGGGATGTGGCAGAGTTCACGGAAATGTCATCCTTGAAATGATTGCATCGGATTTTCAAAAACCTAAAAGAAATGGGGAGAATCCAGAGCCTATTAAGACAAGGCAGCAAAAATGCCTGACTCTAAAGGATGCGACAGTTGGAAAAGACAAAAGCAAGCCCTGGCCGTCACGAAAAAGAATGAAATGTAGCGGAAAGATAGCAAGTGCTAGACTTACATTTCGCTAAGAGGGAACCAAGGAAGGAAGGAAGGGGAAAGGGAAGCAAAGGGAAAGGGAAAGAAAAGGGAAAGGGAAAGAAAAGGGAAAGAAAAGTATCTGAAATTACAAATGCTATACCAGCCTTCCTCAACCTGGGGCGCTCCAGATGTGTTGGACTACAACTCCCAGAATGCCCCAGCCAGCTGGGGCATTCTGGGAGATGCAGTCCAACACATCTGGAGCGCCGCAGGTTGAGGAAGGCTGTGCTAGACTTATGTTTCACTGAGAGACAACCAAGAAAGAAAGAAAGAAAGAAAGAAAGAAAGAAAGAAAGAAAGAAAGAAAGAAAGGAAGGCAGGCAAAATGCTGAAATAAAAACAAGTGTAACATGATGCACATTGGGGCAAAAAAACCCAACTTCAAGTATAACCTAATGGGATCTGAGCTGGCAGTGACCGAACAAGAGAGAGATCTTGGGGTTGTGGTGGACAGCTCGATGAAGATGTCCTCCCAGTGTGCGGCTGCTGTAAAGAAGGCAAACTCCATGTTAGGCATTATAAGAAAAGGAATTGAGAATAAAACGGCCAGTATCGTACTGCCCTTATACAAATCGATGGTGCGACCACACTTAGAATGCTGTGTACAGTTCTGGTCACCACTCCTAAAAAAGGATACTATAGAGCTGAAAAAAGTGCAGAAAAGGGCAACTCAAATGATTCAGGGGCTGGAGCATCTCCCCTATGAGGGAAGGTTACATCAACTGGGATTGTTTAGCTTGGAAAAAAGGAGGCTGAGGGGAGACATGATAGAGGTGTACAAAATTATGCATGGTATGGAGAATGTGGATAGGGACATATTTTTCTCCCTCTCGCAAAATACTAGAACCCGGGGTCATCCCATGAAGCTGATTGGTGGGAGATCCAGGACCAATAAAAGGAAGTACTTCTTCACACAGCGCATAGTTAAATTATGGAACTCACAACCAGAAGATGTAGTGATGGGCACCGATTTCGATGGCTTCAAAAGGGGGTTGGATAAATTCCTGGAGGCGAAGGCTATCCATGGCTGCTAGCCATGATGGTTGTGTGCTATTTCCAGTATCCGAGGCAATAAGCCTGTGTGCGCCAGTTGCTGGGGAACATGGGCGGGAGGGTGCTGTTGCACCCATGTCCTGCTTGTGAATTCCTGGCTGACAGCTGGTTGGCCACTGTGTGAACAGAGTGCTGGACTAGACGGACCCTCGGTCTGATCCAGCAGGGCTCTTCCTATGTTCTTATGTTTTTATGTTACACTTACATTTCACTAAAAGATACCAAAGGAAGGAAGGAAGGACGGACGAACTTGGGAGCCCCCACATTGCTAGAGGGAGAGCAGCACAGGTGTGTTTACACAGAGGATTAATTAGGAGGTCTCCCTACTGCAGGGATAGTTTAAATCAAAGTGACAGAATCAGGCTAGCAAGGAGGAATTTAAAGGCAGCGATCACAGAGCCTCTGTGCTTGAGGCATGAATCCGAAGTGTTCTGGAACTTCTTTGAGGATATGAGCTGGGAAACGGTGCAGCAAAGGGCAGCCCACGCAATCAAGGGATTGGAGCGACGTCAAGGGATGGCTAAAGCACGTGGGAAGGGGCTAGTGTTTTTTGTGGGGGGAAGCAAATGAAGGGGGCACGAGCAGGGTTCATAAAGTTATGAATGGTGTTGGAGAAAGCAAATGCTGAGGACGTTTTTCTCCTCTAATCCACAATACTAGGACTTCACTCCTCCTAAAGGAACTGATCACAAACACATTCACAGAATCATAGAGGGTTGGAAAGGAAATGAGAAGTTATCTAGTCCGGCTTCCTGTTCGATGCCTCTGCTCAAGACAAAAGGACGAACAAAAGGAACACAGGGCAGCAAAAAGAAATTACTTCTTTACCCAACCGAGAATTTACTTTTCATATTCAAAGAGCCTTTTCTACAGTGTGTCAAGTGTGGCTGTGTCAGAGTTTATCGCCAACAGCGAATTCAGTTACTGAGTGCCAAAGGCGTCACAGCCAAAATGGGGACACTGAGATGACACAGAGAGAGAAAGAGAGAGAGAGAGACAGAAAGAGACAGAGACACAGAGAAAGAGAGAGTAAGATAGGCACTCAGAGAGAGAGAGAGAGAGAGAGAGAGAGAGAGAGAGAGAGAGAGAGAGGCTTTGGCCTAAGCTAGACCTAAGGTTTATCCTGGGATCTTCCCAGGGTCATCCCTGTTCATGTAAATGACACACAGGATATCCCGGGAGCAGGCAGGGACAACCCTGGGATGATCCCAGGATAAAACTAAGGTCTAGCTAAGGCCAAACAGACACACACACACACATACACAGAGAGAGAGAGACAGACAGAGAGAGAGATAAACAGAAAGAAACAGACACACAGAGAGAGAGAGCGATAAACAGAGAGAGTGAGAGACAGAGAGAGAGAGAAACAGAGAGAGAGAGACAGACAGACAGACAGACAGACAGACAGACACAGAGAGGGAGTAAGATAGACACAGAGAGAGAGAGACAGAGAGAGAGAGACAGAGAGAGAGAGACAGACACACATACACAGAGAGAGAGAGAGAAACAGACACACACACAGAGAGAGAGAGAGAGAGAGAGAGAGAGAAACAGAAAGAGACAGACACACAGAGAGTAAGAGAAACAGAGAGAGAAACAGAGAGAGTGACAGACAGACAGACAGACAGACACACACACACACACACACACACACACACACACACACAGAGTACCCACTGCCACTTGTTTACCAAGTCAACAATCAGGCTATTTACGGACATCTGCCCTCAACAGAGCAGCCATGGGCCATGGAAGTGCAACACAGAGAGAGAGGGGGGGGGAGCGAGGGAGAGGGGGCGAGAAAGGGAGAGTTTCGGAGCCAATCAGCAATTCAATCAAGCTTCTCAGTTCAAGTCCTGGTACTGGCTGGAGCCTGCAAGCGGCTCTCCAAACGCGGAGGGCCAGCCGCCCACAAACAGGAAAGCCTTTCACCAGCCGCCAATGCGGGACGGCTTGAAATAATACCGTCACTCAGCATCGAGATGGCAGGCCGCCCTTCCCAGACTCACACGCACCAAGCAGAGCCAAATAAAACGAGCCAGAAAGGACATCCAGGGAAGAGAAACTCTGAGATCCTTCCCTACTGGGTTTTGTGTATCTGAATAGTTTTGATATGAGAAGTCAGAGCTTGGGAGGGTTCCCAGGGTTGGGAGCACACCGTGGAAGGGTGGAGTTCCCCATCCAAAGCTGCAAAAGGATGGTTTCCAAAAGATGACAACATTTCTCCTCCAAGATTCCAGAGGCAAAAACAGGGACCGCGCTTGGAACGCCCTGATCCGCGTACCGAGGAGTGTTGCCCGAGCCCCACCCCCGGTACTGTCGCACATTGCCAAGGGATCTGACCTGCCTGCAATCACCTGTCTTGGCTTGTTCTTGGCTTACAGATCCTGGCTTGTTTTGGAGCAACAAACCAGGATACCCAACTCAGACAAGCCATTCACTATTTATTTAGCTGTGCAGCTTGTTCACAAAAAGCTGGATCCTGGATTATGTGCAAACATGACCCCTGTTTCTAGTAAATCGTCAGAGTGTGTGCAAAAAAAGGTCATGTCTAATCTGTCATGCCTGCTCAAGATTGAATTTTTTTAAAAAAACACGCAGAAAGGAGGATACAAAATCTAGGTGAAACACACACACACAGTCAATTGGATTTGACAGCCCCATTAAAGAGTGGGCGGATCACAACTCTAAGCATTGCTGGCTATGTGCTGCACTCAACAACAAAACTCAGAGAGATTATGCATCAGGAGAAAGATCCAGAGCTCGATCTAGGTTAGAGGAGCAGGTTGGGCAGAGTCCTCTGGTGGAAAACCCCTCTTCTCTCAGTGGGCCCTTAGCCGGAGGCAGGTTTAGCACTTCAAGCAGCACTGGGCAAAGCCACCATTTAAAATTCCCCAGAATGCCCCAGGGCATCACTAGGACAGTAGCATTATGGGAAATTCAAAGCACGGCAAGAACCAGCCATCTGACACTGCTCTGAGTGCAGGACCAGCAATAAAATTGGGGCGTAGTGGCTAAAGTGTCGTACTGGGAGTCAGGAGATCCAGGTTCTAGTCCCCGCTTGGCCATGGAAACCCACTGGGTGACTTTGGGCCAGTCACAGACTCTCAGCCCAACCCACCTCACAGGGTTGTTGTTGGGAGGATAAAATGGAGAGGAGGAGGATTATGTACGCCGCCTTGGGTTCCTTGGAGGAAAAAAGGCAGGATATAAATGCAATAAATAAATAATAAAAATTAAAATTAAAAGGGTGTCCGCAGCAGACATCGACGGTGGGCCAAGCCAGGGTGCCGGGGACTTGGTAACTGCCCAGTTATGCCGGGTGCCGGTTCTGGAAAGGAAATCGGAAGGAAAATTCAACACATCAGCTCAGGACAAACTAGGGGAAAGTCAGTCATATACACACCGATGCGCTCCTCTCTTCTCCGTCTGACTCAGCTTGCATTCTTTCGCCGGGTGGCTCTCTTTGAAGACTTGCATACTTCATCATTCGGGGGTGCTGGGGGAGAGAGAGTTGCTTTTTGGTTTGGGTTTTTCATTTGGGGAGGCATTGGGTGGTGACAGAAGAGCTAGAGATAAGCCAAACGGGAGGAGGACGAAAGAGAGGTAGAAAAATGCACAGCTGGGAAAAAGCTTCTTTGCAGACAGGAGGTCTGAGATCCAGCAGCAAAACTACTTAATATGTCAAATCGTCCTGTTCAGGGCAGGCAGGGGGAGGAAGAGAGAGGCTGGAGAGACAGATTCACTCATTTCTCACAGAGGGAGTCAATTCAAGGCAAAGCCAATCAGGACACACAGCTCAGAAATGAAAGCCGGGATTCTGCACCAGTTCCTCAATCTGTGGAACGGCCTTATTCATTCGCTTAACGTCAGGATGGATGCGCCCACTTTCTTTACATGCAGCCACGCTCAAGCAGGAATGTCAGAGGGATACGTCCGGGGGGGGGGGGAATGAGTTCACTGAGCTTTCATCAGCTCGCCTCCCCTGGACTTCTGCTCGCTTCCCCGTTTGCAGGCCTTCCAGTGGGTTTTTTATTCACGTAAATAGAAACTTGCGCAAATTTACAGTCGTCATTTGCAAAATGCGTGCACATTTCATCTGTAATTGGTGACATGTGCACAAATTTCTATCTACACAGATCTTCCAGTGGTTTTTTATTATTATTCACGTAAATAAAAAATTGCGCAAATTTACAGTCATAATTTGCAAAATATGTGCAAATTTCATCTGTAATTGGTGACATATGCACCAATTTCTATCTATGCAATTTTTTATTTTTATTTAAAGAACAAGTTTCCAGATTTTGGGGGGGAACTTGTGGCTCGGCTCACCGATGTAAACGGAGTCGAGAACGCCACAGATATCCGGCGAGCCCCAAAAGGGCTGGTGTTCACAGCAACAGACGTCCCTAGATGCAAGGCGGTTTGCGAAACTGAACACGGCACAGGGTGGTCAACTAAGACACAACCAAACCCTACAGAGAGCAAAGCAATAAGAGCAATGAAAGGGTCACCCATAAAAGGCACCCTAGGATGGGTCATGTGCAATGCACGTGTTCCCGCTTGCTAATGACAGTCCTTATTTCCGGCCCGTTATCTGGCAAGTCACACCCTATTTCTGCCTTTCCCAGCGCAGCACCCTCTACGTGGCTTGGATTACAACCCCCATCATCTCCAACCAGTTGAGGCACTGGGTGGAGGAGCGTTCCAAGCGTGGCTATGTGCCCTAAGGCAGTCCTCTCTTTGCAGAGGTCTGTCTTCCATTTGGAAGCTGTCTTCCGTTTGAAAGATCTGTCCAGCCCAAGTCCATCAGAAAGGAAAGCTGGACCTAGAAGAGAGATTTCCAAAGGGTACCCTCCAACATTTCAAGAGATAATCATAGGGATATGCTGGTAGCATCCTCCTCGTCCTCACTCTGACAATCACACCTTGACCTCTCTCTGGGCCTGCACATGGCCCAAAGGTTCTACTTATTCCATAGCCTCCCTCCCACAAAGTTACAGTTATACTAGAACAGGGCTGGCTGTCAAATCTCTTTCAGCCAGAGGCACAAATTCAACATTGGAAATGCTCTCGGGGGCCATATTCCGTAAGTGGGTGTGGCCAAAAGTCAGAGGGCCGGATGTGGCCCATGGGATTGAGATTCAACATCCCTGTTCTAGAACATCATAAGATCCCATGAACATCTCAAAATAGGTTTTATTGGCTGCAGAAGGTATCATGTGGTGCCTTAGTGCTCACATGCACTCAGTGGTAGCTCTACCACTGAGCTAGGGCCCCCTTCCCCAAAACAAGGCCTACTGATGATTCTCTAGTATTTGAGGACACACACAAAGCTGGAGCCAGCCCTGTATGGAGTAGCTTTACTTACAGCCCTTTCCTAACTGCATATTGCAAGCAAACATGTGAACCACAAAGACTCTTCCCACCTTAATGCAATCCCCCAGGAAAACTACCCAGGTGGAAGGGAGGGGGAGAACTGTACAGCATTTCTGATCCACGATTTTGCTGGAATTATATTGCCAGTCCTTCACCTTCAGCTCCTCTTTGAGATGATCACAAGTAAACATATTACAAGCAAACATTTGAACCATTGAAGGCTCTCCCCCACCCCCACTTTATGCAACACCCCCATTAAAACTACTCAGGTGGAAGGGAGGAAACTTCACAGCCTTCTCAGATCCAAGATATTTCTAGTCCTTCACCTTCAGCTCTTCTTTGAGATGATTGTCATGCCTTTCCAGTTGTACCAGAGAGAGAAACTCAGAACAATTCTTCGCCCTCCTCTGCAGTCACACCCTTTTGTTCATGACACCTACAGGCTTTCGGTTTGCCTCCACACCCCACGATCCACCCCAAAACTCAGTTTCCTTCTGCCACCCTTTTTTTAACGTCACTCACACATTCCTTCCAAGTCAACATTAAAACAGATCCAAGACAGTTTCACGGTAGAAGGACAAGCCCATGATAGAGTGGACTCTGGTCCATGGGAACATCTGCCTCCATCAATCTGTTACAGGGCCATCCTTTACATTCATGCATGCGAAACCACCAGCTCATGGACCAATTTGGCCCACCAGGCCAGCCCATTTGGCCCAGAGATACTCAGATGAGGCTCCACCCCTTTCCTTAAGCCCCTCCCCCTTCAGAGCAAGCAGGGATTCTCTTGCGCACAAATCCCCATTCCCAGCAGTATGCTAAGAGTTTGCCCACCCTGAGTCCTCCCTAATGGAGGAAGCCATGAGGCGGGCAAAACTGGGTCCCCAAATGAAGTCCCTACTGCAGGAACATCCTTCCAGCCAGTGTCTAAACCATGGAGGTTTCCAGCAGGTTCACCAAAGGCCACCAATTTGGATGGCTTTAAAAGGGGGTTGGATAAATTCCTGGAGGAGAAGGCAATCCATGGCTACTAGCCCTGAAATGTATGTGCTACCTCCAGTATCCGAGGCAGTAAGCCTGTGTGCACCAGTTTCTGGAGAACATGGGTAGGAGGGTGCTGTTGCACCATGTCCTTTGTAGGTTGCTGGCCGACAGCTGGTGGGCCACTGTGTGAACAGAGTGCTGGACTAGATGGACCCCTGGTCTGATCCAGCAGGGCCTTCTTGTTCTTGTGTTCTTATGAGTTGTCTTGCATCCCCATCCACCAGCAGCCATACCATACAGTGGGAAACTGTGGAACGTGGCCATTGAAGTCATGAGTGCAAAGCTGAGTGGGAGGGAAACCACGCAGCCACGCAAAAGCCATCCTTTGGACACACACACACACCTCCCATTCTCCTGTACCAGAACAACGTTGGAGTATTGCGTCCAGTTCTGGGCTCCACATTTCAAGAAGGACGCAGAAAAGCTGGAGGGGGTTCAGAGGAGGGCAACCAGGATGATCAGGGGTCTGGAAACAAAGCCCTATGAGGAGAGGCTGAAAGAACTGGGCATGTTTAGCCTGGAGAAGAGAAGATGGAGGGGAGACATGATAGCACTCTTCAAATACTTAAAAGGTTGTCACACAGAGGAGGGCCAGGATCTCTTCTCGATCCTCCCAGAGTGCAGGACACGGAATAACGGGCTCAAGTTAAAGGAAGCCAGATTCCGGCTGGACATCAGGAAAAACGTCCTGACTGTTAGAGCAGTATGACAATGGAATCAGTTGCCTGGTGAGGTTGTGGCCTCTCCCACACTAGAGGCCTTCAAGAGGCAGCTGGACAAGCATCTGTCAGGGATGCTTTAGGGTGGATTCCTGCATTGAGCAGGGGGTTGGACTCGATGGCCTTGTAGGCCCCTTCCAACTCTGCTATTCTATGATTCTATGAACTCCCAAGGCACTGAGAATCAAGTGACTTAAAAGCTAGCAACTTTGGGGAGGGGTTTAATTTACAAGGCTGATGTGGAGACAGGCTATATATGAATGAGGGAGGGGAAAAAGGAAAGACACCGTTTTTACATTACGAAAATGACGGAGAACAGTTAAATGCATCCCAGTTCTATCCAGAACACAGATGACTTCAGCATTCAAATCAGTAAAAGATAAAGGACCCACAACCCCTTCAAATAATGCAACCAAAGCTAGACCAAGGTATGACTTTCAAATAATTGGTAAATAAGACCTGATAAGAGCCATCGGGGCCTTATCATGTTTTACTCCATAAAACTATAAGCCGTGCAAATTGCATTAAGACGTTGCGACAGCCAAGAGACGTTTCAAAAGCAGCCTTCCAAAAAAAGAATGTGCAACAGTAAACAGACGGCATTTTCCCCCTCTTTGCTTCAAGGCTAAACATAGTGCTGAAAAAGGGAAAAAAAATAAACCACATTACTGACCACACGGGAATTACTCTGTGTACTAAGGAACTCCCTGTCGACACAGGGAGACATACACTCACACGACACACGGATGGATTTATTTTGCATACATTTTCCATTTCTAAAAAACTTCCATGTTTGTTCTGCAAGTAAACTGAATGATGACCTATTGTGGCTTCTCCGCACCACAAACAAGAATAAAATCCAGCTGGAAGGCAGAGTAGTTGGAGATCCGCTGGCCTTTGCCAATTTGTCTTGGCTGTCAAGAGCCAGTTCCAATGGATTTGGGGAGGAAATTCCCCCCTCATCACAGAGAGTTCCTGGGTAAAGTGATCCCACTGGTCAGGGGGCATAGTCAAGTTTGCCCGGCGGTAGTAGTGTTGCTCTGGGAAGTGCCAGGCAGCCGTATGTCTAGTCACCATTTTAATTTCCCACAATGCCCTAGCATGACACTGCATCAAGGGCATTGTGGGAATTTTAAAGACACAGCTGCCCAACCTGAGCACAGGGCTGGCAAAAGGATTTTAAAAGAGGTGGGCGGCAAGGTGGGTGTCAGCAATGGATCAGTCTGAGGATTCTGGGTGCTGACACAAGAACAACAGACAGATTGGGGATGTAACCCTACTAGGATGCCCATCAGCCTCTGAACTTGAGGCTGATGGGCATCCTAAGCGGAGCACAGAGGGAATCTTGATGCTCTTGCCGCTCTGCATTTTTGCTCAGTGGGAGGGAAGGAAGCTGAGGAGGCCAGAGGATTCTTCAATCCCCTCCCCTCTGCACCCACAGAACCACCTCCTTTCCCTCCTCTCAGAGCTGGCATTTGTGACCTCGGAGAGGCTGCTCAGGCTGAGCTCAGAACAACGTTTCCGACCTCGGATCCAGGAATCTGAACTACGCTATGCTCCGTCCCCCCCGTCCTCCAGACTCTGTCTAGGGACTGCAGGATTGCCCCCTGACGCAGTAGAGAGAGAAATTATATGAAGACTAGAAGCATCGGCACTTGTAGGGCAAGGCCAGAAGCCTACAGCCATGGGGGGAACCCCTCCAAACTTTTGGTCAGTGCAAACCTGCATTTCATCAATAAACATTGTACATTTTGCATGTTTCAGTTCTACCATAAGTCACCTTTGGTCATTTTGTTGAGAAAAGTGTCGAAGAAAATTTGAGGAGGAGGATTATGGAAAGGCCATACAGAACCACAAAACTTTAGAGCTGAGAGGTACTCTCCTAAGCCATAGTTGCAGGCAGCAAGAGCTTCAACTTAAATTGTGCTGGAATTTGGAATATTTTGGCCACACCTACTTTGCCTTTGCCACACCCGTCATCGGAACACAGCCATTAAGAGCTTTCCTGAAATGGAACGGGCCCCTCGGGAGGAATGCGGTTTGGTGACCGTGGACCATTCAGTGACCTGGACCATTGCTGTACCAGTGGCATTGTGGGTAATTAACCTGGCAGGAAGCTCCCATCCTTCATAGCCACTGCCACCAGCACATAAGCCCACCAGAGGAGCCCAGGGAGTGCCCTCCAATCCGGATATGGCCCTGAATGTACATCTTTGGAATCGCCAGAATTAGGGTGACCACATGAAAAGGAGGACAGGGCTTCTGTATCTTTAACAGTTGTACACAAAAGGGAATTTCAGCAGGTGTCGTTTGTATGCATGCAGCCCCTGGTGAAATTCCCTCTACATCCCCACAGTTAAAGCTGCAGGAGCCCAGCCCAGCGTGACCAGATACAAAAGAGGGCAGGGCTCCTGCAGCTTAACTGTGGGGATGAAGAGGGAATTTCACCAGGGGCTGCATGCATACAAACAACACCTGCTGAAATTCCCTTTTGTGTACAACTGTTAAAGATACAGACGCCGTGTCCTCCTTTTCATAGGGCCACCCTAACCACGATAGTCTCAGCCAGGAAAAGCTAATAATGGAAACCCGTAAGGAGGGGGGGGGAGGAGAAGGGAAACCTCTTGCTTCTATTCCACAAAGGGTTAGGTTCCATGTCAACTTCACCGCGCATGCGCCAAAGCCCGCTTCTCCTCCCAGGGGGGCATTTCGTCCATTTGTAGCATGAATAATGAAAGAGAGGGGGAAACGGCGGCGTCTCCACACTGCCGTTCCAAAGGGCTCCCATAAGCAGCATTCCAGCCACCGTGATGTGCATTTCCTGAGCTCCTTTCTCATGCAACCTCATTTTCTTAAGAAATATCGCTGGTTTTTCTTTTTTAAATGAAGACCAAAAAAAGAAGAACGCCCATAATATAATACTGTAAGTTCACCAAGGAAACAAAGAACTTGACTGATTATCATTCGTAAGGCACGATCGTATGCCACAGTGCTTCTATTTTGATGTCTCTTAAAACCTCGATTTATTTTATTTGTTTATGACATTTTTATACTGCCTAATAGCCGAGGTTCTCTGGGCAGTTTACAATTAAAACCGTAACATGTAACAAGTCAAGATTAAAAAAATTAAAAAACGTTAAAATATCATATAAAACCAGAATAAGTTGTAGTCCGGGGAAAGCCTGTCTAAAAATGCATGTTTTCGGGAGGCATTTAAAGGAGGTTACGTTTTCTGCCTCCCAAGGGAGGTTTTCTTGATGTCTGACTTGCTGTGCTTGCACTGAACTCCTTTTTGACACTGCCACAAAACGAGCAGAATTCAGACATTGCCAAGGCCTATTTTGCACACTTTGTGGTGGTGGGGGGAGAGACCCTTCCCTTGAGGAGGCCATCTGGCCCACGATAAGGGCTCCTCCTGCCACAGAAGCTGTTTGGACAGATGCTCAAGAGACGGGAAGCCGGCCGAAGTTTGAACCTTGCCGACCTCGGCAATCTGACTGAGATCCCAACTGCTGCCTTGCTTCAGAAAGCGATGGAGAGAGACAGACAGACCGGCTGCATTGCAGACAGTTCCTAGGGAGCCGAGGAGGTTGCTTTCTGGAGACGAGCAAGAAAAAACTGCAGCGTTTCAAACATTTCCCTCTGGCCCAGAAGCAGATGCAACAGGGCAACGAAAACAGCTACAAATGCAACATGGAGGCACTGTGTTTGGAAAAGCTTCCAGCTGCTGACCCGCTGTTGGATTTCGGAGCAAGCCAAGTAAGCCATAGTTTAGGATCTCGTATTATAAGGGGTCTCTAAATATGTCGGAGGTAACAAAGATGCATTATAAATGAAATCACTTTGACTTCAATATGTTAGGAAGTCTGGCTGTGAGTTACAGCAGAGTTGCCTTAGCTGGAGAAAGCGTGGCAACGCAGCATTTCAGATTGGAGGCAATGAGCGCAGACTACAGCCAGTTTAAAAGACATTCAAACCGACTTAAGAGTGCAATCCTATGCATGTTTTAGACAGAAAGAAGCCCTACAATATCCCAGCATTCCCCAGCCAGCTTTATTAGCTGAGGAATGCTGGGAGTTGTAGGACTTCTTTCTGTCTAAACATGCATAGGATTGTGCCTTTACTTTATTAGTCTTTTTATACCCATCTTCAGAGAAGGCTAATACTGTTTAACTACAAGCAACCCTTAAGGCCAGGTGGTACCCTTTCGATTATAGTGTAATCCAAATTTTCCTCTTTACTTTTATGGCATGGATGTCTGAAACTTAGGGCTTCGGCATGTCTTAATCCAGCTGTGTTGACCTCAAAATTCCCCAAACCAATGCAATATAAACACACTGCTCCCTCTCGGGGAGGCAATGCATGTGGTTGCACTGAGATGTCAAGAACTCTTTTAGCTTCAGCAAACTTTTAGTGCAAAGCGGACAGAAAATTGCTCTCCTCTTTGTGTAGATTGGGGTGGGGGGCAGGCATAGTTCATTAGCAGGGCGGCAATGTTTAGGAACCAAGGAAGCTGCTGGAAACTGAAAAAGACCACTGGCCCAGCAGCAGCAGCACTTCTGAAGGGTTTCAGGCCAGAGTTTGTTTCTCAGCGGTACCAGGAGATGTCGGAGATCGAACCTGGGACTTTCCGCACACGTCCTCTACCACTGTCTGACAGGGAAGCTCCATTTCTTGGTAGCCTCCAAGTTAGATTACTGCAATGCGCTCTGTGTAGGGCTGCCTCTGAAGACGGTTCGGAAGCTGCAGTTCATGCAAAATGCAGCAGCCAGATTGATTTTAGGAACCAGAAGGTTCGACCATATAACACCTGCTCTGGTCTGCTTGCACTGGCTGCCTGTATGTTTCCGAGCCCAATTCAAGGTGCTGGTTTTGACCTATAAAGCCTTACACGGCTTGGGACCATAATACCTGACGGAACGCCTCTCCCGACGTGAATATACCCAGTCACTACGTTCAACATCTAAGGTCCTCCTCCGGGTGCCTACTCCGAGAGAGGCTCGGAGTGTGGCAACGAGGGACAGGGCCTTTTCGGTGGTGGCCCCCAGACTATGGAACGATCTCCCTGACAAGGCTCGCCTGGCACCAACGCTGCCATCTTTCCGGCGCCAGGTTAAGACTTTCCTCTTTGCCCAGACATATGGCGGCATATCTTAATCACCCACATGTTTAGTTTTTTAACAGTTTTTAATGTTTTATGTGTGTATGTTCTGTGTTTTAGAATTATAAATTTTGTATACTTGTTTTTATCTCAATTTTAGAATTTCTGTAAACCGCCCAGAGAGCCCTGGCTATGGGAGCGGTATATAAATGCAATAAATAAATAAATAAATAAATAAATAATTCTCTCCTTTGCTTTTGCATTTGCAGGAGAGGTGAAATCGACTAGGCCACTTGACATTCACCAGTTGCAAAAGGTCCCAGATGAAAATAAGGTTTGCTGGTCTCATTGCCGCCTCCTTGCTGTCTTTGTACACAGCACTCTGAGCAGACAATCACATTTCCTTACCTATGCTTCCTCTCTCTCTCTCTGACCAGCAAGAGTTGGTGCATCAAGCCACTGATTATGTATTTTTCCCCTGATGGCAATTGCCATTCTGTAGATTTCCCACGTACAGCGGTGAATGCCGCCAATGTACAGTTCAACACAGCTGGCGTTCCACACAGCTGCAGGACAGTTCAACATGCTGCAGAACACATGGCATTAGACCTGCCATACAGTTCAACTCACCCTGCAGAAAACCTGCTGCATTCAGACAACATGCTAAGCCACAGTTCAACAAACAACCCACGGTTCAAAACAATCCACACTCAACCACTGAGCGTGGGCTAACGTAGAATCATAGAATCATAGAATAGCAGAGTTGGAAGGGGCCTACAAGGCCATCGAGTCCAACCCCCTGCTCAATGCAGGAATCCCGTACTGTGTAACTGCTATGCTGCCGTGGCTCTCAACAGTCTAGTTGCTCAAAAGTGTGCCCCTTTCATAGAATTATAGAATAGTAGAGTTGGAAGGGGCCTATAAGGCCATCAAGTCCAACCCCCTGCTCAATGCAGGAATCCACCCTAAAGCATCCCTGACAGATGGCTGTCCAGCTGCCTCTTGAAGGCCTCTAGTGTGGGAGAGCCCACAACCTCCCTAGGTAACTGATTCCATTGTCGTACTGCTCTAACAATCAGGAAGTTTTTCCTGATGGCCAGCCGAAATCTGGCTTCCTGTAACTTGAGCCCATTATTCCGTGTCCTGCACTCTGGGAGGATCAAGAAGAGATCCTGGCCCTCCTCTGCGTGACAACCTTTCAAGTATTTGAAGAGTGCTATCATGTCTCCCCTCAATCTTCTCTTCTGCAGGCTAAACATGCCCAGTTCTTTCAGTCTCTCTTCATAGGGCTTTGTTTCCAGACCCCTGATCATCCTGGTTGCCCTCCTCTGAACATGCTCCAGCTTGTCTGCATCCTTCTTGAATTGTGGAGCCCAGACCCAATTAGCAGACGGAAGGGCAGTTAAAACCTTCAACCACAGGCCACTACAAGACCATCAAATAATATTAATAACAACAACAACAAACTAAAATACATATTTACGTTAGCAGGACTACAATCCAAGAAATTCAAGGTGTATCCTCTCGTTCTTTAGCCCATAATGCCATGCTTGGGTTTCAGCCATCTCACAGACGGCCAACATAAAAGGCACTGTTTTGATTCTGTGATTCACTGACACAAAGAGTGGGTGGATCTTTGTGGGGGGGGGGGGTGAACTCTAAATTTAGATACAACCTCTTGCCGATTCATGATACACAGTAAAATGGGACACGTGATAGTCAGAAGGCGTCCAAAACTAATTAGGAAAACTGGATCTACCACATACGCCACATGCTCACAAAGGCAAAACAAAAAGACTCCAAACGCTTGCGCAAGACGTAGTTTGTAAAAGCCGGTGATGCCTCCTGACCGCCTCCTGACATTTTTAAAATACATTTTAATCTCAACCTTGTTTTCAAACTTTGGCTTTTCCGTTGCCAGGTCTAAACCGTCCGCACAACGCCAAGGCTTTCTCCGCGCAAGCCACGAGGCGCGCCCCAACAGAAGTTCAATTTAAGGGCGATGTTATTGGCGTTCCGCCCATAGGAAGGCCTCAAGCCTGAGCAGGTGCTTGCCTCATCCGGGCGAGGCATTTGTTGGGTAGTTACACCGCCTCCTTTGCGGCATTTGACAGGGAGATTCCGGACGGAGGCATCTTCAGTTTAGAGCCATAGCTTTGCATCACAGGAGTAGGCCAAAACAATCACCCAGAAAGAGGCGGGTGCTGGGCACATCACGAAACAGACCTGACCTCAACACCTGGGTCAAGAGGGGAACACAGAGGCTAAAGAGGTCGGAGAAATCCAGTTGGGGGTGGAAGTCAATGAGTTTTCATCAGCTCCCCCCACCCAGATTTCAGCTCATCTTCCACTAGCTGGCTCAACGCAGTCCACAGTGAGTATGGCCAATTAGTGGATTTTCCTTTTTTAATATATTTCCCCCCGGAAATAGACGTTTGCGTGATTTGCGCAAGATTTGGCCGCAATTTGCGCATGGGTCTATTTTTGCAAATAAAAAAATACAGGAAAAGTTCCCTGATTTCGGGGGCACACACACACACACATGATTGAAGCACGCCCCATATATTTCTAAGGCTCTTCTGTACAATCCCACACTCCAGCCTTTATTTATTAATGGGCCTGTTCAGACGACACACTAAACCATGGTTAGGCCGCTAACCCTTTTGCAGCAAATGGTTAGTGAGCGTGTTTAAACCATGGTTATGTAGCCACCATGGCTAGGAAAGGTTCAGACAGCATGTTAAGTCATAATTCACATGACATGCTAAGCCATCATGTTTAGCTCAAAATGCTTACCTACCGTGGTTTAGCATGTTGTCTGAACAGGGTCTAGTTATCACATTTCTATACTGCCCCATAACCAAAGCTTTCTGGGTGACTCACAACATGCGCTCCCTGACCCCATGCATTCAGTATTGTGTCCAGTTTTGGGCACCACAGTTCAAAAAGGAAGCAGACAAGCTAGAGCATGTTCAGAGGACGTCAACCAGGATGATCAGGGGTCTGGAACAAAGCCCTGTGAGGAGAGACTGAAACAACTGGGCATGTTTAGCCTGGAGAAGAGAAGATGGAGGGGAGACATGATAGCACTCTTCAAATACTTGAAAGGTTGTCACACAGAGGAGGGCCAGGATCTCCTCTCAATCATCCCAGAGTGCAGGACACGGAATATCGAGCTCAAGTTACAGGAAGCCAGATTCCAGCTGGACATCAGGAAAAACTTCCTCATTGTTAGAGCAGTATGACAATGGAACCAGTTACCTAGGGAGGTTGGGGGCTCTCCCACACTAGAGGCAGCTGGACAACCATCTGTCAGGAATGCTTTAAGGGGGATTCCTGCATTGAGCAGGGGGTTGGACTCGATGGCCATATAAGCCCCTTCCAACTCTACTATTCTATGATTCTATGATCCTCCAAATGTGTCAGACTATAGCTCAAGCCAAGCTGGTTGGGGATAATGGAATGTGTAGTCAGACACACCCAGAGGGCGGAACAAGCGGCTACTGAAAGACAGTCACACAGTGATTGTTATTATTATGCACAGCTAGCATCGCTCCCTTGAAGAGTGCCGTGGAAAGAGTGCAGATGCCCAGCGTTGCTTAGCAACAGATGCTTGGATACGGATGCAAGGAGTCTTCTGCTGCTCAATCTAATCTCAGTGCAGGGGCTTCATGTTTCTCAGGAAGGCGCTAGCACTGCCCCATTGTCTACACCTGGCTTACGAAGGGCCCAGTTCTCACGTTACACCTGCATAAGCAGAATTTGGCAATGACCTTTTTCCCCCCTCCCTAAAGCCACACAAGACAGCAGTCTGTACAGTCAACAGAGATTACATGTAAAAATGACCGTGTTCAGCAGTTTCTCCCAACTCAATATTCTGCAAGCAATACAGGCATTCTACGCATCAATCCCAGCTTCAGCCTCATTCATAATAACCATAATAGAAAAGTAATATTTGCCATATTGTATTAATGCATAAGAGCTCACATTCCCCCCACCCCCAAAAAAGTGGAAGGGTCAAATTACAAAGAAAGGATTCTTTAGATCAATGGGATGAACATTTTCAATACTGGAGACAAAAGAATAATTATTGGAATATAGGGAAAGACCTTCTCTGCAGATCTTAGGGGTCATTTGGGTGCATGGAGCTTAGAAGAAAGGCGAGTTAAGGAGAGACAGGCTAGAGATGTTTAAAAAAAAAGTATGCATGGCGTAGAGAATGTGAATAAGGAGATATTGCTCTCCCTCTTTCATAACACTACAATCCATGTTCATCCCATGGAGTTGATTCGAGGAACTTCAGAACAAAAAGAATAAAGTGCATCGTTGAAGTATGGAATTCGCTACCACGAGATGTAGTGGTGGCCAACACCTTGGACGGCATTAAAAGGAGATTAGACGAATTCCTGGAGGAGAAGGCTATCCACGGCAAGTAGTCCTGATGGCCATTTGCTACCTCCAACATGAGAGGCAGTATGCCTATGTATGCCAGCTGTTGGGGAATATGGGCGGGAGAGTGCTGTGGCACACATGCCCTGCTTGTGGGTTTTCCATGGCCAGCTGTGTGAACAGAATGCTAGAGTAAATGGACCCTTGGTCTGACCCTTGGGTATTCACACAATTTGACCACCTCCTCTCAGAAAAGAAATTCATACAGATCTTCTAGAAAACATACCTGAGAACAAAAGTTACTGAATATTTATTAATTTATATCCTGCCATGCCAGTAAAATTAGTGCTTTAAGTGGCCAACAATATAAAATTATAATTAATATAAAAAATAGCACATCGTAATAAAAAAATACAAATGAATGTAATACAATGGAAAAGCGTTGTCCAGAAATTTCAGATTGCTAAATCCTTGTTGATTTATTCTGTGTCTCATCTGGGAAAATGCATCTTGTAAATAATCCATTATCTGAAGTTATCAAAAATAAAACCTACATCTATAAAGTTCCTGTTTAGCATAGCAGAGATCTTGGAGGCAGAAGGCTGAAGTAACTTGCAAATATATGTAACTGAGCTCTGTTTAAAACAAACAAAAAACAACCCATTGGGGGGGGGGGAATTCATAGCAGGAAGTAGCAGAGACGGGGGTACTGGACTCTTTCCCTGCTCCAAATTGCCCCCACCTCAAGATGCCACCCTCACTCTGAGCTTTCCTAATAAATGTACCCCGTTGCTGGGAACCAACAGCAGGAGAGAGCTCTTATCTTCATAAGAATCTGGTTGTCCCCTGCAGGAAACACCGCTGGACTCGACAGACCGTTGGCCATAGACACCAGAGGAACATAAAAGACTCTTGCTGGAGCACCGTAACCTTTCAATGATTCCTTTCGGCACACCGATTGCGAACGACTGCTCCGAGACCATCAGAAGAGACCAGCTGGATCCGACTGAAAGGTCCACCTAGGCTAGCATCCTGATTCCAGAGCGGACACCCTGAAGTTTCTGGAAATGCAGGAAGCTGTCAGAGCACTGGTCCTTCAATCTTACTCCTGCCTACACATCCGAGGGCTTAATTCAGTTTTTTGGGGGAGGCACATTCCAGTAGTGGCAGGGGTCAAAGGGAAAAGGGGTGTGGTAAAGGCAAAATGGGGGGGGGGGTAAGCCCCAAAAGAATACAAGTGTATTTTAGTTCAAAGCTCTTACTGTCAGTGACTCAGCCTTAGGAGTCTTTTAGAACGGGGCGTGGGATGTGCAAAAAACAGGAAATCACCCAACAGTGGTAGGGGAAAGGGGCATGGCCGTCTGGAGAATGCTCGGAGGGCCAGCTCTAGCCCCCCAGGCCTGAGGTCAGGGCCTGTCTAAAGCATACACCCTCCAACCCAGACGTCTTGAGCAACCTACAAAGCAGCCTTGAGCCACATCAGTCTCTCAGTCTGTCAGGCCCAGTATTACCCACTCAGACTGGCAGCAGTGATCCAGGGCAGAGAAGGGTTAGGAACATAGGAAGCTGCTTCATAATGAGCCAACACTAACCAGCAGCAGCAGCAGCTCTCCAGAGTTCCAGACAGACGTTTTTTATTGTCCTATCTGGACAAGGATTGAACCTGGGACTTTCTGTATGCCAATCAAGTGCTCTACCAATGAGCTACGGGCTCTTTCCCTGAATATGGAACTTAGGAAGCTTCCTTATACTGAGTCAGGCCCTTGGTCCATCTAGCCCAGTAGTGCTGACACTGGCTGGAAGCAGCTCTCCAAAGTTTCAGGCCGGATCCTTTCCTCGCCCTCCCTGGAGAAGCCAGGGATCGAACCTTGGAACTCCTGCAGGCAAAGCAGGTGCTCTACTCACTGAGCTACAGCCCCTCACCTGTCACCAAATCCTTCCCCATCACCTGGACACCCAACCTTTTGTCACCCAGAGATGATAGAAATTGAACCAGAACAGAGGAAACTGCCTTATCCCACATCGGGATGAGCTCAGAATCATCTCCACCAGGAACGGGCCATCTGTGGTCCTCCAGATGCTTTGGCCTACAACTCCCATCATCCCCCACCATTGGCTACGCTGATGGGGGTTGTAGGCCAAAACCATCGGGAGGGCCAGAAGTGGCCTAGCCCTGATCAACACGGACCGGCAGACCAGTGACCGAACCCCCCTCCCAAAGAGCGCCAGGACTCTACCCTTGCTGAAAGGGGGGTGGTTGGCTATTTTTCTCATCAGGTACAAAGGTGCATGGCAGCATCGGAAAGGAAAACCTCTCCGCACGAATGGCAAATTTAGGAAACAGGAGAAAAGGATGAATGAGAGAGAGAGAGAGAAAGAGAGAGAAATACTGTGCATGCAAGACTGTAGGGCAGGGATGGGGAAGGTGATGATGAACTACAACTCCCATGAGCCCTAGCTAGCATAGCCAGTGATGGGAGTTGCCCTCCAAACACCTCTGGTGGGCCACACGTTCACCACCCTTGCGGTAACGCAGAGAACAGGCAACCGTTTGAGGCCGTGGCCACATCCGGCCATTTGAGAACCTGTCGTGGGCACCATCACAAAATGGCTGCCGTGGGAGGCGCAGCAAAAGAGACGTCACCCGCCCAAAAGGCCGTGTACAAGACAGAGGTGGGGTCTGAGCCCCAACACGCTAAACAATGCCCTTGAACTCACCATTTCAGCACCAGGAGAAACCTGTTTCACAGGAATCCCAGCCGACGGTAAGAAAATGTGTTCATTTTTTTAAAAAAAAAAAAATGTGGAGAGGAAGGGCATCTTGATGGGAGCAATGAAAGGTGTCTGGGGAGTGCATTGCCTACCCCTGCTGAAAGAGATGGGACAGAAAGCATTTGAGAGAAAAAAAACTGCAAGGGTCTCTGTGGATCAACATCAACCCTCTTTTGACTCTGAATGTATCTCCTACCAGTCAAAGCGTAACTCCTTTCCCTAGCCAGACTGATGCTAGCGGGTATTATAAAAGAAAAGAAAACACATACTCATGCTAGTTCAGCCTCTCCACCCCACCCCCGGCCTGGTGCCCACTTGATGTGTTGGACTACAACTCCCATGCAGCCTGGGGATAATGGGAGCTATAGTCCCAACATGAGGTGTAGAACCTAGCCGGGGATAGGCTGCCTGAGTCCACCTTTATAATCCCAAATAACGAAACCACTTTTATTTATTTCAAATCCTTGAGCTGCTACGTTCTCCCACCGAGGGACCGCTCCTACAACAAGCCGAGCGGCACAGATTCTGTGATTCCTGTATCGCCAAGCAGAAATGATTCATGACTCCCAGAGGCCAGGAACAGCCCGGTTCACTCCCTAGACCAGCGCTGATGGTTATCGCAGGAGAAAAATCCTTCTCATTAAAGCTCGTGAATGCTCCAGTCCATCCTACAACACCAAATAACAAACCCTGATTTTAAATGTCTGTCTGTCTTTCTCTCTCTCTCTCTCTCTCACACACACACACACACACACAAATAAATAAGATAGATACACCTATCTACATACACCCACACCTTCTATATTACAATTGTTTTTAATGTTTTGATTTGCTTATTTTGCAAAATCTTTGTAAACTGTCTCAGATGGCTTCCAAAAGGCGGTATAGAGATACAAGAAATAAATAAATAAATACAAGAGAGAATGGGAGATATTCTTCCGAACGGATGCTTGAAGCAAAACGCAACCCGCAAAAGCACAACTCAACAATCCTTTCTTCTTGCCATCGAATTACATCACCCCTTCCCAAGCTGACACAGGCAGGCATCTCTCCGGAGACAAGAGGTCTCCACGTTTGCAGAGCTAGGCGTGCTGATGAGGCGTGGACCACAGCAAGGAAGGAAAAAAAGAGCATTCAGATGTGCTTTTCGTACCCAAGCGACTGCTCCAGAGAGGTGCGCAGATAACCCAGGGCCGATGGCCTTACCAGCATGCTGAGGGCAACAGCATGGGGTCGCCGGTTTCCGACCATCACCCGTCCATAGGGCGTGGAACCTCGCTTCGACCCATGACTGCCAACAGCAGAACCACACAGAGAACCGTCACCGGCGTCCATGGTGGGATTATGTTTTGTTCTACCAATCCGAGAGAAATCACCCCTTTCTCACCACCACATCTCCCCCTTCCCCAAGTTTCAGCTGCCAGGCAGAGACTGTTCTGTACCAAGAGCATGAAGCGGGGGGGGGGGGTCTAGAGGCCTCCCTCTGCTCCATACAGCAAGAAGGCCCCTCAAGTGTAGGAAGGAGGGAATCCCTTTAAACGGATCAGAAGAAATTTGGGGCTCTCTTTCTCTCTCTCTCTCTCTCTCTCTCTCCCCCCCTCCCCTTTTATTTAGCATCTTCAGCTTAGAGACAGGCAGAGCAAAAAGCAAGATGCAGAGAAGGAGAAAAAGGAAGGAAGGAAGGAAGGAAGGAAGAGACCAGTCTTACCAGTTTTTCTTCTGTAGGGAAACCAACACATTCGGGAGCAGAAAATGATGCCCAGGAGCGGATCGAGGAAGAGGAGGAAAAGAAAAGATTAATAATAATAACAACAACAACAACAACAACAACAACAACAATAAGAAGAAGAAGAAGCCATGAACTATGCCCAGTGTGAGCCTCCCCCCTAAAGGTGCGTGCAGGGAAACAGAGCCAGGTCTCACCTGGGTTGACCAGTTTGCTTTTATAGCGCATGCCAGTGCTCATCCTGCCCTCTTCTTCAGGAGGGGCTGGGGGGGGATGCTTTGGATCACTGCGGATCGCACCGGCTGAGGCTTCCTCCAGAGGCGATCCTCCCTCCTTCCCAGGCTAGGGGATCCCTCCTTCCACTCCCCAGATCGGTCTCCGTTTCTCCCTCCCTCTCTCTCTCTCTCTCTCTCTCTTTGCATGCGCCCGTCTGCCCAAAGCTGCTGCTCCTACTGCCGCTTCTGCTGCATTGGAGAGGCAAGCCAAGGAGTGGGGAAAAATGAAGAGGTGGGGGGGGGGGGGAAGGAAGGCGGAGCAGGATGCAGCCTAGCCCCGCCCACAGGCAGCAACCAATCAGAGCCCCGCCCTGGACCAGCCGATCTGCGCTCCCCCCCTCTCAAAATCCTTTCTAAGCATGCAGTACACCCACGTGCTTTAGGAGACCCCTCACCCATCAGCCTCCTCGCTTTCCATTTTTTATTTTTATTTTTCAGCCATCACATTAGGAGGAGGAGGAGGAGGAGGAGGGGGAAATGAAGCATATTCCTAATTATCTCTTCCTCCCCACCCCGCAGGAACAAGAAATCAAGTTGCTCCCAAACCAACCTGAATCTTTTTTCTTTCACTCTGTCTCTGGCCCTTTCTACACCTAAGGAATAGATCATCCCAGGAAAATGGAGGGATGCGTCCCTGCCTGCTCCCGGGATCCCCTGTGGTCATTTGCATGCACAGGGGTGATCTCGGGATGATCCCTGGGCGGGGGGGGGGGGGGGAAGCAGGTGTAGAAATGGCCTCTGTCTCCCAGCCCGCCCCAAATTCGGAAGGGTTGATTTCCCTAGCTTGACAATCTCCTGCTTTGTTTCACCTGCCCTGGTAAGAAGGGAGGCATTGGCAAAAGAACAGCTCCCTGGAAGGAAATTGCTCCAGACTTAAACCAAACTGCAGGTTTAATGTTTCCCTTCATCCTCGTGTAACAATGCATCAATAATAATAATAATAATAATACCGTATTTCTTCGATTGTAAGACACACTTTTTTCCCATATAAACATCTCTAAAAATGGGGTGTGTCTTAGAATCTCGGGTCGTTTATTATTTCTTAGAATCAAAGCTTTTTTTCTGTTGGTGGTACTGAAATTAGTGTGCGTCTTACAATCGATGGCGTCTTAGAATAGAAGAAATACGGTAATAATAATTCACAGAACGCATAAATTATGGAACTCACTACCACAAGATGTAGTAATGGCCACCAACTTGGATGGCTTTGAAAGAGGGTTGGATAAATTCTGGGAGGAGAAGGCGGTCAGTGGTTACTAGCCCTAATGGTTGTATGCTACCTCCGGTATCCAAAGCAGTCAGCCTGTGTGCACCAGTGGCTGGGGAACATGGGTGGGAGGGTGCTGTTGCACCATGTCCTGCTTTGTTGATCGCTGGCCAACAGCTGGTTGGCTGCTGTGTGAACAGAGTGCTGGGCTACATGGACCCTCGGTCTGATCCAGCATCAGGGCTCTTCTGATGTTCTTATGTTCCAAACCAGTCTCTCATTCCAGTTCTCTCTAGGATAAACGGGTATGCATTTAGCAGCCTGTGTCTGTTTTTAAGACTGGCAGCTTAATCATTTATAAAAAAAGGGAGTTTAGAAAGGAATTTATTTGCTGCCTACTCCTAAAGATGTATTTATTGATTCAGTGTCGGCCTTGTGAGGAGGTACTTTACAAAAACAGCAGAGAATTTTATTTAGTTTTATCAGAATTCGGGGTTTAGCAGAACTGTTTCTTTTTAAAAATAGTTTTTGGGGATTGTTTGTTTTTTAATGTGGTTGTTTTATTCTTTTTTCCTATCTGTTGTTCACCACTCCGAAATCTTTGATATGGAGCAGTATATAAATGTTGTAAAATAAATAAATTTAGGGTGGAGAGGGGGGCTTAGATTAGAAAAATGGTACAAGGGGGAGGTTAAACAGCCCCTCTTTAGTACCACTCAAAATTAAGAAACCCCCTCATTGCGGCTTTAACCACAGTGCAAACGCCACGATCACAGATCATGTTTTGATGTTAAGGTTGCAATTCTATACTCATTTATCAAGAAAGAGGCCCCAAGGGAAAGGAAGAACCATAGCTCAATGGTAGCATCCCTGCTTTTTATGCAGAAGGTCACAGGTTTGATTCCCAGAAGGTTGCTTTCTAAAACACTGGAGAAATTGCTGCCATCCACATACACAGTGTTGAGCTAGACAACCTCTCCTGGTATAAGGCAGTTTCCTGTATTCCTGGCATCAGATCTAAGGAAGCATGCAAGCATCCTGGTTACGGAGCAGTTCTACTTTAGGGAAATAGTCCATAGATCAGTGATGGAGCACCTGCTTTGCACATAGAGTCGTAGGTTCATTCTCCAGCCTCTGCTGTCTGGACCTCTGGAGAACGGCTGCCAACCAGGGTAGACAACACTGAAGTAGGTCCGGTGTGGCATAAGGCAGCCTCCTCTGCTGCGATGTCAGTGAGATTCACATCCGAGTAAATGTGCTCAAGATTGTGCTGCATGCCAGGAACCCTATCCACCCTTACTTGAGTCAGGGTGCATAGGATCAGACTTGTCCCCCACTTACAAAGACAGAAAGAAGAAAGTGCCAGCCATTGGGCGGTAGAAATGTAATCCATAAATGAAGTAAAAACGGATGTCTTTATTCACAGAGAGGCAGAACGGTGGGGTCAGAGCAAATGTGTTTCTTCTCATTTGATGGTTTTGTATGATTTTATCTGTACACCGCCCTGGGATCCTTGTGATATAGGACAGGAGACAAATGTTTTAATTAATAAATAAAAATTTCTGGACCTTTTTACCACCCTCTGTGTCCACTGTGCACCCATGACAATACGTACGCATGACTTGATCCATGAGCTTTTGTTCAGAGAAGTCGTGCGATGCCATAGCACTCTTCAAATACTTGAAAGGTTGTCACACAGAGGAGGGCCAGGATCTCTTCTCGATCATCCCAGAGTGCAGGACATGGAACAACGGGCTCAAGTTACAGGAAGCCTCGGGCTGAACATCAGGAAAAACTTCCCAACTGTTAGAGCAGTACGACAATGGAACCAGTGACCTAGGGAGGTTGTGGTCTCTCCCACACTAGAGGCATTCCAGAGGCAGCTGGACAACCATCTGTCAGGGATGCTTTAGTGTGGATTCCTGCATCGAGCAGGGGGTTGGACTCGATGGCCTTATAGGGCCCTTCCAACTCTACTAGTCTATGATTCTATGCCTGAGCAAGTCTTCATGGAAAGGAGTGTGGAACATACCTACGCAGCCTCAAAAGGATCCCCTTCAACAAAGTTCTGGGTCACAGCACCACTACTGCAAAGGCTTTTTCAGGGGTGAAGCATTTCAGTCCACACTTAGGCAGGCACCAGAGCTCAGCGGGTCCCATTGCAAGCACTGGCATCTCCAGCACCATTGGGTAAGCCGAGTTGGGTGTGGGGGGAAGATCAAGAGGCGGGTGTTGAGAAAAACCTCTGCCTAGATATCTTGGAGAGTTGCTGCCAGTCGGGGCAAAGAAACACAGGGTTAGATGAGCAAATTGCCCGATGTGGTATAAAGGTAGCTTCCCATTCTGTGGAGGACGTATAGCTCAGAGAAGGTTTCAGGTTCAACTACTGGCTTCTCCCGTTAGAAAGATCAAGGGAGCAGATGACTGGAGGAAGACACTGCCAGTCAGAAGAGAAATACTAGGTTAGATGGATGGATAATCTGATGCAGTATAAGTGTCATATGTACCCACATACAGAGGAGGCTGGTGGCTCTGATTTTGGTGGAGCGGTGAATCCATCCTGGGTTTTAGTCAGAACCAGCTAGAACTCTAAAGGAGCTATCCAAGGTGCTGAAACACCATCCCCAAATTAGCACCTTTAGTGTTTTGGGTGGTTCTGACTCAAATCCCGAATGGATTCACCGCCCCATCAAAATCAGAGCCACCAGCCTCCACTGCCCATTTTTCTGTGCCGGTGATGTCTGAGGTGACCTAATGGACTGAATGGGTTTAACCTGGAACCCCAGCCACCATGCCCGATGGTCAGGAATGCTAGGAGTTGTAATCCAAAACATCTGGAGGGCACCAGGTTGGGAAAGGCTGGTCTATTTCTGTTTTAAAGCCATCAGCCATCACCAGATGTTGTTGGCCACGAATATTTCATTCAACAAAATATTTCAATGAACATTTCATTCGAGAAAATACGGCAGACAGGAATCAAGGTAAATAAACTGGCCCTTGATACATCTGGAGCAAGATACGGCTCCAAAAACAGCAAAGGCGAAGTTGAAAACGTTTACCACACTTAAGAAGGTTCATCTTGCTTCTCTGCAGGAAGCTCAAAACAACTTTTATTACCGTTAATAAAAATGACTATTCATTTTTGCTCATCAATCTGAGTCCTGGTTTCTAATTTATCTACCTTCCTTCCCTTTACTATGAATTATTCTTTCTTAGCCTTTAATCTCTAAAAAACAGGACTCAGATTATAGGGGAAAGTGAAGCCTTTTATATAATTCATATATGTTTATACAAATTACAGTTTCTTTCTAAGAACCTAAAAATGGCCTCAGAAGGATGAAAGGAAAAGGTGGATTTTTTTAAAAATACAAATTTTAGCACGTTTAGATACAGGGAGGGCAACTTATGGAAAAGGTGGATTTTTAAAAAATACAAATTTTAGCATGTTTAGATACAGGGAGGGCAACTTATGGCCCTCCAGATATTGTTGGGACTATTACTCCCAGCATTCTCAGCCACTGGCCATAAGCTGAAACGAATGGGAATTGGAATCCAACATCTGGATGGCCACAGGTAGCCCAATCCTGGTTTAGATGGATTCTGCAGAAGGGGAATAGAAAATGCCACACACACACTTGCTAATTTCCAGTAGCAGCTGAAATCTGTAGAGAATCGCCTCATATTGATTGATTGATTGATTGCATTTTTATACCACCCAATAGCCGAAGCTCTCATACACTTCATTAGCAACCCAAAATGGCAGGATAAAAACCACACGCTATTTTATTACGTCTATCTGATTTATTACAAAACTAAGGACAGTTAGTGTCATGATACATTATAAAATGTTTTGAGTACATACCATTGTTCTCTCAACCGAGGGAAACCAAAAAAAAAAAAAGGCTCCAATAGAAACCGTCGCTAATTTAATCCCTGAAAATTCAAGATGGATCTTTCAAGAGGCCTCTGAGGATATTTGGCATGTAGGACCATTTCCATGATTTAAGGCATCGTGGATAAAAAGATGTCTGATCCTCTCCCATCATGGACGTGATGTAGCTTTAGTATTCTGTACCATTATTATTATTATTATTATTATTATTATTATTATTATTATTGAAGCACCAGAGAGAATTATACCCCAGAAAGCCAAAGAATAGCCTACAGAGACAAACATTTTTTTAAAAAAAAACAAACCATGAGAAAAGAACACCATATAGTAGTGACAAGGTGTGCTATGTTTCCAGCCCAAAATGTAGCTCAGATAGGGTGCAAATGACACATATTTATGGTAAACAATTCACCAAGTCTTTTAAGTAAGTAAGAAAGTTACAAAAGTATCAAGGATCATCCCAGCTGAAAAAACACGGTTCGTCAACATACTCTCAAAGCCTACTACATATAGGATGGCATATTATTAACTTTTGGATAAAAAACAATGAGAAAGTAAGGGAAATAAGTCTCGCATTATAAGTATGAGGACATCATTGCCAAGAGGGGTGAAAAGGAGATATCAGGAACATGATTAAGAAGAGGTATATATCAAAGGAGAGAGAAGGCGAAGCCGTTTTCCAACACGTCTTCAAGACTTTGGGTTGCATCTTCTAGCATCCAGCATGCATACATGCATGATCCATTCGTATTCACTAGTGTTATCGTTCGGATTCGAATAAAGCACGGAGCCATTTTTAGGAACTTCGAGGAACCGCTGTAAAAAAAAGGAAAATGTAAGAGAGTTTAGAAGGGAGGCAGATTGACTTACATGAGAACATAACCCATGCCCTGCTGGATCAGACCAAGGGTCCATCTAGTCCAGCACTCTGTTCACACAGTGGCCAACCAGCCATTGGCCACGGATGAACAAGCAGGAGCAACAGCACCCTCCCGCCCATGTTCCCCAGCAACTGGTGCACATGGGCTTGGTTGTGCAGATATACATGCAAACAAACAGAGCTTCCATAGACCTCCACGGTGGGACCCCCGGATACCTTGGGCCTCTGACCTCTGCCCAACTTTACCAGCACACCTGAGCCAGCACAAAGATGCAGAAGATGATGTTAATGTCTTTATATATCAGGTTTTCAAATGCTCTAACACAGTGGTCTTCAACTTGTGGGTCACGACTCAAAAGTGGGTTGCGAGATTAGTCCAGATGGGTCACGGCAAAGCTGCCACCGCCACCGCCACCATGTTAGGCAAAGGAGAAATTGTAAAAGTGGGTCCCAGGTTGAGAGTTCAAGGTGGGTCTTGGGTCTGGGCCAGTGGAAGACCACTGCTCTAACAGACCAAACAGGAAATATATCCCAACCCAAAACTAAAAAGCAGTCAAGCAATGGGGATAAGCAACTTGGTCAAGATAAATAACAAGTTCTAAGCCACAGTCCCCCAGCCTGGTGCCCTCCCGATGTGCAACTCCCAGTATCCCCCAGCCAGCTTTTTCCACAGCTGGGAAAAGAGCCACTAAGCAACAGCTTTGTTATCAAAGGAGAGCCTCTTCTCAGTCAAGGAAATTCAGAAGCAGACACCACAACCTGTAACAATCAGAAGACTCTCAGATCAATTTATTGATTCGTTTATTGCATTTACATCCCACCTTTTTTCCTCCAAGAAACCAAGGCGGGCATACATAATCCTCCTCTCTATTTTATCCTCACAACAACAACAACCCTGTGAGGTAGGTTGGACTGGCCCAAAGTAACCCAGTGAGCTTCCATGGCCGAGTAGGGACTAGAACCCGGATCTCTCGACTCTCTAGCCAGTCCACCACACTAGCTCTCACTGGATCAACGACACTGTTGTGCGGGATATCTGTTTGGTTCCACTGCTATGCCACAGTTCATGTAGGGTGTTAATCCAGCGCTCTTTACATCCAGGCACTACGAATAATAATAAAAAGCCGACAACACACAACCTGGAAAAACTGACGCTGCAAGTTTACTGGAAGCAGACTAAAAATTAAAATAAATAATAAAAAAAGGCTCCAGGACAGATTAAATTTTATGAGACGCAAACTCAAAACTCAATCCAGCAACAGCATGTTGATCTTCCAGTTCCTTTGAGAAAGTGCCAGTTGTGCTAGGTTAGGCACTCTGTCCTATTAAAAAAAAAAACCAGGGAAAAGCAAAGAAGGAGAGCGGAATCTGACTCCTCTGAGATATTGACAAGGGAAGTAGGCCAGGGGTCCAAAGAGAGGACCAAATAACCATCAGAAAAATAATAGCATGGATATAGCCATGGGAGAGGGGATATTCCCCCAAAGATATTCCAGGTTCCCTCTGAAATTTCAGATTTTAGAGAGCCCTTTGATTTCTGGAGATATAAAGAAAAGTTTATATCTTCAGATATAAACTTTATATCTCCAGAAATATATGTGGAGTTTATATCTCCAGATATATGATCTCTATATGATCCAGGACATCTTCTCGATCATCCCAGAGTGCAGGACATGGGATAATGGGCTCAAGTGACAGGAAGCCAGATTCCGGCTGGACATCAGGAAAACCTTCCTCACTGTTAGAGCAGAACAACAATGGAACCAGTGACCTAGGGAGGTGGTGGGCTCTCCCACACTAGAGGCCTTCAAGAGGCAGCTGGACAACCATCTATCAGGGATGCTTTAGGGTGGATTTCTGCACTGAGCAAGGGGGGGGGTTGGACTCAATGGCCTTATAAGCCCCTTCCAACACTACTATTCTATGATTCTAGTATTCTGCAAATATAAAGAAAATTCTGTCAAGTTACTCGGTAAGAAGTAGTACTGTTAAATAACTTTAACACATAACTTGCTATCAGTATTTCTTTTCTAGCTCTTTCGCAATGATTCGTTGCACACACCCTTGGAACCCCTGCCCACAACATTTCTGGAGAAAGGCCAAGTGAATTGTCTCTTGACTGGGCTCCTGCAAACACATCCTAGCTGCTCTGGGCATTATGAATAAATACTTCGCTGTGCAAGGGGGGAGGATGAGAGTTCTACACCAAGGAAACCCACTTTGTATCAAAAACTTCATGCACTCTGTATGCTATCCTTGTGTTCATCATTTAAGCATTTTGACAACTGTAAATGTTAGCCCAATAGGCTGAACTAGAGGGTTTGGGTATTAAAATTCCACATTATGACTGAACTCGGAGAACTGTAGTTTGTTCTAACTAAAGTTACTAGAAACAAACCAGGATCGGTTTCAGATCTCGGTCTCTCTGAACTAACTTTGGTTAGAACAAACCAGAGTTTCCCAAGTTCAATGTAACATGGAACTGGTGTTTTTCTTAAGTGAAACCAGACGGGAAGGAACATGCAAGCCCAAGGCTCATTGAGGTACATTCCTTATTACTTACGCCATGCTTTTTGCAGGACTTTTGACACAATACACACCCTCTGTGTCCAGTACTTGCAACCAGCTCTTAATATTGGTCAATGCCTGGACAGATAGCCTGTTGGAGGAGACTCGTCAGCATTCAAGAAAGCTATCAAGATTGATCTCTTCCGGCAGGCCTATCCAGTAGAATTTTCAGATACTTTTAGGGTGCTTTTAGGATGGTTTTAACAGTGTATGCTATGTTTTTAATCAGCATTTTATGTATTTTATGATTGCTGTTGTTCCCCGCCTCAGTCCAACCGAAGAGGCGGGTAAGAAATATATTATATTATTATTGTTGTTGTTGTTGTATCATCCTCTGACATGTTATCTTTTGAAAAGCAGAGGCTGGATTGACAGATGATACAATGGGTCAGAGTTAGTGCTCTTCTGAAAATAGTTCACACCATCATTGCTAGCGGCAAGCACTGATAATACCCGCAAGTGAGCTGGGGAGAGGCTGTAACATCACATCTCCCAAGCATCTCTTTGGGCTGGTCCTGTCACTCAGGAAAAGTTAAATGCTTTGTGCTGTAATAATCGGTTGCAAATGATCTTGGAGATCATTGGTCCAAACAGCAAAGTATTTTAAATTAAATAAAAGTTTTGGTCTTGTGAAACTGGTTGAACATGTCTGGTTCACACACACGCACACACCCTGGTAGAAATACAGCTGCTAAGGCACGGATCTTCACAGAATTTAACCCACCCCCCTTGAAGAATCAGTTCCTCTTTAAAGTTCCTTAAATAAGGGAACTGAAATCAAGGCAGTTGAAATCATGCAAATTAAGCCAATTCAAATGGAGCTTTGTCCTTAATTTTTTCCTCCAACAGGTTTCACTTTTCAGGTGCATTTATTTTATTATTTAAAATATTTATAACCAGACTTTAGCATTAAAAAAAAATGCATCTACCCAATAAAGATTGCTTCCAGCAATCAATCTGCAATCTAAACATCAATAACCTCCAGAAAACCTCAGTAACGTCCAAAAACCACATCCAGCCAAGTAAAAGCACTAAGATCCAATAAATAACGACAGCTAAAACAATTTTGAAGTTCCGCAACCCAATAAAACCCTCTTCGGGAGAACGTTAATAGCCCTCTTCAAGTGTTCAATCTTTATGAGCATGAAAGGTGACAGCGAGGTGTGCTCCATCCCGTTCCCATCACCCTCCAGGCTTATACAAACTGAACACCTGAAAAGGGCAAGCAGAAAACAAATTAGGTCTGTAGAACTTTTTAATAGGCCTGTAGTGATGAAGCCCAGCATACACTTGGCTTCCATATTTTAAAGGCTAGAGAACCGCAAACCATCCGACACTTTGACGCACAATAAAGGGCTCAGGCAATCTGCTACCAGAAATTTTACTATAATAGAGACAAGATTTTTAAAAAAGTCCTACAACTCTCAGCATTTTCCAGCCAGTAGCAGCAGCTGTTGCCCATGAGGGCTGGTGGGGGCGTGCCACAAAGTGCCATTGCCGAAAATAAATCTTCTTTTGCGCCGGCCAATGTAGCCGCTCTCGCAGGTGGGCTTAAGTAGGGCTTTGAATGATGATCTCAAAGTGTGGGCAGGGAGATACGGGTGAAGCTGGTGTGGTGTAGTGGCTCAAGTGTTGGACTGGGAGTCGGGAGATCCGGGTTCTAGTCCCCACTCGGCCATGGAAGCTCACTGGGTGCCTTTGGGCCAGTCGTAGACCCTCAGCCCAACCTACCTCACAGGGTTGTTGTTGTGAGGATAAAATTGAGCAGGAGAGGAGGATTATGTACGCCGCCTTGGGTTCCTCGGAGGAAAAAAGGCGGGATATGAATGCAATAAATAAATAAGGCGGGCCTTCACGTAACTTGGACCCAGCCCTTCTAAGGTGTAAAGCGGAGGTGGGGAACCTCTTTTAACTCGTGGGCCGAACTCAGTTGCGGTGGAGCTCTTGGGGGCCGCATTCCACTAGTAGCCAGGGCCGAAGGCAAAAAAGGTAGGAACAAAATCCCCCCAAATTACCAGCATATTGTAATTTACAACTCTTATGGACAGTCACTATGGCTTAGGAGAGGCATTTCCATCTTTTAGAGTGGAGAAAAAACCCGCACAAGATCTGGGAAACCACCAAATGATATGTGGTTTGGGGGACCGCCAAGGGAAGAGGGTGCATCTTCTGGGGAACTCCAGAAGGCTGGATTGAAACTCCAGAGGGGGCCAAATTTGGGCCCCGGCCTGAAGTTCCCCATCCCTGTAGGAAAGGTTAACACCCATGCTTTAAACTGGATCTGGAAATGCACTGGCAACTCTTCAGACTGGTATGATGTAGGAGTCGCATGTTCAAAGCGCCTAGCCCCCAACAACACTCAGCCAACTGCATTATTCTGCACCAGCTGAAGCTTCCAGCTGAGCTGTCTTCAAAGGCAGCCCCGTGTAGAGGACTTCACAGCAGTCCAGCCTGGATGTTCCAAGTGAGTGGATAGCTGAGGCAAGGCGTGATCCGTGAGAGGCGCTCACCTGGGCCTGAATGCCTTTGATTTTCCTTTTCCAACAAGTTAATATATTCTCCCCTCTGGCCTTTCCACCAAAGCCCTGTAAAAATTGTAGGGGGATCAAAGACGCGAACAATAAAAGTGGACTGTGTTCCTTCAAACACTCCTAAGGGTTTGCAGGTACCCTCTTTCAATCCAAATCCGTTAAGCTGTTTTATAACTCAACTGGTACAGTGCTTCTTGTAGAGTTCTATCCATAAGCCAATTCATACTCCATGTGTTTATGCAGCTGTGCTGGAAACACTGTCCAACGCTCCAGGTAAGAGCACCGGAAGATGCCGAAATACTTGAGATGCTCGCTTCAGAGGAAGTATTAGGAACTATGGAAAACCAGAGGCTCGCGTCATCAGGAGAACACCAGATGTGAGGGGCTGTTTTCAAGATCTCAAGAGCTTGCACAAGGGCCTTGCCTCCTTCAAATCCATTTGAATTGTGCATGATCAATGGGAACGTTGTGAAGATCCAATTAGGGGCCCTCAGTTCCTCAGGGTACGAAAGGTAAAAATGTACCTGAAGCAAGCTGCTTCGGTCAGGCTGAATATCCATCTAACCCATAGATGCAGAACATCCGGCCCACCCGGGGGACCACAGAACATCCGGACGGCCCGTGGATTCCCCCATATGATCATCTCCCCTTCTCCTGGTCCCACCTCAATTTTCCCAGCCACCAATCATCTGGTGTTTTCCTGGCTTTTGTTCATTTTTAATCCTTTCGGAAACATTGCAATGCTTCTCCTTAGTTAAGGGCAGTAAGACCGTTAAGCTAAAATGCGCTGCTATATTTGGCCATGTCCCTTCTGACTTTGGCCCCATCCACCACTGGAATACCGCCCGATATGGAATTTGGCCCTCAAGCCAAAAAAAGGTTCAACACTCCAGCTCTAGCCCAATATTTTCTACTTTGACCAGCCGGGTCTCAGGAAGAGGGTCATCTTCATCCCCTGGTACCTGATCCTTATCTACCTGATCCTTATCTAAAACCAGAGATCCTGGGGTCCCCGAGACCTTCTGCCTGAAAAGGCAGAGCCCATGCCTCCTCTCCCTCAAAAGAACCAAGGTGGTGTAGTGATTAGAGTGTCGGAGCAGGACCCGGGAAAACCCAGATTCAAATCCCTACTCAGCCATGAAGCTCTTAGCCAGCCCTGCCTTGGCTATGCCACCTGGAAATGATGGGAGTTGCAGTCCAGCACCAGGTTGGGAGAAGGTTGAGCTAGATGGACAAATAATCTTTCCTAGAAGAAGGCAGCTTTCCAGCATTGTGATGTGGTGGATAGATGGGGTGACCCAGGTTCAAATCCACACTCAACAATGATGCTCACTGGACAGCCATCTGTCAGGTATGCTTTAAGGTAGATTCCTTGTATACTTTTGTATACTTCTTTTAATGTTTACTGTTTTTAACTTTTGTAAACCATCCAGAGAGCTTCGGCTACGGGGCGGTATAGCAGGGGGTTGGACTCAATGGCCTTAAAAGACCCTTTCCAACTCTACTATTCTATGATCGCAGGCTAGGGATGTAAGCAGCAGTTGGTGTTCCGTCCAGGTCAGTGTTGCATATATCCATCCATGAGTCCATTTTGGCCCAGCTAAGTGAGGACAAATAAAAAATGGACCACTAATCGTAGCACACTTACTCTTTTTTTTCCTCTGCTCAAAATGAATGCTTTGTGTTCCTCTTACCTCCAGGATTAAAAGATTAATACAAAAGTAAACCCCCAAATCCTCGTTTACCACAATATTAAGTAGTTATTGTACTTTTAAATTGCATGGCACCTTTTTTTTTTCCTCTGGCGATGCAAGGATTTTAAAAACATTAACGCCTGGTCTGCTGGTGTGCCACGTGCGCATACCACACATCTGGAGCATAGTTTAAGTAGGGACAGACAGCCTGGGTCCTTTCAGAAATCCATTCTGTTCCCGTTCTGCATTAGCCTGCCAGGAAGCAGGGCATGTGTAAAATCTGCGTGAAAATCCCTGTGCATTTTAGATGCATTTTTATACCCGTTTTTATGCATCACGAAATAAGGAGGAGGCTAGAATCAAAAGGATAACTGTGCTCCAGTCTTCACATTAGTTCTGGAGGTCTGAGTCAGGTTGCTTCACTTCCAAATGCAGGCCGAACAAAATCCTGGTACCTAACGTCTAGCTTCCATAAATATCCCAATTCTTCTCCCCAATCCCATGCCACCACCTGCAACTTTAAACTAAAAGACTCAGGTTCCTAGGACTCATGATTGCCCTAAACAACTTGAGACCAGGATACCTGAGAGCCTTCTCCCTTACCATCCTGCCCAGGCACTGAGGGCATTGGAGGGCATCCTTCTGGTGGTTCCACATGGACCTTTGGCCCAACTGAAGTCCTCCAGGAGAAGAGCCTTGAGTGTGGTGGCCCCCTTCCCCTTTGGAACTCCCTGCTCTTGGAGGTCAGGCAGGAGCCAACACTAGGCTGCTTCCGGCGCCTCCTGAACACAACTCTATTCCAGGAAGCCGTCCTCAACTGACCAGCCACTGTTTTTATTGGCCCTTTGTTTTAAACCGAACAATTTTAATTTGCCGTTTTTAATCTTCTTTCTTTTTACTGCTTTGTTCCTATGTACGCTGCTCCGGAATCTATTTTAGATATGGAGTGGCATATCAATATTGTAAATAAACAAATGATTGCAACTTATAGTACGGTAAACTGATAAGGAACGGAATTACAATCAAATCGATAAAAAAGGGGGGTTCAGTTTATACTGTAGATGATTCCTCGCCTTTTTTTCTACAGGAATAATTGTCTTCTCCTATCACTTTTACTGCTGCTCCCACCCTGCCAAGGTGGGATAGGGTTGGAACCAGAATAGAAGAAAAGGGCAAGGCGAGTTACCACCCCGGTTCACTTCTCCCTTTCCACACAAGTGCAATTCATGAGCCGTACAACGCTCAGAAGAGCTTCTCTATATATTTTTTTAAAAAGGGGAGGAACCACAAATCTAGGGTGACCATATGAAAAGGAGGACAGGGCTCCTGTATCTTTAACAGTTGCATAGAAAAGGGAATTTCTGCAACTGTCATTTGTATATATGGAGAACCTGCTGACATTCCCTCTTCATCACAACAGTTAAAGGTGCAAGAGCTATACTAGAGTGACCAGATTTAAAAGAGGGCAGGGCACCTGCAGATTTAACCGTTGTGATGAAGAGGAAATTCCACCAGGTTCCCCATATATACAAATGAAACCTGCTGAAATTCCCTTTTCAATACAACTGTTAAAGATACGGGAGCCCTGGCCTCCTTTTCATATGGTCACCCTATACAAATCTATAGGTCTGCATGAAACATATAGGATCGACCTCTTTCACTGTTTCCTTCTGAACCGATCCAGAAGACCAAGCAAGCTCCAAGCAGCGAGTGAACCCTAACAAGGCAAAGCGTAACACATTTCCTGCAGGCACAACCAAGTTGACAGGCCGCCGTGACTCACAGCGAGGGAGGCGGGGTCAGCCGGAGCGGCAGGGCGACTCACCCACAGCCTTGGTTCGCAAAACATCCCTCAGGCTGCAAACAAGGTGGTGCACTCCCAAACGGCTAAAATTCTGCCGAAGCTTCACATTCCAGCCGCCAGAAGCGGCTTCGGGCACAATGCCTCCTTCCCCCCAGATGACTTTTCTCATCACATCACTTCGGCATCCGACCATGATTAAAGTCTGGTTGCTACGGCAACCCCCGCACAATTTTTTTTTTTTTTTGCTTTTAAAATCCCATGTATCCCTTATTGCGGGGAGTGCGCTGTGGTTCAATCCTTCGCAAAAAAAAAAAAATGCTAATTGGAAGCATGACTAATGACTTTTAAAGAAAGATAAGCCACAGGTTGTTGGGATAATGGGGTGAAAGTTATTAAAAGGCGGCTCTCAAGACTCCTTCCCCTCCCCCCCTCCCCCCCCCCACACACACCTTTATTTTAAATACTCTTCCATCATTATGCAAGGAACATAATGGAGGAGGGCAGCCAGGATGATCAGGGGTCTGGAAACAAAGCCCTATGAAGAGAGACTGAAAGAACTGGGCATGTTTAGCCTGGAGAAGAGAAGATGGAGGGGAGACATGATAGCACTCTTCAAATACTTAAAAGGTTGTCACACAGAGGAGGGCCAGGGATCTCTTCTCGATCCTCCCAGAGTGCAGGACACGGAACAACGGGCTCAAGTTAAAGGAAGCCAGATTCCGGCTGGACATCAGGAAAAACTCCCTGACTGTTAGAGCAGTATGACCATGGAACCAGTTCCCTAGGGAGGTTGTGGGCTCTCCCACACCAGAGGCCTTCAAGAGGCAGCTGGACAACCATCTGTCAGGGATGCTTGAATGTGGATTCCTGCATTGAGCAGGGGGTTGGACTTGATGGACTTATAGGCTCCTTCCAACTCTTCTATTCTATGATTCTATGAATCTGTATCTTGCTGGCTGGCAATAATGTATTTATTACTGCTCTGGTTGCAAAATTTCCCTTGGCTGCAAGTAAGTTGAGAGCTAGGCACCAAGACCATCTACAAGTATCATAATAGGGAGCTGAAGATTTTGCGCTTTTTATATGTGATCTAGCACCCCACTGGGGAGCTCTTAATTTATGTTAATATGATTTTGTACTTTTATTTATTTATTTATTTACAATATTTATATACCACTCCCCATTGAAAATTTCGGAGTGGTGTACAAGATAAAATGAAAATAAAAACAGAATAAAACACTTAAAACAGATCTTAAAAGAAGCAAAAACAGTGATGCCTGGCTGGACATTAAGGAAAGGCATCCTGGAATAATGCTGTTTTCAGGAGGCGCTGAAAGGAGTGCAAAGTTGGTGCCTGACTGACCTCCAGAGGCAGGGAATTCCACAGGAGGGGGGCCACCACGCTGAAGGCTCTTCCCCTGGTGGATTCCAATCTGAGGATGGATCTATGTGGAACCACCAGGAGCAGGCCCTCGGATGACCTCAGTGACCGGGCAGGTTGGTAAGGGAGAAGGCGCTCTCTCGGGTATCCTGGTCCCAAGTTGTTTAGGGCTTTGTACACAAGTACAAGAACCTTCAACCTGGCCCGGTAGCGAATAGGCAGCCAGTGCAGAACTTTTACATTCATGTATTTTTGTTTACTATTTTCATTTTATTTTAAATTATTCATTTTTATTCCATTTACTTTAGCTCATCTTTTTTACTTGCATTTTATTTTTCTAACTAGGTCAAATTGTGATGGCTTATCGCTTTTAGCAATAAAGATTTCATTTCATTATGCAAGGAGCATTTACACGTAAGTGAGATGTGTTTGCCATTCTACCTTGCCAGGGTTTAAATTATTGTCCATGTCCCAAAGCCTCTCCGCCCAAATGTTATCCTAAATGAAGTGAGAAAGCGAACACGATCCAAACATGCAGGGCTTGGTTGTTTTGCAATGGGGAGTATTATTTTGACATTCTTCTTAAGGCGAGGTGGGGGAGAGAGAGAACCACAGATCTCTGCTACTCTTTCCCATTTCCGGAAAGAAAAACATAAAGACGTCGCATCACCTTACAGCAGCTGCTTCTACAACAGAGATAGATTTAGATGCCATGAGTTCTAGTCATATAAACATCTGGCCGATTATTATTATTTTTGTAAATAGGAGCGGTGGAAATGCCTGGATTGTTTTATTGGAGTCTGCAGCCAAAGGGAAATTAAGCCTGCAAAGTTGAGAAAGACCGGGAAATCAATCAGCCAGCGGTTGGATCCGCACCGCACAGACAAGTATGTCACATTGGATACTGGGTGCCACGCTCCAGGGTAGTATCCTGATCTCCTTTTGCTTATGAACTCATCCACACCCATCATTAATTCGGTTATCAGCACAGCAGCAGTCAGGCTGAAAGCAAAATGGCAGCAGACCAGACCACATGGCGCAAAGATAATTAAAACCTTAACTCCCTATATCAAACAGAGAGCATAAAATGCGGATTTCGTGGTCCTGATGACATATGTTAGCAGATATTTATGTATTTAAAACCTTACTTGGCCGCCTTTCAGGGCAGAAGCCCCCGCAAGGCGGCTTACAGCAATAAAATACACCCAAAAAAAGGTCAAGCTATTAAAAACAATAGAATCATAAGCACAATAAAAATAGCAATTAAAAATAATAAAAGCCAGCAAGAAATCCAGCTAGAACAACAATGCAAAAGCAGCAATAACCTATCATGAGAAGGCCACGGTAAAATAAAATGCTTTCAAGGCCTTCTTAAAAGCCTGCAAGGATGGTGCATGGCGGACCTCTGATGGGAGTTTGTTGCCACTGTTTGGGGCCACTGCAGAGAAAGCCCTGTCAGAGTGCTATCATCAGGAGGGAATCTGCACTTGCTCATCTCTCAGGGGGGGGTCTTGAAAAGAAACCTGTCGAAAGGCTATCCAAGGAAGGATCTGGAGGATTTGATTGCTTGCTGAAGTCTCGTGTTTTTCCCATTCTTCTTCTTATTATTATTATTTATTTATATAGCACCATCAATGTACATGGTGCTGTACAGAGTAAAACAGTAAATAGCAAGGCCCTGCCGCATAGGCTTACAATCTAATAAGATCATAGTAAAACAATAAGGAGGGGAAGAGAATGCCAACAGGCACAGGGTAGGGTAAGCAGGCACAGGGTAGGGTAAAACTAACAGTATAAAGTCTGCACAATTCTTGCTATTTTAGTTCCCCCCTTGCAAAGTTCTTTTATCAAGCCCCCTCCAACTCCTCCCTCCCAGATCACCTGACAGGAGCCGTTCCACTTGGCTGCAGCACGGGAGAGAAGGGAGGGAGGTCCCACTCCATTCATTCAACTCCATTTGGCTCTTTCTCTCCCTAAACTGTTCCTATTCCAGCTGGAATTAAGCAACTCTATGCCCGGGTTTGGTTCCTTGGCACCTACACCACAATACGCACGCCTAGAGCGAGTTATCGGATATCCTCCCTTCAACAGTTTAATCAGTGAATGTTTTGCATATTTGCCACCAGCTTTTTATCTACGGAAATATTCGATCCAGGTGCCCATTTGCAACAGCTATCTTGTTTACACAGTGTACGTAATCACAGAATAGCAGAGCAGAGCTGGAAGGGGGCTATAAGGCCATCGAGTCCAACCCCCTGCTCAAGGCAGGAATCCACCTTAAAGCATCCCTGTAAGGCGGCTGTCCAGCTGCCTCTTGAAGGCCTCTAGTCTGGGAGAGCCCCCATCTCCCTAGGTAACCGGTTCCATTGTCGTACTGCTCTAACAGTCAGGAAGTTTTTCCAGATGCCCAGCTGGAATCTGGCTTCGTGAAAGGAATGTTACAGCAACAATCCCGGAACACCCCATTAAATTTAATTCAGTATTCTAATTTATAAAAAACCTGGGTAATCCGTTATTTAAGCAGAGTTTGTTCTACCACTGGAAGGTAGTTTTGCTTGGTTTGTTTGTTTATTTGTGTGAAAGAGGGAAAAACCTTTAGAGGACCATAAGGGTTTTAAGAGTCTCCGAGAATTATTATTTATTTATATAGCACCATCAATGTACATGGTGCTGTACATAATAAAAGAATAAAACAGCAACACCCTGCCACTGTCATAACCCTACTGCCCCTGTTTTCAGAATCCGATTCAGAACTAGAAGACACAGCGCCAGACACCAGCCAGCCTGTACCAGTGAGGGAGGAAGCTCTCACAAGCGATTCCCCAGCTGGGAGTCAGCCCCCTCCAGAGCTTATCTCCTCAAGGCCAAATCCTACATACTCAGTGGGAAGTGAGGTTTCTTCCGGATGTGAGCGTCCCAACAAGCTAGCTGATGCAAGGGTACGCCAGAAGCTCAAATGTACGGGGCGGAAGGAAGGCGTGAGAAAGTCAGTTCGATTACGCCAGAACCTGCCTCTGCACCAGGCTCTCTGAAGTTACAGGCATTTGGGAAGTGGCTTCCTATTCTTCTTGAACGGACAATTGTCTTGCTTAGTTTGCATAGTTTTGCCTAGGGGGACATTTCCAAGAGGTTAGACTCTCTTCAGGTAGAAGAGACGTTTGTTGCTTAATAAAAGCTTTGTAGATTACTTAGCAAGCCTCGTCATTTGCCTCCCATCGAAAGCAGGAGTGTTCTGAGAAACATGACAGCCACATAGGCTTACATTCTAATAAAATCATAATAAAACAATAAGAGAGGTAAGAGAGCGTACCAAATAGGCACAGGGGACAATCAAACTAACAGTGTGAAAGTAAGAACAAAGTCACGTTCTAAAAGCTGTAGAAAAAAGACAAGTTTTCAATTGAGCTTTCAAAAAACAGTAACTGAACTCATGATCCGCAAATGCTCTGGAAGAGAATCCCAGGCATAAAGGGCAGCGAGAGAAAATGGACGAAGCCGAGCAAGAGAAGTAGAGACCCTTGGGCAGGTAAGAAACATGGCATTCGATGAGCGAAGAGCACGAGCGGGGGAATAGTGAGAGACGAGGGAAGAATGATAGGAAGGAGCTAGACTGTGAAAAGCTTTGAAAGTCAACAGGAGAAGCTTATATTGGATTCTAAGGTGAATTGGAAGCCAATGAAGAGATTTCAGAAGTGGAATAGTCAATCATCAAACAAACTGCTCAAAGCCCACAATGTAATCTTCGACCATATATGCAGCACACTGAGCATGCAGACTTTACAAGAATGTATCGTAAGAATAATTTGATTTTGTAGACTTGGAGCACAGTCCACCAAGGGACCTGCAGGTGAGACGTAGGAAGTGGCTGCAGTGTTTGTTAGCATAAACCCATAACCATTCTTTTATTGCCATGATCAAATGTTTCATTTAACCACAGATATCTTGGGGACAGGGGTTGGGAGGCACTTGTGTGCCTGTTCATTTTCTCACTTTTGCATATTCAGCTCACCGAATTATGCATGCTGATATGTGTGTTTGCGGATGAAACATCAGTCAGTTTCAAAGCAGGGTTGAGGTAGGGAACAGGCACACAGGAAACACTGGAGAATGCCACTGATCAACGATGTATGTTGGGTAGACAAGCTGCACCACTCTATATTGCTCTCTCTATGGTTTGGATGAGAACTATACATAGGTACACAGTTATTGCATATTCAGCAGGGCATACAACCCTAAGAACATCAAAAGAGCCCTGTTGGATTAGACCAAGGGTCCATGTAGTCCAGCACTCTGTTCACACAGTGGCCAACCAGCTGTTGACCAGGAACCCACAAGCAGGACCCTCCCACCCATGTTCCCCAGCAACTGTTGCACATAGCTTTACTGTTATTGTTGTTATTATTATTATTATTATTATTATTATTTATATAGCACCATCAATGTACATGGTGCTGTACAGAGTAAAACAGTAAATAGCAAGGCCCTGCCGCATAGGCTTACAATCTAATAAAATCATAGTAAAACAATAAGGAGGGGAAGAGAATGCCAACAGGCACAGGGTAGGGTAAGCAGGCACAGGGTAGGGCAAAACTAACAGTATAAAGTCTGCACAACATCAAGTTTTAAAAGCTTTAGGAAAAAGAAAAGTTTTTAGTTGAGCTTTAAAAGCTGCGATTGAACTTGTAGTTCTCAAATGTTCTGGAAGAGCGTTCCAGGCGTAAGGGGCAGCAGAAGAAAATGGGCGGAGCCGAGCAAGGGAAGTAGAGGCCCTTGGGCAGGCGAGAAACATGGCTCTGATACTGGAGGTAGTAGATAGCCATCAGGACTAGTAGCCATGGATAGCCTCCTCCTCCAGGATTTTATCCAGCCCCCTTTTAAAGCCATCCAAATTGTGGCCACCACTATGTCTACCAGTGGCCAGTTTGACAGATGCTTCCAATTTTCATACATTCGTTCATGAACCCCTTCACACGCCCCATTCTGCTACTGCGCTATCTAGGAATCTGAAGAGAATCGTGCAGATTTCACTTTGGTTAAGTAAGTTATCATCAGTCTGGTTGATTTAGTTCCTGGTGAACTTGCAGGATTTTGGCTTTCTGAATTGTGGAGAGCAATTTGCAGCAAGCTACGGTCTCTATGGCAATGAAGAAAGAAAGAAAGAAAGAAAGAAAGAAAGAAAGAAAGAAAAGAAAAAGGGCTGTGTTTGTGTTTAATACAAACAGGAAAACTAAAGGTTCAAGTAGAGGCAACAAAAAAAACCCTCCATATTTAATGGCTGGAATGTTGGCAGCTGCCACGCGGTCATAAGGTAGAATATAAACCATTTTATTTCAGCTTTACATTCCAGCAGATCAGCAAACCAAAGCGGGTGTCTTAATACTTAAGTATTCCGCAACGGTAGCAACAAATGTCAGGCGCTGCTGTGTTTTTCATTTCCATAAGTTTAGGGAAAACATGAGAAGTGTACCTCTCTGAAACCAGAACAGGCCTTCAGGCATGATTCATTCTTGCCAAGCTGCAGATGAAACACCTTAGCCCGGAGGACCAAAGGCATCCTATACAAATACATTTATGAAAGAAAGCCGGAATTCAATCTGATTTACTGTCTTGTTTTCGTCTTGGACACGACGCGGCCAGCTTAATCATTCTTCTGCTTGCTTGAAATCCCCAAGAAGCGTAGCTCAATTTGGAGATTTTTATTTCGTTGGTTTTGCCGGGAGGATGGGGGATGAAGAGAGAACACCCAACACTTATTAACCCAAGACCTGCAAAACCCGAAGACACACCTACTGTCAACGGCCTGGATAGCGTCTCATTCGTCGCCAGGTTTCATCCTCATTTGGGCTTGCATCTTGGCAATCATCTCCTGCATCCGACGCAACTGTGCGGAAGAAACAGACGTTACATTTCAGTGTCCAGTGCCATTAAAATCCAACCAGCTACTAACCCTCTGCATTTTGTTATGGCCTGGGCATTAACTCAGCGTTATCTGCTGCTAGGGCTCTGGTTTTCAACTAGTGGGTCAGTACAACTAGGGGTCGCAGCCTGACTTAAGGCAGCTGATAACAGAATTACCATATGACATTTGCTTCAAGAAAGTACAAAAGAGAGGAGGGCACGATACCCTGGCGCTGTACTTCCTTGTATTTCAATGGCCCCATTCAGACAACATGCTAAACCATGCTGCTTAACCACAAAATGGTTAATGGACATTCCCTTAATCGTTTTGTGGTTAAGCAGCATGGTTTAGTGTGTTGTCTGAACCAGGCCAGTCTAACTGAAGTCCCATTCGTTTCAATGGGTTTACTCTAAGTGGAACTAACTAGGGCCTTGCTCAGACAACATGCTAAACCATGCAGCTTAACCACAAAATGGTTAAGGGACATTCCATTAATCATTTTGTGGTTAAGCAGCATGGTTTAGTGTGTTGTCTGAACCAGGCCAGTGTAACTGAAGTCCCATTCGTTTCAATGGGTTTACTCTAAGTGGAACTAACTAGGGCCTTGCTCAGACAACATGCTAAACCATGCAGCTTAACCACAAAATGGTTAAGGGACATTCCATTAATCATTTTGTGGTTAAGCAGCATGGTTTAGTGTGTTGTCTGAACCAGGCCAGTGTAACTGAAGTCCCATTCGTTTCAATGGGTTTACTCTAAGTGGAACTAACTAGGGCCTTGTTCAGACAACATGCTAAACCATGAAGCTTAACCACAAAATGGTTAACGGCATTCCCTTAACCATTTTGTGGTTAAGCAGCATGGTTTAGCGTGTTGTCTGAACGGGGCGGGCCATTGTGACGGTTTTCAAAATTAATTATAATTACTAACAATTAGTATTATTCTATTATTATTATTTTATTAGTAGCAGTAGTATTCAATTATTGCTATCACTTTCATTTCAATTTAAAAGAAAAATTGAAATGAAAATGTATTGTTGTATTATTCTCACACCCACCCACAAATTGTATCAATTAATTCTATATAACAGCTGTTTAGACATCGATTGTTAGGGGACTGATCACTTCTTGGTTACATTAAAACAAAGATTTTTAAATAAATAAATAAATAATTTCAATTTATACCCCACCTATCAATTAAGAAAACGGCAATCAAGGCGGGTAACAATTATGAAGAGAAGTTTTTTTTAAAAAAAGAAAACAACGTAGGTTAAAATAATGGTAAGATGGCGCAGAGTGGTAAAGCAGAGTGGTAAAGCAGCTGAAACTCTCCCCACGGCCTGAGTTCGATCCCAGCGGAAGCTGGTTCTCAGGCAGCCGGCTCGGGTCGACTCAGCCTTCCATCCTCCCGAGGTCGGTAAAATGAGTACCCAGTTAGCTGGGGGAAAGGTAATAATGGCCGGGGAAGGCAACGGCAAACCACCCCGCTATAAGGCCTGCCAAGAAAATGTCAGCGAAAGCTGGCGTCCCTCCAAGAGTCAGTAATGACTCAGTGCTTGCACGAGAGGTTTCTTTCCTTTCCTTCCAAGATACATTAAAAACAAGTCTAAGCACACACCAAAAATTACAAAATAAAAACAGCACCCAACACAACAGACCGTTTTACAAGGCAAAGGTCTGCTTGAACATATAAAAAATAAATAATAATAATAATAATTAATAAATAAATAAACAATAAATAAATATTCTTTTTTAAAAGGCTTGCTTAAAAATTATCATTTGTACATGTGCTTTGTATTTGTGTGAGCAACTTGGGTTATAAATGATTATGATATAAATACAGTCAGCAAACATGCAGTAGGCAAAGGATTTTCTGGGGTAAGGGGAGGTTTTGGAGGTACCAGGCCCTTCTGCAACCATACTCCCAGCATGTTATAGGAACAGGCTATGGAGAAGGAACATTAGAAAATCAAATCAAATCCGTAGCGTCAAACATTACATTAAAAAATAAAAGGTTGGGGGAAGCTAGGCTAGTTACTACACCGCCAAAGTTCTCAAGTGGCTATTTACTCTGTATGGATGGAGATATATATAGATATAGATATATACACAAACACAATAATTCAGGGCCGCCCCCAAGGCATTTTGCCGCCTGAGGCAAATAACAAGATGGCGCTGTCTTCAACACTGATGATGGGACAGCATCCTTCCCTGCTCGTGAAGGCAGCAGGCTAACTTAGGGAATGTTCCACAACACACAGGTCTCTCCTCTAATACCTTGCAACCACCTCCTTATATCTGCCACCCGAAGCGACAGCTTCACTTTGCCTAACGGTGGGGCCGGCCCCTGCAAGAATTCATTTCAGCTACAGCTACCAAGGTTGCATTTACACAACCCCACTTGAAAAGTTCTCCTTTTGGTGGAAGGTCTTGGGGACGACCATTTACCTTGCGCACTGCGCGGAAACGGACGAGATCGTTTAAACCCCCTGCGTTTAGCAGCGACAGCCAGAAGCGTTCCAGGGTGAACGGCTTTGCCCTACATTCCGTGTAAAGAATGGAAACGCTCCCTCACTTGTGACATTTACCTTGGCAAGGAGGGAAATGAAGAGCCGCTCATAAATATTCAGGGCAGAAAATGGAATCGGTCTTCAGGTTTGCTTCCATGACTTGAAAACAGGTGCGGAAAGAGCAGGCAATAGGAACCAGGTTCCAAAGTCCATGCAGGACGTACCACTGCAGCCGCAAACAGGGGAGGGAGTCGAACCGAGGAGGTCGGCAAGATCCCCTCCCTATAATGCCGATATAGGAGGATGTGTTATATCCGCCATGACCTCCAAATACAGCCAGAAAGCATTCCCCAGATGGACAGACACCCTATCTCTGACCAACCGCTTTCCGGTTTACCAGCTTTTGAGCGACCACCCCAGTCTGGAAACTCACCAAATTTATTAAAACAGCAAGCAAATAGTGTCAGCTACAAGCAAGGGCAGGTTAGCTACAGCTCTCCTGCAGCTCATGATACATTTCCAGTCTGGCCTGCAGTGCTAAACCCAAGGTACTTCCTTTCAGGTACACACCAGGGGTGGGCAAAACAGAGAGGAGCAGATGGGCCTCTGCCTTTTTGTTGCTGGTGTTGACTTCTACTGCCCCCTGACTCTGTTGGTGAATTTGCCACCACGATGGTGGCGGCTTCCCCCACCCACCCACCCACCCAAAAAAAGCAACGGTTTCACTTGAAAACAACGCACAAGAGTAGCGTCCGCAGAGCATGGAGGCAGAACGGCCTCCCAGAAGCACAGCTGCTTTTCAACAAAAACGGTTGCTTTTTTGCTGCCACGATGGAGGCCGGGGTGGTCGAGGAGGCAATTTGGATCAGCCCACCGCTGACTTAATCTGTACGGGAAACCAAGCTATTTACTGAGGCCCAGGAAAAGTACTGCATCATGGCAGCTTTGGAGAACACACCATCCCAAGGGGCGACAGTAAAAAATGTTGCTGCAGAGAGAGGCTAAATTGGAGCCATAAAGCAGAATCATATGATAGCAGGGAATGGCTAACCTCGTCTCCGGCTCAACCTATGCAATGGGAAGGAGGGGGGGCTGGAAACAAAGAGGAGGGCAACCAAGATGATCAGGGGTCTGGAAACAAAGCCCTATGAAGAGAGACTGAAAAAACTGGGCATGTTTAGCCTGGAGAAGAGAAGACTGAGGGGAGACATGAGAGCACTCTTTAAATACTTAAAAGGTTGCCACACAGAGGAGGGCCGGGATCTCTTCTCCATCCTCCCAGAGTGCAGGACACGGAATAACGGGCTCAAGTGACAGGAAGCCAGATTCCGGCTGAACATCAGGAAAAACTTCCTGGCTGTTAGAGCAGTACAACAATGGAACCAGTTCCCTAGGGAGGTTGTGGGCTCTCCCACACTAGAGGCCTTCAAGAGGCAGCTGGACAGCCACCAGTCAGGGATGCTTTAGGGTGGATTCCTGCCTTGAGCAGGGGGTTGGACTCGATGGCCTTGTAGGCCCCTTCCAACTCTGCTATTCTGTGATTCTATGATAAGCATTACCACCACCACCGCCTGCCCCTGCCGCTGCAATATGAGAAGAAGGCGACATACGATGGCGTTGTGTTGCTTGTCAGAGCAGCTGGCCAGAATCTGCCTGCAAGCCTCAACGGGGCAGGTACAGAAGCTCAGTTGCCATGGGCTGCTGCTTGGGCAACCCTTGGAGACCCTGTGCAACTTGCCGCACACTATTTGAGCAGGGTCGGTAGGAGGCCAAACAGGATTAGCCTGCAACCTGGCCAGAAACTGGACGCAGCCAGGAGGGAGCCAGGTGATTGTGCCAGATCAGAGGCCACAGGGCAGATCTGGGTTCGGGGGGGGGGAGTAATTTGACCCCACCCTTGGGGATGCCTAACACTAATCCGATTTGTACTGAAACTTGAGCTATTCAGTTAGGCCTGGAACAAGGCACAAAAGCACGATAAATGAGGCGTGTGGCGTTCGTGAGCCCCCAAACCTGTACACCTTTTTACCCTGTGTCTTGTAAACTCCCCGCCAGCTTTGGCTAATGGACGGTATGGAAATATAATAAATAAATATACGTCCTCCCATTCCGCCCTCTCTTCTACTGATCTGTTATCTTTATCAAACCCTCCTCTTGTCTCAAGATAAAATGCAAGTTCCTCTAGAGCGCCAAGCCTGACTTTTGCTTTGTACAATAGCAGCGCTACAGGGATACAAATTAAAACATTCTAATGAGCTGCAAGCGTTCCCGCTGTTCTAAATCTTGTCGTTGACAACATGCTCAGAAACGCAGGCGATTTCTGCGATGGAGGGCATGTACTGATGAAGCCTCAGACACAAGCCAGGAACAAAGATCACGCTCAGCCTTGCTTTGAACAAAGGAAAGGGAAGGAGAGAATACACCGGGATATTTTCGCAGCCATTCGGCCGGTCAGCCGAGGAAAAGCAAGAGAGACAGAAATAGCTACGCGTCTCTAATAAAATGCGGCGGACTGTAGGGTGAAGGACCAAGAGAATTTCAGCCCATGGAGCAGCCAGTAACAGGAAGACGTTCCCACGATGCTAAATGGGATCTTTGGTATTCAAGGTATTTTTAACTAACCACTAATCTTGAGGCATCCAGGCCAAAAAAAAAGAAAAGCCACAATCATTATCAAAAACTGGTTGCAATTATTATTTATTTCAAGACTCCCGCGGGAAACTTCTTTTTTTAAATGGGGCTTCATAAAAGTTACATTCTTCAAGTGTGACAAGATCCTGTGCTAGTGTTATTTAGGAGCAGCAATTGTTAACTTTTTGTATTTAGAACAAGCTGATTTTTAAACAAAAGGCCTTTTCTTTTCTATTCTTTTGGTAGAAAAAAATTGAGAAAGCCTGAAAGTAACGTTGGAGGATTAGGGAGGGTGACCTGGCATCATCCAGATGTTTTGAACTACAACTCCCATCATGCTCAACCAGCCATGCCTGTTGGCTGGGGGTGATGGGAGTGGCAGTACAACGCATCTGGAGGAAACCAGGTTGGGGAATGTTGCCCTATGTGAACTAATTTGGAAACAAACTAATTTGGTGTCCTGTCCCCAACAATATAGTGGCACATATACAGAACTGTCTTGCCCTGGACGGCCATTGGGCCACCTGAATTAGAACTTAGTTAGAACGGCCCACCAGCAACTCACAACAGCCTTTTCTCCCATAGTGTCCAAGAGCCTTTTTACTGGGAATGGCAGTGATTGAGCTTTGAACCTTCTGCACAGCATGTTCGAGAGCCAGTGTGGCGTAGTGGCTAAAGTGTCGGACTGGGAGTCGGGAGATCCGGGTTCTAGTCCCCACTCAGCCATGGAAAGCCATTGGGTGACTTTGGGCCAGTCGCTGACTCTCTCAGCCCAACCTACCTCCTTTTATTGTGAGGATAACATGGAGAGGAGGATTATGTACGCCGCCTTGGGTTCTTTGGAGGAAAAAGGCGAGTTATAAATGCAATAAATAAATAAATAAAATGTTCTACGAGGAGGCATGGCAGCAGGTTGGAGCATACTTGTTTCTCTGCTGTCCCAGAGGGCAGAGCTAAAATCAACGGGTGGCAATTGCAGAGAAGCAGATTTCAGCTAAACATTAGGAGCGCTCTCTTAACGGAGAGAGCTGTTCAGTTGTGGAACGGACACTGCCCCAGGAGGTGGTGGGTTCTCCTTCACTGGAGGTATTTACTCGATGGCCATCTGTCAGAGATGCCGTAGCTACACCTATGCCCCGCTCAGCTAACCCCCGGCCACCAACCAGAAACTAGACATCAGGTGCATGTATATGATGTATATGTGCCTACTTGGTCCATTTTTCCCTCTAGCACAGCCTTCCTCAACCTGGGGCGCTCCAGATGTGTTGGACTGCATCTCCCAGAATGCCCCAGCCAGCTGGCTGGGGCATTCTGGGAGTTGTAGTCCAACACATCTGGAGCGCCCCAGGTTGAGGAAGGCTGCTCTAGCAGCTTTTAAGCAGAAATGTAACATTCCTCATTATAGTGTGTCAAGGTCTGAGAAGGGGTGGGGCTAGTTAACTTCTGATCCCCATATTGTGATTGCTGTGGGCTCCTCAAAAGTAGCAAGACGCTTTCTTCACTCCACACCCCAAAACCACAACTAAAAGGAACATCTCTCATTAATGAAAATACAAATACAAAAAAAAGCTTTGTTGCATCTTGAAGAGTTGTCTGATGGACCATAGCTTGCATGTTTTTTCCCCACTATAAGAAGCTATAAGAATAAAACAGTAGCAAGAAATCCATCTTCTTTTTAAAGAAAAACACCATTAACTTGCCAAAACCATTGTAAAGAAACTGTAACGATCAGAATTTGCTGCAACAGTTACGCCTCTGATATTTATCTCTTAGCAATGCTAATTTCTCCAAGGAGGAATAATAATTTCACAGCATATTGAACTTTTATATTCATGCTGCTGCTGTATTTACTGCTTCATGTTAAATATCATCCTCTCTCTTTCCCAAATTCCTACATTATCTGCATATTTATCAGGCCCTGGGGATTCAACAACGATCCAGCCTGTTCCACACAGTGCCCCCTTGTGGCTCCTTAACTGCTGTGCAGCCACGCATTTGTTTTGCTTTTTAAATCTGTAACATCAAAAATAAATGAAAAGGCAAGACTAACAGAGCTAAGGCAAAATAAAAAGCCGAGATGAGCAAGATGCACGTTCAATGACAGCATACGTCATAGAATACGGTTGTCACGAAGAATCGTTGCTTTAAGAGCTGCTTCGTGCTGCTATAGAATGCCAGCTGCTTTTTCAAAACTGATGCTTGTGTAGTTTGCCAAGGGGCAGCAACGAGAAGTCATAGAATCATAGAATCATAGAATAGCAGAGTTGGAAGGGGCCTACAAGGCCATCGAGTCCAACCCCCTGCTCAATGAAGGAATCCACCCTAAAGCATCCCCGACAGATGCTTGTCCAGCTGCCTCTTGAAAGCCTCTAGTGTGGGAGTCAAGCAAGAGAAGGAAGAGGATTGAACACATGCAGTACCAGTGTTACAGCCTGCGATCTTCTAGCAACACAAGATTTCCAGCAGTCTTTCTGTTTGAATCAGGCATAAATAAATGAAACTATTCATTTCTTACTGGGGCAGGGAGAAACTGACTAGGCTAATTGCTTGTAACAAAGGACAGCAGACAGTGACCCATGGCCCAGGAAACACTAATATCTCTACCTGGGGGGGGGGGCAACACACACACACACACACACACATAGAGGGAGGGAGAGCATCTATGTGTGTTTTAAGTTTCCTGTCTGTGTGCTTAAATTATATATTGGTTTTAACTTGATTAATGGTTTAATTTGTTTTTAGCTGTGTATATTGGGCAAAAGGTGAGATACAAATAAATATAATAATAATATACTTATTAATAATAATAATAATAATAATAATAATAATAATAATAATAATATAGAATCATAAAATCATAGAATAGCAGAGTTGGAAGGGGCCTACAAGACTATCGAGTCCAACCCCCTGCTCAATGCAGGAATCCACCCTAAAGCATCCCTGACTGGTGGCTGTCCAGCTGCCTCTTGAAGGCCTCTAGTGTGGGAGAGCCCACAACCTCCCTAGGTAACTGATTCCATTGTCGCACTGCTCTAACAGTCAGGAAGTTTTTCCTGATGTCCAGCCGGAATCTGGCTTCCTTTAACTTGAGCCCGTTATTCCGTGTCCTGCACTCTGGGAGGATCGAGAAGAGATCCTGGCCCTCCTCTGTGTGACAACCTTTTAAGTATTTGAAGAGTGCTATCATGTCTCCCCTCAATCTTCTCTTCTCCAGGCTAAACATGCCCAGTTTTTTCAGTCTCTCTTCATAGGGCTTTGTTTCCAGACCCCTGATCATCCTGGTTGCCCTCCTCTGAACACGCTCCAGCTTGTCTGCATCCTTCTTGAATTGTGGAGCCCAGAACTGGACGCAATACTCTAGATGAGGCCTAACCAGGGCCGAACGGAGAGGAACCAGTGCCTAGCATATAACATATGCCTAGCGATCCTTCCTTCTTAAAGTGATCACAGGACGGGCAGACCCAGTACGAATTACTTTTCTAAAACAGCCTTCTGCTTTGAAAATATAAATAAGTTTGCATCCGGGGAAAATATATAAAAAGGGCAGCTCGGAAAACAGAAGCCAGCTGTCTGTGTAAAAAGCACACACACAAAATGTACACATGTCAGAAACAGTCCTGTAATGGCGGCTGAAGAAAGCAGGCGAGAGATTAATGGTTCCAAGCAACCAAGGACAGTGTCCTTTGATAAAATCCAGAATGATTATTTAGCAGAAATGATGTCTTGATCGTGATGGGCCTGGCATCTTCCCAAGCCTACATTCCCTTCTGAGGTTACATAAACCTTGCGGATCTGTAAATAGAACTTCAAGCACTATTGCTGTTCAGAATGTAAAAACAGAAAGGGAAATTGATGTTTGTGTTCTCAGCAAAGACGGAGGAATGCAAGCCCATTTCCTCTGCTTTGCCCCCCCTCCGTTCCCCCCCCCTCCAGTCCTCCCCTTACTTAAGTCCTCAGCAGACTGCTCTGGAGATAAAGAGATTTCGTGCCACCTTATCTATACAAGAGACTAAGGAAAGCTGCTTCATCTCTTAAGGGGACGACAGGCAGTCAAAGTTTAAAACAAATTTGTTTTCCTCCGATTTCTATCTAATCCTTTGTAAGTTTAAGTGGCAGCTGTTTAAAAGAGACCAGTCCCAAAAGAAGTGTTTTCTAAAAAATATCCAAAAGTCTCCAATGCACACACACACACACACACGCACACAGACGTACAAAACTTAGAAGCAGGGAAATTCGCTTAATCCCTTTCCAAAACACACTTTAGAATGAAAGTGGGCAACTTTGTGGCCCTCCAGATATTTCAGCCTACAACATCAGCCTTAGCCAGCATAGCCAACCGTGAAGGATCATGGGAATTGTAGGCCAAAACATCTGGAGCAAACAGCCTTTGCTTAGGAACAATAAATGCAGTAAGAAACTGTCCTACAATGATTATCCCGACCTCACTATTTACACTCACGTGAATGTTAACCTAGCAATTTAGGATTATTCTTCATGCAGTTGACGAAGTGGATTCTAGTCCAGGAAAGCTTAAGCCTTAATAAATTTATGAGTCTTTGCAGTGGCACAAGACTATTGTTTTTGATCACTTTCACAGCATCCTTCCCTAGTCAAGGAAATGGGCAAAATGGCTGCGAGAGCTGGACCATAAGGAAAGCTGAGCGAAGAAAGATAGATTCTTTTGAACAGTGGTGTTGGAGGAAAATTCTGAGAGTGCCTTGGACTGCAAGAAGATCAAACCAGTCCACACTCCAGGAAATAAAGCCAGATTGTTCACTTGAGGGAATGGTATTAAAGGCAAAACTGAAGTACTTTGGCCACATAATGAGAAGACAGGACACCCTGGAGAAGAGGCTGATGCTAGGGAAAGTGGAAGGCAAAAGGAAGAGGGGCCGACCAAGGGCAAGATGGAGGGATGATATTCTGGAGGTGACAGACTTGACCTTGGGGGAGCTGGGGGTGGCGATGGCCGACAGAAAGCTCTGGCGTGGGCTGGTCCATGAAGTCACGAAGAGTCGGAAACGACTGAACGAATAAACAACAACAAACCCCTTATGGAAATGTTGCTAAAACATTTCCCCCACCATAATAATAGGCAAGGTATACTGTGACCCATCCCAAGGCTTTAGAAGGAAACAACTGGAACCTAAACATAAAAAAATACCTAAAACGCCAACGTGGTGGAGTGATCTAAGTAAGGCACTCTAGAACCATAGAAATCCCACGGCAGCCACCAAGCATACTGAATTATCTTGGGCCAGTAACTCTCTCAATCTCAGCCTAGCCTATCAAAGAGTGATTGTGAGAATACATAACAGGGGACTATGAATGTGGCCTTGAACTCTTTGGAGGCTGGACATGAAAAAAAAATGAAATAAATAAATAAATAATCCCAATACACATTACTTAAGTCAATGGGATTGGCTCACAGGATTCAAAAATAAGCATGCACTATATCGTCTACATTTCTAGATTGTTATTTATTTATCATTTTTAAATATGTTTTAGGCTGCCTTTAAGGGTACAACCTACTCAAGAGGCTTTTACTATAAAATCCAATTCAACAGAGAAACAAAAATCAATAAACACCAGTGCTAACAATATACAGCAGCCAGAAAAGACCAAAATAATTGCAGTTAAGAACATCAGCATAAAACACAAAAGAAAGCTAAAGAAAACAAATGTGTCTTCACAGCTTTCCTAAAGGCCTGTAAAGATGGAGCCTCACAAACCCCAGATGGCAAGTTATTCCAGAGGTGTGGGGCCACTACAGAGAAGACCCTCTCTCTTGTACTTACCAACCTAACTGCCCTCAATGGCAGAGGCAATTGAGAAGGGCCTCAGTCAACCCAGGCCGGATCTACACTATTGCTTTAAAGCGCTTTATAACAGTTTTATAGCGCTTTAAAGCAGTTAAAGCGCTTTATAACTGTTATAAAGCGCTTTAAAGCAGTAGTGTAGATCCGGCCCCAGTCTTTTAATTCCACGAGCATCAAGAAGCAGAAAAGGGCATATGGACAGGACAGAAAAGGAAGAATTAACAGTACCACTTGATACTTAAATTAAAGAAATGCCGCACTGGGTAGAGTTAAAGAACTGAAAAGGCACGTCAGAGTACAGCTCGATAGCTGTGCCAATTAGAAACAGCCAGCATATCTGTTAATAGCTGTAAGGATCTTCTTAGGGGAGTAACATGCATACCGTCTGTGGTACAATGGAAAAAGAAGATTTGCACTGCCGTGCTGATGGAGAAAATAACAAGTTATTAAGTTGCAAGGGCAGGGGAGAATGAACTCTATGCAGACTTTCCCCCAAAAGTTGGATAACGCTTATCAATTATTGGAATAGGTTCCAGCCATGTGATTTAGCAACAATATGCTATTTATGCTTTATGGTGAAGTATTTTAACTGTCTTGGATGATTGTATTGGGAAACAAAATTTAAAAATTATAATGAAAGAAGAAAAGGCCAGTAGTGGGTGCTAGATACTTGACTTAGGGTGACCATATGAAAAGGAGGACAGGGCTCCTGTATCTTTAACAGTTGTATTGAAAAGGAAATTTCAGCAGGTGTCATTTGTATATATGGGGAACCTGGGGAAATTCCCTCTTCATCACAATAGTTAAAGCTGCAGGTGCCCTGCCCTCTTTTAAATCTCTTCACTAGTATAGCTCCTGCAGCTTTAAATGTTGTGATGAAGGGGGACTTTTACCAGGTTCTCTATATATACAAATGACACCTGTTGAAATTCCCTTTTCTATGCAACTGTTAAAGATACAGGAGCCCTGTCCTCCTTTTCATATGGTCAACCTATTTGACTATCATACAGAAGCAGGTTAAGATGATGGGTTACTTTACCTAAAGGGTGGGGGAGATCAGAGGCTAAGCAGTAAAGTTTGCCCACAAAAAGGTTTTCATTTATTAGATTGTAAGCCTATGCGGCAGAGTCTTGCTATTTACTGTTTTACTCTGTACAGCACCATGTACATTGATGGTGCTATATAAATAAATAATAATAATAATAATAATAATTTTAGTTTGGCTTTCATTCGTTATTCAGAATGTCATTGGCTCAGTTCAGACAACACATCTCTCAATGGTAGTTTTAGAACTTCACAGTGGTTTTTCCACCACTAATGAGAAATACGTTGTCTGGCGGCAAAATTCCACGCAATGGTGGAGGGTTTTTTTTTGGGGGGGGAACTCCATGCAGAATATCCATGCTGCGCAGAGAAGAGTTCCTGCACAATGGCTGTGTTGTGTTATGTGGAGGGCTCCGTGGAGTTTTCTGTTGTGTTGCGTGGACTTTCTCCTCTGGCTACAGGGTTCCCTGGCAAGAGCAGTGAAAGGAGTGAATGCTGGTCTAGGAAAGTCACTGGGATTGGTTTTTTGCAGCAATGGCTGATGGGATACCATCGGGAGGACTGGGCAAGGAGAGAGGGCAGGGGAACTGTCAATCAAACGTCTTACTCAACTCCACAGGAGCCCACAGTCACACAACGGTGGAGTTAGAACATGTTGCATAAAGAGTAGCCCCTAAAAACTCAACCACTGAGTAGAGTTTTCACACTGCGTTGACTAACGTGTTGTCTGAACTGAGCCATTAGCCCAACCAAGTGCCTCCTTCAGAAGATGCTTGATGGCTTATGACCTTACCTCTGCTTCCTTCTGTTGAAGGATCCTATCCTTGTCCACCACTTCTTCCTCCACAGGCCTGCCAGATACAATACACACAAATATTAAAAGACACAGAAAGGTTTCAACAGTGCCATGGGATTGGCCCTGGCATTAGGGTTTTCCCCCCAAAAATTGAATTGAAAACCTTTCCTATGGAGATTAGCGTAATAATTAACACTGATACTTTTATTGAGTATTAATTAATTCCATTAGCGATCACTTCAATTTACTAATGTGATAAATTAACTCATTTAATTTTTAGTTTTTTTGAAAGGTAAACCCTTTAATTGGGCGGCGGATTTTAAAAACACACTGTTAAGTACTTTCAATACAAATCTGTGGGTGGGGATGACAGCTACTTGGAAGGAGACTCTCTCATGTAGGAGGAAATGCCTTTTCCTAGATCAATAAAAAAGAAAAGGCAAAGGCAAAGGTAGGACCAGGCAATTACATACAATGCAACACATGCAACACATACAATGCCAGTGTTACAGCATGCAATCTTCTAGCAACGGCTTTTGTGACATTTCGTTCCGCAGTTGTAGAAGTTCTGCCTCCAGCAATGTGGACAGCGATACGCTGGGACAAAGGGTCATGGGGCAAAACCAGGCACACACACTTTGGACGTGAGTACAGGGTCAATATAGAGGGTTCCCAATACAACAGGAGCAGATCCACATGGTTTCACATTACAGAAGCCACAGGGACGATCAACACACATACACAAGATTTCCAGCAGTCTTTCTGTTTGAATCAGGCATAAATAAATGAAACTATTCATTTCTTACTGGGGCAGGGAGAAACTGACTAGGCTAATTGCTTGTAACAAAGGACAGCAGACAGTGACCCATGGCCCAGGAAACACTAATACAACTTAACGAACTCTATAAAAGCCCTGAGGAAGAGCGCAGTTGCGTTCGAAACGCGTAGGCGGTACCTTTGCACTGTAAATAAACTTTTGTAAATATTCCGTTTTGAAGATTGCCTGGTTCTACCTTTGCCTTTGGCTTTTCTTTTTTACTCCCCCACGGGGTTTTCCTTGCTTTTGCACTTTTTCCTAGATCAGCCTCCCCCAAGCAGGCGCCCTCCAAATGTGTGGGACTGCAATTCCCATTCCCCAACCAGCATGGCCAATGGGAGTCGTAATCCAATGCATCCAGAAGGGCACCCCCATTGGGAAGGGTGTCCAAAGCAGGCATCATCTAAAAGCAAATAACGATTGTTCTGTTCAAGGATTGATTTACACAAATGTAATTGATTAGAATCCTAGGACGAAATCCTTGTGGTCATTCTCCCAGATGGGGAGGGACGGGTGGGGTGGGGTGGGTGAAGGGGAATGCCCTTCTACAATGCTTCAGGCAGTTTTCTCAAGCCCAGGAAGCCCCTCACTGCTGTTACCTTCCTATTTTTCCACTTTTGTTTCATAAGAGATCCTCCTGAATTTCACACCCTAATTCTGACTTACATTTCTATGGAGCTATTTCCTCTGCCAACCGTCTGCCCCCACCCAGTGGCACCAGCGTGGTCAGAAAACAAAGCAGCAACCCAGACACACAAAGTCATTTCCTTAACTAGAAATATTCCTGGATGTACACAGAGCAATTTCAAAGAAAAGCAGAGAGCAACAGATTTGCCGTTAGGAAAGGCTCCGGCATAAACAGAAGAGCTTCACATGCTGAAAAGAATGGTCATTTTACATAAAGTACCAGAAGTGAGGCTAGAGCGAAACAGTTGCCTGGTTATATAAAATTCAAAACACACACAGAGGAATCGATTCAGGACAGGCAGGGCCGGTGCTACCATAGAGGCCACTCAGGCGGCCGCCTAGAGCGCCAAGCAAAGAGGGGCGCCGGGCGCAGTGCAGCACTCACGCGCGTTGGCTGTGAGCCGGCCCGGCCTGAAGACTCAGCTGGGCCTGGGGGTGGGTGAGATGGCGTCCTGCACCCGCCCAGCCGAAGCGAAGCCAGGGACACTGGGGTGGGGGTGGGGAGGCTCCACGTTCGGACTTCTGGAACGCGCCCGGAAGAGAGAGAGAGAGAGAGAGAGAGAGAGAGAGAGAGAGAATATATGGGTGAATATGGGGGTGAATAGGGGGTCTTTGAGTGAATGCATGTGTTCATGTGTGTGTTTGTTTGGAGTGAGTGATGCTGAGTGTGTGTGTGCACACACGTGTGAGTTGCGGGGGGATGATTTGGAGGTGATATTCCTATTAAATAATGCATTTTAGACCCATAGACGTTCCTTTCCAATTTGTTTGCTATAATTGGCATGACGTATTTCTTGCACTTTAAAATAAATTTAGCAGTTTCGAGTTTTGTGCTTCTTATTTTTTTCCAGGAAACATCTGTTCTTAAAAATCAAAGTTGGCATTTGTGTGTGTGGGGGGGGGGGTGTGAAAGTAGCTCACCTTGCCTAGGGTGCAAAATAGTCTGGCACCAGCCCTGAGGACAGGTAAAAGGAAGTACTTCTTCACATAGTACGTAGTTAAATTATGGAATTCACTTGTACAAGATGTAGCGATGGCCACCACTTTGGATCGCTTTAAAAGGGAATTGGACAAATTCATGGACAATAAGGCTATCAGTGGCTACTAATCCTGGTGGCTGTATGTACACTAGTTGTTGGGGAACTTCAGAGGGAAGGTGTTAACGTAAGAGCCCTGCTGGACCAGACCAAGGGTCCATCTAGTCCAGCATTCTGTTGACACAGTGGCCTACCAGCTTCCCCAATGGGATGCCTACAAGCATGACATGCATGCAACAGCACCCTTGTTTTCCCCATTTGGGCAAGACTTCCACTTCATAAAAGAAGCCTTCTTTTCTCTAATAGCTTCCTTGACACTGTTCATTAACCATGCTGGTGACCTCTGGGACTTGGTGCTACTTTTCCTAACCTGAAAAGAATGTTCAAGGGCACAGGATTTACATAATGTATCAGAAGTGAGGTTAGAACGGAATCAGGAGAAGACATAACAATGGCTACTAGTCCCGATGGCTCTCTGCTCCCTCCAGTATCAGAGGCAGTAGGCCTAGGTAAACTGTTTGAATCCACAGTCTACAGAAATGTAGTCCAGCCATTCTTAATTCAGAAGGTCATAAGGACATAAGAACAGCGATTCCAGATCAGACCAGGTGTCCATCTAACCCAACACTATGTACACACAGTGGCCCACAAGCAGAATCATAGAATAACAGAGTTGGAAGGGGCCTACAAGGCCATCGAGTCCAACCCCTTGCTCAATGCAGGAATCCACCCTAAAGCATCCCTGACAGATGGTTGTCCAGCTGCCTCTTGAAGGCCTCTAGTGTGGGAGAGGCCACAACCTCACCAGGCAACTGATTCCATTGTCGTACTGCTCTAACAGTCAGGAAGTTTTTCCTGATGTCCAGCTGGACATCAGGACATCAGCTGGACGTGAGTACAACAGCACCCTCTCGCCACGTTCTTCAGCGTGAATTTATATTGCGTTCCCTACATGTATCTGACAAGAAGATCAAACCAGTCCATACTCCAGGAAATAAAGCCAGACTGCTCACTTGAGGGAATGGTATTAAAGGCAAAACTGAAGTACTTTGGCCACATAATGAGAAGACAGGATACCCTAGAGAAGAGGCTGATGCTAGGGAAAGTGGAAGACAAAAGGAAGAGGGGCCGACCAAGGGCAAGATGGATGGATGATATTCTGGAGGTGACAGACTTGACCTTGGGGACGCTGGGGGTGGCGACAGCCGACAGAAAGCTCTGGCGTGGGCTGGTCCATGAAGTCACGAAGAGTCGGAAACGACTGAACGAATAAACAACAAAAGATTGGAAACAGCTAAACACTGACAAAGATAAGATCAAGGATTACAGCAAAATGAATTAATACAACACCACAAAAAAGATGTTCTACAAAGCCCTTAGCTGGCACACCTTTCTTTCTGGAGCACATACACACTCACAAACAAGCTATCTTTGCTGGATCTGTGGTTTCTTTTTGTTAATTAACACTGAGGAAGCAACGAAAAAGCAACTCATTCAATCTTTTGAAGTTCGCGGCTTCCCTGTGCGTTTTCAGCTTAGGAAAAGGAAGAGAAAGGTTATGAGAAGGAGACCAGCAGGTACAGGAGTTTGAGGAGGTTGTCATAAGAGGAAAACAGGCAGAGCCACAAGGAAAAACACACAACAGAACTTTGACTCACTTGCCAGTGCGTTTTAGTCTCTCTGACCGGAAGTTTTCATAGTGCAAATCTTGGGTTACTTCTTGAAGGTCCTGCATGTGTGTCCTGAAACAGGAAAGTCAACATTTAACCTCCTTCGCCAAGAGATATAGGCCCAGTTCAGGCATCGTGCTAAACCATAGTTTGGCAGGACAAGAACAAACCTAGGTGAGCCTTGGGTTCGCATGCTTGCCCCTCTCCCGCCAGCCGACTGTGAGGAGGAGGGTTCGAGAGCTTTTGCTTCTGGTTTAGATCAACCACAGCTTGCAATGTTGCCTGAATCCAGCAAGACTGTGGTTAATCTTAACTATGGTTTGCTTGAAATGAGGGTTATGAAGCTGGCTTGTTTGAACATTCACCACAATTTAGGGTTCAGATGACATGCTGAAGGGCCACACCAGAGAAGAGGGAAGAGAGGAGTGCATGAGCCCAAAGCTGATGGCAGCTCATTCTCATATAACAAACCATGGTTCAGTGTGACATCTGAATCACAGCCAGTCAAATGTCATGATGGCCCTATTCAGAAGACACCTAAGGTGTCTTCTGAACAGGACCACATTTATGTTCCTCTCTTAATTGTATAAAACATGCAACTATCAATTAAAAATAGTAATTAAGGAGCGAGGAGGAAAAAACCAATAAAAATAATGAGTTAGGGACAGAAAACTCAAGTGATTATTAAAAGCCCTTCAGAAACAGGTACTTAGGCTGCAGTCTAAAGACACTTATTAGGGAGTAAATCGCATTAAAAACAGTGGGACTTACCCATTTTTACGTATTTATTACATTTTTACACCCCATAATAGCCAACGTTCTCTGTATCGGCATGACGTGAGATAGTGAACAGGGAAGCATCAGCGTTAACTTGAATGTACATTTCCAGCAACACAGGCCTTTAATTTGATTTATAGATACAATAACACACAAAACCTGATCTCCAAATTGCTTATGGAAATTATCTTCACCATCACTATGATTTCTGCATCAGAAAGGGTCAAACTCACCCAAGTGACATGTAAACTGATCAGCAGAGGGAGCTCTTTACCTGAAACTTTACCAGGCCAAAGGAATTTACCAGTTCAATGGAATTAAGTTCTAAGTACCAGCGACTGCGGTAACTCAAAGCCTGGTTAATGGATTTTCCCAAAAAGTAATAACCCAGGCATTATTAAAAGTTACAGAGCCAAGTATCACTTTTTAGATTTACCAACTCCAATATATTCCTGTTGTGTGTGTGTTTTACAATACTTAAGTTTGAAGCACTTGTTTGAAAGAATCCTTCTGCTTGTCCCTATTTAATCGTTTTAAGTACCATTCTACTTGTAATAATTTCTAGAGGAGTAATCTCCTATTACTATAATTAAAAGTCAATGTACATGGGTGTGCATGTGCAAGTGAAATAAATCTGTATGTTAGCAACTAAGTCATAAAGATACGTTGACTAGGTTTAAGAATAGATAAACTACGTAAATAAATCTAGAGACAAGTTCAATTTCTTGCCAAATCAAAATATTATATCAAATTCCCCCATATTGATTAGAACTGCTATACAGCCAGGATGAATTCTGTCAAGCCCCCCTTTCCCTCTGAAATTTTGAATTCACATTAATGGGGGGATTGGGGCTTCTAAACACAGTGCATCCTAATTAAAACAATCCAGAATTAAGATTCCTCTCCCCCTCGCCCGCTGCAGATAACCTAGAAATAAAAACCAAAAGAGCTTCTACTAGAAAGAGAGAAACGACGTTTGTACAAAAATCTTAAGAGCTAATTCTTCGAGGATGTTTTTAGCGAGCGAGCAAGATTTATCTGGTAAACACAGTCCATTTGACATGCCTGTAGGGTGAGGCTAAATAAAAGATCCAACTTACACCAGCATGGTACGCAGCTTCAAGAAGTCATTGTGTTCTGGGTTCTCGACTTCCACTACTCCCCAGGGGTACAGGCGACCTCTGATCTTTTTTCCTTTCACTTCAATCAGTTGGTTGGACCCAATCACAGCAAAAGGAATGCTAGCCTACATGACCCAACAAAGCAGAAATTCCATGTTACACGATCATCATTGAAGAATGCCGGAGGTGAGTACTTCCACGCTGATTATTCACTGTTTTGGGCACATGGAGAAGTGGCACAAGATTCCATGGAAAGTACCGTTTGTATTTATGGTAAAGTGTCAGATTTTAACCCATGGATGGCAAAAGGATTATTTGCAGAAACAGGGGGTCATTTCTGCTAACAGCTTAGAAATTGGCATTTTGAGATGCTAGTTAAGGAATTACTCCCTGTGCAAAGCAGATAGTAATAGTCTTTTTAAAAACCAAAAAATCTTTTCCTTGTCGTGATGCCTCCGATAATCTCCAGCTTCTCCGTGTACCTCATTTTCATCCTACTCAATCTACGGAAAACCCCAAGTTTCAGCAAAACCTCATTTTAAAAAAAGAAACTATACAATTTCAAAAGACCAACTGCCTCCTTGTTTGTATTTTTCAGCCCAACGGTAATTAGATGAGCAAGTCAGAAGAATCAGATTTTTTAAAAAAGCCAATGGTACAATAGCAGTAAAAATCATGGAATATTTAAAAGGAACCCCTTAGCAAACAGAATACTATTCTGAGTTAAAGAGATTACATCAGGTTGTAGGATCCCAGATACGCTGCTTACTCAATTCCTTGCTTGTATAAATTTCTTCCACACCACCATGTGATTCTAAAGTGAACTAAAAAACACTCCTGAACTCTGAGAATTCTTAACAGGCACTGATTTTAAAGATAAGTGACAATCGCCAGATATAATGATGAGTACAAGTAAAAGAGGTCTGCTTGACTCCCAACTGAGGAATGCATCATCAGAGCCTCATGAGAGAGCTCTTGGCTGGGCTATAACCTTCACCACTGACTCTTTGGGATCATCCCCTTCAAGGGTGGAAGTCGGCTGAGAGCCCTGATTTTTGGCATGGATAGAGGTGGGGGTTATCTTATGGACTAGCCCTTCTTGTGAAAAGAGATAGACAAATGATGGGCGAATGGTCCAGATGTGAACTGTGTAGAGACTCTGTGGCCATATAACCTAAGAGGATGCTTTCTAGAGTATTTCCCTCTATTTCCTTTTAAGCTGGTCAGTGTTTTAAGTGTATATTCCAGTATCTCCATCTAAATTGTTTTGCCTGATTCCTTTTTGGACAGCATGCAGTTTTATTGCATAGAAGCAGGATACAAATGGGGGAGGAACACATTTTGTTTATGTTATATTCAGTAAAGCCCCATATGTGGTGATAGTGCATTGTTGCTGCTGTAGCAGAACTCAAAGTCCCATAAATAACTGGAACTCAATAACGCAGGCAGCTTTCAACATCCATTGCTCATTATAGTTTTGGATGAAAGAAACTGATGACACTAACATCCATGTGATGAATATATGTACAGTGGTGGCCAAAATTGTGGACACTTTTTGAAATTTTCATGTTTTGCAACTTTGCATGCTTATAGAAAATGCTCTGTTTCACGAAATTCAAATGTTTATGTATCAACTGGAAGACCTGATTCACGTAATACAACAATCCTGCTTCTTTTCCTGGGTGTCCAATCAACTCTTTTCTTTGATGCCATGGCTCTATTTAGGATGTACATATGTACAATTTTAATTTGAGAAATACTTCAGATATTCACATAATCTCCAATTGTGCTTCAATTACAGAACAAACAGCAAAACTGACTTTCCCCAACTTGAAACATGATGTATCGCAGCTACTACCATGTGATTGGTCCCCAGAACAAGGACTGTGACTGGCCAGTAGGTTTGCAATTCTAATCCGCTTCTTCACTCAATCACACCTGTTTTATTTTAGACTAAAGTAAGCATAACTTTTTTTGTACCACAGATACGTGCATTCTGTTTTTTGTATTAAATTCAGCATTAAATTCTCTTTCAGTTGATATATAAACATTTGAATTTCGTGAAACAGAACATTTTCTATAAGCATGCAAAGTTGCAAACCATGAAAACTTCAAAAAGTGTCCACAATTTTGGCCACCACTGTAGATTAAGATCGCTATGACAGAATAATTAACGCAGTATGTACTGAACCCACCTTCAGGACTCTGGTCTGTTCTTTGAATTCTTCATCCTCATCAGAATCAGCATCAGGTAACTGGTAAATCCTTATGCCATGCTCAGAAATCTCATCTAAAACCTGCAAGGGTGGGCAATGGAGAAAAATGGTTGGAAGATTTCTAGCGGCACACCACAGTAGACATAAATCTACAGGACATGAATTTTATTTATAAAACCCTACTTTCCTCGCCCATTTCTATGTTGAGGGATTTAATCATAGGAAGTTGCCTATTCTTTCATTCTGCATATGTTCCTAAACCTGGAGATTAAATGAAATGAATTGCTTACTCTAAAAACTTCCAGTTAAGTTGTAATTTGCAGATGCTATTTTAAACACTATTTCTAGGTGGAAAAATAGTCACTGATTGATTCTTCAACGTGTTATTAGGGGAGGAAACTATTAGGATCAAAAAATAAATGGAAAACTCATTTTGCAATACCGAGGACACATGCACAAAATTCAGCTGTGATTTTGGAGACTCGACCTTGATGCCTTTTGGAGCTTAATAAATTATATTTGATCCTCTGGATGCTTCCTCCAGCCCATCACAGAAACAAAACAGACACAAAAAAGACTGGATAATTTTTAAAAAACCCAGCAAGCCTCCCAAAGTCACAATTTTAAAAAGCTGGGCCTCTGGAAAAGTAACCTGAGATGTCAAGAAAAAATCCTGGCTTGTGAAATACACATAGGCCTAGTTCAGACATAACAATCTGGATTTCACACACCATGGTTCATTAAGCTGAGAACATGTGGTACTTCAGTGCTTCTACTCTGGTTTAACGTACAGTTTCCAGTTCAATCTGAACCGGGAAACTGTGGTTTAATTTTGTCTTACTAACCATGATCAGATCCTGGGTTCCTTAGCTTGGTATAGTAATCAGAGATTAAATCACTGGTTCCAATGTAAAAGAAAGTGTAGTTTAAACAAACCACAGTAGAAGCACCAAAGTCACAGCCCAAGGCGAAGAAAGGACAGGGGTGAAGGGGGAGCATGCAGGCATAGTGTTGGTTCTCCGTTTCATAAACCATGGTTGATTAAGCTGAGATAGTTACATATGAACCATTCTTTACATCTGAATGGGATATTGTACAGGGGAAAGGAAGGATTACAGTCTCTTGATAAGGGGGAAAAAACCCAAAAGAAGAAGCAACAGGGCCAATGGCTCTCAACAGTCAACACAAGGAGACAACTAGAAGGCCTTTTCAGTGGTGGCCCCCCAATTATGGAATGATCTCCCCGACGAGACTCGCCTGGTGCCAACATTGTTATCTTTTTGGCGCCAGGTCAAGACTTTTCTCTTCTTCCAGGCAGTTAACAACATGTGCTGAGTTTGTTTGTTTTTATCTGACCCCAGAATACTTGTTTTAAAAGGATATTGTTGTTATGCTTTTGATGGTTTTAAATTTTATATATTTGTTTGTAATGTTCACTGCTTTTAACGTCTGTAAACCACCCAGAGAGCTTTGGCTACGCGGCGGTATATAAATGTAATGAATAAATAAATAAATAAATAAATAAATGAAACATCCAGATACAGGCCATGCAAAAACACCTTGGATTGGGAAAGGTGTAGAAGGATATACTCTCTCTGAACAACTCTGTGCACCTTCTCAGGCAGGCATAACTTGCATGGTTTAGATTTAAAAAGCAGAGCATCTTTAGAATATGCAACAGGACAGCAGTTGCTGTCTTCTCGATCCTCCCAGAGTGCAGGACACAGAATAACGGGCTCAAGTTAAAGGAAGCCAGATTCCAGCTGGACATCAGGAAAAACTTCCTGACTGTTAGAGCAGTGCGACAATGGAATCAGTTACCTAGGGAGGTGGTGGGCTCTCCCACACTAGAGGCCTTCAAGAGGCAGCTGGACAAGCATCTGTCGGGGATGCTTTAGGGTGGATTCCTGCATTGAGCAGGGGGTTGGACTCAATGGCCTTATAGGCCCCTTGCAACTCTACTATTCTACGATTCTAGGTCTGTACCAATGACAGCAAGCTGTGTATTGATACAGGGTGGCATGGCAGCTCGCCACTCGCCAGATACATGGGCGCAAATGCCCATTTCTCTAGGCAGAGATGTTGGCAGCGATCCTACGAGGGAAACAATGGCGGGAAAACTAACAAGGGTGCAGAAAGAATGTATCACAGCTGTTCAGCCGAGTGCTTTCCTGAAAGGGGAAAAAAAAAAGAATCACAAGGAAAACAAACTGTATTTAATACGCCCAACAATGAAGCAGCATTCTGCTGCTTCAGACATCAGTTTTATTGGCCCCGGGAGGTTCTGTGGTTCCTCAAGATTAAGCTTCTCAGGGGAAATCTGCAAAGAAGTCAAAATCCAAGTTCCCCTTCTCATGTAATCATTCCTTCAAGAAGGTTTCCTCTCACAGTTTTGCATGGCACAGCCTGCGAAACGGCTGTCCAATTCTTCCCACTCAAGCTGTCCCCACCCCGCCCTTTTTTTAAAAAAAAGAAGAAGAAGAAGAAGAAGTTTGAATTCCATCGAGTCAAAACAGGAATTAGTCCAAGCTGGGTTTCCTTGACAGAAACCCCCATAACTAAGCTTTCTGCTTATTCAAAAAAAAAAAGTGGGGGGGGACACAGGGGGGACAACCCGCCTTAGCTTAGATTGATTGCCAAATGGCAGAAACATCTAAAAAATAGCAAAGGCTTCAAAGCAAGGCCAGAAGAGACAGTTTCTGATCCCCTGCTTTGATAGAGATTTTGCATTAAGAGATGTTTGAGTTAGAAAAATATACAGGAGCTAAGCTTTCAAAGCTCTGGATCAACATTAAACATTCTGTCCCGTGAAGCCATTCATAACAATGGCCGACCCAAATGGATCCCAAATAAGCATATCCAAGTTGTTTATTTGTCCTTTAACTGCTCCTTATTAGGCAACAGATTTGTTACCCTCTGGGCGTGTTTAAAGTGAATCGAGCCACAAAAATCGGCAAGTTTACAAACGCTAAACCTGGAGAAAAGAGAATCGTATCAACGGATTGGTGTGTTAGACGGCAGCTTCTTGGAAAAAGCTTTAGCGCATTTTTGATAATTAATTGCTTCCTTAACTGAGATTACTGCAGACGCTGACTGCAGCCAGGAAATCAGAAGACGTTTACTTCTTGGGAGGAGAGCAATGACAAATCTTGATAAAATAGTTAAGAGCAGAGACACCACACTGACAACAAAGGTCCGCCTAGTTAAAGCAATGGTATTCCCCGTAGTAACCTATGGCTGCGAGAGCTGGACCATAAGGAAGGCTGAGCGAAGGAAGATAGATGCTTTTGAACTGTGGTGTTGGAGGAAAATTCTGAGAGTGCCGTGGACTGCAAGAAGATCCAACCAGTCCATACTCCAGGAAATAAAGCCAGGCTGCTCACTTGAGGGAATGGTATTAAAGGCAAAACTGAAGTACTTTGGCCACATAATGAGAAGACAGGACACCTTGGAGAAGAGGCTGATGCTAGGGAAAGTGGAAGGCAAAAGGAAGAGGGGCCGACCAAGGGCAAGATGGAGGGATGATATTCTGGAGGTGACAGACTTGACCTTGGGGGAGCTGGGGGTGGCAACGGCCGACAGAAAGCTCTGGCGTGGGCTGGTCCATGAAGTCACAAAGAGTCGGAAACGACTGAACAAATAAACAACAACAACAACATAGGCAGGTACACGGAGCCATGCAATCCCAGAAATCAGTGAGTTTACACCTGTAAGCATCCCACGGAAGAGGGAAGCACCACGTTCACAATACCAGAATACGCTAACATGTATGAAACAAAACACCTGGAAAGCAGCCATCAAACAACATTGCTTATGTCAACTTTCTCCAACCTGGATCCCTACAGATGTTTTGAACCACAACCCCCAGAGATGACAGCATACAAAGCCCTATGAGGAAAGACTAAAAGAACTGGGCATGTTTAGCCTGGAGAAGAGAAGATTGAGGGGAGACATGATAGCACTCTTCAAATACTTGAAAGGCTGTCACGCAGAGGAGGGCCACGGTCTCTTCTCGATCCTCCCAGAGTGCAGGACATTATTATTATTATTATTATTATTATTATTATTATTATTATTATTATTATTATATTTATTTATTTATTTATTTATTTATTTATATAGCACCATCAGTGTACATGGTGCTGTACAGATTATACACAGTAAATAGCAAGACCCTGCCGCATAGGCTTACAATCTAATAAAGTTGCAGTAAACAATAAGGAGGGAAAGAGAATGCAAACAGGCACAGGGAAGTGTAAACAGGCAATGGGCTCAAGTTACAGGAAGCCAGATTCCGGCTGGACATCAGGAAAAAAATCCTGACTGTTAGAGCAGTACGGCAATGGAACCAATGACCTAGGGAGGTTGTGGTCTCTCCCACACTAGAGGCATTCAAGAGGCAGTTGGACAGCCATCAGTCAGGTATGCTTTAATGTAGATTCTTGCAATGAGCAGGGAGTTGGACTCGATGGCCTTATAGGCCTTTTCCAACTCTACTATTCTATGATAGTAGATTCTATCTACTATATACGATTCTACATTCACCGTACGGGTTGAGAAGTTTTGAAAGGGACGATGGCATTTTCTTTTTAAGACGTATGCATACCCGTCTCTTCAGCCTCTCTCTCTCCTTCAGCGTCAAAGTGTCCGCCTTGGCAATCACGGGGACAATGTTGACTTTGCCATGAAGGGCTTTCATGAATTCTACGTCCAAGGGCTTCAGCCTGCAAATCAATTGTCGGAAAACTTAACGGAGTCATATGCAATATATCTCTGGCAGCAGCGTAAGAATGATCTGTGATGTATCTACAACGGAATAAAACAGCAAGCAGTAAGGTCTTTCCCATTTTAGCCCCAGAACAGTGGAACATCCCACCATGGGAAGTTCATTTATCTCACAGTTTACGTCACCCCACAAACTTGTGAGAAAAGTTTCAATACTTGTCGCTTTTAGAATTAGCAGCTTTACTAACATAAGAACATCAGAAGAGCCCTGCTGGATCAGACCAAGGGTCCATCTAGTCCAGCACTCTGTTCACACAGTGGCTGACCAGCCGTCAACCAGGGACCAACAAAGCAGGACACGGTGCAACAGCACCCTCCCACCCATGTTCCCCAGCAATTGGTGCACACAGGCTTTATTTTCTTGGGGGAAGTTCTGTTATCACCGCTATACAAGTTGTTTTGAATCAGAGGTGATGAATTTCAAGCCGTTTGAGCCAAATCCGGATCACCCAGAATTCCAGTCCAGCCGCCCGGGGTTCAATGATCCCTGTCTCTGCTTCCGCCCCTTCCCCCCTGACTGCTGATGTTTGGGTTCCTGGCTATTGTGCATTTCCTTTTCTCCACCCACCCTATTCCAAAAGGCTGAAACATCTGTCCTAAGGCTCAGTTACTGGCAATAAGAGTTCTAAGCTACAATATGCCAGCATTTTTCGCCTTGCTCCTTTTGCCCCGCCCCTTTGCCTTCAGCCCCATCCACCAATGAATGCGGCCCCCGAGATCTTCTCGAAAATGGAATTTGGCCCTCAGGGTGAAAGAAGTTCAACTTCCCCATTTTAGACGTTCAATACTTTTTGTATGGGTACTTCAATGCAGGGGACAGGGCATACACACCATTTTAAGAGCGAAAACTCGAAACAATATGAAAAATCTCACAATTTTTTTTTAAAGAAGAACATCTTTCAACTATTGCTGGTGCCAAACAAGGCTTCAGGGACCCAGGCAAAATCCGTACTGTATAAAGCTCAGATTACTTGAGTTTCTATGCGTGCGGCTCACATGGTAATTAAACTTCCTAGATTCACATGAAGACGCAGTTATTACATTCTAAGTTTCTAGGCAGTCATCAGTTTTAATTACGCACCCCTGCAAAGTTTTAATATTAAATCCTTTCTGTAATGGAGGCAAAACCAAAAAGGCAGTCATTAATCCCAAAGTTGGTTTTAATTGCGTTGGCTGACTGTCAATGAGGGAAGTAGCTCCAGTAACAGGGTGGCTAAATCCTTCCCAGAAAGTTACCCAACGCCTGCTTAGAGGTGAAATGGCTCAATTTGCTCTTACCCATGTCCGAAGGGGGATATGAAGTAAAAGCAGCAATGAACTCTGTTGTCTACAATGTGGCGCCTGTTCAGGCCGCTCTCGTCATGCAGATATCTTTCAAACTGGTTGTCAATGTAATGGATGATTGTCTTGAAACTGTAGAAAGAGAAGAGGGGAAGGAGGAATTTCAAATGAGAAAGGCACTTATTATTATTATTATTATTATTATTATTTATTTATTTATATAGCACCATCAATGTACATGGTGCTGTACAGAGTAAAACAATAAAATAGCAAAACCCTGCCGCATAGGCTTACATTCTAATAAAATCATAATAAAACAATAAGGAGGGGAAGAGAATGCACCAAACAGGCACAGGGTAGGGTAAAACTAACAGTATAAAAGTCAGATCAAAATCAAGTTTTAAAAGCTTTAGAAAAAAGAAAAGTTTTTAGCTGAGCTTTAAAAGCTGCGATTGAACTTGTAGTTCGCAAATGTTCTGGAAGAGCGTTCCAGGCGTAAGGGGCAGCGGAAGAAAATGGACGAAGCCGAGCAAGGGAAGTAGAGACCCTTGGGCAGGTGAGAAACATGGCATCAGAGGAGCGAAGAGCACGAGCGGGGCAATAGTGTGAGAGAGGAGAGATAGGAAGGAGCTAGACAGTGAAAAGCTTTGTAGGTTAACAAGAGAAGTTTATATTGGATTCTGAGGTGAATTGGAAGCCAATGAAGAGATTTCAGAAGTGGAGTAACATGGTCAGAGCGGCGAGCCAAGAAGATGATCTCAGCAGCAGAGTGAATTATGAAATTCAAATTCCCCTTAACTGCTGTTAATACGTGTTTTCAGCCTGATCGCATTTCTCCCCTGAATAAAATGCACACATCCACCAGCATCTCCCATTTCCTGCTCCCATGGGGATTGCAAAATAGTTTGGCAATTCAAGGGGTGTGGTGGAGTGTGACCTGGGAGGGGGGAGATTTCAAGAAGTCTGTTAGAGCGTCTCTGCCACTGTCCTTTGCTTACGTGCAATTTTCAAATCTTCACTGCTGTTCAATTTTTCCTGTTAAGTGTTGCGCCTCCCAGCTTCCGGGAAACACCTGCTTTCCACCACGACACTGCCATTAGCTAAATGACATCATATCCTGCACTGTGCATTACAACAGCAAACAAGGCATTTTTAATTGCTTTGAGAAAATGAAATAAACCTAACGTTGCCAAAACATACACTCTCCTCCAGCTGAACAGACAGCAACCCAGAGAGATTAAACTTGTCACCCTGAGACAAACGTCAAGAATAGAGGCTATATGTTAGACCATTTTATTTTCTTGGGCTTCTATATTTGAATCTGCTGACTGAAGGTTTTTTTGTGAACACTTTTAATATTTGGGGCCAGACTGCTTATTTATCATTGGTTGCTTGATTCTGTTTTTAATGATACTTTGAAAGATTGTAAGCTGCCTCGAGCATTAGTCGTGGAGAAGCGAGATCAATTTTAAAAATAGATCATTGCCGTGGGTTCTTTCATCTTTATATAGTAGTGACAAGCTCCCCCTCTTCCATACAAAAAACCAAAAGGATGAGAGCATCCGGTTCAGGGCTTTGCAATAAAGTATTTTAAGCATCCTGAGAACCTGTTCCTCCCCTTTTTTCTGTCCCCCTTCCATACAACTGTTAACAATGCAAAAAGTCTTTGCTAGCAAATGTGGAGCTCCGGTCCACATTTAACTGCCATAACTCTTCTACATTTGGTCATCCTAAATATGGGTTTTAAGAATTCAAGATACTTGGCTCAGCAATACTATAAACAAGAAGGATCGTGGAGTTGTTGTAGATCACAAGCTCAATATGAGCCAACAGTGCAATATGGCTGCAAGAAAGGCAAATGGTATTTTGGGCTGCATTAATAGAAGTATAGCTTCCAAATCACGTGAGGTACTGGTTCCTCTCTAGTCGGCCCTGGTTAGGCCTCATCTAGAGTATTGCATCCAGTTCTGGGCTCCACAATTCAAGAAGGACGCAGAGAAGCTGGAGCGTGTTCAGAGGAGGGCAACCAGGATGATTAGGGGGTCTGGAAACAAAGCCCTATAGAGACTAAAAGAACTGGGCATGTTTAGCCTGGAGAAGAGAAGATTGAGGGGAGACATGACAGCACTCCTCAAATACTTAAAAGGTTGTCACACAGAAGAGGGCCAGGATCTCTTCTCGATCCTCCCAGAGTGCAGGACACGGAATAATAGGCTCAAGTTACAGGAAGTCAGATTCTGGCTGGACATCAGGAAAAACTTCCTGACTGTTAGAGCAGTACGACAATGGAACCAGTTACCTATGGAGGTTGTGGGCTCTCCCACACTAGAGGTATTCAAGAGGCAGCTGGACAACCACCTGTCAGAGATGCTTTAGGGTGGATTCCTGCATTGAGCAGGGGGTTGGACTCGATGGCCTTGTAGGCCCCTTCCAACTCTACTATTCTATGATTCTATGAAAACTAGCTCCTGTGTTACAATTTGAAAAGGCTAGAAACTGAAAAAGAGGAATTTTAAAACAAGCTGTTCCCTACTGGACCAGGAAATACTAATGGTCAAAACAGCTTTACAAAACAACTCTGCAATGCATGATGCCATGTTAAGTTTTCTTCAAGTATAAATTCTGTGAGATCTTTTTTTTTAAAAAAAGGAGAGTATATTCTACTGACTGGGGAGGGGCAAAGAATTGAAAGTTCCAACTTGGTAAAAAAAAAAATCACACTTAAAACTTAATCCCTGGAATTCTTTGCTGCAGATTCAACGACAGCGATGCAATGATATCACCTTGCTTTCTCTCGCTCTCCCTCCCTCCCGGAAAAAGAGGGTGGGGATCCGAACTCGCAGAGGACTTTCAGAAACATTTTGAAAGAATAAACACAGCATTCGAACACAATCAACAGGAAGTCCGACTTGCAACACAATGGTCAAGCTAAACAGACTGGGAAATCCAACAGAAGGACGCTTGAGCCAACTTAACGGAAAATGAAGAAATTGCTCCGGTACAGAAAGAGTGGGAAATCACCACAAGGGAAATAACAGAATTAAAAGTTTAGCACCACTACGTGAGCCAAAGCAGTGCTACACGTAAGTTCTACCTGAATGGTACCACATGTACCATTCAATACCACATGTACGTAAGAAGTTAGTTGCTCTTCGTTTACAGTGACTGTAAAGCTGGACAAACATCTGTCAGGGATACTTTAGGGTGGATTCCTGCATTGAGCAGGGGGTTGGATTCGATGGCCTTGTAGGCCCCTTCCAACTCTGCTATTCTATGATTCTATGACTGGCCAGCGAGACCACATCACGCCAGACCTTTTACAACTTCATTGGCTGCCAGTCCAGGTCCGGGCCTGATTCAAAGTGCTGGTACTAACAGTCAAAGCCCTAAACGGCTTGGGGCCAGGTTCTTTGAAGGAACGCCTCCTCCCATATGTACCTGCCCGGACCTTAAGATCATCCACAGGGGGCCTTCTCCGTGAGCCCCTGCCAAAGGAAGTGAGGCAGGTGGCTACTAGGAGCAGGGCTTTCTCTGCTGTGGCACCCCAGCTGTAGAACGAGCTACCCAGAGAGGTTTGCCTGGCGCCTACCCTATATTCCTTCCGTCACCAGCTGAAGACCTTTTTATTTTCTCAGTATTTTAACACCTAATTTAACTTAAATTTAAACTTTGCTGTTTTAATTCCACATTTTAACCTATATGGATTTCTGCTGTGTGGTTTTATCCTGGTTGTGCTTTTTATATTGCATTTGTATTTGTGTTTTTAGACTGTTGGTTGTTTTGTTGTGCTCTTCATGGTTTTAATTTTTGTGAACCGCCCAGAGAGCTTCGGCTATTGGGCGGTATAGAAATGTAATAAATAAATAAATTGTGGTGAATATCTATTGTGGTGAATATCTAACAAACACATATCTAACACACACACACACACACACACACACACACACACACACAGGAAAGCACACTAGGATGGAGCTCTAGATAGAGCACATGCATGGTATTGGAGAGGGGCCATAGCTCAATAGTAGAGCATCTGCTTTGCATGCAGAAGGTCTCAGGTTCGATCCCCGGCATCTCCAGGTAGGGCAGGAAAAACTCCTGCCTGAAACCCTGGAGAACTGCTGCCAGTCAGTGTTGACAGTACTAGGCCTGATGGACAAGGATCTGACTCAGTATAAGGCAGCTTATGTTGCATGTAAAATCCCTGGCATCTCTACTTAAAATGATCATGTAGCATGTGATGGGAAAGACTTCTATTTGACAGCCTGGTGAGCTGCTGCCAGTCAGAGTGGTCAATGCTGGCTAAATGGACATACAGTCGAAGTTGGTATAAGACCTACGTTCCGCATTCTTTCACTAGTCTACACTCATCTGCATTCTTTAGAAAGCTTAATCTTGGGAGATTTCCATAGGCAGGGAGGGTTTTGATATTGGGGAGCATTCAATTATTCAAGCCCGCCCACCCACTCCTATGCTGTCTGAAGAAAGGATGGCTGTAAAAGATGTAGTTGAGCTTTAGATGCACCCATTGCTGCTGGGACTCATATTGCCAGCCCTGTATCAAATGCCTAAGGCCCAGCACTGAAACAAAGCCATGAAAGTTAAAAATCACTCCTGAAGGTATTTTACAATATTTTTAGGCCATCTTTATGGGTAGAACCCTCTCAGTGTTTGGTAGGCCGGGACAGAATGTGAAGATTCAGTGTCACAGTCAGATAAACGGAACCAGAAGGTTCGATCATATAAGACCAACTCTGGCCTGCTTGCATTGGCTGCCTGTATGTTTCTGAGCCCAATTCAAGGTGCTGGTTTTAACCTATAAAGCCTTACACGGCTTGGGACCACAATACCTGACGGAACGCCTCTCCCGACATGAACCTACCCGTACACTGCGCTCGACATCTAAGGTCCTCCTCTGAGCGCCTGCTCCAAGGGAAGCTCAGAGGATGGCAACAAGGGAGAGGGCCTTTTCAGTGGTGGCCCCCCAATTGTGGAACGATCTCCCCAACAAGGCTCACCTGGCGCCAACATTGTTATCTTTTCAGCGCCAGGTCAAGACTTCCCTTCCCCAGGCATTTAACAGCACATGCTGAGTTTTTCCTTAACTGACCCAGGAATAGTTATTTTTTAAATGGATATTGTTTCATTTAATGCTTTTTATGGTTTTAAATTTTGTATATTTGTTTTTAATGTTCACTGTTTTTAATGTTTGAAAACCGCCCAGAGCGCTTCAGCTATGGGGTGCTATATAAATGTAATAAATAATAATAATATAATAAATAATAATAGAGTCAGAGAAAAACGTACCAATCCTGGCTATTAATGGCATCGCCATATCCCGGAGTGTCTACAACGGTGAGACGTAGTTTCACCCCTCGCTCCTCTATCTCTACGGTGGAAGCTTCAATTTGGACCGTTCTCTCTATTTTTTCTAGAAGAGAAAGGTTTAAAAACATTAACGTTGCCTTCTAAACTTCTTTAAAATATTTCTAAGTGGTTTAGAAGATTAAAATATATTGAAATGCATCGTAATCTACATTAAAATAAATAATAAATACAAAAACATTTATATAAATCACATATCCAAACATTAAAGCCAATGCTTACAACACCATAATTAACAAACAAACTAGGCAGCGCACTCATTCAGGGAAGGCCTAGGCAAAAAGAAAAGATGGATCTTTAATTGGCGTGTAAAGCATGTCACAGTTGGCACCTCCTGAATACCAGGGGAGATGGCATTCCATAACTTGGGTGCCACCACGGAGAAGGCCCACCTGTGGGTTGCTGCAAGATTATCTATTTTATTTATTTATTGCATTTATATAATGCCCCACAGCCGAAGTTCTCTGGGGGGTTTACAAATATCTGCCCCTGAAAGACAACAAGTGCAAGATGGAAAGGGCAGAGCAGTGAATCATGCAGAGACGTAGCAGCAGCCTCCAGTGTAGCTGGTTTTTTGGCGTTCATAGGCCATTTATGTAAAAAATAAAATAAAAAAAACACAGCTTTGGTGTGTTCGGAGGTCTTTCATGGCACAATGAGGTGCCGTTGCTCAGGTTGGGCGTTAGTGAGGGCTGGGTGTTCACTCTTTCCAATAAGTAGAGGAAGGCTTTCGTAGAGTGTGAGGGCATTTTAAGATCTTGAAGTGTTATTGTGAGCCTACCAAGTTAAGTGCTAGAGGTAGATTTGCAAGATCCTTGATTCTTCCCTTCACCCTCAGTCCTGAACGCCCAGGCTGATCTAAGGAAAACATGTCCAAACCATAGCATCCGTTACTTTGTAGAATGATGACGATCTGCAGGTCATGATATAACCAACAAGGCACCCCACAGGGTGGATAAAAATCAATGGTTTTTTTAAAAAAAAAAATCGGATTTTTAAAAATTTAAATCGGATTTTTTTAAATAAAATGTTTTTTGAGGAAAAATCTATCTAAAGATAGTTTTCTATTTAAGATACATTGTAGTCCAAAGGTTATTCATCATGAAATAAGGATTCGTTTTTAATTATGCAGCATGAGGCTGTTTAATTTTTTTGGTGAATGAATTCCATTCATCCATTCACAATGTCACGCTCTGCCAGAGGTTTCTGTAAGATTATTGAGCAGTTTTTCTATCTAGAAGATATTATCACAAATGCTTGGTTTTACAGTTCTCAAAACTGTGAATCTGTGTCTGCAGAGATCACAGTCCCATTGTTCCTTTGCAAATCTATGTACACAGAATCAACCCCTTACCTCTTAAGTGCTAAGTTTCCAAAAAATTCAATGAATAGAGTGCACTTTTGGGAGGGGGGAAGTCTACGTAGGGCTGCCTTTGAAGACGGTTTGGAAGCTGCAGCTCGTGCAAAATGCAGCAGTCAGATTGATTTCGGGAACCAGAAGGTTCGACCATATAACACCTGCTCTGGTCCGCTTGCACTAGCTGCCTGTATGTTTCCGAGCCCAATTCAAGGTGCTGGTTTTGACCTATAAAGCCTTACACGGCTTGGGACCACAATACCTGATGGAACACCTCTCCCGACGTGAATATACCCGGTCACTACGTTCAACATCTAAGGTCCTCCTCCAGGTGCCTACTCCGAGAGAGGCTCGGAGTGTGGCAACGAGGGACAGGGCCTTTTCAGTGGTGGCCCCCAGACTATGGAATGATCTCCCTGACGAGGCTCGCCTGGCACCAACGCTGCTATCTTTCTGGCGCCAGGTTAAGACTTTCTTCTTTGCCCAGGCATATGGCGGCACATCTTAATCACCCACATGTTTAGTTTTTTTAACGGTTTTTAATGCTTTATGTGTGTATGTTCTGTGTTATAGAATTTTTAATTTTGTATACTCATTTTTATCTTAATTTTAGAATTTCTGTAAACCGCCCAGAGAGCCCTGGCTATGGGAGCGGTATATAAGTGCAATAAATAAATATAAATAAAATAAGTCACATGATTAAATCGAGTCCTTCTGAGTAGTGATCCAAATCATCAGATCCACCCTGTCACCCCCTGACATCTCGCTCCACACAAATGTAATTGTGTGGACTGAACACCCAGATAGGGTTAACGGTTGCTTTACGAGCACTTTATTATTTTATGGTGGTTGTTAGCCACCCCAAGTATCTCAATTGAGATGAAAGGGAGGGATATAAACAGATGATTTATTTATTTTTTAAAAGTGCAAAGTTGCCTTAGGCATGTGGAACTCAGCTGTTTGCTCTTTTGGATCCAGGCTATGGATTACTTTATTGTACATCCAAAAAAACAATAGGCCTTTTTTTGTTGCTGTTGACATGCTAGCCCTTATATATAATCTAGCCAAATATCAGATAACATGTTCATTTTCCATCAAAAATCAATGTTTAAAACACATGCAAATCAAGTCAATTTAACTTAGTTGAATAATCGACTCAGATTTCTTTAAATCAAACAGCCGTAATTAAAAAAGGCGTTGACTGCCATCAGAATACAGGAATAACCTGAAGCAGGTTATACAGAGTAACCTGCTTCAGGGGGAGAAACGCTGTTCCACCAAGGGTGAGCTATTCCACCTGCTCCCCTCTCCCCCCCCCCCCCCCGGAGGCTTTAAAAGCAAGGCTGCTGCTTCAGGGGGAGAAACGCTGTTCCAACCAAGCTTTCTTTTCTTTTTATCTTTTTATCTGGTTTGTTTTGCTGTGAACTTGTATTTAGTATATTTTTGAATATGATTATGATGTTGTTGATTAGTATAGTGTTAAATATTGTTGTAGTTCTAATTTTTGTAAACCGCCCAGAGAGCTTCGGCTATTGGGCGGTATAAAAATGCAATAAATGAAATGAAATGAAATGAAAAAGTCTAGGGGAAACATGAGAAAAAGCATGTGAAACCAGAAACAGAGCCATCTAGAATAGACTGATTTACCTGCAGCTCCAGGAATGTAACGTTCAGGATAGAGATCCGTCAGGAATAAACTGTTAATTAAAGTGGATTTTCCCAAGCCAGATTCACCTGTGAATAAGATGGAAGTTAATTTACTGGAATAATCTTCCCCCTCTTTCTAATAAACCACAAGTTTGTTGTATAGTAAAAGCATTCCTTTCTGCCAGGATCCACACTGGCTTGTAAGATAATGACATCAAAGGCTTTGCTAAACTAGACTAAAGAAAACAGGAAAACAAGCCTGTGTATTGAGTATCAAACAAATTCTAAATTTACCCATTTTCACAAGGCAACCCAGAAGGTCAAATTAAGTGCTCCAATCAAATATCTACAAAACCACCAGACAGTGTTGTTTCATTTAGTTCTACATTCATTTGTCTCACATTTTATCTTTGAGTATAGACATGCTCATTTTGAGGCCAAAAATGTATCATGGGGAATGACAAACTAAATAAATGTAGTCTCCTAAAATCAATGGGCATACAAGGTACAGCCATACGACATGGCCTGGTTCAGACAACATGCTAAACCATGCTGCTTAACCACAAAATGGTTAAGGGACCATTTTGTGGTTAAGCAGCATGGTTTAGCCTGCTGTCTGAACCATGGAGTCTTTCATTTTGGATGTTCAGGGTGGTTAACAAGCCACACTGCATGTTTAACAAGTCACCCTTACTGCACTTCGACAACATGATAACCCACCATGTGGAAAACGTGCTGCGTTCAGACAACATGATAACCCACATTTCAACGAACAAGCCATGGTTCAAAACAACCCACACTCAACCACAGAGTGTGCTGTGGAAACAGCCCCAGTGCGTTAAAACTCACCAATTTATGGGCCTTGCCGAAACTGAACTGGGCCGTAAATTGGTGAGTTTGATACATGCTTTTAGTCTGCATAGACAAAATAGTATTATCAGACATCTTTGTGCATTTTCAGTCATCACCAGTTCGCCCAGCCCAGTTGGTCTCTCACTTTTCTGTTCAGGGCTGAGATACATTTTCTGTTTTGTTTGGTTTGCAGCAGCTGCCACCAGGTAACCCTGAAACAAGGGGCACAGAGGAGCAACTGATGACAAAGGGCTTTCTGCAGGTCCCCTTCTACAGTGGCCCCCTCAAACCTGGAGCCAGTCCTAAATGCGCTCAGTGTGCCTAACCCAGTTCCTTCTTGCTGCTTGTACACTTCAAGGACCTTTTCCAAGTGATAACAGCAATTAACAGTCATTAACGATGACTCGACATGTAATATTTCTTCCAGAGACCTGAAAAGCTTCTGAAATGTCCTCATAAGCAGCAAGAGGAAGTGAGTCAGAGGGCATTTTCACAGCATAAAACCTAACCACAGACAATGCTGGAACAAATGACCTTCCAATAGCCTAGACTCAGTGGTCGCTGTGTCATAATCCGTAACCACCAGAAAGTGTTGTCTCGCTCGCAAACTTCCCTAAATAGGCAAATTTGGTCAGCACCTGCGAATTCCATGTGCCTGGACCAGCACATATCAGCCCGAGCGAGACAAAATGTTTGCAGTCCCAAGCCACATTTAGGAGATTGAAAGTCTCCCACAGGGCCACACATTCCTTCCCCCATCCTTCCTCCTTCCCCTTCTCGGCCACAAGTTTTTCCCTTCCCTTTTCGGAGGCAGGCGTGGTGCAACATTACAGAGGAATCCAGGAAGCTGCCTTATAGCAAATCAAACCATTGGTCTGTCTAGCTCAGTATTCTTAACACTGACTGGCAGCAGCCCTTCACGTCTGGCAATTGACTCTATGACCTTCTAGAATCAAAGCAGTTGCTCTATCACTGACCTATGGCCTGCTGCCTCCGCGCAGAGTTTAGGTTAGAAATAGTTTTCCAAACTCTGGCGTGAAGCAAGCCATGGCCAGTGTTAACATTGGTGCAAGCGTAAAACTGTGCCATGGTTTTACCGCCAAAAACTGAAAGAGGGGGAAGAGCCAGACGGTGATCTCGGTCTCATAAGATCTAGGGTTAGGAAATCAGGAACCCGGGTTCCAGAACTCCGTAGGAGATTAAGTCAGGAGATTTGCACTGGGCCTTTGTCAAATTTCCATTGAGTGCGTTCAATGCTGCCCCCCTGCAAGGCATTTTGCTGCCTGACACAAAGCCAAATGGCAACACAGTCCCAGCTAAGGCCAAACTCTAAAAAGTCTTGCAGCCTTATTCAGACACCAATTCCTGCCTTCATCTACTCCAGTTTCCATGTACCAACAGATACCTTGAGAAGAGAAGACTGAGGGGAGATATGATAACACTCTTGAAATACTTGAAAGGTTGTCACACAGAGGAGGGCCAGGATCTCTTCTCAAGGATCCCAGAGTGCAGGACACGGAATAATGGGATCAAGTGACAGGAAGCCAGATTCCAGCTAGATGTCAGGAAAAACTTCCTGACTGTTAGAGCAGTACGACAATGGAACCAATTCCCTAGGGAGGTCGTCGGCTCTCCCACACTAGAGGCCTTCAAGATGCAGCTGGACAGCCATCTGTCAGGGGTGCTTTAAGGTGGATTCCTGCATTGAGCAGGGGGTTGGACTCGATGGCCTTATAGGCCCCTTCCAACTCTACTATTCTATGATTCTATGAAGCATGTAGCTTCACTTTTCTGCATGGCCAGGCCAGCCCCAAGTATTTCTCTACTTACAAACCTATTTGTACTTGTTTCCTATACATAAGCACTTCCTCTGTTCAGAGTTGCAAGCTCAGGATTTCTTGAGATATGTGATTTTCTACCCCACACACAAATTTACGAATGGGGAGCAGAGGATAACCTTAAGAAGCCAGATTTGTGCAAAGTCAAGAACACCACCAACCAATTACGAAAACCTCTACTCAAAGTAGAAAATTAGCAAGGTATCTATGAGGAATACTTGTGCTGCTTAAAGTTGGAAAATAAAGGAAAGGGGACAATAAAAAGGAGCACAATCGCTGGTTCCCAACTTTTGGACCCCAGATGATGTTGTACTGCAATTCACGTAGTTTCTGACCAACAACCAAAATGACTGCGAATGATAGGTGTTGGAGTCCAACTACAGCTAGAGAACCAAATGTTAGGAACTAGAGTAGATTAATGCCTGGAAAGAATGTTTGCAGGAATGCCATGCCTCTTCGGTGAGGTACTGACATTAGCACTCCATGCAACAGATGTCCCCAACAAGTAAACTGATAGAGACATCCATTAAAGTCAGATACATATGTAATGACCTATCATAATCAATGAAGTACATAAAAAGGAAGAAGAAAAGACACCTACCAACCACCATTAGAGTGAACTCAAAGCCCTTCTTGACGGACTTCCTGTGAACTTGGTTGGGGAGATTGGCAAAGCCCACGTATCCAGCAGAGTCAGAAAACTGGTGTGAGAAACCATCAAAGAAGGTTGTAAATTGGAAACGAAATGCATTCAACAAAAGCACACGAGTATTATAAAAACACACCAAACAGATCAAGAACGAACCAAACCAGGAATGTTCGACAGAAGTGCAGCAGAACTAATATGACTCAGGTTTCCTCTTTCCTTTCTAGGTCTCATGCAGAGATTGAGGGCAGGGGTAAAAGATGTAAGTATTCTCCCCGCAGTGTGAGACCCTGCATTTCCCCATGACAATTACATGCATCCACCCCCTCACACGCTTTGTATAGAAAGATGGGTTATCCACACTTCCTGACTTGCCACGTCTTGAGAACATCTGTAGTGGCCCAAAGGACTCTCTAGAAGCAAAATAATGTTTGGGGAAATATATATTTTAACATCTGATTGACAGCTATAGAGCAGAGCAAAGGATACCAGCTGAGGTCGAAGTCCTCTGCTAAAAACATAGCAGCTAGAACAGCCCACCCAACCTGGGACTCTTCAGATGTGTTGGACTACAACCCCCAGCATCCTCAGCAAACCATGCTGGGAGTTGTAGTCCAATACATCTGAAGGGCACTAGGTGGGGGCAGGCGGAGCCTAACGATTGGATTCAACGGAATATGGATAGAAAGGGCTGCACAGTGGCCACAATCAGGCAATTGTATCTTAGACTGCCAAACACTTTGCTCCTTGTATTTTGCACAAACCAGTATACAAGTCTTCAGTTAACCAGATTTCGAGTAGCTATTTATTTTGTTCAAAATTTTTCTGAATCACTCCTCTACTCAATGAATACTCAAGGAGACTTACAATAAAGCCATAAACACAATGAAATTGATCATTTCTAAATAAAATAGGAGAACCTTCCAGCGCAGAGTTAAGCTATGGAATTCACTACCACAAAATGTAATGTTGGCCACCAGTTGGGATGGTTTTAAAAGGGAGCTGGATAAATTCCTGGAGGAGAAAGCTATCAGTAGCTACTAGTACTGATGGCTATGTGTTACCTCCAGGATCAGACACAGTATGCCAATTGCTGGGGAATTGGTGTACAATTGGTGGACGGGAGGGTTGTTAGCCATCTATAGACTAATAACAAAGGAGCTAAACTTACTTCTCTGATGTCAAATGTTTTAAAACATTTTTTCAGTCTCCCATTTGAAACGTTTTTAACTGAGAGTGTTTTGTTTTGGGGCTGTTGGTTTTGTTTTGTTTAAAATGTTTTTAACTGAGACATTTTGTATTCCCTGTTTTTAAATATTTTGACTGCAGACACTTTGTATTTAAAACCTTTACGTTGTAAACCACTTGAATGGGGCTTTCTCGATATAGCCAAGTGGTCTATAAATGGATTAAACAATAACGGACAAACTGGAAAACTCTGAATATTAAGCCAAATTTAAAACTTTTAAAAGTTTTTCAGTTCAATCATTAACCATCACATTTCAGTTTTTAACAGGAAACTCTATTTAACAGAAGACTTTGTGTCTTGTTCATGTGCATGAAGGGAAGAGAGGAGCAAAGTAGCTGCATATGGTGACGTGAAATCTGTTCGTATCTCAGCTTATTAAGCTAACATAGGAAATGGTTCCATTTGGATCATCGTAAGATATTTGAGCAAGGTCTCTCCTCCCACACTGCAACCCAAAATCAAGCTCATGAAAGGGTCAAGTCAAAAGGCAACTCAAAGCATAAACAAACTTTGGACTATATAATCCCTAGTAAAATACTGAAGCTAAAACTACAATAGTGTTAGCACAGGTACCAGGTGAGCTAAGGCCCTACCCCCATTCTACTTACCTTGACTTTTTCACCCGATTGAGACATATTCTTGCACCCCAAATGTCAGAGCCTGGAAAAAATGTGCACAAAGTTAGCTATTTAAATCACTCCAGGAATTGATCGCCCTACTTTTACTGCTATCACACGGAGACACAAATATGCTCACAGCCCTCACCTGCCTCTAGCTCTGGAAATACACCATAGTTGTATTTTAATGACCCAAATAAAAATTAGGAGCATCAAACAAAGAAGACACTACATACTCAGAAGTGAGTCGCCAAGTAGGGTGTAATCGAGTCATAGGAGAATGAGTGGCAGACCATTCTCTCTTTTATAACTCAATTTTCCTCCAAGGAATTTTGGATTGGGGTTATTCAATTTTATCCTCACACCCTGTGAGTTAGATTATATCGACAGATGATGAATGGACTAAGTTCAACTAGAAAGCTGTGCAGTTGACACAAACCTAAGTCTGCCAGATGCAACTCAAACACTATGGGTTGCATGCAATGTTACTCTAATTTAAGTCCTGTTCATTTCAATGGATCTACTCTAAGTAGGACTATGATTGGATATAACCCTATAATCACTACGCTGCAGTGTTACGTGGATGTAGAATGTAACGTAATCCTTAAGCCACTTCTGAGCTATCTTTGCAGTTCAGATTTCACACACACGGGTGAGTCCAGATCAGACAATATCCCAGCTTAATAAGACAAGATATGAATTAATTCTTTGGCTTCACACATAGTCCCTTCACTCCTCGCCTTCACAGTAGGAGCAAATAAAGCAAAGGCTTCCATTTCCCATTTTGTCCAGGCTAGAAAACTATGGTTAAGAGCGCTGGAATAACCCAGAGTATTAAGCCAACTCCAAACCCTCGTTTCAAATCCTTGTTTGTTCCAAAGCTATTAACCATAGTTTTCTAGTTCAGATGACGGAGGAAACTAGAGTGAATGGAAGACTTCTGGTTTGTTTACTTGATCACACGAAGGGAAGCACAAAGCCCAAACATTTGTAATTAAGATGAAATATGGCCCTCTGAATATGGCCACAGCCACAAAATTAAACCTGCCCACAAGACTTTTCTCTTCTCCCAGGCATTTTTAACAGCTTTTTAACAGCTTTTTAACAGCATTTAACAACGTTAAGTTTGTTTTTAATGGACCCCACAATTGTTGTTTTTAAATGGATACTGTTGTTTTTATACTGTTTTTATGTGTGTGTGTGTGTGTGTGTGTGTGTGTGTGTGTTTAAATTGTATACTTTTAATGTTTACTATTTTAAAATGTTGTAAACCGCCCAGAGAGCTTCAGCTGTGGGGCGGTATATAAATGTAATTAAATAAATAAATAATAAATAAATAAAATTACAATCACTGGCCCACATGAAGTCCATGGGTTCTTAAATTTCCCTGCTACCCTCCCACTATCCGATCTAGAACTTCAGCTCTCAGCATACGGAAGGACTCCCTAAAGGGATTTAGACAGTTAATAGGAGATATGAACACAACTTTTTCAACACCCTACTCTAGTGAGTGTAGCAAAAGTACTTCAGTAGGTCACTTGCTTCCTATGTTATCAACAGCCCCAAACGATGTGTTTACTATTTTTATAGGCTTGCTTCCTCATGGGCCCTCAAAGCAAATCCTAAATCTACGCTACCCCTTTTCTTTGATCTACCTGTTTTCAGGCCAAGAACAAGAGTAAGGTCTGCCAGCGAAACCATCTGTTTTTTGTCTGTAGTCATATTGCTAAGGTTTGCACGGCTTTCGTTTACCTCGAACGGAAAACCCAACCTACAGCCTCAGTCATCTTTATGACGTCAGTACTACCACGCGTCTTCCACGAAAGCACAGAATGGGTGCAAAACTCCACTTCCTGATCATTTCAACTATAAAATAAAAGAAGTTTCTAGCCCTTAGGATTTGGAAAACGGCCAATGAAATCTTAGATACATGTGTTGCAGCTGAATGAGGACTAAACTAAATGTGACATCTGGAGAAGTGTGATTCTATCTCCCACTTTTTTGAAAAGGTAAATGAAATCGCCAAACGAAGAGAGGGGAGGGAGAGAGGGGGAAGGAAGAGAGAATTCAAATCAGGGTCTTGATGCTTGGAAAGAGATTTACTCTTTCCAGTAACTCAAATCATTATCATTATTATTTATTGCATTTTTATACCGCCCAATAGCCGAAGCTCCCTGAGCTTTATAACCCAGAGCAGTTTTCCCCATAGGGGAAAACATATGATACCTGTCAGTATATTATCAGTCCATCCATGGAGGGACACCTTTGAAAGGGGGATAAAGTTTAAAACACAAAAAAGGATGGTAAAATGCTTTCCACACACACACACACACACACACACCCATTCTAGTACCGGAGCCCCAATAAAAAACTTCATGTGGCTGCATTTACCCTTTTTAAACACGCAACACACATACACACACACACTAATGACAGAGATGTCATGTCTAGGCTTGACTTATGCCAAATGATGACATTTCACTTCATTCTACTTGAATGGGGCTTTTTAGACATAGCCAAGTGGTCTATAAATAGATTAAACAGTAACAGCCAAACTGGAAAACTCTGAATAGTAAGCCAAATTTAAAACCATGGTTAAATGTTTCTCAGTTCAATCATTAACCATCTCATTTCAGTTTTTAACAGGAAACTACACACACACCAATAACAGATACATCATGACTTATCCCAGACAGAGACATTTCACTTCATTCTACTGCCTCTTGCTCTTCCTCATGATCAGGAGAAGCAGAACAAATTATACAACAGCATAACATTTATAAATATGTTTGAATCATGTATACATGTTGCAGAATGCATATTACTTTAGCGGAATTACTATTACTACTATTTTTTCTGCTTTTTAAGCAGGGACTACAGCCGACCTTGGATAGCCAACACACTTCACTTTTGTTCATGTGTGCACGCATTAGTGTTTAATATGAAATAAACTGCTCCTTTATTTAGAACATCTGCAGAAACAAAGGAGGAAAGAGGAAAGAAATTTCGTCGCTCGGCTTCTTGACAAACGCACTTCTTGGCCTGAAAGGGAGGAAGTGACCTACAGACAGACACCTGTGACTTCTGGATGCAGATGCCTTCCTGTTGCTTACTAAGAGCCTCAATTGTTGGCAGGATGCAGCAAAGTTGTGACAAAAAGCAAACGGTCAGCGAAATGCTTGTGCTAAAGAGAATGGATAAATACTGGAGTTGGCAGAACCCATAACTAATGAATTTGGAAAGGGGATTCTATAGCCCCGTTCAGACAACACACTAAACCATGCTGCTTAACTAGGGTGACGCTATGAAAAGGAGGACAGGGCTCCTGTAACTTTAACAGTTGCATAGAAAAGGGAATTTCAGCAGGTGTCATTTGTATATATGGAGAACCTGGTGAAATTCCCTCTTCATCACAACAGTTAAAGCTGCAGGAGCTATACTAGAGTGACCAGATTTAAAAGAGGGCAGGGCACTTGCAGCTTTAACTGGTGTGATGAAGAGGAAATTTCACCAGGTTCTCCATATATACAAATGACACCTGCTGAAATTCCCTTTTCAATACAACTGCTAAAGATACAGGAGCCCTGTCCTCTTTTTCATATGCTCATCCTAGTTTAACGACAAAATGGTTAACGGAATGCATGCATTCCATTAACCATTTTGCGGTTAAGCAGCATGGTTTAATGTGTTGTCTGAATGGGGCCTATAGCTCCTGAAGATTTTTCATATTACCACCCATATATATATATATATACACACACACCAGCAAGAGACCTACTGCAGCCACTTGCCGTACTTCCACACTCACACACACACAATGCTTGCACATTCCAGTTCGCCAGAATTTTTCAATTAATATTTAAGCCTTCAGTGGAGTTGGGAGAGAAAGCTGGGTATGACAGTAGAACCTCCAAAGTCTGCAGTTCATAACCATCCTAAGATGCATGCCTACTCAGAAGTAAGCCCCACTGTGCTCAAAGGCACTTACTCTCAGGTAAGAGTGCCCAGGACAGCAGCTTTAATTAGGTTAGATCACAGCAGGTGCAAAAGCAGGAGTTCAGGCTGCACCAAAGACTTCTGGGTCAAAGAAACATCACAGCTGTTATTATCATAGCAGACCTGAGCTTTTATATTTTCAGAGAACGGCCATGATGTTCTTTCGCCCCAGTAGCCCTCAGTGCAACATGAAATCTATTTTGCAGTGTGCCCAGGTCACCTCCGCTTTGCAACCCACAAAAGATTGCCCCTTAGTTACAGAAACGATCAAATTGTTTGGAAACAGTTGTGGAAACAGTATTTTGAAAAACCACCTACATTGTGCATGGGGCACAACTGGAAGTGAGCCAACTCCGATCAAACTGATTTAATATGTATTTGAAGGACCGTCTTCCCCAGTACCAGCCAAGTTAGGGTTTAAGATGGGCTACAGCAATTTTGCTTGGGGTGCCTTCAATGGATGTAGCCCATGGGGCTATCACACATAGCAGAGCCTTCTTGGTGGTAGCAACCCAACTGTGGAAGAAATTCAGCTGTCTTCCATACAGTTGTCATTCAGGAGCCAGTTAAAGACTTATTTCTTTGTACACAATGTTGGGATATGGGCAAATGTTTTATCTCTCTTCTGATGTTGTAGCGATGATTTCATTGTATTTTATTGTTTATTTGTAATTCTAGAGCTATAATATAACAGCATTCATGGGCTGCATTGTATTTATATGGCTTAGTCACCTTGGGCTCCTTGCAAGGAAAGGCAGGAGATAAACATAGACAAATAAATTTAAAGAACGGCCAATACAGGGATATGGCTAGACCTTCCTCGCCAAACCACTTGCCCACTGCCATATATAATTTTAGCCTAAAGCAAACAAGTGTGCCATTGTTTAGGGAACGCACCGGGCTTCTCAGCTAATCAAAGGCAGACCTTACACAAAATATGGACCGATCAGCAACAATATAAAAGCAGATAGGAAAATGCCCATGTACTCGAATGCAAGATAGTTAACAGGCTAAAATGCTAAGAGACATTAATTTTATTCCCAGTAATAACAGCAAAGGGACAACAATTTCTGGAGACATACAAAACTAAACACAAATATTATTGAATCAGAGTTCTGGGAAAGTCACAAGGACATACTCTGCCATTACATAACGTGGTCAACTACTGCTCATCAAAGATGATTTCCGAACTACATGTACTTGTACCAACACATTTCCGATCTCATGGGAGTGCAGCCTTTTGAAAGTTACACTCAAAGAATACACAGGGATCAGGGTCAGTCAGTCTCTGCTGAAACACAAGAGTCTCACATATGTCGTCATATCAGAATCCCATTATGAGACGAAGCCCCCTACGGAAGAGGCAGGAAGGAACCCAGGTCATTTCCTTTGTAACTCCAGGATGCAAAAAGAAAGCTTATCAGACAGCATCTGAGGATTTCCTTCAAGAAAATGAAAACGTTATGTAAAGTTTTCAAGTTTGCTGTATAACAAAAACAAAGAGCCAAATACTTCTTATTGTGTGGTGCCAGTTTGGTGTAGTGTCTAGAATGTAGGAGTGGGAATTGGAAGACCTGGGTTCTGGTCTCTACTCGGCCTTGGAAGCTCACTGGGTGACTTTAGGCTGGTCACAGACCTTCTCCCCAACCTACCTCACAGGGTTGTTGTTGTGAGGACAAAATAGAGAGGAAGAGGATTATGTATGTTGCCATGTGTTCCTTGGAGGAAAATAGGTGGGATATAAATGCAATAAATAAATAGGAACATGCATCTGTGTAAAAATGTATTATCAAAAATGTACTTTATTATTGTAATTTCTATTATTTTTTCTATTCTATATATCCTGCTCTTTAACATTGAGCAGGGGGTTGGACTCAATGGCCTTATAGGCCCCTGCCAACTCTACTATTCTATGATTCTAGATGTATCCAGTGTGGTGGAGACATATCGGATCCTTCAAATCCCTCTTCAAAACCCACCTTTTCCCCGAAACCTTTAGCACCACTCCTTAGCCCCCATGTCTCAGTATAAAAAAACCTAAAGTGGTAGAACTGAAATGATTCTTCCTCATTTCCCATGCCACCATTTCCCTTCCATTCCTGTCTTATCGCATGTAAGCCACCCAAGGCAAGAATTTCTTCTTTTGCAAAACACTATGAACACTGATGGTTTGGGAGCTAGTGGCCCTCTACCCCGACCATTGCTTATGCTGGCTGTGGCAGATGGGAACTGGAGTCCAACATCAGGTTCCCTAATACTACTAAGAGATTAGGAACCTACATTTTCATACAAGCTGTGGCAGAAGAGAAAATCCTCTTCTCTACAGCCAGCATGTAAACAGAGCTACCAGCTTCTTAATTGGCTAGTAATTAAATATGCCTTTGACCAAGTGGACTGGCGGAGGAGGGAAGGGAATTTTTTAATTGCAATTAAAAATAATGGTTTCATTATTTCACAATAAGTCACCCAATTTGTTTTTGTAATTAGCATAAGCATTAAGCTCTGCTGATGACAAGAGTATCTCATTAAGTCATTGATTTAAACTACTTGGCCATTATGTGACAATATTTGATGAGCTGATGGACTAAACCTTTTCTGAAGGGTCAAATGCTCAACCCTCCTGCTCCGCCAAACTAGATGCTGCGTGATTCATGCCTTTAGCCTTTGCGTGACTGATAATTTTTAAAGAGAATCAGTGTGGGAGGCAGGATTTGGAGCACGACCACAGCAGGGGCAAAGAACTAAAGCCCCCCCACCCCCATAACACAGTTCCAATCTGGCTTAGAATGCCCTCCACCCCCGCACGAACTACGTCTAAAAAAATCAGCCACACAAGGGCTGATGAAATGAATAACAGCACATCCAGTTCTTCCCTGAAGGGTTTGAGGTTGGCTCCCTATGAGCATAATAATAAATAATAAATAAATAAATTTATTTCTTACCCGCCTCTCCATTTTGATCGAGGCGGGGAACAACAAAAAGCGATAAAATACATAAAACTGAATTGAAACATAATATACATTGTTAAAAACATCCTTAAAAACATCCTAAAACATTCTAAAAACATCTTAAAATTCCACTGGATAGGGCTGCTGGAAGAGATCAGTCTTTATAGCTTTCTTGAATGCTAGTAGACTGTGAAGCTGAGGAGTCTCCTCCAGCAGGCCATTCCATGGTCTGGAAGCAGCAGAAGAGAAGCTTGCTAACTCTCTTCCCCCACCCCAACTTCGACCATCCCCATATCCCATCCTTCTGGCTTCTCTGTGTACCTGGACTGGGGAACCACATACATTTGTAATATTATCCTCACTACGCCCTTCCTCTTCTATGCAGTGCAACGTACTCCAAGGGGTACGTTGTTTGAATTCTCAACACACACTTCTGGAAAAAGCCTTCTCTTCACTCGCTCTTCGCATTCTCACTTTAGGCAAGAATTTTAGACTAGATAGATACCTAGAGGAAGTTGATCTCTTCCCCACCTGCAATGCTGTCCGTGGGAGAAACTATTTCTTTATGTTTATAAACCCATAAGCAGCATAGGGCGACCATATGAAAAGGAGGACAGGGCTCCTGTATCTTTAACATTTGTATATATGGAGAACCTGGTGAAATTTCCTTTTCTTCACAACAGTTAAAGCTGCAGGAGCCCTGCCCTCTTTTCTATCTGGTCACTCTAGTATAGCTCCTGCAGCTTTAACTGTTGTGATAAAGAGGGGATTTCACCAGGTTCTCCATATATACAAATGACACCTGCTGAAATTCCCTTTTCTATGCAACTGTTAAAGATACAGGAGCCCTGTCCTCCTTAGGAAGAGGGGCCGACCAAGGGCAAGATGGATGGATGATATTCTGGAGGTGACAGACTTGACCTTGGGGGAACTACGGGTGGCGACAGCCGACAGAAAGCTCTGGCGTGGGCTGGTCCATGAAGTCACGAAGAGTCGGAAGCGACTGAACGAATAAACAACAAACCGTACATATGCCTTCCCGTGAAGCTCTTGGAATCTGTGCAAAACTAACTATCATAGTAGAATCAAATTTTTAGAGTTTGAAGGGGAGGTCACCATGTCCATCCCCTTGCTCAAGGCTGGAATCATGTTACTACAACATTGCTGACCGATAGCTGTCAAGTCTTTATAAGAGTCTGGCTTTTAAAATCGTGGAATAAAACAAACTTTGGGTTGGACCTAAAAAAACATGAGCGGAGAGAAAATAGCTGCCAGTGCTGTTCTGAAAATGCTTGCTCAAGTGTTCACGCGGTGCTATTACAGGTAGGTGCTTCATCAGTAGTCATGCCCCAGCTTGTGCAAGAGGAAGAACATTGTTGGATTTAGTAACTAAGTTTAAACTTTTGTCTAGAAGGAGATCCCCTCCACATATGGAAGCATACCTCTGGATCCAATTTACAGTCCTGTTAATGAGTCTTCAGAGTTCAGGGCTCCACTAAAGACGCTGAAGAAAACGAGGCTGTTTAAATATATACACAGGTAATATTCTCACAGCCACAATTACAGAAATGATTTTGTCACTGAGAGAGAAGCAGTGATGGCTGGGTGTCTCTTGCAGCATTTGTCATTCTGAAGCGATTAAGACCCAGCTCAGACACCCGTGCCTTATTCTTTCAAATCCTGAATGTCTGGGATTTGGAGCAGTGATTATGTCTGCAGCTGGTTTTAACTGAGTAAGCAGCCCAATGCATTTTAATGCCAAAACCAGAGACATTTTATAGGCTTCAGAGGGAAGAACAGTTGGATGCAAGCCACAAGAGAGTTTTAGCCTCTCTTTATTTTAGATTATTTAAAGACGACAAAGCTATATGCAAGAACTGAAGAATGACCCTCTCTGCAGCACAGTGTTGAAGAATTTCACGTTTTGCGGCCAGAATCTATACCATATAATGCTTAAATCAGACACTCTGGGTGGGGACGGAAGCAGGAAACCCTGAGTCCATGTGGCATTCCTAAAATGCTTTCAGAATTGCAAAGCCAAGCACAAATCCGGAGCTTATGGGCAAAGGGAAAAGAGCGAAGAGTGAGAGTGGAAATCTAAACAAAGAATGGAATTTGATAATGAATTGATGTGAATAGGTTTCACACTTGGGATGCAATCCTATACGCTCTTACCTGTAAGTAAACCTGATTTAACACAGCAGAACTTGCTTCTGAGTAGGCATGCATAGGATTCTACTGTTAGCTCACTCAGAGGCAGTTTTCGGAAAAGAGCATCAAACAGTTTTTGCTTGCATGCCATACTTAGAGCTTCTCCCAAGTGTGAATTCTTTGCAATTTTGCAGCCGTCCTGTGTACATGTCATTAACCTCTCACCACTAACTTATTCCAACTCTGTGCAGAGTCTGGAACTGTAAGTGTTTCAAGGCAGAAAATGCTCCCAATAGAAAATCAAATACAATTTGGACACAATTATAAGTACAGCTATTCTTGTTTACTTGTTTATGTTTCCAAAATCATACAGCAGGGGTGTTAAACCTCAGCCCTGTGGGCCAAATCCGGCCCTCGGAGCGGCTCCTTTCTCTTGGCCCCGCCACCTCTTTCCCAACTGTTGATCTTTTGGTGGCTTCCCCAGCTTTCGGGCACAAAAAGGTTCAATACACCTGCCATAGACTTTTCCTTTCCTCAAGCTGCCAGTTCCTAGGTAGAGAATTGCACTGCAAAATAACCTGCCCATACAGCTCATGCCAAGATGCTAAAAAACAAAACCCACCCCCACATTTCATGCTTCAACTTCAGAAGTAAATTAACAGGGTCCTCATAGGAAGAAGATTCCAAATCAACTTTCATGACTGCAAATACAGATTCAGAGGTGCTATCTCAGCCACATTGAACAAACATTGGGATTCAGCATTCTGATGCATGTTTGAATGATGCAAACAAACCACAAGAAACCACACCTAGCTCCCAGGGTGGCTTTTGAAGCTGTATAACAGGCCAACATTAACTCCATGAAGCTTTCCACCCACCACTCAACAGCCATGCATATCTGTGCCAGGGAATATCCTCTGCTGAATTTTTTTCTGATGAAGACACAGCCTCCCAGGGGCAATAAAAGTTGGCGCCCCTATTCCCCTGGGCAGCTAAAAGAGATGTGTACTAAGCAAAAACGTACAAAATGTAACTTCACTTACACACACACTTATTGCAGAACATCTATCTGATAAAGCCCATGGGCCCTGCCAGGAAAATCCCCTCTCAAAAGCTGTGTAGCAGAACAAAATCTAACAGATGATGCTCTCTATCACTAGCTACCACACCTACTCTATAACTCTGTGCCAGAGCAACACCACCAGTTGATTTGTTGTCTCTCACAGGAGCATTGCTAGAAAATAAACTTTAAAAGCTGCCTTATTCTAGATTATTTGTGTATTTAGCCAACTATTTACCTTTGTAAACTACCCAGAGAGCTCCGGCTATGGGGCGGTATATAAATGTAATAAATAAAATTAAATCAAATATTGTCCTCTTGGATGCAATAAATCTGTCACCTCTCATTCCTGGGGCTGGCAGAAGCATTTTCGGGGAGGCAGGAGTAATAAATTAACATTGCCTGCACACACCACCCAACTGCAGCCCTTCCCACCCAACAACAATTTTTGTAAACCGCCCAGAGAGCGTAGAAATGTAATAAATAAATAAACAACACCTCATTCCCCCGCCCCCAGGGGAAGAGATAAGCATTCTCGAGGGGGGGGGAGAGAGAGAAGCATTAAGTTAAGCTTTTTCCATGTAAAACATGGAGTTCCACTGAACTACAGTCCCTTAACCATTATTATTATTGCTATTATTAATATACACTATTCATTCCCTGGGGGGGGGGGGGGGGAGAATAAATGATCCTGATTGCTTTTGCATGCAAAGCAAGCGATAAATGAACTTGGCGGACTTCTGCATGCAATGCACGAGTTCTGTCACTGAGCTGCAGCCCCTTCTTTATATTATTATTATTATTATTATTATTATTATTATTATTGATACCCCTTATTCCCAGGGGTGCTGAAATACAGCTCCTTGCACCTTAGAAGAGCCTGATTCCTCCCACCCTCATGAAGCTGGCAGCCCATTTCTCTGCCAGGAAAAAGGAGCACCTCCTGCATGCCTCAGCTTGGCAAAGGGCAGGAAGAAAACTGGGGGGGCTGCAACCCACCGAGACCCCCACCCACGCCTGTCAGTCATTCAGTCCGTCCATTCCCTGCTTTGCAGCCCCACCCTAGACTGGGTGTGGGGAGAGAAAGGAGATGAGGAGAGCCCCCACCTAGACTCGAATAAAGGCGGGGAAGAAGCTCCCCCCTTACCTGGTCCCAAAGCCCCGCTGCCCCTCAAGCGTCTCAGTCGACTGCCGGGCCTAGAAATCCGGAAGAAAAGAGAATAGGAAAAGTCTTCTTCAAGCTCCACCCATATCCCACAAGCCTCAGCAGACGCTCTAGGCTTCCGAGCTCCATTGCACTCCCCACCGCCGCCTCTTTAAAGTAGCTTTGCAAAGGAGAGGACCGCAGAGAAGGAGTCCTAGAGTGTCGTCGTCCCCCCCCCCCCCGTAACGTCAGATTCCATTGTAGGGATTTTCCTTCTTTTTCTCCCCTTCCCAGAATGTGAAGGGAATTGCTTTTTTTCCCCTTTCTTCTTCCTTCCTTGCTTTTTTAAATTTGTAATTTTGCATTGCTGCTATTTTTATCTGGTTGAGCTTTTATATTGTATTTTATATTATGGTTTTATACTGTTGTTTTATACTTTGAATGTGTTTAATATTTGTGAACCGCCCAGAGAGCTTCGGCTATTAGGTGGTATAAAAATGTAATAAATAAATAAATAAAAATTTTCTTATTGGCCCCGTTGAGACAACACGCTAAACCATGCTGCTTAACCACAAAATGGTAACATTTTGTGGTTAAGCAGCATGGTTTAGCGTGTTGTCTCAACGGGACCCCTGAGTGGCATTTATCTTAGTAGAAAGGCAGAGTACAAATTCATTCGTTTTTTGTATTTCTGTGCTTCCCAATAACTGAAGCTCTATGGATAGTTTACAAAGCTTAAAATACTTCGTAAAAAAATATTTATGTACTAACATGTAAACAGACACACAAAAACACACACGTGTCTAAAACAATTTTAATCATTAATAAGCTACATCCAGTATCAGAGGCAGCATGCCTATGAACACCAGTTGCTGGGGAACATGGGTGGGAGGGTGGTGTTGCACTCATGTCCTGCTTTATTGATCCCTGGTCAACAGCTGGCTGGCCAGTGTGTGAACAGAGTGCTGAACTAGATGGACCCTTGCTCTGATCCAGCAGGGCTCTTCTTAGGTTCATAAGGAAAACCCTGGACCTAATTAAAATCTCATCATACACTGCCAAATGCCTGAGAGAAGAGGGGCCAAAAAGATAACAATGTTGGCACCTGGGAGGAGGAGGGGGGCTCGTCAGGGAGAACATTGCATAATTGGGTGCCACCACCGAAAAGGCCCTCTCCCTTGCTGCTGTGCAATCCACAAGTTTGATTCAGTAAATAGCCATCTCTTCGCACCTGAAGGGAGTGTGAATGTTAGGCGCTATCCTAAGCTTAATTACCCTAACAAAGAAAGGCATTTGCCTATCAACTAAATGGACAGTTTCCTGCAGCGTTCTCAATAGGCTTTTATCAACCCCCTTTTACACGGATGGTCTTTTAAGTCATAACTTCTGGCGAGTGGCTAACCTAGTGGCTTCCTACCTCCTCTCAAGTCCGCCTGCTTGACCTTGTGGCAGACTCTGGGATCTGTCAACTCCTATCCTATCTGATAAGCTCCTGGGAATATTCCTCCTTGATTCCTGGAGAATCTTGGAGAATTTCCTCCCCCCGTTCCAGTCTTGCTTGGACTAATAATTCTTCTTCATCTTCGTCTTCTTCTTCTTTTTCTACAGGTTCTGAGTCCAATTTGGGGTACACACCAGGGAGACTGTGCCTGATCTTGACACAAGCTAATTTAGGAAGTATAGGGCAGGCCGTGAGGTACACAGGTTTTCTCCAACACCCTGCTGCCACCTCCCACTATCTACCACCTGAAGCAACTGCATCACCCTGAGGGCCGGCTCTTCGTGCATAGGGTTGTGCCCTTAATCTGAAGTTATTTTTGTCCTGAAAATAGAGAACTTTGCGGATTTTGGTAAATACTTATCAAAATCAAACTGAAACGAAATTCTCACCTACCTCCTGAAGGGATAGGCAGCCTGATACCCTGCAGATCTTTTAGACTACAATCCCCATAATTCCTGACCATTGGTCGTGTTAGCTGGAACTGATGGGAGTTTTAGAGCCACACATCTGGAGCATATCAGATGGCTTACGCCTGAAATATAGCGTAAAATACAACATAATAAGAGGAATCATTTCAGAATTATTTTATCATTACTATTAATATTGGGTTACTATCAGCAAAGAAATTACTCTGCACATCCCCCAGTAAAATGAACAGCAGCTGCAGAAGGGTAACAGTAGTTTGTTTGAATAATGATTAAGCAGGGAAGCTTCCCTAAGGATCAGGGCCATTATTATTTCATATTTTTATCCATTCCCATGGGAAACGTCGACAGGACAAAACATTTTGGCCCCTTATGGCTGTGTAGATAAGTTCTAACCTTTGAAAATGTGACTGCCGGAACAATTGTCCCCTGGTCTCTGCCACCAGACAATTCAAACAATAGTGTTTAGATAAGTGCTGGTGAAGGTCATGTGATGTTTACGCTATAAATTAATTCACTACTTTTGTTCGTTTTAAACTGTTTCTCTGATGGAATGATGAGAAAAGTACACAGTATCTTCTTTGTTGGGATGTTTTTGACAGTGCTCCAGGTCAAAAAAAAAAAACCAACCACCTCTTTTTTTATACAAACAACTAACAATTTATTTATTATTACAAGAATTTTTATCCTACTTCTCAGCCAAAAAAGGTTTCCAGAGCAGTTTACATGCAATCAGTTAAACCTGACCGTCATTGCTTGCAGCCTTACAATCTAAAAAGACGCGACACATAAGGAAAAAAGAGGGCGGAGGGAAAAGGAAAATTGGCAAACTGCTCGTCTGCTATAGATATTCCTAAGGACCCATTCCTAAAAGGAAATCAATTCTGGGCAGAAAAGTATATGAAAGCCTCCCTGCCTCTATTCTCCCCCCTCCTTTGTTGTTTCCATGTGTCTATTTTAGATTATAAACTCCCTTGTGATAGGGTTCCTCTGAAACATGTCTCCCTTTAATCTTCTCAGGGATAAACATATCAGCTCTTTCAACAGTTTATTCTTATATTTTATTCTTATGTTTATATCCCTCCTCTTTTTTTCTTCTGGCAAGGAACTCAAGGCGGCATACATAATCCTCCTCCTCCATTTTATCCTCACAACAACCTTGTGAGGTAGATTGGGCTGAGAGTCAGCGACTGGCCCAAAGTCACCCAGTGAGCTTCCTGGCCATGTGGGGACTAAAACCCAGACCTCTCAAGTTCCAGTCCAACACTCTAACCACTATGCCACACCGGCTCTCATGGTATGTTACCTCAACAAACCCAAGTCTAACCACTGCACTTCACTGGCCATCCCTCATAGGAATTCGTTTCCAGGACCCTTGCCGTGCTGTCTGCCCTCCTCTGATCACGCTTCACTTTGTCAGTATCCTTCTTAAACTGTGTCACCCAGAACTGGGCACAGTACTTAAGATGAACAAATGGATACTATGATGAAATGGGGGGAGATTCCATGGCATTCCAGTAGAAGACAGGTTGTGTGTTTGTGGAGAGCCAAGTTATAGAGGACACAGCTCATGATGTTGTCTGTCCCTTATATACAGACATAAGGAAAAGTTATTTGGAGCCTTTTCTTTAAAGAAAGTGAAACATAAAGGTGCCAAGGAGAAATTGAGTTATTTATTATATTCAACCGCCCAGTTTTATTCAACCGCCCGGTTTTTGTGAACCGCCCAGAGAGCTCCGGCTATTGGGCGGTATAGAAATGTAATAAATAAATAAATAAAATAAACCGACCCATATGTGATACAGAGGGTTGCATTATTTGCAGCGAAAGCTAACAGATGTAAAGTTTTTGGATAGTATTGGTGTGAGGTGTTATAAAGATTCAGAGATATAAATGAATTGTGATTGATTTATATCTCTGTAATGAAAGGTTTCTGTAGGTTTGCTGTTCACCCATTTTACCATCATTTTAGTAATGGACGTTATGTATCTGATATCTCCATTGTTTAAACTATATGTAGTATTGTATAATAGTATAGTAAAACTTCAAGTTTGTATGTGTTGCAATGATCTGTGGATTGAGCAATAAACATTTTGGATACAGAACCTAGATGCCATCTGAGCAGTGCAGAATAGAGCAGAGCGTGGGCCGGCAGGGGGTTGGACTTGATGGCCTTATAGGCCCCTTCCAACTCTACTATTCGATGATTCTATGATCAAGGGTAAGCATGGTTGGGCATCTATCTAGGGCCCATTCCCCAACAGGGGGCCCACTGACAAGAACCCCCTGGAGTTGCTCTTCCTCTTCGCCATGGCAACCTGCTCGCTCACCTGCCTCTCACTCTGGCCAGTAGTGGCGAGGAGGAGCAGGAGATGCCTCTACTGACCTGTTCCTTGACTCTTTACCTGTCAAGCAAGCAAGTGGTAGCCATGATGTAAAAAAAGGATGAGGAGCAATAGCCACTGGTGACCAAGGCTACTCATTGACCCTCTTCAGCCACAGCGGTTAAGCATTTTGAGCTAAACATGATGGCTTAGCATTCCATGCGAACCATTCCTAACCATGGTGGCCACATAACCACAGTTTAAACACACTCACTAACCATTTGCTCGGAAAGGCTTAGTGGCTTAACCATGGCTTAGTGTGTTGTCTGAACAGGTCCAATGAGGGAGGGGGCATTGAGGGGGCGCAAATACCTGGAAGCAGCACTGAATTGAACTGTTATTCTTTCAGTGACAAACTCATTCATAGTGGAGGTGCAAGTATGCACTGAACTAAACAGGGCTTAGCACACCTAACCAAGTTATAGTCTATGACTAATCTTTTTTGGACAGCGACAAATGTAGAACATAAGAACATAAGAGACCTGCTGGATCAGACCAAGGGTCCATCTCGTCCATCACTCTGTTCACACAATGGCCCACTAGCTGTCAACCGGGAACCCACAAGCAGGACATGTTGCAACAGCACCCTCCTGCCCATGTTCCCCAGCAACTGGTGTATATAGGCTCTGTTACTGAACTCCCTTAAGCAATGACCAAAACTCCACTAGAAATGAGGGCTTTTATGAGCAACTGGGTTGTCACTTTTCCACAGACAAAGTCACCTTTCCAGGATGCTAATTAAAAAGCTCTCAAGGAAAGGCACCAATGAGGCCGAGAAAATAATCCGTGGATATCCGTAACCTTGAGATCAGAAATAGTTTACTCTCCTCTGCCAGGAACTGGGCTTGCCTTGCGCTGTAATCATCATAATTCAGGAAAATGAGGATGGCTTCACCTTTGCACATATATTTCTTGCTGGAAGTAAAGATGTTTTTCTTTTATATTTTAATGACACAGTGGAGAGATTTTTTTAAAAAAATGATTGTATCGATACATCAGTGCTTGAATGTGTGTGTGTGAGTGAGAGAGAAAGAGAGAGAGAGAAGTGATGGGGTGCTCATGTTTGGGTTTTTTGTTCATTTAAAGTATTTTTATCCTGCTCCTCAGCCAAAAACGCTGACAGAATGGTGTCCATACAATCAGTAAAACAAGACAATCTAAAAAGACATGACACAAAAGGAAAAAGGTGAGCAGAGGGAAAAGGAAAATTGACAAACTGCTCATGCCTTTAGCCTTCTTCTTTTTTCCCTCCTGTCTCTGTTGATTTTGTCTTGGAAACTAATAAAAGCTTTTTAAAAAAAGAATACAAAGTTCTGATTAGTTATGACAGATTAGTTCTGGAGGCCACAGAAAAACCGTTTCTAGCTGCTCTAATTTCATTCATTGCTGTCCAATATTGCACAGGTTATGACTCTTTTTAAAGTTACAACATTGGAAGAAGCAGCAATGTTTTTGCCGGTTGCCTATTATTAGACATGCAGAATTGAGCAACTTTGCAAACTCTTGAGACCACGATGCTTCCTTGTCATGTTATCTATTTTTGTCAACCTGGAAGAAAAATTGAGGTGGGGGATTGGGGAGAGGAAATCAGAGAAAGTATTTTCTGGAGCAATCGTAAGTAAACTCATTCACCTCGATGCCATCTGAAGTGACTGTGTCCACATTCTGCTACTCAATGCTTTGTTCTCTGCTATTGGAACATTGGTGACAATTAGGTTTGCCATATTCTGAATCCACAAAACCGGGACAATTTTTTTTTTGGGGGGGGGGGGGCCTAGGTATTTTTTTAAAAAAAAAACCTGAGCAATATGTAAAGGTCTAGGGTAAGAAAAAAAGGTATCTAAGCTTTAGTTATCTATCTCTGCAATCCTATGTGTGTCTACTCAGAAACAAATCCTATTAAGTTAAATAGGGCTTATTCCCAGATAAGTATGCATAGGATTGCAGCCTAAAGCACTTAAGCGCCTGCAAATAAATAATAGGCAAAGAATAGTTTCAGCAAACAAACAGAAAAAATAATGACACTGAATGACATTTCTCCACTAGTTCTCAAACGTTAGAAGAGACTTCAGTATGGAGACTCAGGTAGCTAGACCTAAGGTTTATCCCAGGATTGTCCTGGGGTCAAACCTGTTCATCTAAGTGCCACACAAGGCATCCAGCACTCAGGCAGGGACGAACCTGGGATGATTCTGGGATAAACCTTAGGTCTAGCTATGGCCTCACACTCCTCAGCAGGCTCAAAGCACCATTTCAGAGGTTGGAATTTCTCCGGCCGGCTGGAACAGGAATCCAGGATTCTTAACTGGTTGGCAGGGATATTTTGGAAATGCTTGGAAACCGTGACATTCCCAGTTTTCCAGGATGTATGGCAACCCTAGTGACAATATCACATCACTGCAAAAAGTGTAGTACAATATTCCTCCCGCTAATAGCAAACTGAGGTGGTGAGTGCTGATAGGATCACAACCAACACAAAGCCACAAAGAAACAAAATGGAGCATTTGGCATGTCCATGGGGACCACAGGTTTGCAGAAGTACTTCCCGGAAAATTAAATTAATCCCTGTGGTGCCAAAACAACAACAACGACTCAGTGTGGATTGAACATGCTCAGTAATCGTAGAACGTTGACTGTTCTTTGAAAAAGAAAAATGGAAACAGTGGTTATTGCCGGAATGGAGTCTCCTGGAACAGAGCATGGCTACCTGCCTCCATGAACAGGAGAACACCTGTTGAGAGATGAGGAGGACACACCAGGAATAGGCAGGAGATAGATCAACACTTATGGGTAGATCTCTAGGTGATTTGTGGGTAGATCTCTAGATTTTCGCCAATCAGAAAAGCCCTGTTGGATCAGACCAAGGGTCCATCTAGTCCAGCATTCTGTTCACACAATGGCCAACCAGCTGTTGATCAGGGACCCACAAGCAGGATACGGTGCAACAGCACCCTCCCACCCATGTTCCCCAGCAACTGGTGTATATAGGCTTACTGCCTCTGAAGCTGAAATCAGCACATAACCATCAGGACTAATAGCCATGGATAGCCAGGAATTGATCTAACCCCCTTTTAAAGCCATTCAAATTGGTGGCCATCACTACATCTTGTGGTCGTGAATTTCGTAGTTTAACGATGCGCTGTAGGAAGAAGCCCTTCCCTTTTTTCTGTCCTGAGTCTTCCACCAATCAGCTTCATGGGATGACCCCATTGAGTTCTAGTATTATCAGAGAGAGAGAGAGAAATCTCCCGATCAACCTTCTCCACTCTATGCATAATTATGTACACCTCTATCAGGTCTCCCCTTACCCTTCTTTTTTCCAAGCTAAACAATCCTAGCTGTTGTAACTCATAGCACAAGTGAAGGAAAGAGTTACTGTTCATCTTTAAGCTCCTGTCCATGTGCAGAATGCCCGCAGCGTAACTGTTTTCAGCCTGTACACAATGACAAGCCACTTCTCATTACACGTGTCATACAAGAGCGAGGGCTAATGATCACTAGTCTGTGTGTCATTTTAATCATAAGCAAGTCTGCCGTGCAAACCAAAGGGGGAACCTCCATAAAAAAGCAATGACTAGGATTCTGTGACATAACCTCCAACCATAACAGGCTGAAACCACAAAGATCCATGTTCCCCTTCCTTCTCAGACGGACACGCACAATTGGTAGCTGAAGCAATTACACTCCCTTTTTGCGCAAGTTCAGGAGAAAGAAAGAAAAAAACAGAGACAGACAGACAGAGAGGTGATAGAGATGATTGATTGATTGATTGATTGATTGATAAGCTCCACCTACAGGTATCAAAGATATCCAGGACAAATAAAAGGAAGTACTTCTTCACACAGCGCATAGTTAAATTATGGAACTCACTACCACAAGATATAGTGATGGCCGCCAATTTGGATGGCTTTAAAAGGCAGTTGGATAAATTCCTGGAGGAGGAGGCTCTCAATGGCTACTAGCCCTGATGGTTGTGTGCTAACTCCAGTATTCGAAGCAGTAAGCCTGTGTGCACCAGTGGCTGGAGAACATGGGTGGGAGGGTGCTGTTGCACCATGTCCTGCTTTGTTGGTCAATGGTCAATGGCTGGTTGGCCACTGTGTGTACAGAGTGCTGGACTAGATGGACCCTTGGTCTGATCCAGCATGGCACTTCTTAGGTTCTTAAAGGCCCAGGAGCCCGCACAGGAAAATAGTTGGCCACCTTATGTATGATGACAATAAAACCCTTATGACACTCTTTCTACACCATTTGCTCGTCAGTCAAGGGACATTATGCTGGAGCTCAGTGGAGTCACTTCCCTGATTCCACAGCGGAAGCCATTGTGGTTACGTGGGCACCCTCTTTGACCATTTCCTTTTTAGGCATTGCGAGCCAAGCGCATTGCATTATCTGATTGGGGCAATCGAACGCTCCGTGCTTCTGGACAAGTACTAAAGGATGTGGCTTCGTACAGTTTTCTGAAGTCACGCTCCCCGGGTCGCATGTGAAGCTTTTGCCCACATCTCATATTCTTTGACTCATCATGCTTGATGGGTGAGATCATTTAGAGCAGGGGTACAGAACCACTCGCCCTCTGGATGTTCATGGACTGCAACTCCCCATGAATCATGACTGTTGGCCATGCTGGATGGAGCTGGGACAGCAATTCTCCAGGATTTCAGGCAGCCATTTTTCCTGGTGTACCTGGAGATGCTGGGGATCAAACCCAAGACCTTCTGCATGCAAGCACATGTTCTACCACTGGGCCACGGGCCCTTTCCTTTCCCCATAGTCCAGCATTCTGTTCCCACGGTGCCCAACCAGCTGCCTGTTGGAAACCCACACAGGACATGAGTGCAACAGCACCCTCCTGCCCAACTGGTGTACATAAGCATACTGCCAGTGATGCTGGAGGTAGCATAGAGCCACCAGGACTGGCAGCCATTGTGAATGTGGGATTACGGTGCCCCTTAATAATCTGTGGTCCACTGCCAAAATTCGCTACCACAAGACGTAGTGATGGCCACCAATTTGGATAGCTTTAAAAGGGGGGGGGTTACACAAATGCATGGAGAAGGCTATTAACGGCTACTAGTCCTGGTGGTTCTGTGCTGCCTCCAGTATCAGCATGCCTATGTACACCAATTGCTGGGGAACATGGACGGGTGGGTACTGTTGCACTCATGTCCTGCTCGTGGGTTTCCTATGGGCAGCTGGTGGGCCACTGTGTGGACAGAAAGCTGCTGTACTATCTGGACCCTTGGTCTGATCCAGCAGGGCTCTTCTGATGTTCTTAGAACGTCGTCTTCACGCATAAAGAGAACCCAGGCTCTGCATTTGACTCACAGATTATATAGCTGCAATTTCAGAATTTGGGCTTCTTTTGTTGTTTCTTGCTTCCTTCCTTTTTTTATAGCACTCTAATTTCCTGGACAATTAACAGCCACTCTCCATTACATGGAGTGATGCTAGCTATTTATTCTCTGCCAATGCGGTTTACAACCTGACATGGTCCCCTTGCTGTTTTGGTGACAAAACCACTGATATATCTACTCATATATCTAGTCGGCCCATCGGTTCCTCTAGCCCCATTGTGCGTAGATCACATGCTTTGCATGCAGAAGGGCCCAGGCTCAATTCATGGGAGATTCCGTTTGAGACCTGCTGTGGGTCACTGCTGAACCCAGGTGCACACCTCAGGCCTATGGGTCACATCTGGCCTACAATCCAACACCTGCTTACCTGGGAGGACGCCCCAGAAAAATCAGTGGTCCAATGGTTCCCAAAGTGGGTGGTGGGATTGCATAGGGGGGGTGCTAAGAGGCAAAGGGGCAGCAGGGAGGCGCTCGAGGTGGTCTTTTCCATACCAAGAGTTTCGGTTACAGAAGGAAATTTCTGATCGCTATCCTGCACTATGGAGAGTGGTTCAGAAGCTGCTGGTTGCATTTCCAACATCATATTTGGTGGAATGTGGTTTTAGCGTTGTCTGCCTACTGCTCTCCAAGCAAAGAAATCAACTCCAGATTACTAAACGTGGCGATTTAAGACTCATGTTAAGTGACTTTAAACCAGTCATTGGGAAACTGGTATCACTTCATCACATTAAGAATTTACAGAATAGTGAGGCACTCTACCCTAGTTACTAAATGTGATATCTAATATTCTTGCTAAATGACTATCAGACTTTGAAAAGATGGTATCACTGGATCAAGTTCATCAATTATGTTTAACTATTCAACTAAAATATATAATTGGGTTTTGAATAAATATTCAATTAATTGTTTCTGTTCTGAATTTTATTGTTATTATCTTCCTTAGTGGGTCATTGAAAACCTCTATTCTGAATAATGATTTTTATAGGGTAGGGTAGGGGGCACTGGGCATGAGTTTGTGGAACCAAGGGGGCAGTGACCTGAAAAAGTTTGGGAACCACTACATTAGTCAGTGTTATTTCCCTTCGAAGGTCTTCATTTTGCAATCCTATACCTGCTCATCTGGAAATAATGGGTTTGTGGTGGACAGCTTGATGGAAATGTCCACCCAGTGTGCGGCCACTGTAAAGAAGGCAAACTCCATGTCAGGCATTATAAGAAAAGGAATTGAGAATAAAACGGCCAGTATCGTAGTGCCCTTATACAAATCGATGGTGTGACCACACTTAGAATACTGTGTACAGTTCTGGTCACCACACCTAAAAAAGGATACTATAGAGCTGGGAAAAGTGCAGAAAAGGGCAACTAAAATTATCAAGGGGCTGGAGCATCTCCCCTATGAGGGAAGATTACATCAACTCTGGGATTGTTTAGCTTGGAGAAGAGGAGGCTGAGGGGAGACATGATAGAGGTGCACAAAATTATGCATGGTATGGAGAATGTGGATAGGGAGACATTTTTCTCCCTCTCTCAAAATACTAGAACCCGGGGTCATCCCATGAAGCTGATTGGTGAGAGATCCAGGACAAATCAAAGGAAGTACTTCTTCACACAGCACATAGTTAAATTATGGAACTCACTACCACAAGATGTAGTGATGGCCACCAATTTGGATGGCTTTAAAAGGGGGTTGGATAAATTCCTGGAGGCGAAGGCTATCAATGGCTACTAGCCCTGATGGTTGTGTGCTATCTCCAGTATTCAAGGCAGTAAAGCCTGTGTGCACCAGTTGCTGGGGAACATGGGTGGGAGGGTGCTGTTGCACCATGTCCTGCTTTGTCGACAGCTGGTTGGCCACTGTGCGAACAGAGTGCTGGACTAGATGGACCCTTGGTCTGATCCAGCATGGTGCTTCTTATGTTCTTAAGCTCCACCAAACTCAATGGAGCTTGCTTCTGAGTAGACACTGGCCGGATGGCGCTGTGAATCAGCTGAGATTGAGCAGTTTCACTCGAGATGCCTGTTTTGTGTTCCCAAGTGATTCATCTTGAAAGATCTAACACTTTTATCCTAACAAACCAAGGGAGCTAAAGGCCCTCCTACATGGAATATTTGTCTTTTTGCAATTCCCCCCTCCTCATCCTTGATAGTCGAGAGGGATTAGGTGTTCTAAAAACAACGCTGCCCTCCTGTTCCCTGCTTCTGCTGCAGTAAGGCTTTCACATGACACAGGAGAAAAAGGTTCACGGAGTGGTGAGGATGACGTTTCGCTGAATTACAAATATTTGCTACTTACCAGTTTGACTGATGGGTGTTCAGTCACTCCATCAGCACCTGCTTGGTATATCAGCTATTGAGAGAATTGCCTTTAGGTTCAGTTTTGACAAGAATTTACCAAAATTTGCAAAGTTCTCCCATATTTGGAATGAAAAGAACTTGAGATTTTAAGAAAATGAATGTGGGAGAAACTGAAATAGACAGAATTGTCCATCCTGGCCCGGGGCTTTGCATCTTTGGATCTTAAAAGCCTGGGTTAGAATCCCTGTGTATTATACCAGTTTATTGCTGAATGAAGCATTGCCACCTCTTTTTCCCCTCATCTTTAATAGCTATGTAGAAGGGAGCTCCATCACAATTCCGGGCAGGTAAAAGGAAGGACTTCTTCAACACTGCACATTGTTAAACTATGGAATTCACTGCCATAGTGAGAGACACCAATTTGGATGGCTTTAAAAGGGGGTTGGATAAATCCTTGGAGGCAAAGGCTCTCAATGGTTATTAGCCCTGATGGTTGTGTGCTATCTCCAGTATTCGAGGCAGTAATCCTGTGTGCACCAGTTGTTGGGGAACATGGGAGTGAGGGTGCTGTTGCACCATGTCCTGCTTTGTCGGTCCCTGGCCGATGGCTGGTTGGCCACTGTGTGAACAGAGTGCTGGACTAGATGGACCCTTGGTCTGATCCAGCAGGGCTCTTCTGATGTTACTCTCCATGCTGAGAACAGCTGCAGCTATTGAATTTGGCTGGTGCGAATGGGTGAAAAAATTGTTTGAGTTCGGTTTTCGTAAGAATTTTCCAAAATGTGCAAAGAGCTTCATATTCGGGAGAGAAAGAGCTTGAGATCTGGAGAACGGTGATCTGTGCTCACTCTGGACTGCACCCCTCCCCCCCCCTGCCCCCGGCACTTGAGGCTGGTGGCTCCGATTGCGTTGAGGCTAGGGATCCAGTCCTGCTTTTAGTTAGAACCAGTCAGAACTCCAAAGGAGCTCTCCAAGGTGCTGAACCCAATCCCCAGCACTGGGTAATGCTTGTGGGACTCCCCCCTCCCCCCGTCTAAACATGCACTGGATCGCACCCTACGTTGCGTTACACAAGTCATCGGGTGCCTTTCCCGTGTCCACCGGTCGGGACTGGACATGGAACGGGAAGTTGCTGACCACATCTCTTACTGCCTGACACACAGCTCACATGGGTGCAAGAGTTACTCTTACCCTCCTTCCCACCCACCCCCCATCATCACATATGGGATGCCCCCCACCCACCCTGTCAATCAGAAGGAGTTTGCTCATCTCCCTCTTCCCCACCCCGTCTAACGGGTGACTCACTCCCACGCCTCCTAGGCTTCATCCTTTTCAGTTCTTCGACCGCTGCCTCGCCACCTCGTCACTGGCCCCTAGCAGGGCGGCCCTCTTTTCTTATTGGCTGTCCGCGGACAGGGGGAGGGGGGAGGGAAACCCCCTCCCCCCCCACCCTCCCTCTTGTTGGACGGCGAGTCATCAGCCTGGCAGCGGGTCCTATATAAAAGAGGCCCCCTTCGGACACCTGCATAGACGCCGAGGTGAAAGAGGCAGGGCGCATCGTTGGAGAGAGGAAGAAAGAAAGAAAGAAAGAAAGAAAAGGAGAGAGTGAGAGAAAGAGAAAAAAGAAAGTGAGAGAAAAAAGAAAGTGAGCGAAAGAGAAAAAAGAAAGTGAGAGAAAAAAGAAAGTGAGCGAAAGAGAAAAAAGAAAGTGAGCGAAAGCCAAGAAAGGGGCCAGGAGACCTCGGCGGCGATCCCAGCGTCCCCGGGCAGCAAGGCCAAGCGCCGCCGGAGGCAGAGGCGGCGGCAGCAGCAGAGGCGGCGTCGGCGGCCCCGCCGAGCGTCCCGGGGCCCGACGGCATGGCGGCGTCGGCGGCGGTGCAGCTGCTGGGCTTGTCGCTGAGCGTGGTGGGCTGGGCCGGCGTGATCCTGGTGGCCGGCTTGCCCATGTGGCGCGTGACGGCCTTCATGGAGGCCAACATCGTGGTGGCGCAGACCACGTGGGAGGGCCTGTGGATGTCGTGCGTGGTGCAGAGCACGGGCCAGATGCAGTGCAAGGTGCACGACTCCGTCCTGGCGCTGAGCGGCGAGCTGCAGGCCGGCCGGACGCTGATGGTGATGGGCGCGCTGCTGGGCCTGGTGGCGCTGCTGGTGACCGTGGTGGGCGCGCAGTGCACCACCTGCCTGCGCGGCGGCCGCCTCAAGGACTGGGTGGCGGCGGCGGGCGGCGCGCTCTTCGTGGCCTGCGGCCTGCTGGTGCTGGTGCCGCCCTGCTGGTTCGCGCACAACATCATCGCCAACTTCTACGACCCCAACGTGCCGCAGTCGCAGAAGCGCGAGATGGGCGCCGCCCTCTACCTCGGCTGGGCCACCGCCGCCCTGCTGCTGCTGGGCGGCGGGCTCATCTGCGCCTCGGGCGTGTGCAAGGGCGAGCTCTCCGCCTTCCCCGTCAAGTACGCGGCCCCCCGGCGGCCCCCGACCGCCACCGCCGCCTCCAACGGCGACTACGACAAGAAGAACTACGTCTGAGGGCGCCGCTCCACGGCCGGAGGCAGGAACTCGGGGAAGGGGAGAGCGCAAGACGCCACGTTGCTTTGGGGAGGGGGGCTGGGTCGGTGGCCCCCCGAACCAGGGGCAGGAGGGGCGCCGGCTCGGACGGCGGTGCGCGCTCCCCACCCACTCCCCTCCCGTCGGACTGCTGTTCTGCCATTAAGAAACTCTCCTTGGAAAAGAAAGAAAGAAACATCCAGGAACTCTTTAGGACTCTTAATTTCTTTGGATTCCGCATTGTACTAGTCCTCATGAAATGATTCGGGGCGTGGCTTCTGAATTGGAAGCCGGGGAGGAGGGGAGGGATTGGTTACACACACACACCTGTTTCTTTTAAATTATATGTAAATTGAGAGTTTGCACTCTAAATTTTTAAAAAACAAACAAACTCTTGTTAAAGAAAGAAAGAAAGAAAGCCAGGAACTCTTCATTGCCTTTTTAGGGCTCTTAATTAGGATCAAGATTATGTGGATTCCTCATTGTACTAGTCCTCATGAAATGATTCCTGGCGTGGCTTCTGAATTGGAAGCAGGGGGGATGATTAGACCCCTACCCACCCACATCTCTGTTTCTTTTGAATTATATGTGAATTGAGAGTTTGCACTCTAAATTGAAAAGAGAAACAGATGGCAATGGACTCAATTATGGTTTGTGTTTTGGATTCCGCATTGTACTGGTCCTCATGAAATGTTTAGTTGGGTGGCTTCTGAACTGCAAGCTTGGGGGGGATAACGAATTTGGGAGGAATACATACAAACACCTCTATTTTATATGTAAATTAAGAGTTTGCACTCTAAATTTAAAAAAAAAGATGTGAATGGGTGATCAGTTGATCTTTGTTAAGAATAGCATTCTTTATTCTGGATTGTACCCAATGTTAGTCTAATTTACTTCCCATTCACTTCATTGGGTCTGCTCTACATAAAGTTGGATACAACACACTGGTTGTAAACATAAGATAACGGGGGTTGATCGCACCTTTTGTTTTTGCCTGTAACCTTCCAGATGATCAAAGGGATTTGCTGGGTATGAAAAGTTTAGCGACAATGTTAAGATGTTAAAAAATCTGTTTTAGAACTCTGCATTGGGAAGAAACGAGGATTAGATCTTTTTAAGCAAATTCTTTTACGGCTCTGCTCAGATCACATGCTTGGGAGTGAACTGGAGTATTACTGTGACTCCCGGTTGGTTTCCACAGGGTAAGCTTTTGAAGTCGATGGGATTGTTGTGTCAGGGCTAGAGTAAGTGGTCTTTCGGATCATAGCCTCTCTGTGGTCAAACTGCAGGGCACCTGCTGATGAGGGTGAAGTTTCCTTTCTATAAGTTTGCCTTAAACATGTTTTGTTTTGTTAAGTACGATGTAACTATTCATATTCAGTTGTGGGATGAAAGCGACGAGCTGACTGTTTTGTTTTAAGTAACCGTTTCAGTATTGATTTGATTTTGTGCCTCCAAATAAAATCCATGCCAGTTCTAAAAACTGGTTGAGCAATCAATTGGTCAAAGTTTTCATTCCAGATCAAACCATTGACCTGACTCTCTCACTACATCCTGGCTCTTCCGTAAGTGCTATTCATGTCCATTCGATTGGCATGGGAGACCACACTGGTACTGGGTTTTACATACCATAACTTAATCCTCTAGTTCTGAGCAGTGTTTTCAAATCAAAGATCTTTGTATATTTTATATATATATATATCTGTATTTATAATATATATGGCTGCATGTCTTCTTTTTAAAAAAATGATGAGATTTTGAGTAAAGAAAACTGTTTGCTCAGGTAGCAAAACGTTTACCAACCGTTTCAGCCTGAACTTAATTTGCTTTTTAAGCTTTACTGCTGCTCTGGGAAGCGGCTTTTGCAACAAAGCCTTGCTATGGCGCCTTTCGCTCTGTAAAAAAAAAATTAAAAGTGGTTGGGGGGAGTGATGGAAACTGCACATTTATTAGGGCATCACCGTTGTTTTGGGGGTGAACTCAGCTGGCAGGAAGGGAACATCTGCTTTTCTGCGTTCTTTTTTTTGTGGCTGCCCTTGGACCGTTTTGAAACGCAGCCCAATTTCCGCAGCCTTCGTTTGTTTCCATTCTGGATCCTGAGTATTTGTTTAGCTTGAAAAGCCCAAATGGTTGCTTGGTGGGGCAAGGCTGATGTGGACTCCAGCCCAGTGCTCAAGGTTTTAATAGCTGACTTCCAGGGTCTGGCTCGTTTTCGGGACACAAATTGGCATCCCTTTTGTTCGCATGCTTTTGTTTGTACACCGGTCTCCTGTTTCGTGCCAGAGGGCAGAAATCTTTAAAAAGAAGGTGGGTTTCTTCAGCCAACAGTACAAATCCCGGACGGGAGCTATGTTTTAAAAAAACACCCGACCTTGACTGTGTGTTTGGTGACAGTAAATCTCATAGATTTGAGCCAACCTCTTTCCTCTGAGAACAAGAGACTTTAGAATGTCTGCAACAGCAAACAAAACAGAAACTGTCCAAATGTTGTAGCGGTGTAGTGTGGTGTAGTGGCTAAAGTGTTGGACTGGGAGTCGGGAAATCCAGGTTCTAGTCCCCACTCAGCCATGGAAACCCACTGGGTGACTTTGGGCCAGTCACAGACTTTCAGCCCAACCCACCTCACAGGGTTGTTGTTGTGAGGATAAAATGGAGAGGAGGAGGAGTATTATGTACACCGCCTTGGGTTCCTTGGAGGAAAAAAGGTGGGATGTAAATGCAAAAATAAATTAATTAATTAAAAGTGTTGTAGCATCTGAGCGGAACCTCAGAATAACAGCAATCAGGTCTTATTTAATGGATTTAAAACTTGAGGGGGTCACATTTTCCCCCAGCCACCAATTCCCTGGCATTTGTGCAGGCTTTCCCTCGCATTCTAAAAGGTGGAAATACTTCTCCAATGGGTCATTTGCTGCCAGGAAGAGCTTTAAGCTCAAATACAGTGGCATTTTTAGCCCCACGCACCATGAATGCTTGACCCCGCCCACCCCAGGTGCTTCTCAGAAATGGAATTTGGCTCTAGGGCTGAAAAAGGTTCGACACACCTGAAAGGATGATGTAGAAGTGGAAAAGATGCAAAACTATTAAGAGTTTGGGCCAAGTGTCTAAGAGTGCAGTCTTGTTGGGTTTTTTCAGTTTAGGAAGACCACAAGGAGAAAGCTATCTCTTGGAGGAGAAGGCCATCAATGGCTACTAGCCCTGATGGCTATGTGCTACCTCCAGTATCCGAGGAAGTAAGCCTGTGTCCACCAGTTGTTGGGGAACATGGGCGGGAGGGTGCTGTTGCACCATGTCCTGCTTGTTCATCCCTGACCGATGCTGGACTAGATGGACCCTTGGTCTGATCCAGCAGGGCTCTTCTGATGTTCTTAAGAGTGGCATGAGACAGGTTCAAAACGATGCACGATGGGGCTAGAGAGAAGCTTTTCTCCCATCAGAGAAACCTGGGGGCCACTCAATGAAATGTCTCCAATCCAAACCGTCATTTTTGGCACAATGTACATGAAGGTGTGATGACCCCAAAAGACAATTCCATGGAAGGAACATCATTTCCATCAGGGTAGATGTGTCAGCCTTTTTCAGCAAAGACAACACAGAGTTTTTCAGCAAAGACAACACAGAAGACTAAAGGTGCAATCCCATGCATGTTTTAGACAGTAAGAAGTGCCACAACAACCAGCATTATTATTATTATTATTATTATTATTATTATTATTATTTATTTATTTATATAGCACCATCAATGTACATGGTGCTGTACAGAGTAAAACAGTAAATAGCAAGACTCTGCCGCATAGGCTTACAATCTAATAAATCATAGTAAAACAATAAGGAGGGGAAGAGAATGCCAACAGGCACAGGGTAGGGTAAGCAGGCACAGGGTAGGGTAAAACTAACAGTATAAAGTCTGCGCAACATCAAGTTTTAAAAGCTTTAGGAAAAAGAAAAGTTTTTAGTTGAGCTTTAAAAGCTGCGATTGAACTTGTAGTTCTCAAATGTTCTGGAAGAGCGTTCCAGGCGTAAGGGGCAGCAGAAGAAAATGGACGGAGCCGAGCAAGGGAAGAATCCATCCAGCCTTATGTTGTTTTCAACAGGATGTGCTTTCTGGAACAACTATTCATAGACAACTATATGGGACTAGATTCGCTAGACGCTGGTGGCTCCTATTTCAGTGGAGTGGTAAATCTGCTCTGGAGTTCAGTCCGAACCACTCAGAACTCTAATGGAGCTATCTGAGGTGCTGAACCCATTTGGGGGATACGGTTCAGCACTTTGGATAGTTCTAGAGTTTAATTTACTACAGACCTGCAGTCCACCATGCAGAACCAGGTGCAAAGTTGTAGCTCAGGCAACTGGACACATAGTAAGAATGAAGGAACAGCGTGTCTCTGAGCACATGCTCAGTCCGGGAATTGTTGCTGAGTATGAGAGCCACGTTTGTGCATCCTTTTGCACACAAAAAATCCACTCCTGGTTCCCATCCCCAGCGTTCTTTTTTTTTTTTTAGCAATCTCAGCCACATACTTAAACTAAACCTAATCTTCGAAAGGGGTGATAAAAGCAATACATAGCTCTATTTTGACAAGAGTGCTAGAAAAAGGAAGAGTCTAGCAAAAAAATATTATTTTTTAATTAAGATGACCCCACAAGCGTTGTGTTTGCCCATCCCAACACTATTTATTTATTTATTACATTTTTATACCGCCCAATAGCCGAAGCTCTCTGGGCGGTTCACAAAAATTAAAACCATCATAAAACAACCAACAGGTTAAAAGCACAAATACAAAATACGGTATAAAAAGCACAACCAGGATAAAAACCACGCAGCAAAATTGATATAAGTTTAAAATACAGAGTTAGAACAGTAAAATTTAAATTTAAGTTAAAATTTAAGTGTTAAAATACTGAGAGAATAAAAAGGTCTTCAGCTGGCGACGAAAGGAGTACAGTGTAGGCGCCAGGCGGTCCTCTCTGGGGAGCTCATTCCACAACCGGGGTGCCACAGCGGAGAAGGCCCTCCTCCTAGTAGCCACCTGCCTCACTTCCTTTGGCAGGGGCTCACGGAGAAGGGCCCCTGTAGATGATCTTAAGGTCCGGGCAGGTACATCCCCACACAATACACAAAGCCCCCTCCGACTTAATGTTTCTGTCAGTGGAGGTTGGTGGATCTGATGTCAGTGGGGAAGTAAATCTGCTCTGGGTTTCAGTCAGAACTCTAAAGGAGCTATCCGAGGGGGTGAAGCCATTTTGAGGAACAGATTCAGGATCTCTGATTGCTCCTTTAGAGCTTTGGCCAGTTCGGACTGAAACCAGGAGTGGACTCACCGACCCCTGACATTGGAGCCGCTAACCACCACTGGTTTCTATACGACTGCATATCATATCATCATCATCATCATCATCATCATCACCAATTGAGGGTAAGGCATAGATCTGATGAAGTACACCCTGGTCCGTAAAAGCCCTTCCACCACAGTAAATCTGATTTAAGATTGCTGCACGACATTTACGGGTGTGTTTGTGGTATCGTCGTGAGCTATTTTGATTTGTGTTGTGTTTGATGAAAAACATCCCAATGCAATTGTTAGTAGGGCTGTGGTATATTCCAAATCCATCTGTGTGCAAGAAAGGGAAATGGTGCCTTAAACATCCTGCCACAAATGAGACACGGTGTTTCCTTTCTCATTTGCTTGCTGACTGGTGCATTTCCTCTTTATATTAACCAGACAGGTTTGAGCTGGATTTTGCTGGGTCTTATCTGGGGGGTACAGTCCAAGGGGAAAAAAACCACAACTATGAAATGCTCCATTGAGGAGGAGAAATCCCAAGCATGGAGACACCAAATTGGTGGCCATCACTACATCATGTGGTACTGAACTATGGAATTCACTACTGCAAGATGTAGTGATGGCCACCAATTTGGATGGCTTTAAAAGGGGGTTGGACAAATTCCTGGAGAAGAAGGCTATCCATGACTACCAGTCCTGATGGCTATGTGCTACCACCAGTAAGCTTGTATACACCAGTTGCAGGGGAACATGGGTGGGAGGGTGCTGTTGTACCAAGTCCTGCTAGTGGGTCCCTGGTCAACAGCTGGTTGGACACTGTGTGAAGAGAGTGCTTTACTAAATGGACCCTTGGTCTGATCCAGCAGGGCTCTTCTCATGTTCTTATGACATCTTTTCTCTAGCCCAGGCTTGAGATTGAAATTGGAGGTGGGTGAGCAGGTGGGTGGAAGCTAGGACCTATTGCTACGTCTTGAAAGATCCACTTTTGTTTTAGAAACAACTGCAGAACAGGGAATCAATGTTTTGCAATGGGCTTTGTGAATATATCAGGAATTATTTATTCAATATATACTAACAGCAAACTAATTCTTGGAGTGTGCGTCTGTATCTAGCCAAGACGCCATCACCCAAGAGGCTTGGGGAAAACTCAAGCTTTGCATAAGTACAAAAATATTTTGGTGGGGGGGGGACCTGAAAAGGCAATGGGGGAAGGGAAGCTTGGACACTGGATTTATTGAGCTGTACTGCTCAGTATTGTAAGATAGCCTTCAAAACCCATTCTTCAACAAGAAGTACTATTTCAGAGGGCAGCAATGAAGGGAATAAAATGTCCCAAGAGCCCAATCCTGATGAGCTATAGAGCATTGAACTGAGTTTCAGGAGATCCAGGTTCTAGCCCCCACTCAGCCATGGAAACCCACTGAGTGACTTTGGGCCAGTCAGAGACTCTCAGCCCAACCTTCCTCACAAGGTTGTTGTTGTTGTGAGGATAAAATGGAGAGGAACATTATGTACACCCCTCTGCCTCCTTGGTGGAAAAAAAAGGCAGGATATAAATGCACATAAGTTGTCCACCCCTATTTAATGCTAATAAACTGGGTGAGAAATTGCTCTTGTCAGAGACAGTTTTCTGTCTTCCAAAAGTTGCACTCAGAGTTGAGTTGAGTTGGGATTCCAGGGCGGAGCCTTCAAATACAGTGCAGTCTTAAAACAGTCTGGGATTCTAGAAGTCTCCGTTTTGCCAACAGGAAACATTAAGCAAGCATTAAGTACTGCAAGGACAATGTGAATTCAGTGAGGGGAACCATTTCCTTGATTGCAGGCTGCAATCCAGTCATTTGCAAGTGTTTTTTGAGTTCCCTAATTGCCGCCTGTGATTTGGCACAGTGGAAGAAATAAGGCAAAGATCAGGCGAAGGATGCTGAATGCTTCTTTTTGGGAGGGTCGGAGGAGCAGGGATACAGCTTTTACACAAAAGCATAGAACTGCATTGAGCAGAGGGTTGGACTGGATGGCCTTCTAGGCCCCTTCCAACTCTACTATTCTATGATTCTATGACTTCTGATTCTTACCAAAAAGTGAGAGTCAGCTGGCATCCCAGGCACTTAACCTTGCCTTCCAGAACTTCTTTTATTATATGCCCTGATTTTAAAAATAACCCCACACAGTGGCCAACCATCTGTCGACCAGAGACCAACAAAGCAGGACATGGTGCAACAGCACCTTCCCACCCATGTTCCCCAGCAACTAGTGCACACAGGCTTACTGCCTCAAATACTGGAGGTAGCAGACAACTGTCAGGCCTAGTAGCCATGGATATCCAATCCCTCTTTTAAAGCCATCCAAATGGGTGGCCATCACTACATCTTTTGCTAGTGAATTCCATCATTTAACTCTGCGCTGTGTGAAGATATCCTTCCTTTTATTTGTCGTGAATCTCCCACCCATCAGCTTGATGGGATGACCCCGGGTTCTAGTATTGTGAGATGTGTTGGATTACAACTCCCATCCTTCCCAGCTGTTGGCCATACTGCCTGGGAATGATGAGAATTCAAGTCCAACACATCTAGAGGGTACCTGGTTGGGAGAAGGCTGAATTACTTGAAGGTTTCTGAATGCTACCATATATTTTTCTAGAGAAGGAAGGAACGCCGCTTGCAAAGTGCTTCTTGGAATAAGAAATAGGGCATGTTACAGGCCTGGCAATGTGTTGATCTCTGTAATGTTTCGGGGTATGCTAGAACGACCACAAATGCTTTTTAAAACAATATGCTATGTCAGCTATCATCCGGAAAGGTCAGTGATATGTCCAGATTTCCAGAGCAGATGGGAGATAACTTTGATGGCATAATTGCTCCTGCAGCCTTTTGGTGGTACGTTATATTATTAATTGTGTGTGTCTGTGTGTGCGTGCTTTAAAATCAAATGAAAACAAACCAGGCGCTGCCTGTCTCCCTGAATTCCTTCCAACTCAATGGTAGGTGTCTCCAATTTTCTTCTGACATTCTGCGAGTGTCTGATTAAATGAAAGTAAATTCCATGGAGTTAAATGGTGGAAAAAGGGCTCTTTCTTGCTCTCTTTTTAATGGGCAGAGGTATTATGAAATGTAACTTTCTAAATATTTCTACTGTTTTCTGTTAACCTAATACAAAAATATGTGCATATGATATTATTTATATTAAGTAATGAAAATATAATAGTTTAATATAAAAGGTTACTCATTCCCTGAGATGATAATAAATTAGGAACCCTGGACCTACCTTTTAAAACAACTAAGTGGGCTGGCCATTGAGTTCTACCCCTAGGTGTCATATAAGAAAAGCCCTGAAGATGACATTGTGGTTTTAAGCTTTCATTTTGTATTTTATGCTGTAATTATGGTTTTAATTTTTGTGAACTGCCCAGAGATCTTCGGCTAGTGGGTGGTACAGAAATGAAAATAAATGATCAAAAATAGCTAGAGAAAGAGCTAACAGGACTGGGGAAATGAACAGCAATGTAGAGGCAAATCTGGCTAGAATATATGCCTTCCCCAATCTCGTGCCCTCCAGATGTCTTGGACTACAACTCCTATCATCCTGAGCCAGCACAGCCATTGATGGGTGGATTTTAATGCTGGATTAGATTTTCTGGGTTCAGAGAAGGTGGTCTCGATGTCTGTGTACAAGTTCAGCCTCTCTGGATCTGGTGCCAGATGTGTTGGACTACAACTCCCATCATACCCAGCAGGCCTGTCCAGTGATGGGCATTGCAGTCCAACACAATTAAAGATGGGGAAAGGCAAGCAGCTGGCCGTTTCCTGTAAGGGCCAACCAGCCACACACATTGTGAGATGTCCCACCGTGACAACTCGTGGGACAGAATCTCTTGAAAAATTTGATTTACCGATCAAAAGCCAGTGGGTTGCTATTGCGTCAGAACATAAGAAGAGCCCAAGGATCCATCTAGTCCAGTGCAATGCTTGAAGGTCTTTTTATACATGTTCTCGTTAGATATCCTATCCAGGCTGCGTCTCTTTTATTAGAAGTAGGATATCTGTTCCATTCTCTGGGATAACCTTTACCCTTATCTACCAGCTATAGCCCATTATGGGACGACAGAGATCTTTCATTTCATAATACAAATAAACCCTGCTTTTATCTCAAAACAGAAGGCAGAAATGAACAAGCCAGGCTTATCAAATGACCGGAGTGATTTCTTCTTGCCACGTTTCCTGCTATTCTTTCTCTCGAAGCTGCTGCCAAGATGTGACGACCTACCATACCGTGCTGCTGGGTTTGTTTACATCAGCCTTCCCCAAACCTGGTGTCTTCCAGATGTGCTCAACCATGTTGGCTGGGAAAGATGAGTTGCTGTCCAACCCATCTGCAGGTTACCACATCGAGGAAGGTGGCTTTCATCTTCATTTTTCTTTTTCTCCCCCTATTACTGTACATATAACACCCAAATGCAGTTGTTGTGTTTATAAGGGGGTGGGTGGGGCAGAAGGTAGTTCGAGATGTACTGATAGATCTCTGGATGGTTTTCAGTAGAGCAGCACAGATTCCCAATTCCCAATTGCTTAAAAATAGCAGCAACAAAATGACACTTGCCCACCCAAAATTATACTACAGAAACGATGCACACTCGGGGTAACCAGGAGTGGTATTTTGTGTGGATGGACTGCAAGCTCTATCTAGCTCTGGTACCAGAAACAAATTCCTGGGCTCAGGGTTCTTTTAGAACAAAAAAACATCAGAAGAGCCCCTGCTGGGTCAGAACAAGGGTCCAATCTAGTCCAGCATTTCGTTCACACAGTGGCTGACCAGCTGTTGACCAGGAACCCACAAACAGGACATGGCTGAATCACCACCCTCCCACCCATGTTCCCCAGCAACTGGTGTACCTAGGCATACTGCCTCTGGCACATTTTATTCGGTTTATTGTTCTGGGGTATTTGTAGTTTTATGATTGCCGTGATCCATCAGTTGCGGGAGGGGCTTTTGAAGTCAAAAAATGACATGTACGTTTTAACGTAAATAATACACTTCTGTTCAAAAGGCAGCTGGATTTTGGCAAGCCCTTGACGAAGACCTGTTCATCTGTTCCCCTCATCCCATGACAGTGGAATTGGGGTGGTGGAAAGGATGCTGTTCAATCTGTCTGTCTCTCCTCTTCAAGTCCTTACTTCTGTCCTCCATGACGTCATGGATAAAAGTCCCCCTGGGAACTGGGAACCCTCCCAGGTTGCTGGGCTACCAGTTCCTTGATCAGCCGCTTCCCCCTTTCCACACAGAATGAGGCCCGCCTGCAATGAATCAGCCCACCAGCTTGCATTGTCGGGTGGCATTTTAAGATCTTGTATACAATGCACACAACTTTCCCGTCTCCCTGATCCACCATCTCTTTTGTGCTGACTGAGCAGTTTCAGCCCCCGTGCACTTGTGGTGGAATGCCACTCTTGAGTGCCGTGAATTCAATCTGAAAGCAAGGAAACAATGCAAGCTGTCTTGAAGAACCCGTGCGTTCATTCCAACCAAAGCTTCCTCCTCCCAAATCTTCTTAGAGTGCTTGATTCATAGCTTCCGTTCATGAATCAGAATCAAAGCTGTTTGGAGTGTTGTTTTGTTTTGTTTTTCGGCTGCCTTAAACAAAACCACAGAAAGAACTCAAGGTTGCAAACTGGTTCCTGTAAAGTTCTGGGTCTATTTTCATGAAAAATGGCAATGGTTTGATGATCCTCCCCATTCCAGTAGCACCTGTCACATTGATATGAAAGTCTTTGTGTACCCAAATGTGCCATTTCTTGGTAAACATGCGGACCTTGGACCCAAGTTGAGATCACCTGGGGTATCGATCCCTTTTAAATAAACACTTGTTTTCATGGAATGCACCCAAAGCAGGACATGGTGCAACAGCACCCTCCCGCCCATGTTCCCCAGCAACTGGTGTACATAGGCTTACTGCCTCTCATACTGGAGGTAGCACATAGCCATCAGGACTAGTAGCCATTGACAGCATTCTCCTCCAGGAATTTATCCAACCCCCTTTAAAAAACCATCCAAGTTGGTGGCCATCTCGACATCTTGTGGTAGCAAATTCCATAGTCTAACTCTGTGTTGCATTAAGGAGTCCTTCCTTTTCTCTGTTCTGAATCTCCCACCAATCAGCTTTATGGGATGACCCTGTTGAGTTCTAGTATGATGAGAGAGGGAGAAAAATGTCACCCCCTCCACACCATGCATTTCTGTAGACCTCTGTCATGTCTCCCGTTATTCACCCTTTTTCTAAGCTAAACAAGGGTAGGTGATCTGTGGTTTAGCCTCCCCAGAGTATTAAGGGACTGACACTGGGTATCTGATTTAGGAAGGGTTGTGGTTAGCAAGGGCTGAGTTTTCAGTTTTTTCCTTCTTTTTTTTCTTAACTAAATGATAAGTTGAACTCTTGAACTTGGATAACTCTTTTAAAAATATGTTAGTTTATGAACTCCTCTCTACAGCCTAAAACCTGAGGCTACAATTTGAACAGTTTTCCGACCCTATGCCCAAGGACTCAATGTGAGTTACAATTTATCCTTGTTTCATTTTATTCTTGAAATGCCCTGTAGTATGTTTTCTACCATTTCCTATATGGAGATCAACATAAGAAGAGCCCTGTTGGATCAGACCAAGGGTCCATCTAGTTCAGCACTTTGTTCACACAGTGGACAACCAGCTGTCGACCAGGGACCAACAAAGCAGGACATGGTGTAACAGCACCCTCCCGTCCATGTTCCCCAGCAGCACACAGGCTTACTGCCTCAGATACTGGAGGTAGCACATAACCCTCAGGGCTAGTAGCCATTGAGAGCCTTCTCCTCCAGGAAGTTATCCAAACCCCTTTTAAAGCCATCCAAATTGGTGGCCATCACCACATCTTTTGGTAGTTAATTCTATAATTTAACTATGCACTGTGTGAAGAAGTCCTTCATTACCATGCTACAAAGGCATGTGACACAGAGATGCCATTAGGCGCCTACTGCCAAGGGAGGCTTTCGCCATCGGTGTTTGTTGCATGATAGAGTACACACGCTATGCAAAGACAAAAATACCTTTATTTATGATGGGGTTGGAAATTGACAAAGTCATCAGTTTCACTTTCTCCCACATGTCAGTTTTTTATATCACAACTTCTTTCTCTCCTAAGAATGAAGAACTTGGGAACGTTGTTAAATTCTTATCAAAAAGGAAAAAAGGAAGGAAAGGAACCTCTCGTGCAAGCACTGAGTCATTACTGACTCTTGGAGAGACGCCAGCTTTCGCTGACGTTTTCTTGGCAGGTCTTATAGCGGGGTGGTTTGCCGTTGCCTTCCCCTGCCGTTATTACCTTTCCCCCAGCTAACTGGGTACTCATTTTACCGACCTCGGGAGGATGGAAGGCTGCATCGACCCGAGCCAGGTGCCTGAAACCAGCTTCCGCTGGGATCGAACTCAGGCCGTGGGGAGAGTTTCAGCTGCAGAAACTGCTGCTTTACCGCTCTGCGCCACACGAGACTCATAAAAAAGGAACTGAAACTAAATTCTCACCCGTTTGCACTAACTAAATTCGATTAGATACTGCTATTTCCACCATGGAGAGGCCCATGATATACCTATATATAGCTGTTAACGGTGAGATGGCAACTCTAATTAAGCACTAACATGTTTGAATACACATGGGTTCGCATTCACACTTTTAAAAGCAAATCCCTGGATGGATGGATAGATGGATGGATGGATGTCAGCCAGCTTCAGTTTCTCTCACATTTGGATTGTTTTAAGATCAAGTTCATACATGAACTTTGCACATTTGGGTGAATTCGTAACACCGAACTGAAACAAAATGCTCGCTCATCTCTAGATGTTGTCTTCAGGGCTACCTCTCACAAACAACAGAAGATGTAAATGTGGGAGGTTCACAGGAATGAAATGCTTCATGTGTACGTTGTGGTAAACCTCATGTGCAAGTTAGAGCATCTCAATGGACCCTGCCCTCAAATACCCTGAACATAGAAAAATGAGATATATAGCAGAAGGGACTTAGTCTAGCCTTCTTTCTGACAGTGTATGTGTATGCGGTATAAAAATGTAATAAATAAATAAATAAATAAAATGTACATACATACACACAGATGGCGAGATTGAGATTATATATATCCCTGCACATAGAGAACGAGCATATCGGGAAAAAGGCTAGACTAAAATCTTTCTCCCTGATACCTCATTTTTCTATGTTTAGGGTTTTGTTGTGTGCATGTTTCCTGTGGTTAATTGGGATCTAGCGTTAGTCTCTAACAAATGTATTTCTCTTTTCCAGCCTTATTTATTTATTTATTTATTTATTACATTTCTATACCGCCCAATAGCCGAAGCTCTCTGGGCAGTTCACAAAAATTAAAATCATACTAAGACAACAGGTTAAAAGCACAAATACACAATACAATATAAAAAGCACAACCAGAATAAAAACCATGCAGCAAAATTGATATAAAATTAAAATACAGAGTTAAAACAGTAAAATTTAAGTTAAAATTAAGTGTTAAAATACTGGGAGAATAAAAAGGTCTTCAGCTGGCGACGAAAGGAATACAGTGTAGGCGCCAGGTGGACCTCTCTGGGTCCAGGTGGACCAGCCTCCACCCTATGCTTTCAGCCAGGACAACTGGATATGTCCTATCTAGCAGATACAAATGTTCTAACAAGAGTCTGTTCGCCTTTTCCAGGACCACGGTCTCATAGGCTGTAAAATTCCATATATGCTGGAGGAATCTGGTAATTTGTGAAAATTCTAGAGAACGACCCTGAGTTCACGTAGTAAAAGAGGCAGTGATTCACCCCTGCGGGCCATTCGGGATTTGAATTAGCAGAACTGTGTTATCTATCAAAGCAATTTATAAACATTATTAAAACACGCACACACACCAGACCAGACCATGGAGAGATTAGATACGAGAAGCCAGAAATCCTTTGTGTGGCTTATGCAGCGTCTAGTAAGAATGGCTAGACATATGAAAAAGGTAGCATTGACAAAGATTAAAAAAACAACTACACAGCTAGGCAGAATTTCCTCCCTACCCACAGAGGAACACATTTCTAGGTCTTTGTCAGTCAATCCTCCTCCATTTTTCAAAAGGAAAGCAAACGCACAGCATTTTAGCCGCTTAATCAGCTATTTCTCCCCAATCCAAAAAGCCCCAAGGGCCACAGAGCTCCTACCCAGGCAAACTGCCACCTTCATTTTCATACAGAGGCAAGAGGACATAGGAAGGTTAAATTACTTGGAACGCTGACCCTAGAATTCTGTACTGTGACTGGCAACAGTTCTCCAGGCAGAGGTCTTTCACATCACCTGGTACTCAATTTTTAACATGAAAAGAGCTGGGATCAAACCTGGAACTTGCTGCCGGTAAAGCATGTGCTCTCAATCCCTGAGCCATGGATTCTCCCCAAAGAGAATGAGCATGTCCTGTCTCTAACAAACATGCTCCAAAGGAAGTAAGGCAGGTGGTTACCAGGAGGAGGGCCCAGCTGTGGAATGAGGTTCCTAAGGAGGTTCTCCTGGCACCTACCTTTTTATTCTCTCAGCATTTTAACAGTCTATAAATGTAACTTTAACTTGGCTGTTTTAAATTTGTGTTTTAAATTTGTATTTCTGCACTGCTGCTGATTTTATCCTGGTTGTGCTTTTATATTGTATGTTTTTATACTGTTTGTTTTATACTTTGAATGGTTTTAATTTCTGTGAACCGCCCAGGGAGCTTCGGCTATTGGACAGTATAAAAATGCAGTAAATAAATAACGAACTGAACTGGGTGTCCATACTTTGCTGGATATGTTTGTACATTTCATGAAAATAAGCAGATAGGCAATTCGATTGAGGCTGGCTGGGAGATTGAGTGAGGGACAGAAGGGAAAGTCACCTGAAGTTCCAGTACAAGAGCAGTAAAGAAAAGCCAGGATTGTATTCCTCCTCATCAGAAAATTGGGCCGAGGGTAGGCATCAAAGGTAGGCATGGTTTTATAAGGGCTGATGCCGCAGCAGAGCCCCATGGAGTTATTTATTTAAAACATTTGTATCCCGCCCTATATCAGTAGGATCTCAAGGGGGGGGGCGTACAGATAAAATCATACAATAAATACACACAGCTAAAAACAAATCAAACCATTAATCAAGTTAAAACCAATATATAATTTAAAAGCAGTAAAAACAATTAAAAGTTAAAACAATGTGCAAGCCAGGTGAAATTAACCATTAAAGGCTTTATTAAAAAGCCATGGTTTTACTTGGCGTCGAAATGAAAGCAGTGCTGGTGCCAGTCGGGCCTCCAAGGGGAGGGCATTCCACAGTCGGGGTGCCACAGCAGAGAAGGCCCTCTCCCATGTCCCACCATAGCATATGTGTTGTGTTGATGGGATGCGGAGGAGGGCTCCTCTGTGCAAGCAGATCTCAAGTCTCGGGCAGGCACATATAAGGAGAGGCGCTCCCTCAAGTGTTGAGGTCCCAAGCCGTTTTGGGCTTTAAACGCCATTAACAACACCTTGAATTCTGACCGGAAGCGTATAGGCCGCCAGGGCAATTGCTCCTACTCCTCTTGTGTTGCAACCTGCTTGCTCGCCTGCCTCTGGTTCTGGCCCAGACAAAGATGGTAGTAAGGAGTAGATGCCACTGCCTACCTGTTCCCTGGCTCTCGCCTACCAAGCAAGCAAGTGGTAGCAGTGATGAGAAAGAGGAGCAAGAACAGCTGGTGACAGTGGCAGTCAGAAAGTAGACCTATTGAGGAAGGAGGCCCATGGAGGACACCTTTTCCCGGGGCCCTCAAAAGCTGCAGTTGCCACTGACTGCATCAGCTGGATTTACCCTATCCTTCCCTTTTTGTAGGCATCTTTTGCCAATTTCATGGCAGAAATTCACCTTAAGCTTGAACAGAGGAGGTACAAGTGAGTGAGAAGCATGGAATAGAATCATAGAATAGTAGAGTTGGAAGGGGCCTACAAGGCCATCAAGTCCAACCCCCTGCTCAGTGCAGGAATCCACCTTAAAGCATCCCTGATAGATGGTTGTCCAGCTGCCTCTTGAAGGCCTCTAATGTGGGAGAGACCACAACCTCCCTAGGTAACTGGTTCTATTGTCGTACTGCTCTAACAGGAAGTTTTTCCTGATGCCCAGCTATAGTAAATAGCTGAACTCTCAGAATTCCCGATAAACATCCCACTCTGAAAGGGAACATGTCATTCCACCTCTGTGCTCCATGGCTATTGCACCTGGGTGCTGGCTACTCTCCAGCCCACTGCCCCCCAAAAGGAACTTCACAGGAAATCCAACTTTCCTTCCTCTGTCAGCAATAGAAGAGTATCCAGGAAAAGGATAGCCAACAGCAATATGTAATCCAGTATCCAGGAAAGGATTTCGAAGGGCAATATCTTCTATGAAACTATGGTGCAGCTGCATTTGCAGAACTATGTAGTTTCTGGTCACACCTCACAAAGGATTATCAGTTGGAAGCCACAATGATTAAGGGTTCAGAGCACCATCTCTAGGAGGAAAAGCTTACACTTTAGAATGCCACATAGGAAAATGACACCTAAGTACATTTACTGAGGATGAAGTCTCTCCAGGTTCAATGGGTCTTACTCCCAGGTAAGTCTACTTAGGATTGCAGCCTTAGTTGTCGAGGTAGATTCCTAAAGGGGCAGATTGATTTGAAATTCTGTACAGTATGGGGAGAGTAAATTGCCCAAAGAGCTTTGGCTATTGGATGGTACAGAAATGCAGTAAATGAATATTTTATGGTAATTTATGTATTTATTTATTGCACTTATATACCGCTCCCATAGCCAGGGCTCTCTGGGCGGTTTACAGAAATTCTAAAATTGAGATAAAAACAAGTATACAAATGGTTTTATCACACAGCAATTTTGTGGGTCTTTCACTGAAGGAATGCCTATACATTTACAAAATAAATTAACGTTTCCTCCTCCTCTCTCAAGATACTAGAACGCAGGGGTCACTCAGTGAGTTTTCAGCTGTAGATTCAAGACTGGCCAATGATAGCACTTCTTTACACAGCACGTGGTTGAAGTGAAAATCTATTTATTTAAAAGATTCTTAACCTGACTTTCAGGGCACACTGAAAGACGGCTTACAATACTCTTAAGCACATGAAATTACAGTTTCACCATATGAATGACAATGTTCCTTTTTTAAAAGAAACAACAGCTAAATCATTTTCGAGTATGGCAAAATTCAACAAAATGCAGACTGGAATAAATGTGTTTTTAGTTTTTTTTCCCTCCCTTATTTTTAAAAATAAAGCCAGCAAGTGATGGGTAGAACGTTTCAAAAGCGTGGGGCCACTACTGAGAGAACCCTGTCCCTAGTACTGCCCAGCCTAATAGCTCTCACTGGTGGGCCAGAGAGCAAGGGCTCAGACATGGATCTTAATGATGGTGAAGGCTAATTTATTTTATTTATTTATTACATTTCTATACCGCCCAATAGCCGGAGCTCTCTGGGCGGTTCACAAAATACAGATGACATAGTCACAAACTATTTAGGGCAGTGATGCGAGTGCCTAGCTTTCACAAGAGGTTTCAACAGGCAGGCTCTCATGAGAATGAATTTTCTTCATTGTAGAAACAAGGCCACTTCACTCACTTCAGTTCATTGGGTTTGAAATTTGAATCCAAAGTTGCACAAGTGCAAATCCACTCATGCAACAGGGCTTAACTAACCCCTCCTCCTCACTACACCCCCTGCAGGCTTTTCCTGAAAACCATGGGATTCTCAGGAAAGGCCTCGGCTGTGGAAAGGAGAGCTGCCGTGTGCACGCGTGCGTGAGAGAAAAAATCAGCTCAAGGCATGCCTCACACAAGGTGCCTCTGCCTGATTTCCAGAAATGAGTCACTCTTCAGCCACAGCATAACTGAGTCTTATGGCCTAGCTCACAACAGGTCTCAGTTTAACTTTTGTTCAAGCCTGGACCGTTCCTTAGCCCCCTCGCCCCTTCCCCCTTTAAATCCTAATATGAACTATAAATAATTAAGAATACAGTCTTGGCTGTAATAACGTATTACGCAGGGGAAATATTTACAGCTCCTACATAATCCTTTGGGAATGTCTCTATTTGCATTCAGACACTGCAAAATGGAATGCAGATACATAGCAGGGCATAAGCTGATTTCTTAGTGCCTGAACTTTATTTCTAAGAATTCCAGCAGCTACCGAAACTCGCAATGTGAAAGTACAGCTATAAAGTACTCTAATCTTTCCACAAGGAAGTTCAGAGTTCTCAACCTGCCTCCTGTGGCCACTGGGATTGAGCCCACGGAAAACAACGTAGTTCTTTTTCTATTTGATGGAAGTACATAATAGGACGCTTCACACCAGCCTCGCGAAACATCAACTCTCCAACTCCCGCTAGAGGGCTATGTAATCCTGGTACCTTCGCAGCATGAGTGTGATGCAAGGAAGTAATGTTTTAAAAGGTTTACAACCTATGTGCGTTCCACAGCTCACAAGGTTCTAGTTGGGTAACACATGGAACGTTTGTTACTATTATTCAAAACCATTATATTTCAGTGCTAGGTGTGAAGACATTAGGATACTTTAGCACTTTAAAGGTTTTTTAAAATAATAATAATAATAATAATAATAATAATAATAATAATAATAATGATGAATTAAAGAATGGAGAAGCAGCCAACTACTTTGAAAAAGGAAGGGTTATGAACTCAGTATCTAATAACAATCCAAACATGGACACAGAAGGTAAGGCACCAGAAATGCTCACCAAAGCGGCATTTTGCCGGATCCCAACAACCAAACCCTGGACCCCATCCCCACGACTGGTTCCAACAGCCTCGCCCCCAGGGGACCTGCATCCTACCAAAGCTGGCTCGCAAAAACTGATAAGAGTGCTGGCATGAGATGCTGGGGAGACAATAGAAGCCTCTGTACTACTCCTTAATGGGGAGGAGTTTGAGCAGGATAGTTGGCAGCAGGGACATAAAAGGGCTCAGTTGTGGCTGTACTCTTCTCAAAACAGGTCATCTGGTCCCTGGGCTCTGTCCAGGGTGCTGAAAGATCTGCCTTCGACCCTTCTGGTCTTTGGGATTCCGGAGGGGTAGCCCTGTTAGTATGCGCCAGCAAAAATTAAAAGTCTAGTGGCAGCTTGAAGACTGATGAATTTATTATGACATAAGCTTTCGTGGACCAGAGAGGGATATACATGGGTGTATGGCATTCCATAGGTCTGATGAAGTGGGCTCTGGCCCATAAAACCTTAGGCCATAAACAATATATCTGTCTTTAAGGTGGCTCTAGACTCTGTTGGTGTATTTTTATTTATTTTATTTTATTACATTTATATACCGCCCCACAGCCGAAGCTCTCTGGGCAGTTTACAACAATTCCTGTCTCTTATTGAATCCTATTTGTCCTCTTTCTGCACCCCAAACTGCTAGCTAGAGCTATAGATTCAGCCATGGGATCTGTTTCACCGAGACTGGGTAGAAAATGCACACAAAAGCAAGCAATGAATGCTTTTGTCACAAATGTAGCTAGACCCACAAGTTGCAAAGAAGGAAGCAGAAGTAGTTTTTAAAAAACACTGGCAGTTAATCATAAGCAATGTAGCCACTCAGGCAGAACATACTTGAGTTTTAAAAGTACATTACAAATCTTGAATAATGGTGGACCACCCATTTCAACAAGTATTGATATATGTGGAACCTTCAGTTCAAGATTAAAAGAAACATTTCTCAATGCTGCGATTTTTAAAGGGAAGACAGATCAACCAAGGCATGAAATAAAACATTTATTTGATTAAAAATTTCAATTACAATCTTGGATTGGCTACATCTAAAGTCTCACTGTTTTTTTTAAAAAAAACTTTATATAAAAAAACTATACAACATTATGGCAGATACAAGATAATTGACAACATTTACACATTTCATATACACAAGGTAAAACTCAACTGATGACAAAGTATGAAGACCCTACAAAGACGGGGAAATTTTAAATAAAAAATAATCAATTATACAATGCAGAATAAATTCTAACTGGTTCAAAAATGTTCAAGGTTATTATTATTTTTAAAAAACCATCATTCAACACCACCTTACCATTAAGACAAAAGAGAAATAAGTGCATCCAGAAATTTGCTCCTATCTTCCATTTTCAATTCAATTACTGAAATAATAAAAGAAATGTGTTACAAGATAAATATTGCGAGGGATACATCTCATCACAATGACCTGGTTCGGATGACACGACAGCCCTTTGAGGGTTAATTTACCGTCGAGGATCTGCAGGGGTTCTTTGGGGGTTAAACAACCCCTACATAACTCACAGTCTGTTGTAGGGTTATGCAAGTGGTGTTTACCCCTCAAATATCACTAGCGTGCTAGCCCTCAAACTCTGCTGGCCAGGCTGGCACAACATGACAGCCCCCAGTTCAGGGGGTTGCAAATCCTGTGAGAGTTGTCAACGGGTGGGGAAAAATAAGGAAAGAGTAAAAGCTCCTCTGAATCCCCTACAACTGATTAATAAGCCCTTTTACAGAATTGGGTTGTACTTGGTAGGGCCTTTCCCTAAACCTACGCAATCAGGCAAAAGATTTCTATTAACAGTGATAGATTTCGCCACACGATTCCCAGATGCGGAAGCCCTTAGAAATGTGGATGCCCTATCAGTGGCCTTGTTGAAGAGCTTTTGTAGGCTGAGATTTCCCCGTGAAATTATCAGCGACAGAGGCAATGTACATGTTCATAATGTCAGCTACATGCACTGCAGTTTGAGGGTAAATAGACCCTCAATGGGCTGTTGCATTGTGCAAATTGGCCCAGTATGATCAATATATTTTACAGGAGAACCTTCTATTAAGAGTAAATTCAGAAGTTAAAGCTGCCAGCAAACCCAGTTTACGACTGAAAAGACAACTTAATTTGGGGCTAGTTCACATATACATGATCATCATTTATTGTCCCATGACCTAATGACTCCTTGCCTGCAGCTAAATCTGTGAATCCCCACAGAAAAGCACTTTAGTTGAAGAAATGTCAGGCCATACGTTTGTGGTGTGATTTGTGGATTTGAGGTTATTGTTTCATACATACAAATAATCACTTGGACTTGTCATCAAGTGATAAGCGTGCATGTGTGAACAAGCCCCTAAGTCTCAAAGCTGCACTACTTTCACCGCAAAAAGAAAAAAACAAACCAATATGTTTGGAGCAGATGACAAGCATTTTGCTTCTTTTGGATATAACAAAAGTAGTTTGAGGCTACCCTCAGAACAGCAATGAAGTGAGACTGTTGTGTGTGTCTGTGTATGCACACATGTGTACACATCATGCCACCTTAAAGGAGAATGCTGAAAAAATCCTTCCATCATATCAACTCCTTAGTGCATCTGAAATGAGAGATGGCACCAACAGTTCCTGATATGTATTTAGACTGCTACAGAAGCTCATTTACAGATATATGTACAGTCAAAAAAGTACTAAATATCTCCAATATGTGCCTCTTAACCAGAACAAAAAACAATTGGGACACATGGGAACATTTCAAATGTTGCTGACACACCAGCCCATACACAATATAAAGGAAAAGTGGAATTATTTTACTTACTAGACATGTCAAAATGGTTATGTAAAGTTCGAGAACTGGTGTTCTCTGCAGCTTTTTCAAATGCCCTTCCGAAAAAGCTAGACAGGAAAACACACACAAGTATTTTAGCATTTTGCTACAGAACACCCCAAGCATTCACTCTTTATTCCAAACGCTACATCCTAAGTGTTGTATCCAATGGTGGTTTTACACTACTGGAAAGTGCTCTCAACTCACACAAGGCAAGACACCACATTTTCCATGAGTGTAAAGCCACAGCTGGATATACCTCCAAAAACAAATTTGTGCAACTACGGAAACTGAGCAATGGATGGTTATACCACCCTTCCTCCAAGGACTTTAGGTCCCCACACACTTTACTTCTTCTTCACAACGATCTTAGGAGGTAGACTAAGCTGAAAGAGTAATTGGCTCAAGCTTACCCAATGAGTATCATGGCTGAGGAAGGATTTGGACCTGGATGTCCTTGGTTCAAATCCACCCCAGCATGTACACAATGTCCAGTTCTCAACATGTACACAAAGTAAGCGTGCAGTTTGCCTATTTCATAGCAACTGCAGGATCTGAGATTACACACAGACACACAGACTAAAATAAACATCATTCAGACTTCACAGCCAGCAGTTTATAGAGCATCTTATCTAAAGGAATTGGGAAACAGAACACTTACTTCTTTTTGTCAGAGCTTTCTGTATGTGGTGGAATCCCCACCATAATCACTGTCCCTTGTTGGATATCCATCGGTGCTGCCATAACCATTGGCAGCAGTTTACAGCGCTTGTTTTTCGTCTGGAAGCCAGAAAGCACCTTGATTATACAAAGGCCAGAAGCAGAATCGTAAAAACAAAACCTGTTTTTTTGAAGTACTGATGAAGAAGTAATTGGGGGTTTAAAGTTATCTGAAAAGGATTATAGATCAAACCTTCCCCAGGCCTTTTGTTTTACTTGTAGGTAGCAGTAACCAGACAACAGACTGTTCCCCATAATTACACATGCGTACATGCACATACAGACATCGTCATGTATACGTTATGGCACTAGTAAGTTTCAGACTTTATCTCAGCCACATTTAAAAGGAGCCCAGTGTTCCTGCTAACAATAAAAAAAGGTTTAACTCAATGGGAAGCATCCAAATGTCTGCTTATGCTAGTTACTGCTAGCATAAGTGACCTCTAGCGGTGTGCTGATAACATAAACTAGTACAAGGAGTTTTCTGGGGAAAAGGTTGCGTATGTCAATAACATCAGAGGACCAGCAGTGATGGATCCTGATAAATATTAAATCTCTTAAAATGCAGATTTCCAGTATACTCAAATATAAAATGAACTGTTTATAGCACCTCTGGTGTTTGACGTGCACAACGAAAAAATATAAATTTTCTATTTTTTTCTTGCAGGTTTTATATGCTCAAGAAAAGTTTAGATTTGCAATGCTTCATCTTCTCAAAAGACTAAAAGATATATTGTATCATATATATAATCTTCAGAAATAAAACTGTCCTCTTTTGTTACACTAGTAATACCGTGTATTGTTTTTTAAAGTCAGTTGAGTTAATTTAGGACCAAAATAGATTTGATATTAAATATGCAAATTTTTAAAAAATGTAAATAGCATTAGCTGGGGTGGGGAGAAGAATTGATAATTAATGAGATTGCATTAGGTATCCATGGGAAGGGGGGGGCACATTTAAGCCTTTCTTCCCTCACTCCAGTCCTAAGGAAAACATTTTCTTTCCAAGGACTGCTTGAATCGGGAGAAAACCCCATTAGCACCAAGTTGAGGTTATTTGCATTTAAAAACAAAACAAATCTGCACATTGAATGCAAAAGCGCATTTAACATCACATCTCATTTGCCCCTTAATTAGTATAATTATATGCCACACTTCAACTATAAGCCTCCTAGTGGCAGCTCACATATTAATAAAAGTGTGCGGTTTATTAAGCAAAACCCCTCATGGAAATAACAAGAGCATCCATTTTGGTTCAGCATACCCAGAAGGAGAAACAGTTAAGTTACTTACAGAACAAACAAAGGACTTGAGTAAGTATTTACTGAGCAGACATAATGATATCGGCCTGGAGAACAATTTCACATCTGGTGTGCCCTGGAGAAAAAAAGATACAATTATACCTAGTTTTTGGTTCTTTAAAGCTGCAACCTCCCTGTATAGGCTGAAGGGCAGATGCTTCCTTTTAGATATGTGTTGGGGTTTCCACTTATATATGCACCAAGACATTGCGCACACACACCATCCCACGACAGATTTTCTTGGCTGAGCTTCAAAAAGACCTCATCAAGTAGTGCCCAGGGTTGTTCTAAAGTGAAAGCAGAATTCAGAAAAGCAGCTGTGCAGGTGAAGACAGCCACAGAGGCTCCTGGATCACAACACTCTTTTTCATTGTCGAATTTAACGCCTTGGAACTTGGCTTGAACCGATCGCCTGGTTGGCTTAACCATCCGTCTGTAGAGTCCACATCCCATCTTGCAGTTTACTTTCTTTAATATTGCAGGTGTCTCTTTAAACTGAAATGCAATGTTTGCTTTTTATCAGCCTGTAACTAACTTTTCCATTTCGTTTCTATCCATTCCTGCATCTGACAAATTGAGTTTAGCTCACGAAAGCTCATGCCTAATAATAAAACCGAGTTAATGTTTAAGGTGCCAACGACTCTTGTTTTCATACTGCAGATTAACACAGTTACTCCATTTAGACCACAACCATAGGATTTACGACAGGCAGTTCTATTTTTTGCAGTCAAATCTTAAGGGGTTTTAAAAATCCCCAAAGACATGACAGCGCGTTCTCTTGGGTTCCAAAAATCAGGGCTACACTAGACAAGGCATTGGGATCTTCTGTCTCGTTACACTTCTTTTAAAAGCCCATCTACTATCTCATCTAAAATTGGCAACAGTGCATGATAAGCGTGTGAAACTAACCATTCGGATTTCAAGCCATCAGCTTGGTTTGACGTATCAACTCAAGAATTCTAAAGTTTAGCATAGAATTAAGAAATAAGTATAGGCAAATTTTACCTCCATAAGATAGCAGTAAAGGAACGGCCCCTGATTGATTACAAGATTGGTGCAGATGCAGCTGGCTACAGTCTGCTGAATGGCACACAGTTGCTTTTTTGCTAGCTCCAGTCCTTGATGCAATTTGTCCAGGTTACTCCTGAAAAGGGGTGGCGGAGGGGGGGAAGTAAGTTATTTATTTATTATTATTTCTTGCATTTATATACCACCCCACAGCCGAAGCTCTCTGGGTGGTTTACAAAGATTAAAACACAGAACATTAAAAACAAATATACAAAATTTAAAACCAGAAAAAGCATAAAAACAGATTACATACAATATTTATCTATTCTGCATCAATTCTGGACACAGAAAATAACTCATCTTATTCTGCAGATTTACAGTTATTGTCAATAGCCACTTGCTCGGTACAGCCCTACATGAAAGAGTGAAGTATGAAAAATATACTAGTAGGCCAATATCCTGAAACCACTTACTGTTTCTTAGCGCCAATGGGTTAGATTATTATTATTATTTATTTATATAGCACCATCAATGTACATGGTGCTGTACAGAGTAAAACAGTAAATAGCAAGACCCTGCCGCATAGGCTTACATTCTAATAAAATCATAATAAAACAATAAGGAGGGGAAGAGAATGCAAACAGGCACAGGGTAGGGTAAACAGGCACTGGGTAGGGTAAAACTAACAGTATAAAGTCAGAACAAAATCAAGTTTTAAAAGTTATGGAAAAAGAAAAGTTTTTGGATTAAAGCTCATAACAGAAGTAGAATGCGGTTGAAGAAAGGAGTGTACATTACCTGGAAAGACTATCCAAAGCCTTGATAAAGTTATCAGTTCCACTTTCATCTTTCTCCATATTCTCCATTAAAGAAGCAACTGCATACACTACATCACTGGCTAAAAACTTATTTTTAAAACCAAAATGGATGCTGAAGGTTTGTACTCTTAAATCCTTCATTCTGTAAAAGCAAATTAATGGAAAGATGTTAACGTGTGGTTTTGCTTCTTTCAAATCTCTATTGCCATACTAGCATGAAAGCATACTATAGCATTGTGAATCTAACTTTCTAACAGTCAACTCCTATACATGTCTACTCAGAAGTAAGTCTCAATGACCCAGATCGCACAAGCAGGAGTGAACGAGCGCGCTGCCTTCCCTCACTTCTGCTTTCCGTAAACAATCCCTGATCAGGAGTTGTGAGTGTGACATGCGAGCCCAGACTACTAAGCAGCCAAGCAGTGAACCCATGGTTTGTTGTGGGTTTAGGAGCTTGGCTATTTAGCCCCTAAACAACTCAGCAGCACATCACATTCACAACCCTTGATCGGGGGTTGTTTATAGAAAACAGAACCATGGAGCCTGTCGGAAGCAGCAAGCTTACTCCTGCATGGCAGACTGTGGGCTAATTAAATGAGTTCCTTGGAGAAAGAGTGGGGTATAAATTTAATATAAAAGAACAAATTTATGATATATTAAACAGCAAAGAGGACTTGCTAGATGTACTGTAGTAATATGCAAATAGCTGGAACTTCGCTATGATCGAAGGTTTAGGCGAAATATACAGACACATTACCAAGGGTTGGGTTTCTGCTTCCCCTTGACGCCTTAAGTCATAATGTACCAGAGCTGGAAAAATTAGACTTCTAAATGCGTTTTTAAAAAGTGTTTTACCCAAACTTATTTGCAGATTCTTCAATCATCTCCCGTAAGTTCTCTTTCAAGGAAATGTCCATAGAATTGAATTTCTGTTTTACTTGCTTCAAAGGTAACCTAAAAAAACAGAAAGAAGGGATAACATACATGTGGCATGTTAGCAAGTGCATTTGGTGAGGGAGAATCTGCCTGGCACACAAAGCAAATTCACTGCTAGTCTCTTCAGGTTCCTGCACCCAAAAAGCTATCGCTGGTTGATAATGGCTCTATCTGTTCCCTCAAGTGGCTCTCCCCTTTCTTCAATGCGGCCCCTTATGACCGGAACTGCATGCAAGAACATCTTCCTTTAAATCCCTCTTTTTCTATGAAGACTTTGGCTCAATTCCCTGGTCCCCATATGCCCTACGGAGAATAAACCAGTATTGGAAACTAAAACAAATGCATATTCTTTCCCCATTTACATCATCTTTCTTTGTTGCCTCCCCTGTGTCATGTTTTAGATTGTAAGTTCCTTGGGAGATGGACCTGCCCTCCTCTGGTTTATAAAGTGCAATGCACACTTAATGGTGCTAACTGTGTGTGCATGCACGTATATCTACGTGTGTGTATTCACACACACAGACCCGCACACACACTCAAACAGCTGTTCTAATTAACTCACCCCATATCGGCAAGGAATTCCTGCAGTCTCTTCTGCCCTTGCACAGACCAAAGCTTGAAGCTAGCAGAAGTGTAACAAGTATTGCAAAAGCTTTCAAACAGAGACCAGTGTTGGTAGAGTGCGAGGCACAAGCTAAGAGCATCAATGAGAATTAGGAAAAATAATTTCAGCACGTTGAATCCAAAAGCAATCGTGTTCAAAGCTATCTCCCATCACTATTCAAATGATCTTGATTGAATAGGTTATAATGGAACATTTTAGGGAGAGGTAAATTTAAACTCCATCAAGGTTGATTTCAAAGCTATCCTATGGGAAATAATGTTGCTCCCGTTCTTTTTTCTGATTTTCGGGTTTGCAAAATGGCTTAAAATAAATGTTTACAGGCCATATCTGTATCTCAGTTTTTTATAGTTCTAGAAATCATGGACAATTTGTTAAATGGATTTTATAATAATTACAGCCTTGTTAACATCTCTCATTTTGTCCCAAATAGTCTATGAGCTGAACCTTTTCCCCATTTAAACAGATGGGATCTGAGACAAAGAGCTAGTAATTCAAGGCCACTCAGAGAGCCTGTGGGTGAGCAAAAATGTGAATATATTTTTCTAGATCCAGTTCCAACACCTGGGCAACATTGGTTTGGTTCAGAATTTAGAGGACTGCTCCAAGAAACCATGGTTTGCTGAAATGTGATTGACCCTGTTCAAATGACACACTAAGCCACCGTGGTTAAGCATTTTGAGCTAAACATGATGGCTTAGCGATTCGTGTGAACTATGACTTAGCGTGTCATGTGAACTATTCCTAACCACAGTGGCTACATAACCACGGTTTACACATGCTCACTAACCAATTACTGCAAAAGGGTTAGCAGCCTTGGGTTGTCTGAACAGGTCCAATAAGTGACAAACTTGGTTCCTCCCCCTTCCCACGCCTCTTAGGCGTTTAGATGCAGATTAGACTTCCAGGTTTCTTAAACCACAGGGCCAGATTTGGAAACCAGTCCCATCTGCAGCTGGAAATGTAAAAGCAAGAGGGAAGGGAAAGCCAGAATTCTTGAACTCATCACTCACTGGCACTCCAACAAATGGTGAGGGCTTTTTTTTTGCTTTCTGGAGCGTCTGAACTGGACAACGGAAAATGCTGACAGTGCAAGATTAACTACTACAAGCCATTCTCTCAAGCCTTGGCCATTGTTCTGCCATAATTATTTAGAAGGATACTCATATTCAAAAGCTATTCTCATGCAGTCAATAGAAAGGGAGTTCTCTTCATCTCCATTGCGATGGTTATGCCGGGAGACATGACGCTGTAGGGTTCCAATGTCCGTTACATATTTCATCCTTTTGATAAAGAAAACAGGCATAGCATATTTACTTCAGCTTCTTTTCCTCAGAGCTCAAAGTATTTCCTGTTCAACTGCACTTAGGGGATGGGGTGGGCGAAAGGAATGTTGGGATCTACTAGTAGATCTCTGGATGATTTGCAGTAGATCTACAAGGGCTCTTGACTCTCAATTGTTTGACAATAGCAGAGCCTCCACCCCCATCCTCTAAATTAGGCTGCTGAAAATAAAGAGGGGGAAAGTTTAGGAGAAACCAGGAGTGGATTTTGGGAAGGACTGTGAGCTCAGTTCTGATACTAAAAACAAATCCCAGGGCTGATTGTGTGCACAAAAGGTAACCTATTTCAGTTTTATACTTTAAATTGTACTTTATGGATTTAATTTTTGTGAACCGCCCAGACAGCCTCAGCTATTGGGTGATATAGAAATGCAATCAATCAATAACCTGTCCCTTGATTCAAAGTGCATGCCTGTCGACCCACCTTAAACATCTAGCTATTATTCTGCACGTGGCTCTGGGTGGTGAGCCACTGGGTTCTATGAAAAACAAAGTATAACCTGCAAGACTGAAGCCTGCCCACTTAGGAGATATGTGGAAAGAAATCAACTCATCAGGAACAGTCTGTTAGTAAGTAAAATGTATACACTATAAAGTTCCTTTGGCATCAAGGAGGAACAAACAGCAAGCAGAGTTTCAGCAGACACTATAAATGCTGTACTCATCTGTAGGAACGCCAATCACACACAGGTTTCAGTCAACACAGGTTGCCCAGTACTGGGGATGACTCTGCCCACAAATGGGCATATATTACTTTAAAAAGACATTCTAACTTTACCCTACTGGTGGAAATTGATGTGTTCACTTTGTTATATTTCATAGCCTGCCTTCCTGTCCCATCACCAGGATGACAAAGATGGCTAAACATTTACAAATCTAAAAATAAATTTAAAATAGGTACCTACTGCTTACTTACTGAGTGATTTTGTCTTGAACCCACTGATCCGTTAGCCCAACAATAGCCCACCTATATAAAAAAAAAGGGGGGGAGGGAGAAAGAAGAATATGTAAATATTCTCTCCCTGACCTTGCTGTGACTCACTAGCGTATGAAGACTTGGAAGGTTTCCAGGCCAAAAGAAGAGCCATACTAGCTCAGCACTCTGTTCACACAGTGGCCAGCCAGCTGTCGACCAGGGACCCACAAGCAAGACACAATGCAACAGCACCCTTCCACCCATGTTACCCAGCAAATGGTGTATATAGACTTATTGCTTTCAGGTACACAAAGTTATGTCTAGCTGATATCTATGAAATATTGCCCTGTTTCCCAACTGAACGTATGAAGCTGCCTTACATTGAGCCAGAGTTACAGACACCACATTGGGGACACACACACACACACACACACCCCAGTGCATTGTTTCTTCAGTAGGGGCAGGATGTGGAGAGCTTTGTGAAGACCATTGGAGGTCCCCGGCACCATGGCACCTGCAGGTATCATATTGGGGACACCCTGACGTATTTTTTCTTCAGTAGATCAATGAAGTTTCTATACAGGTTGGAGCAACTCTGGGATTAAGTCAGCAATCCTACTATCACAAATGAGACTACATACCACAACATATCATTCAGATCTTTCGACATTATCCATGCCAAGTCAAACATCATCATGGCAGACTACAAAAGGAAAAAGAATTAGTAGAGCAGCGTGAGTGAAGAAAGGATGGATATTCCATGCACACAAACATTTTTAGCACATTGCAGAAGAAATGCTGTTGTGCCTATTAAAAAGTAAGGGGAAACATAGCTCATTCCAGCCTCAGCTTGATTGTGGAACAGACTCCCCCTTGAACTAACAGTAAATCATAATCATATTTCTCCTTGAAGAATAGCATGGTGTGTCTATTTCCATATTCTCAAACAATGCAGCTCAAAAATAACTGCAAAAAGGTGTCCCAAGGAGAGGAAATGCAACATTTTGAAAGGTTGTGATTCAAGACCCCAGGCATAGCAGAATTTGTTTATAAATATGGTATTGGTCCCTAGAATGTTGTCAGACTACAACCCCCATCAGCCCTAGCCAGTACGGCCAATGGGTAGGGATGATGGGAGTTATAGTCAAAGAACATATGGGACCAATGGTTGGGAAAGTTACCCTTCATGGTTTTGTCATGCTGATATTTAATACTTACTGAAGTCCCGTGATATTCATACTGCTCATAGTCAAAAATAATTTCTTGCCTAAGGAACAGAAAAATGAGTCATTACTTTTTCATAATTATTAAGTATAATAGGTTAAATTTAACATTCTTTAAAATATTCTTAATATAACGTGTAGAAAAAGAGAGCCAGCCCAATCTAGAGCATTCAAATGCACGCATTGAACTATTGCACGCAAAGGCTGCCCTGTTTATTTCAGCAGAAATAGTGGATCCATAACCATAAAGGTAGAGAGACGTTATACCTGCTGCCTCCACTGAGCCAACTGGGGCAGGCATTATGAGCTGAGATCCTGTACCCATAAGGTAATCTTTAGATTGGAGCAAAGGACACAATGGAAGATGCATTGCCAGTAGAGGTGGTGTTTTCCATTAATATAAATATAAAATACATTCGTAAGAAGTAATTGCAGCAGATTTACTTTCCATATTTTCATACAATTTCATCTTAGGCTTCAATCTGACACAAATACTTAGAATCAAATTCTACTGAAATAAGCAAAACATTTCCAAGTAAAAGTGACCAGGTTCCGCCCTTGAGAATACGCTACTATCTGATCAGTGCCAATGAGATTGCCTGGGAGAGGTGAATTTAATCCTGACAGATTATTTTTAAATAGTAAATGGAACAGATAACTACTGAGCACAAACTGTTGCTTTCAAGATATGCAGACTGGAACACAAGCTGGAAAGTTTTATTGTGTTTTAATAAAAACAAACTTCCAAATCTACTGGGTAAATGACGTATGGATTAAACTTCTCTCTTCTAGATGATGCAGTAACCATATCAATATCTCAGAGCTGGCAATCTCAATTTTGCAATTATAAAGAACATTTACATGTGAAGATGCAAAGTATGAAAACATACCTGCGTGCCTCCCATTCTCTTCTTTGCCGTCTTTTCATTGTTCTTTCCACTATTTCCTATACAGAAATTAGCATAGCAAATTATATTTATCTTCTATGTCCCATCATACTAGATTAAAGTAGTACTATGAGTAGGCCCTGACTTGTTTTAACCTGCGTCCACTTTGTTTTCTTCTTTTGCAGTACCTTTTTTGCAGTATTTTATTTTAAATTGAGGGAAAAATAGACCTTTTTGCTATCAAATTCCAACAATGCAATCCAGCACAAAAATTACTGGGATGCACTGGACCACACAATGTTAAGAGAACAGACAGCAACAACAAAAAAATGTCTAAACAATAAAACATGGGTTAACCGCCGAGTTGTTTAGCCCCTAAACAACTCATCAGTCTGGATCTGCAGATCATAATCAACAGCTTATAAATGGGCTGATCGTAAGCCGTTGAGTGAAAGCAGAAGTGGCAGGCATGCGGAAGGCAGCATGCCCATGCTCTCAGACTCATACATGACAACCCCATGGGTTATTTAAACCATGGCCTGTCTTTATGTGCAAACCAGGACATGGAAATGAAGTAGTTCACGTTTGCAATAATAACAACAACAACTACCACCAGTTTTTGGGATTACAGCAACCTGATTAGCATTAGAGGGATAATTTATGTGCAATGCCTAGCCACTGAAGATGCATAATGTTGTTGCAATGCTAAGGATTGTAATGCTAAGAACCGCCCAGAGAGCTTCGGCTATTGGGCGGTATAAAAATGTAATAAATAAATAAATAAGAACTGCAAAAGGCTTATGCAGTCCTTAAAAAGAAATGACTATGAAATATATGCATTTCTTTAAAAGAAATGATGAAATATTCTGAAGAGCAAAGAACATGCAAGTGAGCTATAAGCAATTATATAGCCAACCAGACTGGAATGAAGGAGCAAATATTTTCAAGATTCTAAAAGAACACAGTAAGCTTCCGAATTCTAACTCCCTGAAGCTCATATAACCTGACATGCCAATAGAACATATGGCCAGTTTGCTTGCATGGTGCATTTTCCATCACTTACCCATAACAAAGAGGCTACTAAATTACAAAAGTCTAATTAGAATCTTTGCCCTATGATACAAAATGTCCTTGTCTAATATTTGGGTATACTTCATTTAAACTCTTCCAAGATCTAACCTCTTCAAATCGTCTACGCTTTCCTGAAGGCTCTGATCCATCACTTTCATTCCCAGAATCTTCCTCTTCATCCTCCTCATCCCTGAAGATATCATCATAGGCAGGAATTTCGAGATCATCATCTTCCTTAACCAGGAGCTTGATCTAATGAAACAAAAATGTTAATTATGTAAAGTATTTAATAAAATTATCCAAGTGAAAGTTAAGAGGTTACTGAGGAAGACATACTTCCTCACTTATTATGCTTTATACTGTGTTTATGTTTTATACTAACAGTGCCATTCCCACCCCTTCCTGTAAAGGAAGCTACTGCCAGATGTTAGCAAGTAGTTGCCCGATTTTGGATGGAAGTGGTGTATGCTCAAATGTTCAATGCAGGGAGTGAGAGCGATAACAGGGTAACAAAACATAGTGTTATAGGAGCATGAAACTGCAAAAACTAATCACAAAGCCCCATCTATGCTTATCAACTTTTTATATTTGTGAGGCTCAGGGAACAATGGAATTCTTTTGACATAGTGTGTGTCTCAGGGGCATTTCACACTTCTTTTTTATTTTGAAGTTCTGGCTTATTGTGTTTTCAACTTCAGTTTTATTGAAATATTTTTTAGGTACAACAATAATGCAGAGTAAAAACATTCCGAAGACAGTCGGGAGCGCAGTACACACAAGATAAAGCTACTTCAGAAGCCTGGAGTCTAAACGACACCTTAGCTTGGAAGCCGAGTCAAGCTCGTTCCATACTGTATCAGAAGAGAGCATAGAGGGGGGAGACTTCGGCCTTAGCTAGACCAGGCGAAATCCCGGGGCGAACCCTGGGATCGTCCCTGTGCGTCCACATGACGCACAGGGAATTCCGGGATCAGGGAGGGATGATCCCTCCCTTGCCCCGGGATCTCGCCCTCCCCTTTGGGCCCGGTTTTTCCGCAGTCCCGGGCTGAGCCCGAGACCGCGGAATGTGTGACCTGTTGCCGTGGGTTGACCCGGCTCCGCACAATTCCTCGCGCAGAGCCAGGAGTTGTGCCCATTGGGGGTTGGGTGGGGGGGAGCGGGAAAGGTAATTAAAATGGGGGGGAACCCTAACCTTTAGTGCACAAGCGTTCGTGCGCTCCTACCTCTTTAAAAATAAAAAAAAATAGCGGACACAACGCCTCTCCTGCTGAGGTCGTCGCGCCTCGCGTGTAAACGGAGGAGGGATCTCTCACATCACGAGATCTTCCCTCCTCCGTCGTGCAATAAAAAGTAGGTCTAGCTAAGGCCTTCCAGAAGCTGGTACAACAAAAGATGGTGTGCACCTCTCAGGAGTATTTGGTCCTTATCTCTTTACCTACTTACCTTAACTAACATTAGGAAGAACTTCCTAATGGTAAAAGTTATTCGACACTGCTCCAACTAGATAGTTGAGGTCCCTTCCAACTCTATGATTCTAATTCCTTTAATTCACTATAATTGGGCTTAAATTCTTTGCTAGTTAAGAGTTGATGATCTACAGTGATCTTGCACAGAGGAAACTGGTCTTTATCTACCCTAGTGTGGAAATGATTCATAGCCTACGTTTCCTCCAGAAGCAGCATTTACCTGTGTCTCATTGTAAACATTCACTACGTTGATCGGCCTGTGAGTGTCGCACACAAAGAAAATTATGTCTTCCTCAGGTTGAAGAACGTCCAGCAGGTCAACATTGGCACCACAATTTATTAGAACAAAATACTGGAACTGCAAACAAACAAGTCACATTAAAATGTCGTTTGTGAAATGCTATTCTGTATCCAAAATATTAATGCTTTCCATAAAATCACATTTTCTCATAGCTATTATAAAGTCCCAGTTCTTTATATTGCCTAAGGATAAGTTCCTGGGACTGCAAAAGGGGGGGGGGGGGAGAGATTTAAAATATTCCTCGACTTGATTTCAACTGAAATGGAGCTAAATGCAGATTAAATCTAATGTTAATTGTTGTACTTGACAACCTATGTCCCTGGGAAATTATGGCCACAATTTTCCTTAATGGTTATTACAACAATAGGTAATGACTAATAGTTTTCCTTTTTGTGTGTTGCAGGTCTAAAATAAACAATAAAAGTGATTAAGACTGCAACGTCATTCAGAGTTAGGGACATCTGGGGAAGGACTGTAGCTCTGTGACAGATGATATGCTTTGCATGCAAAAGTTTCAGTCACTGGCATCTCCAAGCAGGACTGGGAAAAACTCCTGTCTGAAATGCTGGAGAGCTGCTGCCAGTCAGTGCAGATAATACTGGGCTCGATAAACGAATGGTCTGACTGTATAAGGCAGCTTCATACATCACTTTCAGCGGTATGCCTAATTCTGCATAGGATTGGATTGCACAACTGCAGTCCTATGCAGAATTATTTGGAAATAAGCCCCATTGAACTTAGGACTTCCTTCTGAGCAAACATGCATATAGCTCAGCACTGAAAAATACAAGAAAGAAAACTGTACTTTTTTCTTTGAATGTTTTTACCTGATCTTTATGTTCAAGAAATGCAGTTTCAAGTTCTTGCCATCCAGAAACTGGGACTAAAGTATATTGCACATGATCACAGTGAAATAATGCCTCAAAAAGAAATGAAAGATACAATTTAATATAAGTGAAAGACCAGTCACCAACACTAGTACAGCACTGCAATGTAAGGCTTTTGCTCAACATTTCTCACATGCTGTCATATAAAAGTAAATACAGATTTACTGAAGGATAACCACAAGGATCCAAGAACTCTAAAACTCTAGTGTTCTATAAATAAAGCGCATTGTTTAATCATCTATTTCACTGCATATTTTCCACTCCAAAGGTGGCAAAGGATTAAGTCTGGGAGTCACTGTGGTTCCTGGCTCTTCCTAGCAACTGTGGTTACTAAAGTAGTGTGTTGGGGGGCACAGGGATATTAACTGTCCACTCCCCAGACCTTAGACGTTGGCTGTGTTCACATGAAATGCTAAGCATTGGTTTATGTTAACTGTAATTTGTTGCTTTAGTCATGAATTCTCTTGCAAACAAACAAACCATGACTTGTTTTCCCTAGTTCTAGTTTGCTTCTCGGTTGCCCATTTTGTCAGCTTTCAGAGCAGTTTCATTTTCAGGCTGCTGTTGTTGTATGCCTCTGTCTCAGGGCAAACCACAGCACAAACAAGCCAGGGATAAGCCACAGTTCTGGCTTCAGATAGCACAACAAGCTATGCTTTAAACAAGCTGGACTCCCTAAGCCAACAACAAACCATGGCTTCTATTTGTGGTTTGTAGCTGGTTAACAAATCATGCTTGTTTGCGGGGATGGGTTTGAACACAATAGGCAAATTTGCACGTCACATTAAGCCACTTTGAAAATAACCCATGATGGGTTAGTTGTTGGCTTGCTAACCCAACAAGATGATGATGTGCCCTGTGGCTGGCTGTGGCTTGTTTCACCCCTCAGTCCTTCCGCCGCCTCCTGGCATGTATCCCAGGTGTCTTTGCAGCAGAACTCATGTCCTTCATGTTAGGTCAGCAACCTTTCTGTAATTGGTCTGCTGCTCCTAAGGGACACCCCCCACATCAGATTTCCAAACGGAATTAATTTTTTGAGCCTTTATGAAGGTGGTAACGCATTCCCAACTTGCACAAGTGTGCAAAATTGCCTGTCCACTATTTAGCAAAGCAAACCAATACCCCCCTCTTGTCAACATCATTGTCAATTTCATCCTCCCCTTTTTAAAGGCTGCTTCACCTACTTCCAAAATAAGCACACCCACCCAAAAAGATCTTTTTCCTGCAGCTGCTGGCCACTTTTGGCTCCCCACCCAACCCCATTGCATGCTTGTCTCTTCCTTCCAGTGGTTTCAGTTGTCAGCTGTCAGATATACATGTGGGTTACAGAATAGTGGGGAAGACTGGTAAACATATGCAGATTTCAAGGCAGAGCAGTGAGGGGTATTGGCCCTTTCTGACAACTTATGATGAAATTGCCCTGCCAGGTTTGGACGTTACAACAAGCCATCCTAAAAAAATCCCACCAACAAGCCATGGGTTCTCAGGGTGACTTGTCCATGAAAAATCAATCACCCTGCAGAAACCACGCCGGGTTTGGACATCACAACAACCCACCATAGGTGATCACAAGCCAGATTTCAACAAACCACACCATGGTTTACCATTATGTGCAAACCGGAACACTACTGCTCATTCAGAAAGTTTATCAGCAATCTATTTAATGTATAGATTCACACATGGATCTATACAGCCCAAATTTTCATAAAGGGATCAGATTCATACGTGCATTCTGGTACATCCACTGGTTGAATTCTTCAATTAACATAAACACAGAACCTTTGCACAGGGCAACGTTCTGAGTGTGTTGCTGTATCTCAGCTGATAGTAGAGCAAAAAGGGTCATATGAACACAACTGGCCACCCCTCTTAGAACACCACAGACCATCAAAGAGTTGAACTCCAGAGTTGACATAACCTATACAAACCATAACTACAATTCTAAAGTATGCACCAACCAACCAACTAGCTTTCTTATTTGCAAGTTTTTATTTACCTAACTTCAGAAATATTTAAATTAGAATGATCAAACGTCACAGTGATGGAAAGCACACAAGCTGTCTCCTCACCTTCCTATAGATTCTCTTATAACCTCTTAATATTTTGTCTTTTGCATATTAACAGGGCATCAAAAGGAGACTTACTTGGACTATTTTACAAGCGCACAATGCATCGACATCTGAAGCAACAAGCAGTAGCACCCGCTGTGAGAAGGAAGAAAAGAAACATTTTAATGAGTGTTCATGACAATAGTACACCACAGAGTTATAATTTGCGGTCACCTGATCCATCAAAATTCTGGCTATAGGAAAAAGGAAAAACTTAGATTGCAATCCTATGAAAGTTTAGACAAAAAAACTCCTCTACAATCCCAGCATCCCCTAGTCAGTTGCAAGACTGTTTTCTGTCTAAACATGCATAGGATTGCACCCTAAGACAACCTTAGCCCTCAGAATGCTATTAACTTACAACTCCCATCAGCCCCAGCCAGCAAGCTGGGATGAAAGGAGTTGTAGTCTGATGTAACAGAAAATTCACTGGGTGCCTAAAATGAATTTTAAAAACCCCTTTCTTCACAACAACCCTGTCGGGTAGGCCAGACTGTGAAACAGTAAAGCACCTCAGGGCCACGCAAGAAGCTTTATGGCAGAGTGAGGACTCCTCAATGCTGATCTCCACAGCCTAGTCCAATGCCTGCAGCCTACAACTCCCAGCATGCCCAACAACTAGGGAAGATGGGAGTTGTAGTGTGATGATATCTGGATGCCTATAGGTTCCACAACCCTGAGCTAGGGCTAATCAGGATATAAAAGAAAATTCACTGGGTACCCAAAATGAATTTTAAAACAGTGTGACCCTATGGAAAGGAGGACCAGGCCCCTGTATCTTTAACAGTTGCATTGAAAAGGGACTTTCAGCAGGTGTCATTTGTATGCATGCAGCGCCTGGTGAATCCCCCTCTTCCTCACAACAGTTAAAGCTGCCCTTTTTTGAATCTGGTCATGCTGAGCAGGCCTCCTGCAGCTTTAACTGTGGCGATGAAGAGGGGATTTCACCAGGTGCTGCATACAGGAGCCCTGTCCTCCTTTCCATAGTGTATGCTATGTTTTTAATCCGTATTTTTGCTTGCTGTTGTTCCCCGCCTCGATCCAATCGGAGAGGCGGCTAAGAAATACATTTATTATTATTATTATTATTGGGTCACCCTGTTTTAAAACCCCTTTCCTCACAACAACCCTTCTGGGTAGGCCAGGCTGAGAAACAGAGAGCACCTGGAGGCCACTCAAGAAGCTGTAATGGCTGAGTGAAGTACTCCTCCTCAGTTAGGATCTCCGCGGCCTAGTCTGACGCCCTTAGCCGGCGCGCTCTCGTATAGGGCCGCAGAGAGGAGAGCCGGGGAAACCCGGCTAAAGCGGCCGCCCTCCACCTCTGCGCGGCTCCCGACGGGCGCTGCCTCACCTGGTTCACGACCACCTCATAGAACTCTTTGCGAAAGTCCGTCAGGAACATGGCCGCAGAGCGAAGCCCCCGCGGACAGAATCTCCACAGCGGCGGCGGCGAACTGAGGCGATAATAGGAGCACCCCGCCCCCCATCCGCTCAAAGGAAGGCGCCAAACCCTCGCCTCTCCCCATTGGTCGTCACGCTCTGAATTTCGCCCAATGGAATCCCAACTTCCTTCTCCCCCGTGGTTCTGATTGGGCGTATCTGGCACGCTCCTCCTCTCCGCTCCTTCGCCAATCACCTCATGCCATTCTGCGGCGACTAGCACGGCCTTTCTTCACGGACGTGGGTTTGTATACCAAAAAGAGGAGGGGGTTACAGTCGTCATCATTCTCAAGCGCAGCTTCCGGCTCCCGATTGCACTTTGATGGGATTCTCCATATGCGGGGTAAGGGTGGTGGGAACATGTAGAGTTGAATGAGAAATCGCAGGATTTAGAGGCTGCCTTTCCTTTCAGTGCTTGAAATAATCATGCCAGTACAAAAAGGCCAGATTACATCCCCCATGGTACTGTGCTGGAAACAAAAAGCCTTCTAACCTTACTAGCTTTATTTACATTTTGCACTGATTTCTGTATGTAGACGTCACTTTTTCCTAGACGTTGTACACTTTTTAAAATATCTAACACAGACTAGCCTTGTTCCTTCGATGGAGTCCAATCAGAACCGGAAGTTATAGTTGTGCAGGGTTCTTCTCTGTAATTATAACTCTTTGGTCACCTGGGGGCGGCGGTTTCAACCACCATTTTGTTTGTTTAGAAAAGGCAAAGAATAAGAGCCTTCAACACATAGTCGACGTCGTCTTCGCCGCCATCTTTGGTATGGGCATTGCCTTTATCTTAACACTCCCCACCTTCTGGAGGATTAATAAAACGCACGAAACAAGCCCATACTCATTTTTGTGGTGGGGGGAACGGAGAAAGGGACAAAAATTAAAACATACAAGCGAAGTAAACCCTGAGAGACGGTTTAGTTTATTTTTTTTCCCTCATTCTCCCTCACACACAAACACGGAAGATTATCCTCTACGCACCAGTCGTTCGAATTGCATTTCGGGAAATGTAGTTTTTTTTAAAAAAAAACACCACTTAAAATCCCCCAGTTTTTGAAGTTTTACGCCGCAAAACCTTCCCATAGAAGCCCATAAGTTAGGCTCCGTGGCGTAAGCTTCCGACTCGTCCAGGTCAAGGCGGGCGGGAAGGGCCTGAATCTCCCCTCAGAGGGGATGGAGACGAGCTGAGGGAAGCTTCGCCGCCCCCCTCGCTCCATTTCCCTTAGCCATTACGAGGCTTCCTGTCAGCGATCCCAAGCCAAGTTTGCTGGAGCTCCTGAGGAGAAAGAGCCGGCAGCAGCGACCGTCCTTTGGGGAGGCCTGAAGAGAAGCCGAAGAAGCCCCCCGCCGCCATGGTAGGAGCCCTTGTGAGGGGATTAACCCTGCCCGAGGGCCAAAGGCACAGTCATCCCGGCTGAAAGGAGCTGTGTCTGAGCCACAGGGGTAAAATCCAACCTAAGCCCTATTTCGAGTAGACCCATTGAAATAAAAGGGCTTTCGCTTAGTCATGGCTCTCTTTAAACCCCATTCATTTCAATGGTTTTGCCCTAAGGAGGACTTCAGGTTGGCTTTTCCCTACACACACGGTCGCCTGGGAGGGTGTTTTAAAGCCGGCTCAGGGCAAGCCTTGGCGTGGGGTTTACTCAAAAGTAAACGCCATAGGCCTCAAGAGGGCTTGCTCCCAGGTAAGCCGGCAGAAGGTTTCGCTTGTCATGTTTAGCTTGCAATGTCATATGTGGGGAGGCTGCCAGGTGTGTAAATGGAGAGAGAGCGGGGGAGAATGTGAACTAGGGTAGGGTGACCCTATGAAAAGGAGGACAGGGCTCCTGCATCTTTACCTGTAATGTAGAAAAGGGAATTGCAGCAGGTGTCAATGGAAGAGGGTGAAATTCTCTCTTCATCACAACAGTTAAAGCTGCAGGAGCCCTGCCCTCTTTTGTATCTGGTCACTCTACTATAGCTAGTGTAGCTTTAATTGTTATGATGAAGAGGGAATTTCACCCTCTTCAATTGACACCTGCTGCAATTCCCTTTTCTACATTACTGTTAAAGATGCAGGAGCCCTGTCCTCCTTTTCATAGGGTCACCGGTGACCCTATGAAAAGGAGGACAGGGCTCCTGTATCTTTAACAGTTGTATTGAAAAGGGAATTTCAGCAGGTGTCATTTGTATATATGGGGAACCTGGGGAAATTTCCTTTTCATCACAACAGTTAAAGCTGCAGGTGCCCTGCCCTCTTTTAAATCTGGTCACTCTAGTATAGCTCCTGCAGCTTTCACTGTGGTGATGAAGAGGGGATTTTACCAGGTTCTCCATATATACAAATGACACCTGTTGAAATTCCCTTTTCTATGCAACTGTTAAAGATACAGGAGCCCTGTCCTCCTTTTCATAGGGTCACCCTCTGTAAACAGGTTGGGTGGGGAATAAGATGTCAAAGGAATGCAGAAATGACAGCCTTTGAGAATTCAATTGACATTTAAGGGTAAGTAAAACAGGTATAGGGACCATTCACAATGGTAGTTAATTCACAGTTAATAGAATCCTCTTACTGAGGATCATCCTGAGTTGGTATGTAAGTATAGGGCCGGCGTCATGAGTCGGTATGATTGGGCACCTGCCAAGGGTCCACAGCCCAGCAGGGGCCCACTGACCAGAGTCCCCTGGCGTTTCTCCTCCTTGGCACCACTACAACCTGCTTGTTCACCTGCCTCTCTTCCTGGCCCAGGCACTTGTTTACTTGCCTGCAAGTAAACAAGTGTCCGTAATGAAGAGCTAGGCTCACTCCAGGCCCAACGGCCCTCAAAAGCCAGGAACCAGGGTATGTACAATCTCTAAGGAACTCAGAGTGATGCATATGATTCTCCCTCTGCTCTTTTTTTTGTCACAACACCCCTGTGAGGCAGGTCCAGCTGAAAGCTAGTAGTCGTTGGACCGAGGTCATCTAACAAGCATCATGGCTAATTGGTGTTTGAACCAGCCCCAGTCCTAGTCTGGCATCCTAATCTTTACACTCCACTGTGTATTTATTTATTTATTTATTTATTGCACTTATATACCGCTCCCATAGCTGGGGCTCTCTGGGCGGTTTAGAGAAATTCTAAAATTAAGATAAAAACGAGTATACAAAATTTAAAATTCTAAAACACAGAACATACACACCTAAAGCATTGAAAACCGTTAAAAAAACGAAACATGTGGGTGATTAAGATGTGCCGCCATATGCCTGGGCAAAGAGGAAAGTCTTAACCTGGCACCGGAAAGATAGCAGCGTTGATGCCAGGCGAGCCTCGTCAGGGAGATAATTCCATAGTCTGGGGGCCACCACCGAAAAGGCCCTGGCCCTCGTTGCCACATTCCGAGCCTCTCTCGGAGTAGGCACCCGGAGGAGGACCTTAGATGTTGAACGTAGTGACCGGGTATATTCACATCGGGAGAGGTGAATTTTATCATTAAGGGATGTCCTATTAGAGAAATCTTGGTTTCCTAAGGTGTTTGATATATTATTATATGGCTTATTACCCTGCACTTCCTCCAAGGTGCTTAGGGCAGCATGTGCGATTCTTTCCCCCATCCGTTTTATCCTTATACGATAGCCCTTTGAGGTAGGTAAGCCGGGAGGGTAACGGAATGGGGGATTTGAACCTGGGCGTCCTCGGTGTGAGTTCAGCACTCTAACCATTCCACCACACTGGCTCTCTAATGGGTTGGAATGATTTCCCAGTGCAATCCTATGCATGTCTACTTAGAAGTAAGTCCCATTGAATTTGGTGGAACTTACTCCCAGATAACTGTGATATGGGATTGTGGCCTAAGCACACATCTAACATAAATTATTTGAAGCAGGAGAAACATGCGTTCTTAGCTTTTCTATGTTGGAGCAAGTATTTTTATTTAAATGGCTGCGGCATGATGGGAGTGGTAGCCCTTTTTTCTATCTAATCATGCAAAGGTTTATACCCTTAAGTTTTTAAACTAATGGGTTGCCTGATTATTTGGGGGTGCCTTGTTAGCTGGTTAAAAAGTGGGGGAATGGTAGGTTGAGGGTTGAACCCATCCTCCCTCGGCACTGTGGTTGCAATCAAATTTGTTGTTGGATGCACATGCTGTGGCTTATATGAAACCTTATAAGTAAATGAGGGCTTTCCCAATATCACATCCAATTTGGCCTTCGGTATCTTGTGCACGGATCACCTGTCTCTTCTAATCAGAACATAAGAGCTGTCCTGAATCGGACCAAGGGTAGATCCAGTCCAGTGTTCCGTTCACACCATGGCCAGTTGCCTGCCTCTGGGATGCCTCCACGCAGGAACATGACTGCTGTAGTCATAATGCCTTCCCATGTTCTGTTCTCTCTCTCTCACACACACACACTTTTTTTTGTTGTTCCTCTCCTCAGTTTTCTTTCAACATGTTCGATCATCCGATCCCCCGGGTCTTCCAGAACCGCTTCTCAACTCAGTACCGCTGCTTCTCGGTGTCCATGCTCGCCGGGCCGAATGACAGGTCGGATGTGGAGAAAGGCGGGAAAAGTATGTGTTTTTTTTCTGCCTCTCGAAGGCTCGCGTGTGTGGGTTGTTCACGGAGAAGGGCGGTAAACTGAAATAGCGCGAGTCCTCAAAGGCTGGCTCAGATCTGGAAGGGACACTTTTGGCCAAAGTCTTCTTTGTTTCAGCAGGATGCAGCGCTCTGAGGATTAAGCCAGGGGTGGGGATAAGAACATAAGAAGAGCGGGATCAGACCAAGGATTCTGTTCCCACAGTGGCCGGCCAGCTGCCCACGGGAAACCACAGGCAGGATACGAGCACGACAGCACCGTCCTCCCCATGTTCCCCAGCCACATGCTTTGGGTACAGGGCAGCCTTTTTCCAACCTAGTGCCCTCTATATGTGTTTGTGCACAGCCTCCATCATCCCCCTACTAGCCTGACCAATGGCTGGGGAGTGATGGGAGTTGTACCAGGTTGGGGAACGCTGGTGGGCTAATCTGTACCTTCCATCCTACCTCATTGCCAAGTTGCCAGGTATTGCCCCTTAGCAATGATACTGTGCTTGTTTCCCCCCTCTGTTGCATCCTCTGTAGAAGCCTGGGGGGGGGGGGGGAGCTGTTTCCATGTTTCCAGGAGAGTTGATAACAGCCGGATATTGAGTCATGCCCACCCCACCTTCTCTGGAATCAATCTGGAGCAGGGTGGAGTGTAAGAGGAGTGAAGCCCACTAGGCCACGGCCGTGAGGACCAGTCGTTGGGGGCACAGCTCAGTCACCATCTGCTCTCCCTCCCCCTGTTCCTTGTTTGAGGGGGAACGATCCTCCCCTGAGCCCTTCGCAGGCCAGATGGGAAGGTCTAGCGGGCTGTATTTGGCCGGAGGACCAGAAATTCCCCAGCCTCTTCATAACATATAGTCCAGCCTACCTCTTACCTTGACCTTTGTTGCTGTGTGGCTTCCCTCACCCCTGCTCCACATTATTTGGGAGAAAACTTCTGTGTAATTTAGCTAGGCCTTAGATCAGTTTCACTGGAGGAGTGGGGAGTAGACACGGGGCTGCTGTTTTTGACCACGGTTTCATATCACCTGCCGTTATGTCCTAAGATACCTTTAAACATTCTGTGTTTTGGAAACGACTGGAATTTCCTGCGTTTTCTTTCTGATGTAACGGATCTTTCTGTAACTTCCTTGTTTTGTTTGTATTTTGTTTCTGCAGTCATCATGCCTCCCTCTGCTTTGGATCAACTCAGTGAGTAACTTCTCTTCAGCGCATATAAGATGTTTATTTTATTTATTAAAACATTTATATCCCACCCTATATCACAAGGATCTTAGGGCAGCATACAAATAAAATCACACATATAAAATAGAACAATTAATATACAATTCTAAAACAAATTAAACCATTGATATGTTAAAACGAACATGAAATTTTAAGAGAGTAAAATCCAATTAAAACATGACAGTGTGCAGGCTGGTGGATTTAGCCATCAAAGGCTTTGTTAAACAGCCATGTCTTCACCTGGCGCTGAAATGAAACCAGTGCTGGCGCCAGTCAGGCCTCCAGGGGGGAGGGCATTCCACAGCCGAGGTGCCACAACAGAGAAAGCTCCCTCCCATTTCCCACCATAGTGTCTATCTCACGTTGGTGGGGCACGGAGAAGGGCCCCTCTGACAGAGCTCAGTTCTCAGGCAGGCAGATATAGGGAGAGGCGCTCCCTCAAGTATCGAGGTCCCAAGCCTCCCAGATGTTTTGACCTACAGCCTGCTGCCGTCCCTGACCATGGGCCAAGCTGTCTGGGGCTGATGGCAGTTGTTGTCCAAAACATCTGGAGGATACCAGGTTGGGGAAGGCTCATGTGTGCTAGTATCAGAATGGGTATTCTCTTCTTGCAAACATTGTAGCTCATTAAAGCAGGAAGAAAGCAATCCTATGCATGCTTAACAGGAAAAAAAGTCCTACGACTCCCAGCATTACCCAGCTAGCATGACTGGCTGGGGAATGCTGGGAGTTGTAGGCCTTTTTGTGCCCTAAGAATGTAGGCTTGGTATTGTATTTGAAAGTGCTGCTACAGAAATACTTCAGTTATTTCCTCTGGACATCACATGCTGGAGGATGTGGAAGGGCACAGTGACGGTAACCTGATTGCTTCAGAGTCAACACAGTGATCAGGAGGCACGCATCGTCTCTGGCCATTGGCCCTGCTGGCTGAGACTGATGGAAGTTGGAACCCAACATCAGGAGGGCCACAGATGATGGTCAGCTGACACATGGTCAGCTGACGGTGTTGAGCCCTGTCATTCCAGGCCTTTAGAATTGCTCTTAAGGCCTATGTCTTTTCTCTGGCCTTTCCTTAAGATGGGTTTTACGGGCCACTTAATTGAGATAGTTTAAGTAGGGAGATACCAATCAGTGAAACCTGCCAAAGTTCTGTGAATTCCATCTCAGAGTTCATTCTGATTAGAGTCCATACCAGACTGTGAGCTTTGTTTTTTTTCTCTTTGCATGAAAATCCGTGCATATTTTTCCAAATGAACGCATCACTTTTGCGTGTTTTCGAAATGTACACATTCTTCTCCCATTGAGTAAAGTGCGTTTGTGCGCATTTTTCAGAAGCATGTGTTTTTTCATGCACACTTTTCAAATGTACGCATGCTGCCGAACACGTGGCTCTTTTGGCCCTTGAATCACATTGCAAACTCAGAAATGCACGGACTTTGACCGCAGGATGCATCTGGGTCTGTGTTGGGTCCAAAAGATTCAAACTCATCAAATGCTGATCAAAATCAAGGTGAAACGAATTCCTCAGCCATCCCTTGATTTAAGCTTCTGTTGTTTAAATATTTATCGGAACTTTGTATTTGATGGAATAGTATGCGTTCGTTTTTACTTGGGCTTTGTTGGTTGTTTTATTATGTTCTTTATGGATTTAATTTTTGTGAACCTCCCAGAGAGCTTCGGCTATTGAGCGGTATAGAAATGTAATAAATAAATAATAACTGTGTAAGTTTGCTTTTTAACTTGTGTTTATATCTGTTTTTGAAAAGGCCCTTGAGAGGGTTCCTCCCCCCCTTCAAAGGCAGCATGCAAATGTCTTATATCAGCCTACCCCAGCCTGCTGCCCTCCAGATGTTTTGGACAACAACACCCTGCATTCCTGACCATTGATCATGCTGGCTGAGGCTGCTGGGAGTTGAAGTCCAAAACATCTGGAGGGCCCCAGGTTGGGGAAGGCTGCCTTAAGTAAATTTAACCTCTGCTGGCCTAGATGTTCCTCGAAGCTACATCTTCTTACATGCAGCTTTATCCTATGCCAGTTTACTTGGAGGCAGATCCCAAAGAACCCAGTGGGGCTTGCTCCCAAGTAAGCAAACGAGCGTAGGATTGCAGTCGGATATAACACAGCGTCATTGTCCCCTTTTTTCTCAACAGGTCGACTGAATATCACCTATCCCATGTTATTTAAGCTGACCAACAAGAATTCAGACCGCATGACGCACTGTGGTGTGCTTGAGTTTGTGGCTGACGAGGGCATTTGCTACCTGCCGCACTGGGTAAGTGGACACTTTGGTTCTTTTCAGTAGGGGTGTGTGTGCCCAGCTCCAGCTTCTGCAAGGGGTACTTTAAAATGGGTCACATTTTAAAGAGAAATCAGAGAGAGAGAGAGAAACAGAGTGTGTAGCTGCAAAAGTGTGTGTGTGTATGCGTGGCAGATTAACAGAGTCATTTCAAAATATATTTAGGGCTAAAAGTTTTGGCTTCTGCCTTCAGCAGTAGCTGTGGTGATAAATGTATATCAAGAGTCAACCTTTCTTATATTTTTATTCAAGACTGGCCGCATCCATAGTGGATTCAGAGCGTACTTTGCTGTTGTAACCCTCTACACCTCTCCCTCTTTGTCTCTCTGTATATATTCATGAGCAACCGATGAGGACAGAAGCTGAAACATTTAGCTCTAAATATGTTTTGAAATTGCTCTGTCGATATATGCAAATAAGTATAAAAATGTTCTGCTTTTCCGCGAGGCTCCCAGTGGTCCTCTGTCCAATTAATGACCGATCCGAAACCTGCTTAGCTTCCATAATACTATATTTATTTTTATTTATTTAGTCAATTTCTGTGCTGCTGGCCGTATTTTTTAAAAAGCGGTTTACAAAGGAAAGATTAAACTCCGTGGAAGCAACCAGAGTTCCCAGACCAACTGCTGAGTGCATTTAAATGGCTGGCTTAAGACATATCATCTCTGCCCCACAAACCCTCCCCCCTCTTCCATTTCAGTGCTCCTGGGGTTAATTTCAGCCCCTCTGCTTTGCTCCTGGGTGTGGTGGTGAGCGGTGCTTCTGGGGAATGGTTGGAGTCACTGAGAGATTTCTTCCCAATGCAAACAGTAGTTGGTCATGACCTTTAAAGCCCTAAATGGTTTGGGTCCAGGTTACCTGCGGGATCGCCTTCTCCCATACAGTCCGTCCCACACACTCAGGCCCTCTGGGGTGAACTTACTTCAGTCAGCTAAAACTAGGCTGACATCAGTTTCCCAGAGGACCTTTTCTTCTGTCGCCCCTGGATTGTGGAATGGCCTGCCGGAGGAGATTCGTAAAATTAACTCTCTTTGTGATTTTAAGGCAGCTTTAAAGACTAGCCTTTTCCGGCAGGCCTATCCAGATCAATGTAAAATCAAGAATTTTTAAGATGTATTGATTCCTGTACTAATGTTGTTCCCCGCCTTGATCCAAAGGGAGAGGCGGGTAAGAAATAAATAAAATTATTATTATTATTATTATTATTATTATTATTATTATTATTATTATTATTATTATTAAACAGCACCTTGACAGGAATGATTTTCCTCTGATCTGAAGCCCAGGAGGAAAGCGTGACATTCCCCCTGCCTGCTGCAGCCCCAATAATTATCAGACTGCCCCCTGCCCTCGGTACCTGAGCTGATCTTTGTATATATGTATTTTAAAAAGTGATGTGGCAAATAACCATGACAGAAAAATGGACATATCAGCTTTTTAGCTAAGGCCAAAATTAAATACCTGATTTCTTTACCCTATGGCACGATTTTATTTCATGTACAAATTAGAGACGTACATGGCAACACGTATCAAAGCCTTTTTTTTCCTTGGAGCTGGCGGGGGAAAGCTGGGGATTGTAGGACATTTTTTTGGTCTAAGCATGCCTAGGAGTGCACCTTAAATATACTTTGCTGTTCGGAAGAACCATAAAGAAAATCTCCAAGCAGCCAACAGATTTCGCCTATATTTTTGTCTGGAAGGTAAAGGAGGGAAAACCCCAGGCGTGGCACTACTCAGTCAACAGCTAGACGTCGACTTGTTTGTTCCTTTGCATTTTGAAGCTTAATTTTAAAAACTGTTAGGTTTCGAACGTGCGTTGATTGCCGGTGTCTTCAGAAGGGAGTGCTGAGTGGTACGTCCTTGTTTCTTTTTGCAGATGATGCAGAACCTGCTCCTGGAGGAAGGGGGGCTGGTGCAGGTGGAGAGCGTCAACCTTAAAGTGGCGACGTACTCGAAATTCCAGCCGCAGAGCCCCGACTTCCTTGACATCACCAACCCCAAAGCCGTGTATCCCTTTCACCGTACTTCCGGGGGAAGCAAACAGGAAGAGGGAGTCAGGGCTGTTGTGCTTACTTCTAACCCCCAGTGCGGAGAAAGAAACGGAATTGCTTCTTCCAGCAGGGTTCATACTTGGGGAGCTGCTGCCAGTGGCTGAAAGCAAAGAGGATGGAGCCATTGGCAAAGGCAGGGCCAAAAAGATTTTACTTCCAGGAGCTAAGCCTTAGGGGAGGCATTTCGACCTCTTAGAATGCAGGAAACTGTAGAAAACCAACGCTGGGTGGTGGTTGGAGAGAGGGGTTAGGGGAAGGCATGGGGCTGTCTGGGGGACCCAGGAGGGCCAGATTTGAGGTTCCCCAGCCCTGTTTTAAACCAAAAATCCCCAAAAGATTGCCGTTATTACACCATCCAGTGGGGGCATCAGTTCTTATACCTGAAAAGTTCTTATAAGGAGCAGCTTGAATACAAACGGGGTGGAGGAGTGGACCTTACTTTCCAAGAAGGAAGAGAAGAAGCCCAATGGAGCTGAGGAGGGTTAAAAACAGCAGGTGACCAAGATCCAAGTGTGATGTCTAACCTTTATGCTGCAAATTCAGTTTATATTTCAACTTAACGTCCTCTAAAGGTTGGAAAACGCTCTGAGGAATTTTGCCTGCCTGACCACTGGAGATGTTATTGCCATCAATTACAACGAGAAGGTAATGCGTGCCATTTCAACCTGGGCGCCCTGTGATTTCTAATCTGCTTGTATTGACGATGAAGTCTAGAAGGAGATTTAGGATGACACCGTTGATATTACGAGCAGCGTGGTGTCCCTGTAAAAAAAGAGATCTTGGGCAATGGATTGTGTCAGCTTTAATCAGCGTTAGGGGGCAACGGGGAATAAAGAGCGTTCAAAGAATCGCAAGGCATCTTGGTTGCTAAAATTGCTGTAGAGGAGATGACGGTGACAACAGCGTTTTATTCTTTTTTCTTTAGATCTATGAGCTTCGAGTAATGGAGACCAAACCTGACAAAGCTGTGTCCATCATAGAGTGTGACATGAACGTAAGCTAGAGATGGGCATCAATGTCCCATTGTTTGCTTAAACTCGACTCCCTGGGGAAAGGTCTTTCCTTTCAGGAACCTTGGAAATAGCTACTGAAAGGCATTCTGTACATCAGGGGTGTTGAAATTCAGGCCTGAGTCCAAATCCCACTGTCCACACTTCCCCAGATGACCACGTTCCCCCCCCCCAAAAAAAACCCTCTGCTGATCATTTGATGGTTTCCCGTTTGTGGGTCCCTGGTCAACAGCTGGTTGGCCACTGTGTGAACCAAATGGTAGACTAGATGGACCCTCGGTCTGATCCAGTAGGGCTCCTCTGACGTTCCCTCCCATCATCTGCAATGTGGGAATGATAATACCAGCTTTACTTACAAGGCTGTAGTAAAGATTGCAACAAGGTAATGTGCGTGCAGCACTTTGACCATCTGAAATTATTTATTTATTTAGAATATCTATATACCACTCCCCATTGAAAAATTTCAGAGCGGTGTACAAGGTAAAATGAAAATAAAAACAGAATAAAACAGTTAAAACAAAATTTAAAAGAAGCAAAAAAACAGAACTCCAAGGCTGCATGTTAAAGAAAGGCTTCTTGGAATAAAGATGTTTTCAGGAGGCGCTGAAAGGAGTACAAGGTTGGCACCTGCCTGACCTCCAGAGGCAGGGAGTTCCACAGGAGGGGAGCCACCACGCTGAAGGCTTATATGAAATTATTTATTATGATTATCTCTCTCTTCTGGTTTGTGGCGGTTTTTCTAGACGGACATGACGGGCTTTGCCAAGTCATGCTGTCTTTTACTGATTCAGGATCAGTCTATTGAGCATGTTTTAAGTATGACTGCTTTCTGGATGTTGGTGGCCCAGTTCCTGACGGTTTTCTGTGTTGTTTTTTGATGTGATGCCGGTGACTGATGTGACTAATGGAATAATTGTGTCATCATCCTCATTGTTATTATAATTATTTTAATATCCCACTAATGAATGATCGAGAATCCCCAAATCACCGTAAGCCAGGGATGTTGAAGTTCAAGCCAAATCCAGCGCTCCTAATCCAGCCCCCAGATGGCCACGCCCCCTTCCACGGGCCCCACTCCCTTTCTCCCAGTTGCCAGTCAGCTTCTGCGCTGTGTTTTCCCCATTCCAAAAGGTTGAAATGCCTCTCCGAAGGCTTAGTGGCTGGCAGTCAGAGCTCAAAGCTAAAATGGGCTGGCGTTTTGGTCCTGCCCCTTGGCCCCCGCCTTTTGCCTTCCGCTCTGCCTGCCACTGAAGCGCAGCCACTGAGACCCTCGAATTCGGCCCGTGGGTTAGAAGAGATTCAACACCCCTGCTATACGTGTTACAGATTAAATAAAAGAGGACATGGTGCCTTAGGTGGGCTGCTGTCAGTTACTCATGATCAATGTTGTCTTGATTTGACGCAGGTGGATTTTGATGCACCTTTGGGTTACAAAGAACCGGAGAGACAGACACAGCATGAGGAGTCCACGGTAAGTTGCCTCTTGCTGTATATTCTTCTCCCTTTGCACCGTCCTCCACCCCACCCCACCCCACCCCCCAAAAATAACTTGGACAAGGTTAGTGATAGATCTGGTTGACAAGATCATTTTCTTAATTGCAGTTCATTTTCTTAGGGTTCAATCCTATGCGAGTTTGGACCGAAAAAAATCCTACACTCCCAGCCAGCCCTGCCAGGGATTGCACCCTAAATTGTGCTAACCATATAGCTTAATCTGCATACTCAGGCTGTCTGTCCCCAGGACTGAAAGGCACACTTATGGCGCAATGCTGCTGATTGCAACCTCAGTGATCGGAAGTCCCCGAACCCAGAGGCGTCTGATAATCCAACGCAGGACAAGAGGAGCAGTGGAGGTGACCTTCGCCTCCCCATCCTACCACCCTGAAGATTTCACTAGATGGGCTTTTTAGCCCATCGATCCAGGGTGCTTCAGAGGGGAAGGGAAGGAGGCTGGAAGAGGCTTAGGAGATCTCGTACTCTGGCCTCTCCAGTCTCCTCACCTTCCCACCCACCCACCAGAAAACCCGTTTCCTCCTCCTTCATGGTCACTTTTCTGAACTCAGAATGCAGCTGGCACAGTTCTTTCCACGTTCAATGCGAGGGGGCAGGGGGGTGGATCTCCAACTCCCCCTTCCAAGGTAGGAGTGCTGTCTCTGACGCTCACCCAGAGGCCATAGCATTGCTCTCTTCAACGGTAATTCTGTAGGGAGCTCCCAGACCCATTAGCACATGTTGCACAGTGGAGCCATGATTATCAAACGAATTAAATTCTTTCCCCATTTGCTTTCCAGGATGTCGAGGCAGACCACAGCGGTTATGTGAGCGACCTGGGATTCCGCGTACGTTCCTCTTTCTTGAGCTGACGACCTTGCACAAAAGGGGCCGCTAGCTGCCATTGAATATTAAGAATGTCTGCTCCCTGTCGCAAAGTACTAGCCTTGAAAAATAATTAACGCCACACGTGGCCTGCAGCAAAACCTTGCACTGTGGAGTGCTCCCGCTCAGTGCCCACCTCCTGTAGTCATCACACGACCTGCTGATCTGCAAGCGCCATCTCGCAAACTACACTTTAGGGCTAGTCTGAACTTGCAGACTATGTGACAACACCATCTAGTCACCGTTTTTTTCCTTCCCCACCCACCCAAACCCTGGCCTTTTATGACACCTTGCATGACAAAGAAATCTGGGGATCTTGAAAGCTTACCCAATTTGGGGGGGGTGATCTTTTGGCTGGCCTAATAAAAGTGGTACAGCAACCTGGAGTTTGGAAATCCAGCTCAAGGTGTAAGCCTGATTTGAGGATTATGTAGGAATGACTGTGCATCTCTTATTTCCTTAGGCATTTTCAGGATCTGGGAACAGGCTAGATGGGAAAAAGAAAGGCGTTGAACCAAGCCCTTCTCCAATTAAACCAGGAGACATCCGGAGGTTGGTTTTCCCTTGAAACAATGCTGTGCAAAGCCCCAGCAAGATCTGCTTGGATTGTTCCATCTTGCAAAAAGAAACCCTGATCATCACCAAATCTGAGCTCTTTTGCCTCCCCCACTGCTCCAATTGATGGTCTAGCCCTCCTATCTCCATGTCCCCACTTTTCATTGTTTCTTGATGATGATGATGATAATGATGATATATTTATTTCTTACCCTCCTCTCCTTCTGGACTGATGTCTCCTTACAGTGGGGAACTTAAGGTGGATTGGTGGGACATAAATATCTTTAAATAACGGGACATCCATTGTCTTTTCCACAGAGGAATTCCCAATTACGAGTTCAAAATTGGCAAGATCACATTCATCAGGAATTCACGGCCGTTGGTCAAAAAAATCGAAGAGGTGGGTATAGCTGTGACGATTTAGTGTGGAATGGTCAGGAACTTGCCACGTGTCCGGTGGCTCAGCCCACTGACAAGCAGATATACTGGCAGCTCTGCTAGAATGTTTCTGGTCATTTCTGCCATAAAGTCAGAACAATTAGGAAAATGTAGCTAATTATTCATAATATCATTTATTTACAGTATTTTTACCCAACTCTTCACACACACACTCTACTGGAGCAGCTTAGGAAGATCAATAATGGGATAGTCCCTGCCCTCAGGTGTACGATCTAACAGGCATGACACAAAAGGAAAAAGGGCGAAGGAGGGAAGAGGGAAAATGAGCAGCCTCAAGCACCAGTTCTTATAGTTGCAATGTTTTAATAAAGAACAGTTTGAATGCAAATAGTTAAGGAAGCGGAGGAGGAGGAGGAGAAGGCCTGGTTTCCCGTTTCTCCCTCTGTTAATAAGTTTGAAAATTGGAAATACAAATGGTGTTTGGACAGAGCATTGTCATTTGCTGTGAGTGTGAGTGTGAGAGAGAGACAGAGAGATTTTGAAAAAGAAACCTAATCTAAATAAAATTCCCTGCTCCCTCCCCCCTTTCAATTCTCAGGATGATTCTGCGAGCCGCTTCATTGCATTTTCTGGAGAAGGTCAATCGCTGCGCAAGAAAGGAAGAAAACCCTAAATACCGGATCCTTTTGACCGAGAGACAATAAAATAAGAGTGCAACATTTCTGACCTTTTTTTTTAATGTTCTTTTTTTTAAGAGAAGGGAGACACTTGCTCATAAGTGGCACAAGAACATTTTGATCCTGTCTTGTATTTTAAAAGTGGACTTCCTGGCGTAGGGATTTGCACTTCTCAGTAGAAAATGAAGCTGCAGGTACATGCTGATGAAGACTGAACTCTGGTCAACCTGTGAAACCGAGCTAGCAAAATGCCACCCTGCTTAAGGGCGGTGGATTTCGGATTGTTTTGCTGGAAGGCTGGAGCCTAATCTCACAGGGCCGGCCCTACCATTAGGTAGCGCAGGGGTGGTCGACATGTGTGACCTGCAGGCCGCGTGCAGCCCCTTTTCCTCTTTTGAAGCCTTTTTTCACCCTTGCCACTGAATTCGCTGCCCAAATTCAGGAGGGCTAAAAGAAAGCGGAAATTGTTCTTTAAAACCAGTCATGCCTGGGGTGTTCACCTTGCTTTCAAGCAAATTCGACAGCGGGGGGGCAAGCCCTGGTGGGCTCTGGAGCATCCACGCAGCCCACCGACCCTGGAAGTTGCTTACCTGTGAGACAGAGTGAGGCAACCATCCCAGGCAGCAGGTGCTGAGCGGGAAGCCGTTCCCCTCTGTTAGGAGGACAGAAAGTAGTTTTCCAGATGTTTTGGACTTCAACTCCCAGCCTTCCTGAGCATTGGCCGTGGTGGGAAGGGCTTCTGGGAGTTGAAGTCCTAGGAGATCGACCTTCTGCCTACTCCTGTGTTAGAGGACAGGGTTGTCCTTGCGTGTGCCACACGGCTTGTCCTGCACACGATAAACTAGCCTGATGCTCTGGCCTGGCAGAGGACACTCTCCTGTCACCAGCATAGAAGTGAGTTTCAGCTTCTACTCCAGTCAACTTCTGTACGTGGAATTGATTGGGCAGGGAGTGGGCATCATCTCATGCTTTGCTTCAGGCAGCAAAATATCTTGGGCAGCTTGATATCCCCGGTTTATATTTACAATAATGGTAGTAACAGAATGTTTTTGGCTAACTTCCCACACTTGGAAAATAAGCTTCTTATGAGTTCCTTACACTTTAGGTCGAGTTTTTGTTTTGTTTTTCCTGTATACAGAAAATATCCAGGAGGGGAGAATGTGTCTGTGATTGCATCAAGATTTTTGCCTGTGTACTTGTGCCAATAGAATCATTCGAATTGCACTTCAGAAGAGACCTAAAGACAAAACGTTCACGCATGAAGCAGGTAGTGGGATATTCCATGACAAAGGAAGTGCCTGAAAGGGACAGAGAACTTGTTTCTTTGCTAATGGAAGACTTCTACCTTTTTCAGTGTTTGGGTTATTGACCAAACCAAAGAGCTTACAGCGCTTGATCCTCCATTGCTCAAGTTTCTTTGGACTTATTAATAATTTTTGGGCTGCAGCTCCCATCAGCCCTGGCCAGCATAGCCAATGGTGAGGCAAGATGGGAGATGCAGGCCAAAACATGTGGAGTTGCCCATCCTTTGACAAGATGGTCTGCAAAGCCCCTTCCAGCTCTCACTTTATGGGTGCAATCCTATGCATGTTCAGGCAGAAAAAAGTCCTCCAGCTCCCAGCATTCCCCAGCCAGGTGAGGGATTTCGGTGAGAAAAAGTGACTTTTTAGGAGGGATTTAAAGGAAATAAGGGAGTTGGTCACACGGGGGCAGTTCCAGGCATAAGGGGCAGCCAGGGGGAATAGGCAGCATTGTTTCAGTGACCCTGTGGGCAGGTGGAGCTCAATAAGAGATCCCAGGAAGGGATGTGTTGAGCGTAGAGAGATGATGAGGAACAAGGCCATGGAAAACATTGGAAGGGTGGAGGTTGGGGTGGGCAGATAAAGGCTGAATAACAATATGTAAATAATTTGTCTTAAATTCTAAATGAAAATTTCATAATCCAAAGCTGTTCCGTTTCTCCAATTACCGTATTTCTTCAATTCTAAGACGCACTTCCCCCCCAGATAAACATCTCTAAAAACGGGGTGCGTCTTAGAATCACGGGTGTGTCTTATAGTTTTTTTTCCTGTTGGTGCTACTGAAATTAGTGTGTGTCTTACAATCGAAGAAATACAGTATGTGGGAAATGCCTAAAACGGTCCTTAGGAAAAGTGTGGGTTTCCCCCTGAATTTTTCTGGTTTTCTTCCGGGCCTTCACATCTCTAGGATTTAAGGAGCGGAGTCACATTATCCGAATGGCAGGAGAGATGCATAGCTATGGCAGCAGAAGGCTGGAGGGATGTGGGCGGATGAAGGTGAGACAATGGAAGACCAGCGAGAAGCAAACAGCAGTAGTCACATCTGAGCTGTTTGAATCTGTCTCTCTCCTGGTCCCAGGCTGACACTGTAACCCAGGCGGTCCTCCGGTTGAAGTTGGACTGTCCCTCCCAACCACCCCAGAACTAAAGCCCACTTCATCAGGTGCATGGCGTGTTTCCTGAGCTACCAGTTTATATATACATGGTTGCCCTGGCAGGTGGGGCTTACAAACAGTTCAGAGGGAACTAAAATGCAGACAGCACAGACAATGATCATTAAATCAAATTAAAAGCTGGAAAACTTCTAGCTGAATTCTTTGTATACAGAACCGTGGCAAATAGCCATGGCAGAAAAAATGATTTACCAATTGAAACTAGTTAAAGGCAAAACCTATGACTTAAATATGGTAGGATTTTATTTTAGATACTAATACACAGCAGCCTTTCCTAAGTCTATGGAAAAGAGACTAAATGTAATCTCTTATGTTGAAGCATTATAAAGGAAACCTACAAGCAGCCTATGAATTCCACCTACATCTTTGTAAAGTAAAGGGGAAACTAAACAGATATTTTGTATTTATGTTGTTCCCTGCCTCGATCCAGAGGGAGAGGCGGGTAATAAATAAATATTACATATAAATGTACTAATAATTAGATTTAAATCCTGTGTGTGTGTCTGTTTCTTTATGGATCCTTTTTCTTTCTGTTTGATTAATCGTGATCTGGAAAACTAATTAAAAAAAGAAGTGTCAGCAAGCTTCTCCCCTCTCTTCTACAGCCATGATTTCCCCAAAGCACTGAAAACGAAAGGCATTCCTATCCGACTTGGGGGGCGGTGGTTTCTTTCGCACGAGGTTTCTCCAACCCCTTTTCCACCGTTCTTACCCCGCACATGGCGGAAGCTTTCGACGACAGCCGGGATCCGGAAGTGCTGTTCGCGGAACGGAGAGACTGTAGCCCTTTGCCCCGGGCGTCCTTTAACGGCCTGGCGCGGGGCGTTCCGCAGGGCGAGATCGGCTTTCTCCGCCGCTGAGTGGCTCCGCTGGCGGGGGGCGGAGGGGGCAGCATGGAGGAGGAGGAGGCGGCTTGGAGGGTAAGAGGGGCTTTTCAATATGGGGCTCAGAGAACGCCCTGCTGTTCTCGCTTGTATTTTGGGGGTGCTGATGGAAGATGGTATCCAAGATCACTGAGGACTAGAACCCTGGGTCGTCCAACGGGTGGAAAATTCAGGACAGATAAGCGGAAAGACGTCGTCACGCAGCCTATGCTTTACCTATGGCAGCCTCCCCAAAGCCAGTGCCTTCCAGAGGTGTTGGGCTACAGTTCTCTGTGCTGGTTGGGGGAGAATGGGGGTTGTAGTCCCAAGAGAGCTTCAGCTATTGGGCAGTATAAAAATGAAATAAATAAATAAATAAACGTATCCAAGTTGGGGGAGGCTGACCGATGGGATTTGCTGCTGCGACCTTATTCTTATTCTATACGGGCCACATAACCGAAGCTGTCTGGGTGGTTTACAAGATGAAACACCATTACAAAATACAGTATATACATTTTAAAAGCCATTTCCATAAACACAAAGTCAGACAACGTGCATCTAAAAACAACTTTAAACAACCCACCTTAAAGCAAATCCAGGACCTGACTAAAACCTAAAGATGTAACGGCCGCCAACTTTGTAAGGGAATCGCTTTAAAGAAACGGTTATACAAATGCATGGAGGGCCAAGGATCTTTTCTCGATCCTCCCAGAGTGCAGGACACGGAATAACGGGCTCAAGTTAAAGGAAGCCAGATTCCGGCTGGACATCAGGAAAAACTTCCTGATTGTTAGAGCAGTACGACAATGGAACCAGTTACCTAGGGAGGTTGTGGGCTCTCCCACACTAGAGGCCTTTAAGAGGCAGCTGGACAAGCATCTGTCGGGGATGCTTTAAGGTGGATTCCTGCATTGAGCAGGGGGTTGGACTCAATGGCCTTGCAGGCCCCTTCCAACTCTGCTATTCTATGATTCTAAGGCTATGGATGGCTACTGGTCCATGTTACCTATATGTTACCTTCAGGATCAGAAATAGTATGCCTGGGTGTACCACTTGCTGTGGGTGTGGGGGAAGTTTCTGGTGGGGGACAGAAAAGGTGCTGGCGATTGTTAAGAAAGCTTCTGAGGAAACTGTGAAGAAGGAGAGACAGAGAAGACCAGGAAAAAGAACATTCGGTGGAACCTTTCTGGTTCCTCCCCACATTTATCAGTCAGTAGATGCTTAAGAACCCTTCAGTAGTACTCCACGCTGCAACATTTCGTTGCAGGCCCCACCGGTTCTTTCTCAAGAGACCAAGTGTTAACATATTGACATTTAAAGCTCTAAATGGCCAGCTTATCTGAAGGACCGACTCCTGGTAAGGACCCTAAGCTCATCTTCAGCAAGGAGCACCTGCCAAAGGAAGTGAGGCGGGTGACTACCAGGAGCAGGGCCTTTTCTGTTGTGGCACCCTAGCTGTGGAACGAGCTTCCCAGAGAGGCTCACCTGGTGCCTGCATTGCGCTCTTTCTGGAGCCAGGCAAAGACCTTTTTCTTTTCCCAGGAATTTTAGCATTCTGGACTTTTAGCTCTTCTATTTTAAATGCATTACGGTATTTTCAGTCTCTGCATTGCTGCTCAGTTTTATTCTGGTTGTATTTTTGTACAACTATAAGCGTCTATAGTTTATGTTGTTTTAATTTTTAATATTGATTTTTGTGAACCTCGCAGAGAGCTTTGGTTGGCACCCACACTATACTCTTTTTAGATGCCAGGTGAAGACCTTCTTTTTATTTTCTCAGCATTTGAACACTCCGTTAACTTAATTTTAACTTTGCTATTTTAAATCTGTATTAAATTTTGCATCGTTGCTCGATTTTATCCTGGTTGTGTTTTTATATTGTATTTTACATTATGCTTTTATACTGTTTGTTTTATATTTTGAATGGTTTCCATGGTTTTAATTTTTGTAAACCACCCAGAGAGCTTTTGGCTATTGGGCGGTATAAAAATGCAATAAATACATAAATGTAGAAATGCAATAAATAAATATATCTGCTCTCTGCATTTGGGGGGGGTTTGTGCGTCTGGCAGCCCCCGCGACCGTGTGACGACTACTGGAATGAATGGAAACACTGCAAGAGCATCCAGAACTTTTTCCACAATTATTATACCTACGGGAAGGTGCCATCCTGTATCCAGTGGAAAAGAGACTACAAGCATTGCAGAGAGTGGGAGAAAACAAAAAGTTCATTGGCAAAGGTAGGCTGAGCAAGCAAGCAGTACACTGATCAAACTCCTCACGATCTGGTGGTGGAATTATTGGCTATTCATTTATTCATTTCATTTATATCCTGCCTGTTTTCCTCCAAGGAACCCAAGGCGGCATATATAATCCTCCTCCTCCACTCCATTTTATCCTCACAACAACAACAACCCTGTGAGGTAGGTTGGGCTGAGAGTCTGTGAATGGCCCAAAGTCACCCAGTGGGTTTCCATGGCCGAGTGGGGACTAGAACCCAGATCTCCTGACTCCCAGTCCAACACCTTAGCCACAACACCACACTGGCTCACACTAACCATCACCTCTACATTACCTTATATAGTAGCCCTATTTGGTATGGCAGACAAGAAGATACATTGCAGCTTTATAAAACAATAGCTCTAATTTATAAATTTAGGACTCCATTTTTCCACCCTCTCAGAGCCTCGACTAGGGTAGTGTAGCCAAATGGTTGAACACAATCCTGTATTTAACTTTATTATCTTTTATTTTACTATTAAAACATTATATGCCAGTGGAGGATAACATGCAGTTCACAGGACACTGCAGAAACTTTTTTTCCATTTTCCTGGGGAAAAAAAAAACGGCGTCCATTGTGGCTGCCGAACACCCAAAGTTTCAAAATTAGCTTGTTCGCAAGCTAAATTTGACCCTTTTCACGCTCCATACCTGCTATGGAACAAGCTAATTTTTACATTTTGGGCACTCCACAGCACTACGTCCACCACTTAATTTTTTAAAAAAATCTTCTATCCCCCCGCCCCCCCCCCCCAGAATCCCCAGGCTGTGTGTGTAAATGACACACACACCTGAACTCCTGCAGTTGCCGACCTGTTGTATACAATTGTGTTTTATAGAACCTCACTTCATTGTAATGGCCTTTGGTTATATACATTGAAGATTACAGACAGGTCAGGGACACCTGTAATCTAACTGTGTGGTCGACAAAACATTGCAGCCCTTTAAAACAATGTTTATATGCTGCGTGCATACACACATGCACTCCCAGCCACGTGACTGGTGGATATTATACTTTGGCCAGATCTGATTTAATCAAGTCTAGCCTTTATGCCTTAAAGGGTAGCATGCAGCCCCTAGGTTCATAGCGACACCTGCCTTTATAAGTCAAGTAATGTCTTATCTATTGTTCTACATTCCTGTGAAACCTTTGACACACACCCTAGTTCAGAGGTGAGCAGAAAGTAGATCTCCAGATGTTTTGGGTTCCAAGCATTCATGACCATTGGCCTTGTTGGCAGGGGATTCTGGAAGCTGAAGTTGAAAACATTTGGAGATTTACCTTCGGTTCATCCCTGCCCTGGTTCTTGTGCTCTGACTCACCTGAAGTCATAGAATAATAGAAGTTTGGCTTCCAAATCGTGTGAGGTACTGGTTCTCCTCTATTCGGCACTGGTTAGGACTTATCTTGAGTATTGCGTCTAGTTCTGCGCACCACACTTCAAGAAGGACACAGACAAGCTGGAGCGTGTTCAGAGGAGGGCAACCAGGATGATCAGAGGTCTGGAAACAAAGCCCTATGAAGACAGACTGAAACAACTGGGCATGTTTAGTCTGGAGAAGATTGAGGCGATCTTCCCGCGTTTACTTCTGCCTCACTTCCCAGCTGTTGTTCCCCATGTCAGAATTCAGATTGTAAACAGTTTGGGACGCAGACCTCACCTCTGTAAAGCACCGTGCAGACTAAGGGGGCCATATAAATAATTATATTTGATTCTGTCTGTTCCAGGACTCCTTGTGTAAAAGTGAACGTGAGCGAGTTGCGGAGAAGCAGAAGCACGCACCAGTGTGGGAATTGAGAAAAAGGCCTCCTGCGGACTGGTACCTTCCTCTTGATGAAGACAAACCAAAGTGACAAGGTCTGGGCATACTAGATGCATGACTTTGGCCTGATGCTTCCTAGGGAATCCCTAAAACTGTGTTGTTTGGGACATTTCCCAGCCATCCCAGGAATTCTGTACCTCACTTTGGTTGACAAGTGTTTCGTTTTTAATATAAATATGTTCTGAACTTTTCCTTTTTTGTGTGGTACTTTAAAACTGGTGCTGTTTTGGGATCTCTGTTTTGTAACAATATCTGGAGCGTTTAGTACAAGACTTCACGAACACTCCTCACAGACGGATAAATTGATGGTAGGGAAATTAGAGCATCAGCCGCTTTCAGCCCAAGGGTGGGATTGAGGTATGGAGAAACTCTTGGTGTTCTCATTCCACACCCAACAGTCTATTGTAGCTAAAACGCCGGTGATATGACAACCTTTTAGAATAGGAATGAGCTGCATGAAACCTGGGAAAGCATAGAATTATTGGGAGAAGGGGGATGGGAAGGGGCGTGGTCTCTTGTGGTCCCCTTGAGGGCCAAATGTGGCCCACAGGACTGAGGTTCAACACCCCTGCACAAGGGGTACCATGCTCTCTCAACCACGGGAAAAGCATTCAGTCCCCAATGAATTTTGTAAATGTGCACATTAGACAGCAATCAGAGCAGTGCTGCGGTCAGTAGTACCTAGACTTTTGGCATGACAACGCATCATCTAAGCCCTGCCTTGATGCATGCACACAGCAGGAACTTCCGCATGGTCACCTGCTGAACAGAACAGCTGGAGGGGATTTTAAAGTCCTTTGCACACAAGAAATGGCATATATGCGGCCTGGAAGATATGGGACGAAGGATCCTTTGTGTCTTCCCGTCTCCCGTTTGTTTGACCGCCCCATGCTTTGAAGTGGAACCACCCACTTGGGAAGGGGCAACGCCCCACTCAAGAAGGTTTTTACGAGAAGGAAACATCCCCTTTGCCTCCTAGTCGTAGCTTTTGGTAGAAGATAGATCCAGTAATACCTCCTAGAAGTCCAAATTCAGACCAAGCTGGCGTTGAGAGGGAGAGGGTGGACATGTGCATTCTTGGGTAGTCAAGTGGCCAGAAAGATGCCCCTCCCCATGAGATAGTGGGCCCGTTCAGAAGACACCTTAAACCATGGCAGTTAAGCGTGTTCAGAAGACACCTTTCACCATGGTGAATAAGGCTTTTTGCTTTATTCACCGTGATTAAAGGTGTCTTCTGAACACTCTCCCGCTTTCTGGCTTAACCACCATGGTTAAAGTCATGGTTTAAGGTGTCTTCTGAATAGGGCCAGTATGATGAAAGCCTACTTTGTGAATAAAAAGGCTGCCTAATTTTTCTGTGTGGTCCAGCGGTAAAAGGAGCCCGTCTGCTTCGGCGTGGATGGAAAAAAACCACTTCCGAGAACAGCAGGACTCTTTCAAAAATAAAGGGCCCAACATTTTTCCTTTCTTTATCCTAGCAGCCCTAGGGGCAGCAGCGGGGTCCTTCTTGTAACCATCCGAGGACCTGGATGTGAATGTCTGTAGAACCCTCCTCCCCTATTCCATCTTGAGACAATGAACATGCAAATAATGTGACTCCACCACCAAGTTGTTTTTCCCCCTCTCCTCTATTCCCTCTACCCCACAACCTGCTTTTTAATAACATCTCCCCCTATGAAGAGATCTGCTCAAAAGCTTCCAAATTTTTGTGATCTTACACTAATTAGACTAATACAGACTTCCAATTGCTTGTCTGCTACCTATGTGTAACAGAGACACATTCCGCCTGCTCTGAGGTTTAACATCTTTTTTGCACTCTCAGAAATGCCACCCACACACTCTTCTACAGCAGACGAGGCCACAGTCTCCAAGAGGAGAATCCATTTGGTAGGTTTATCTATAGCCAAAAATGACAAAGTGATCAATACATATTTTAGACCGCCTCTGTCCCTGAGAGCAGAAAAATGCACATCAGCTTGCTGCTTCAGATTAAACAGCCACATGGTGAGGAACGTTTTATTTTACGATGAAAAAATAATGGCTTATCATGTGCTGTCTTCAAAAAGTCCATACTAGAGACAAAAGACAAAAGCATTTTAATTTAAAAGATGGACGAGATTTACCAAATACGCTCAAGGATAACAGCCACACTACCCCCGAAACAGCCCAAATCATCTGTTCTCACTGCTCCGTACATAGCCATAGTAAATTTACTCATTTCATCCTGGGCATTTTATTTCTTTCTAAAATGTATATCCTGCCAATCAGTCAGGAAAGTTTGCTAGGGTGACTCAGTCGTCCTGTAAAAATCTACGAATTCCCAATAGAATGGTACAGTCCCACATTGACATATATGAATCTGAAAGATTGGTTATATATATAACATGCTTTTTCTTCAACTAGATCAGGATATTGGGTGCCTAGAGTGTACCCTCTTCTAAAGCGCCCCCCCACCCCAAAAATATTAGTTTGTTCTTGGTGCGTGTTCAATTTGTTTCAACAATGATTCGTCAAGTGACAAGGAGTTTCTGAACAGAGCCTCGTCCAATCTTCCCAATCAGTGTGTATATACTTTCGTGATGTCATTACACTTCCCTTCGGGGGCCTCGTAGGGATGCAGTGGTGGGGTCAGTGTAGGCTCCTGCCTCTCAAACGGAAACAGCCCGTCATCTCGCCGAATGGCCGCCTGATACAGTTCCTCCGACTCCAGCCTTAGTTCCTTCAGTGCCGCTTCCTGGGCATCCACAAGGGACTTGATTGTACACATCTCGGCCTTGTGCTGCTTTTGCCTGTACTGCGCCCACTTCTTCATGAGCAGGGCTCGCCTCTCGCTTTCCTCAAAGGCCAGCGGAGTGGGGGCTCGCACCCTACCAGAGAAAAACAGAAGCTGGTAACCACAGTTTGCCGGTTTGGATGAAATGGGAAACTTTCGTTTAGAAACCACGCGAAGTAAGATCAGCCCCTGAGGCTCTGCTTTTCTGGCCCGAAATCATGATGGGTCCAGCTCCAGCTGAGAGCCCCCTCCCTCCTGCTGTCAACTGTCTCTGCAGAGGCCACCAGAGAGGGAGGAAGCAGCAGCCAGGCACCTCTCCACCGTGCCTGGGTCCAGCTCCAGCTGAGAGCCCCCTCCCTCCTGCTGTCAACTGTCTCTGCAGAGGCCACCAGAGAGGGAGGAAGCAGCAGCCAGGCACCTCTCCACCGTGCCTGGGTCCAGCTCCAGCTGAGAGCCCCCTCCCTCCTGCTGCCAACTGTCTCTGCAGAGGCCACCAGAGAGGGAGGAAGCAGCAGCCAGGCACCTCTTCACCGTGCCTGGGTCCAGCTCCAGCTGAGAGCCCCCTCCCTCCTGCTGTCAACTGTAACTGCTGAACTTTCCAACTAAGATTGTAGTGCCTGAGTTTGCTTTCCTTTTCCCCCTCCTCCTCCTCCCTCCCAATCCCCTTTCCTTTTGTGTCATGTCTTTTAGATTGTAAGCCTGTGGGCAGGGACTGTCAAGAAATACTTTTGTAAGCCACCGTGAGAGCCTTTTTTGGCTGAATGGCGGCATAAAAATCCTTAAATAAATAAATAAAATAAAAAATGATCCAGCAGTCTGGCAGGCAATAAAGGCGGGGCCTTTTCAGTAGTGGCACTATCTCTTTGGAACTGGCTCCCAAAAGAAATATGTATGGCTCCATCTTTTTTTTTTTTTTACTTTTTACACAGATCTTAAAAACATATTTGTTCTAATCTTCGTTCTGTTAAAAGTGATGTGAGATGTACAGTGCAACAACAAAAGCAGCCATGTTGGCTTCAAGAAAAATGCCATATAGCTTAAAACTTTTATTAGGCCAACTCAAAGATCACCAAAACGGTGCCGGTTTTTGTTAATGTTTTTTTTATATATATATATATATATATATATATATATGTTCTGTGGCAGCCTCCCAGAAACCACAGGCACCCCTGACATTACCTTGCTTCATCCATGAATCTGAACGGTGTTATAAAATCTTCAATGGGAATCAGTTCTTGAGGGGCTTTCTCTAATCTTTTTATCTTCTTCTTCATTCGGTCCTTAATGGCTGATTCTCTCCTTGGATCCACCTTTTTCTTCTTCTTCGGTTCTGCTCTAATGGGAGGGGAAAACAATTCAAAAAGTTCCCATCAGCGATTAAATACACACAGTGTAGAAAAACTTCACACTTCCAGAAGATCTCCAATACAGGCATCTCAAAAGGTTTATATGTAGTAGTAATGCTCAGGACAAGTTAGTGATGCCCACCAACAGTGCTTCAGAGAAATGTCTTTACTAGATCTCAAAAGCAAACAGACTGGACCTAAAACCTTTCACATTATATTATTTTTTAAAATCAACTGTGAGCCACACAGAACTCTTATTCGCAGCACAACCCTACACATGTTTACTTGGAAGTAAATCCCACCATGTTCAACAGCTTACTCCCAGGTAAATATATATCTATTTGGATATAAGCCCTGTTGAGTTCAATGGGACTTATTCCCAAGCATGTGACACAAGTAAGCAGACATAGTCACTGTATCCTTCCTATCTCTCCTCTCTCATCTCACACTATTGCCCCACTCGTGCTCTTCGCTCCTCTGATGCCATGTTTCTCGCCTGCCCAAGGGTCTCTACTTCCCTTGCTCGGCTTCGCCCATTTTCTTCTGCTGCCCCTTATGCCTGGAACGCTCTTCCAGAACATTTGAGAACTACAAGTTCAACCACAGCTTTTAAAGCTCAGCTAAAAACTTTTCTTTTTCCTAAAGCTTTTAAAACTTGATTTTGTTCTGACTTTATACTGTTAGTTTTACCCTACCCAGTGCCTGTTTACCCTACCCTGTGCCTGTTTGCTTTCTCTCCTTATTGTTTTATTATGATTTTATTAGAATGTAAGCCTATGCGGCAGGGTCTTGCTATTTACTGTTTTACTCTGTACAGCACCATGTACATTGATGGTGCTATATAAATTAATAATAATAATAATAATAATAATAATAATAATAATAATATTGCTCCATGAGGTTTGAACAGAATGACACAAGTTCCAATCCTCATTCAGTAACAAATAAAACTTTTACACAGTTTCCTGTCCTCATTTAACACATGGGAAGGAGTGCTCTGAAGCCTTTTTAAGAGTCAGCATTTGAACTACATTTTACCTCATGGGTAGAGCTGCCCTCAGTCCAAGAAGAGAAGACTGCCAATGGTTCGCTCGACACTGAATATTCCGGATTAAGTGAGGACTAAAGAAGAATTTAAAAAAGTATTAGATAAGTCAATTCACAATAAACGGGATGACCAGTAAGATCAAAAGCATGCCAATTCCTTGCAAGAATTCTTTGACTGTTTCAGATTCAGAGGAAGCAACTGTCACTCACTGAAGTTCTTTACCATAATAAGCTTCTCCTAAGAAACTTTCCAGCTATGTTGCAGCTATGCAACATGTGTGTCAAATGATGAAGTGGACTGTAGTCCACGAAAGCTCAGGCCACAATAAATTTGTTCGTATTCTAAGGTGCCACGAAACTCTTCCTTGTTTTTGCTGTAATAGACTAAGAGAGCTGTCCTTTGCATTGGAATACTGGGAAATGTAGGGCGTTTTCTCTCTCTAAATATATTATATTATATATTTATATTTATTATATTTAGAGAGAGAAAACGCCCTACATTTCCCAGTATGCATAGGGTTGCATCCTCTGGAAATTGTTCAAAACGAGCTGAACTATAGAGGCCGTTTTCTCCTTCTTTCATAATACTAGAACCTGGGTTCATCCATAAAAGCTGACTGGTGGGGGGATTCAAGACAGATGAAAAGAAGGACTTCACACAGCACATAATTGAACTATAGAATTCGCTACCAAAAGATGTAGTGATGGCCACTACTCTGGATGGCTTTAAAGGGGGATTGGACAAATTCATGGAGGAGAAGACTATCAATGGATACTAAACCTGATAGCTATATGCTACCACTAAGATCAGAGGCAGTAAGTCTATATGCACCACTTGCTGGGGAACATGGGTGAGAGGGTGCTGTTGCACCATGTCCTGCTGGTGGGTTTCCCATGGGCAGCTGGTTGGCCACTGTGTGCTGGATTAGATGGATCCTTGGCCTGATCCAGCAAGGCTTTCCTTGTGTTCTTAAGACCCCTGATCCGATCCAAAAAGAGAATTTTTTATGTTCCGAGATACAAGAGACATATAAAGTACATTTCTTTTCATAGATGAAACAACAAGCCGAGGGGAGGGGGAAAGTAATCCACCTTCTTTTCCTTGGCACCTACCGAAGCGAAGAGCCTCCTGCCCTGCTGCGAAGCAGGCTGAGCGCAACCTGGGCAAACATGCCTCTGCCGTCCTCCGTAGCTCGGCGAACCGAGGCAGTTCACAAGTGCTCTCCGCCACAAAGGGGGACACTTCCGGCGGCGCACAAGGGTCCGCCCGCAATTGGTCTCCTCCCTGCTCGCGAGCCCTGCTACAAAGGTTCCAGAAAGAAAGCGCGCCCGCGCGGTTGTATCGTTCCCTCCTGTTCTTTCGTCTGCACGCCATAGTTTAAGTAGGGTGACCATATGAAAAGGAGGACAGGGCTCCTGTATCTTTAACAGTTGTATTGAAAAGGGAATTTCAGCGGGTGTCATTTGTATATATGGGGAACCTGGTGAAATTTCCTCTTCATCACAACAGTTAAAGCTGCAGGGGCCCTGCCCTCTTTTAAATCTGGTCACTCTAGTATAGCTCCTACACCTTTAACTGTTGTGATGAAGAGGGCATTTCACCAGGTTCTCCACAAATGACACCTGCTGAAATTCCCTTTTCTATGCAACTGTTAAAGATACAGGAGCCCTGTCCTCCTTTTCATATGGTCACCCTAGTTTAAGGTCATCATTCGAGTTATTGGTATGCAAATCTGAGAATAATAGGAGATCCATACTTAAAATCGCAGCTTTGATCTGCGATTTTAAGTAAGGGGGCAGCCCGGTCCTAACAGTGCCACCTTATGTATCTCCTCTACTCAGAAGTAAATCCCGCTAAATTTAATGGGATTTATTCCTGGGATAAATATTGTAGGATTGCGGCCTAAATTGTTGCCACTTAAATATATCCGATTAAATCAATCTTATACCACCATCCTATGCATACTTATTCAGAAGTAAGTTTCATTGTGTTTAAAAGGTTTGACTCCCTAGTTAGTCTATGCAGGAGTGGAATACTTGTGGCTCTCCAGATGTTCTTGAATTACAGTTCCCATAATCCCTGGCATTGACCATGTTGACTGGGCTGATGGGACATGGAACAAAACAACATCTGGAAGACCACAGGATACCCAGCCCTGGTCTAGAGGACTACCTTCTCAATTAATTGTTGTTGGGTTGTTGTTGTTTTAGCTGATTATAGGTGCAATCCTGTGCCATGTGCCCCAATCAGTCTAAACATGCATAGGATTGCACCCTAAGTAAATCTGCTTATATTTGCATAAAAGGAAAACCTCCCGTAGTTATTAAGGAAACATAGATAACCCCCTTTAAAAGTGAGGAAACAAGGCATCGCTAAAGCAGAAATCAACTTTGCTTCTAAATCAACTTTGCTTCTATCGATTCTAGCGATACAGCTTCTAAGCACTGGGCCATGACATAAAGGGAAGTCATAAAGGCAGCCTGCTGCTTCCTATCTCGTTTGTTTTACTGGGCATTTGGTGGGGGTATGGGTTGGCTCTGAGGAGAGAAGAGGAAGGAGTTTTGCCTTCAGGGAGTATTCGTTCCTCTTGCTTTTGCCATACACTCAATTGGTCAGGGATGGGCACCTCCAGTTCAATTATTTATAAGGAAAAACTTGCTGAAGGGAAGATCTGTATGACAGTGGAACAGTCTACCTATGGAGGTTATGGTTTCTCCATCTCTGGAGATCTGTAAGAGGAGGCTACACAGCCACCTCTCACGGATGGCTTAACTGGTTTTCCTGCACATTGCATAGGGTTGGACTGGATGATCTTTGTGGTCCCTTCCAACTCTACAAACTCCCACCCTCCCTCACCATTGGCTATACTAGAATTGTAGGTCAAAACATCCAGAGGTCCACAAGCAGTTCATCCCTGTCTGAGGTAACTCTCAGCCTCCAATTGCGATATGGCGAATAACGATCAATGAGTAGTGGTTAGAGTGTTGGACTGGAGACCAGGTTTCTAGACACACACACGAAGCTCACTAGTTGACTCTGGGACAGCTCACTAGCTGACTTTGGTCTCTCAGCCTCACCTGCCTCATAAGGTTGTTGAGAGGATAAAACAGAGTTGGAATCATGTACGCCACCTTGGGTTCCTTGCAAGGGGAAAATGGGGGTGGGGGTGGAAGCAGGATATAAATAAATGAAATAAAATAAGGTCCCAGGATCTTATTTTTCACTGTTGTAAAATCCATTTTAAGCTATTTTTTTAAAATTTCGTAAATTATTTTACATCACATTTATTTTGGTGGTGGGGATTTTTGTGAACCATGCAAAACAGAAAAGACAAAGTCCCCAATAACAGCTCAAAACAAACACACATGGTCAAGAGTCCTAACAGAACTGCACTAGACCAATTTCATAGAATGTTTATAAATGAAGCACTTGATGATATATAATCACTTAGGAGCAAAGTGCTTTTATTAATAAACGTTGTCTATCTTCTTGGTCTGTCAGGTCTCTCGCACCTTCGCATGTTGGTTTGGAGCAACTTTTGTCAACCGTCCAGAGAGCTTTTGCTACAGGGCAGGATAGAAATCTAAATGAAATGAAATCAGTAGAACAAGATCATGCTTGCTTTAAACCTGTTATTTTATTTGTAAAGAATCTCTGCATTGCTGTTAGGCTTTATTGTGGTTTCTACTTCATAAGATAGTATTCAGCTTGTACATTTTGTATTGAATTTTGTGTCTGTAATTGCTGCAAACCACCCAGAGAGCTTCAGCTGTTGGGTGGTATAGAAATGGCCCTGTGGGGAAGAAGAAAGAACAAGGGGACAGGAGCAGGCAGAAGAAACATCATGGCCTGCTCCTGTTGGACTCTTCCCCCGCCCCCACAGGGCAAACTGTCATCTTGGCCCTGTGGGGAAGAAGAAAGAGCAAGGGGACAGGAGCAGGCAGAAGAAACATTATGGCCTGCTCCTGTTGGACTCTCTCTCTCTCTCTCTCCTCCCCCCCTCCCTCCTGAACTCCTTTTCCTTGTGTGTCATGTCTTTATTAGACTGTAAGCCTGAGGGCAGGGACTGTCTTTTTTGCTAAGTGTAAGCCGCTCTGAGAGCCTTTTTTGGCTGAGGAGCGGGGTATAAATATGATAAATAAATAAAAAATAAAATAAATAAATGTAACCATCTTCGGTTGGTTCGCCAACTACGGCCTCTCCTGGACAGGGATAGGTTGGCCACGGTGGTACAGGCATTGGTAACCTCAAGATTGGATTACTGCAACGCGTTCTATGTGGGGCTGCCCTTGAAGCTGCTTCGGAAGCTGGAGCTAGTGCAGAATGCTGCAGCTTGGCTGTTGTCTGGAGCTGCCCCTTTCCAGCATGTAACTCCTCTGCTGAGAGAACTGCACTGGTTGCCTATTCGCTACCGGGCCAGGTTTAAGGTTCTTGTACTTGTGTACAAAGCCCTAAACAACTTGGGACCAGGATACCTGAAAGAGTGCCTTCTCCCCTACCAACCTGCCCGGCCACTGAGGTCATCCGAGGGCCTGCTTCTGGTGGTTCCACATAGATCCATCCTCCGATTGGAATCCACCAGGGGAAGAGCCTTCAGCGTGGTGGCCCCCCTCCTGTGGAATTCCCTGCATCTGCAGGTCAGGCAGGCGCCAACCTTGTACTCCTTTCGGCGCCTCCTGAAAACATCTTTATTCCAAGAAGCCTTTCTTTAACATGCAGCCTTGGATTTATTTTTGCTTCTTTTAAAATCTAATTGTTTTATTCTGTTTTTATTTTCATTTTATCTTGTACACCGCTCCGAAATTTTTCAATGGGGAGCGGTATATAAATATTCTAAATAAATAAATAAATATAATAAATAAACAAACTGTGAATAAGTCGTCATCTATAGTACAACCACACCATCAATTATGAGAAGAAAGAACTTGGATCTTTGTGGTTTCAGCCTGTTATGGTCTGAGGTTATGTCACAGAATCCTAGCCACTGCTTTTTCATGGAGGTTGCCCCTTTGGTTTGCACAGCAGACTTGCTTATGATTAAAATGATACACAGACTAGTGATCATTAGCCCTCTCTCTCGTATGTCACATGTAGTGAGAAGTGGCTTAGCATTGTGTACAGGCTGAAAAAAGTTAAACTGCAGGCACTTTGCACATGGACTGGAGCTTAAAGATGAACAGTACCTCTTTCCCCCACTTGCACTATGAGGGAAGGTTGCAACAGGTGGGGTTGTTCAGCTTGGAGAAAAAGAGGCTAAGGGGAGACCTGAGAGAGGTGTACAAAATTATGTGTTGCTGAGGAACATGGGTGGGAGGGTGCTGTTGCACCGTATCCTGCTTGTGGATGGTTGGCTGCTGGGTGAACAGAGTGCTGGACTATTCTTTCTCCTGCATGGTAAAGCCAGAAAAAGGCAACTTCCATTGATTAGTACTGTGGTTTTTTGATGCAGAGGGAGGAGAGTTATGGGCTCAAGTGACAGGAAGCCAGATTCCGTATGGACATCAGGAAAAACGTCCTGACTGTTAGAGCAGTACAACAATGGAACCAATGACCTAGGGAGGTTGTGGGCTCTCCCACACTAGGGGCCTTCAAAAGGCAGCTGGACAGCCACCTGTCAGGGATGTTTTGAGGTGGATTCCTGCATTGAGCAGGGGGATTGGACTCGATGGCCTTAGAGGCCCCTTCCAACTCTACTATTCTATGATTCTCTGACCCTCGGTCTGATCCAGCAGGGCTCTTTTTATGTCCTTTATGGATAACTGAGAACCCCCTTGAGGAGGAACATTAAGAACATAAGAAGAGCCCTGCTGGATCAGACCGAGGGTCCATCTAGTCCAGCACCATAGAGTAGGGTGACCCTATAAAAAGGAGAACAGGGCTCCTTGCTCTTTAACAGTTGCATAGAAAAGGCAATTTCAGCAGGTGTCATTTGTATATATGGAGAACCTGGTGATATTCTCTCTTCATCACAACAGTTAAAAGTTGCAGGTGCCCTGCCCTCTTTCAAATCTAGTCACTCTAGTATAGCTCCTGCACTTTAACCATGGTGATGAAGAGGGGGTTTCACCAGGTTCTGCATATATACAAATGGCACCTGCTGAATTTCCCTTTTCAATACAACTGCTAAAGATACAGGAGCCCTGTCCTCCTTTTCATAGGGCCACCCTACCATAGCTTACTAAATTACACCCTACCTACCTTTTCTTCTGTCGCCCCCAGATTGTGGAATGGCCTGCCGAAGGAGATTCGTAAAATTAACACTATGTGTGATTTTAAGGCAGCTTTAAAGACTAGCCTTTTCCGGCAGGCCTACCCAGATCAATGTTAAATCATGATTTTTTAAGATGTATTGATTCCTGTTCTAATGTTGTTCCCCGCCTCGATCCAAAGGGAGAGGCGGGTAAGAAATAATAATAATAATAATAATAATAATAATAATAATAATAATAATAATTATAGCGGCCATCCATCCGTGTTGGCCAGGGGACCCACAAAGCAGGACATGGGTGCAACATGTCTCTACTTCCCTTGCTCGGCTTCGTCCATTTTCTTCTGCTGCCCCTTACGCCTGGAACGCTCTTCCAGAACATTTGAGAACTACAAGTTCAACCGCAGCTTTTAAAGCTCAGCTAAAAACTTTTCTTTTTCCTAAAGCTTTTAAAACTTGATTTTGTTCTGACTTTATACTGTTAGTTTTACCCTACCCAGTCCCTGTTTACCCTACCCTGTGCCTGTTTACCCTACCCAGTCCCTGTTTACCCTACCCAGTCCCTGTTTACCCTACCCTGTGCCTGTTTACCCTATCCAGTGCCTGTTTACCCTACCCAGTCCCTGTTTACCCTACCCAGTCCCTGTTTACCCTACCCTGTGCCTGTTTACCCTACCCAGTCCCTGTTTACCCTACCCTGTGCCTGTTTACCCTACCCAGTGCCTGTTTACCCTACACTGTGCCTGTTTGCTTTCTCTTCCCCTCCTTATTGTTTTATCATGGTTTTATTAGATTGTAAGCCTATGTGGCAGGGTCTCGCTATTTACTGTTTTACTCTGTACAGCACCATGTACATTGATGGTGCTAAATAAGTAAATAAATAAATAAATAAATAATAATAATAATAATAATAACAGCACCCACCCACCCACGCACCCATGTTCCCCAGCAATTGGTGCAGACAGGCTGACTTCCTGGGATACTGGAGGTAGCCCCCAGCCATCGGGGCTGGTAGCCAGTCATAGCCTTCTCCTCCAGCTGCTGCTCCTCCTCCACTGCCGCCACCACCACCACAGCGCCCGGCTTCTGCTCCGCCGCCGGAGCCGGCCTCGTCCTCAACCTCTCTCCCTCTCTCTGGGCGTCGCCCCTTGTTTCCCGCCGGGCCGCTTAGGTCGTTGCCCTCCGCTGACTTCCGGCGTTGCCGGGGAGCCGCCGGGAGCGGGGGATGCGGCCGGGCGGTGGAGGCAGCAGGGGTGGCAGCGGCTGGCGGGGCGGGCGAGAGGGATGGAGCTGCTGCCGTGAGGAGGGAGAGAAGAAGGAGGAGGAGGAGGAGGACGGGGACGAGGACGGGCGGCGGGCAGCGGCTGGCTGGACGGGGACGGGCGGCGGGCGGTAGCAGCAGCCGCAGCCCCTGGCGTTGGGGCACCGGCTCCGAGGCCAGCAGCGGCAGCAGCAGGAGCAGGAGCCCTTCCCGGGCGGAGGCAGCCCTCGCCGGCCCTCCTCCGCCTGCCTTCGCAGCCTCGCCGAGCAGCGCCTGCCCCGACCCGCAGCCGTCCTCAACACGGAGGCCCAGGCGCCCCAGCCAGGCGGGGAGGAGGAGGAGGAGGAGGCGGAGGAGGAGAAGGGCGAAGAGGAGGAGGAGGAAAATGAAGCTCCTGAAGCCGACCTGGGTCAACCACAATGGTGAGCCGCTGCGGGGCGCGGGAGGAAAGGGAGCAGCAGCAGCAGCAGCAGCGGGCCCTCTGAGCGTGTGCAGAGTCTTCCGCCGGGGCCTCCCAGGGAGGGGAGGGAGGCAAGCTGAGTTGGGGCGTGCATGTGCAGAGCGCGCGGCTGTTCGTGGCTCTCCGGCGCGGAAGATGCTCTGGGCAGGTGCTGTCGGGTTGCAGGGGCGTCTCTGAGCATGGGCAGAGGCCTCTGCCAGGCTGCCCAGAAAGGGGGCGGAGGCTAAGCTTGGGGCATGCATATGCAGAGTGCGCTCCTGTTTGTATGGTGTGTGTTTTTTGGTTTTGGTTTTAATCTCGAGCCCTGAAGAAGCTCTGGGCATATGTGCGGTCCGCTGTGAGGTTCCGAGGTGTCTCTGAGCGTATGCAGAGGCCCCCACCGGGCTCCCCAGGAAGCGGAGAGAGGCAGAGTTTCCACATTCTGCCCAGGCACACTCCCCCTGTTCGTTGGGACTTTTTGCTCTCAGGTCCTGAAGTTGCTCTGGGCCTGTGTGCAATTCTCTGTCAGGTTCTGGGGGTAGCTCTGAGCATGTGCAGAGAGCTCCGCTGGGCTCATAAGAAGGGAGAGGGAGGCGAAGTTTGAATGTGCATGTGCAGAGTGCACCCCTTGATGTTTTTTGCTCTCAGACCCTGAAGAAGCCCAGGGGGATGCCTCTGAGCATGTGCAGAGTGCCCCCTTTTATTTTTCCCGCAGTGAAGGTTGGGCAATTTTTCTCAACCACCTGCCCTCCAGATGTGTTGGGCTACAGCTCTGAACACCTGGGAGTTTTAGTTCAGCACTTCTAACGGGTGCTCACTTGGAGAAGGTTGGGGTAGGGGTCTTTTCCAGGACACGCTCCCTTGAATCTCTCTTACATTTGGACAGGCCGTTGGTCTGCTTCTGGAAGTCTCTGAGCATTTGTATAGAGCCCCTTTCCTAAGATGGTGGTGGGACATATGCAGAGTGTCCCTTCATCACTGAGTAATCTGTAGCACATACCCTGCACACTTACTGTGTGAAGCAGGTGTAGGACTTTCCCCATGTACAGTCCTATAAAACTGCCCTACAGTGAGTCAGGTTGCATTGGGCTATCTCTGAAGGCCTCTGAGCATATGCAGAAGGCCCCTTTCCTCATTACACTCACACAGGACATTCCACCCCCCTCTAATGAGGGGGCAGTTAAGTTAGACAACCGGTCTCTGCAGTGTTGTCTATTGCGACTGACAGAGCTCTTCAATGTCAGTGTTTTAAAACTTGGGTCCTGGGACCCAAGAAACAAAGGACCACTGAGCATGTGTTGAGTGCCTCTCACATCGCTGAGGTGCTCTAGCACATTATGCCCCCCCCCACACACACACCCTGCAACAGGCTCACTTATATTATATTCCTGAGCATTGCCTGCAGAAGTAAGCTTCACTGAATTCTGAACACTGAACATGAGGAAAGCCATTAAACAGAAGAGAGGGAGCTTGGCATTTTAAATGCTTCTTACTGTGTGTGTTACATCCAGGGTACATAGCAGCGGCTACATGCATGGGAGCCACACATTTTGCTGGAAGTTGTAGAACTTTTTTTTTTTTGTCTGAACATGCATAGGATTACACCCTTAAACTTTATGTTCTTTGCATGCAGCATTGATGCAAGTAAGAGTTTTGCAGCTGGCCCTTGGGGTAAATTACATTTAATTTGGGCTTTCATTTCATTTGTTATATTTCTATACCGCCCACTAACCAGAGCTCTCTGGCTGGTTTAGAAAGATTAAAACCCTTAAAATAAATTATCTAAAACCTCCACATACAGATTCACCTTTGGGTCTGTGTTCCTTCATTTATTCAGTGTGGAGATAGTCCTGTGTTTGAAGAGACGGGTCAGTAATTTAGCTGCTCACCTGTCCACTCCGCCCACCATGTACTGCAAAAGTTCACCTGGATGCCGTATCACTTACCTGTCTCAGAAATATCGTCTTTCCTGATGGTTTGCAGAGATACGCTGGTGCCGCTATTTGGTATTTAGGAATGTTCAGAGCCCCATTTGACTGGACAGAAGGTGTATGTCTAAAATAACTCTGGTGAAGGACTCATCTCCACCAGTGACTATTCTACTTAATGCTGGGTCGGGTGAATTTACTTGACCCTTTCTGAATACTGAATACTTGAAAATCATTTAGGGCAAAAAGCCGTGGCCTCTGGGGCAAATTTATTTAATGCCCCCCAGTTGAGAACTACTTGGGAACTTCATTATAGTGCTGCAGTCTCCATGAAAAGGATGAGTTGTGGAGCCAAGTATACTATGGACGATTGATAGGAAAACAGACTCGTTTCCAAGATGCACAAGTTGGCGTCTCTAGTTTGGACCATTTTTACCCTGCTGGTGGCTTCCCAAAGGCATCTGGATGGCCACTGTAGAAAACAGGATGCTAGATTAACTGGACCTTTCAACTGATCCAGCTCGGCTCCTCTTATATTTTGTATTTCTCCTTGTAGTGTTATAGCAGTTTAGAGATTTGTTGCTTGTAGCTTTTGAATCGAGGCAGGCAAAGTTGCTGACGATGAAGATAACGTATTAATAATGCTAAAAGCATAGACTGTATCAGTATCTTATCTGAATCATATGTTGTGTTGCCCTGTTTAGAGGTAACACAAATTTCATGGTTTCCAAACAGCAAAAATGTAACAATTCTGAAAATGGATTGGTAAATGTAGGTGTTTTAGCCAATGACGGGGAAAATGATACCATTTAAAACACGTTATACGAGGACTGCGTTCTTTGCTACTACACAATTTTCTAGTTTGGAGAGAGAAAGACTGCATTTTTTTTAATAGACTAGCATGGCTTTAAAAAATGTTTTTGGAATAGCGCGATGTATTTATTTAGGGCATTTCTACCTTGCCTTCCTTCCGTCATGGAGCTCATGGGGGTGTGGATAGTGTTCACAAGCAAGTGTCTGTCCAGATGCTGCCCAGTCCTGCTTATGTCATCTAGGTTCCTTCATCATGTGCCTTCAGACTGTGTACTGGGGGCCCAGGTATGACATGCAGACTATAAATGTGAGTTTGGAACACCTCGTTTTTATCAGTGACGTGGTCTTGTTTTATACATTCAAAACACGTCGGTGGACCATGGGGGATTCAAAAGAAAAAAATAGACCACGCAGGCTGAAACTTTTGCTCTTTTCTCCTCTTGCTCTGATAGTGTTCTTTTGCCTACTTGCTGTAGAGGACCCCCTTTTGTATCTGCTAATCTACTTTTAATTGTCACAGAAGGATATGCAAGCCCTGTGTTTACACAGCAGTGGAATAATTCTGTGCTGGAAAGGTTCTTCATAGGATTTGCTGGTGGTTTTTCTTATCTTACTCCTTTAGTGGGAGTGAGCTTGTAGGCCTTCATCACCTTTCCGTTATTAATTTTTGCACAAAATGCACACAGGTTGAAAAGTAGTAGGCAGTTCTGTTAAACGGGCAAGGGGTGAATCAGGTCAAGAAGGGGCATACATGGCCACATACATTGCCTGGCACAATGGACAGCTCACACACATCCAGTTGTGTGTCAATGTACAGGTTCAGAGGAGGGCAACGAGGATGATCAGGGGTCTGGAGACAAAGCCCTATGAGGAGAGACTGAAAGAACTGGGCATGTTTAGCCTGGAGAAGAGAAGGCTGAGGAGTGAGATGAGAGCCCTCCTCAAATACTTGTTTGTTTATTTGTTGTTTCAACCATCATGGTCATATCAACTTTACAGATGCAATACAGGTAAGCACACAAAAACTCTACAGTGCAAAGAAGTATTGTATTTAAAATACAATATAAAAGCACAACCAAGATAAAAGCAGCAGCAATGCAAAAATACAGATTTAAAATACAAAGTTAAAACAGCAGAGTTAAAATTAATTTATAGACTGTTAAAATACTGAGAGAATAAAAAGGTCTTCACCTGGCGTCTAAAAGAATATAATGTAGGTGCCAAGTGACCCTCCTTAGAGAGCTCATTCCACAGCCGGGGTGCCACAGCAGAGAAGGCCCTCCTCCTGGTAGCCACCTGCCTCACTTCCTTTGGCAGGGGTTCGCAGAGAAGGACCCCTGAGGATGACCTTAGGGTCTGGGCAGGTACATATGGGAGGAGACGTTCCTTCAGATAGCCTGGCCCCAAGCTGTTTAGGGCTTTAAATGTTAATACCAGCACTTTGAATTGGGCCCAGACTTGGACTGGCAGCCAATGAAGCCCACTTTTAAAATTAAAAGTTCATTTTAATATGAAGAATTAAAATAAAAGGCACTAAGAATTTACATTAAAAGGTCCATAAATGTGTAAAAGTTAATACTACTGATATATTAAAACTTCATGTTAAATTTCATCATTACAGTTCACCCTATCGATCTCTATGAATCTTCTTCTCAACTTTTGGGCAGCCACTGCGAATCTCGCAACTCTGTCACAAATTTGTCAGCATCTGAGAGCAAATATAGAACTTTAACTTGATCATCACTTTAACTTGATCAACACTGTCTCAAATACTTGAAAGATTGTCACACAGGAAATATTTCAAGGAAATATTCCCGGTTAATACCTCCTCCATGCACCAGTCTGCTTTTAATGGACACAGTGTTTTGGGTTTTTTTTACTGCCAGAGCTATTTGCCATACTTAGAAAACCATTCCTGAATTTTGTTGGCTTTCCCCAGTGTCCTGCAGGTAGAGTCTCACTACAACCCCTCCAAAGGGAGGAAGCTTGGGGTTCATCTACACCAAGCAGGATATTCCACTACGAAAGCGATATGAAAGCAGTATGTAAAAGGCAGGAGCCACACGACTGCTTTATAGTGATATAGAAGTGCACTGCAGGATCTACACTACTGCCTTATAGTGGTACTGAAGTGCACTGACAACTGTTGGGGCCCATGACACATCTACACCAAGCAGGATATAACACTACGAAAGCGGTATATGGTATGCGTCATGGGCCCCAACAGTTGTCAGTGCACTTCAGTACCACCATAAAGCAGTCGTGTGGCTCCTGCATTTTATATACTGCTTTCGTACCACTTTCATAGTGCAATATCTGCTTGGTGTAGATGAGCCCTGGGTAATTGTGAAAACAACGTCAGGAGAAGCAAAGGAGGTCGTAGTATTTTGGAACGTGTGCCTTGGGGCAGTTGATCTTGACTTCAGGGAAGAAGGAGGAGAACAGAGTCAAGACCAGATCCTGCAGCACAATTCTTTTTCTGCGGTTGGGACTTGTGCAGTGTGAAGTATGTGTACGAGCACCCTTGGGCTACATCGCGGTGGCCTGGATTGTAGCAAGCATTTCGGCCCGAGCTACACAAACATTCCAAACCGAGGCAAGCTGTCATTAGGAGAAAGTGCTATAACTAGGCAACTAGTTCATAAGAATGCTAATTGCAGGGTACTTGGCTACCAGACCTTACTGTAAAATGATGGCAGAAGGAAATGAGGGTGTATATTAGTCCATCCAGTGATCAACTGCTTTAATTTAAAAAAGGGATGGAAATACAATACATTAAGTGGCATTAGAGACATACAGTACTTTCCCCAAAGTGTTCAAATACTAGGTTCATGCACGGGATGCCTCCAACAGAGAGAGGCAGATGTTTTGAGGTGTGCAAATGTTCTAGATGCATGTAGGTTTAAATGTAAGCAGCAGAGTTGTGACCAATTTGAATATTTCATTCGTATACCCTTGATGTAATTTGTGTCCGGTATCCGTCGGTATAAACATACGTAGGATTGTGCCGTGAATGTCTTTATTTATTTATTTATTTATTTATTACATTTTTATACCGCCCAATAGCCGAAGCTCTCTGGGCGGTTCACAAAAATTAAAACCGTAATAAAACAACCAACAGGTTAAAAGCGCAAATACAAAATACAGTATCAAAAGCACAACCAGGATAAAATCACGCAGCAAAATTGATATAAGATTAAAATACAGAGTTAGAACAGTAAAATTTAGATTTAAGTTAAAATTAAGTGTTAAAATACTGGGAGAATAAAAAGGTCTTCGGCTGGCGACGAAAGGAGTACAGTGTAGGCGCCAGGCGGACCTCTCTGGGGAGTTCATTCCACAACCGGGGTGTCACAGCGGAGAAAGCCCTCCTCCTAATAGCCACCTGCCTCACTTCCTGCTTCACCACCTGCCTCACTTACATTTGAATCTTTAGAATTCTCCTTTTCCCCCAAGCAATTCTCTATGCTCAGGAGGTTTTGGGGTCATTTTGCTTGCCTGCTTCAGTATAAGGACGAATACTCAAAGAAAAATATCTCGGCTAGCAACAAAACCAGAAGGGGAATTTAAAAAAAAATTATGATAGTGTTTGTTTATAATAAACACCGTGATCTTTACAAATGCCTTAGGGGAAGGTCCTCAAGTGGTGTTGCATGCCACTTACTTGGGGGGCGGGGCGGGCAGGGGAAGCTTTGGTATGTACTTGTCCCCAAGAGAGAGCAAAATATTTTCAAACTTCTTCCGTCACCTCCTGGTGCTGGAAGGAAACCTAAGGGCAAAGTTCTGCTAGAAGCTAAAAGACCTTCTCAAAGCTATTTAGTTAGTTTGGGTAGGTTTGTAAACAATATGTTATGAGAACGTGCTGCATGTCCCATTCCTTATCTTACTATTCTCTGTCTGTTTACCGCATTATTTCATCATCTACTACTAGATACTCAAATCCTGGGAAGATAAGGCATTCCATAAAATGGCCAAAGCTTCTTTCACAGTCTTACGGAATTCACTGCCACAAGATGCGGTGACGGCCACCAATTTGGATGGCTTTAAAGGGGGGTTGGATCAATTCCTGGAGGAGACGGCTATCAAGGGCTACTAGCCCTTATGGCTATGTGCTACCTCCAGTATCCGAGGCAGTAAGCCTGTATGCACCAGTTGCTGTGGAACATGGGTGGGAGGGTGCTGTTGCACCACGTCCTGCTTGTGGGTCCCTGTTCGACAGCTGGTTGACCACTGTGTGAACAGAGTGCTGGGCTAGATGGATCCTCGGTCTGATCCAGCGTGGTACTTCTTACGTTCTTATGCAAGAGGACTAGTGATGGCTAACAGCAGGCAATGTTTCCGGGACATCAGGAAAAATTTCCTGACTGTTAGAGCAGTACGACAATGGAATCAGTTGCCTAGGGAGGTTGTGGGCTCTCCCACACTAGAGGCCTTCAAGAGGCAGCTGGACAAGCATCTGTCAGGGATGCTTTAGGGTGGATTCCTGCATTGAGCAGGGGGTTGGACTCAATGGCCTTGTAGGCCCCTTCCAACTCTGCTATTCTATGATTCTATAACCGATCCAAAGAATTTTAGGGCATTGTGGAAAGATTTCTTATTGCGCAACCCCAAACATGTCTGTTCAGAAGAAAGCCCCATTTAGTTCGGCGTTTACAATACTGGACTAGATGAACTGATGGTCTGATTCAATGGGGCGATTCCCCCAATCACCACAGCCCACCATGACTTATATAAGCCATGGTGGGTTGCAATGCATGCTGGGGGCCATCTTGAACATTCAACCATGGTATTATGGCAGCTTCCTGTGTTCCTAGGGTGTGGGCTGGGATGAAAAGCCAGGGACAAAAAGATGAGTGCAATGGATGGAGGTCTGGCAGCACATGCAAAGCTGGTGTACGTAATCTAGGTGTATGTCTTTTGCACCAGGCTCTGGTTGGTAGCTCTCAGGACTCTAATAAAAAACTAAGTTTATCCCACAAGCCCAAAGTCTGCTTTACTCTTCTGTAGTGTATTCACAAAACCAAATCAGGTGTCGTTCTCATTAATCGTAGGGAAATAGGAAATTACGTTATACTTAGTCAGACCGTTGTTTCATCGAGCCCAGTATTGCTGACACTGACTGGCAGCGGCTCTCCAGAGTTACAGTCAGGAGTTTGTTTTTTCAACCCTACCTGGACGTGCCGGGGATTGAACCAGGGACCTTCTGCATGCGAAGCATGTGTTCTACGGTAGAGCCGGTAACCTTCCATTTCTAACGGATGCTCAGCCCAAGGGTCTCAGTACCATCAATTATGCTTAATTGAATTTATGTCCCACTGGGTCCTTAAGATGGGAGAAAGCACAATATGTTTTCGTATTGCTGTTTTCAAAAATAAGATAAGACTGAGAATTGTGATCGGGGCAACGTTGCACTCCAGTCCAATGCTGAAATTATTTTATTTTTCAGAACGATGGAGCAACTTGCTATTGGCTTGGACTGCACTATACGATAGTAGAGCATCAATTGGTGGAAAAGGAAGGAAAGGAACCTCTCGTGCAAGCACTGAGTCATTACTGACTCTTGGAGGGACGTCAGCTTTCGCTGATGTTTTCTTGGCAGGCCTTATAGCGGGGTGGTTTGCCGTTGCCTTCCCCGGCCGTTATTACCTTTCCCCCAGCTAGCTGTGTACTCATTTTACCGACCTCGGGAGGATGGAAGGCTGAGTCAACCTGAGCCGGCTGCCTGAAACCAGCTTCTGCTGGGATCGAACTCAGGCCGTGGGGAGAGTTTCAGCTGCAGAAACTGCTGCTTTACCACTCTGCCTAAATATATTTATGTGTAACTTGGTACATTGTGGAAAAAGGAATCTCAGCTCACAAGACTCTGTTTCTCTTACTGCTTTTTCAGGCAAGCCAATATTTTCAGTTGACATTCATCCAGATGGGACCAAGTTTGCAACTGGAGGACAAGGTACGCCTGTCGATAGATCCTCTTTTGAAAGCTCTGTATCCCGGTTGATCACTGGTTCTCTGGAAATGAAATAATCGGAATATTTTAAAATGCAGTATTAAATAAGGTAGTTGTAGTTGTGGGTATGCGTTTGCTTGAATGACACCTGTTGCAATAGCCTGGTTCACACATAATGCCAACCCATGGTTTTGTTAACCCGGGGTTTGTTGCACTGCCCAGGATTTGTCTGACAAGACGATCGAACAAACCATGGTTTGTAGCAAAAAGCTGCAGTGGTATAATTGCCTGATCTCCCCAAGACTCATATAGGCCCTTTACGCGTGAACTCTGCCTGCCGTAACAGAGGGCATTTTGTTAGTTTAAAATAAACATGACATTGCTCGGCATAATTTAAAATGTGTGATTTAATAACGTTCTCTAACTTATGTCCTTTCTTTGTTTTACTGTACATTTGTTTTACTGTACATTTAATTGTGATCTGTGGGAATAACTATGCAATTCTCTAAATTGTGTGTTGATTTCTCTCTGCCCTTAGGACAGGATTCTGGGAAGGTTGTGATATGGAACATGGCTCCTGTCCTCAAAGAGGAAGATGAAAAAAACGAGAATGTTCCCAAGATGCTTTGTCAGATGGACAATCATTTAGGTACTGTAGAATTCAACTGGTTTGTCGGTACAATGTATGGACTGATAGAAAGAAACATGGGCTTTAACTGCATAAAAACGCCTTCTCCCCCAATATTTTTTTATTTTTTAATTACACTTATATACCGCTCCCATAAACATCTCTGGGCGGTTTACAGAAATTCTAAAATTGAAATAAAAACAAGTATACAGAATTTAAAACTCTGAAACACAGAATATACACACATAAAGCATTAAAAACCATTAAAAAACTAAACATGTGGGTGATTAAGATGTGCCGCCATATGCCTGGGCAAAGAGGAAAGTCTTAACCTGGCGCCGGAAAGATAGCAGCGTTGGTGCCAGGCGAGCCTCGTCAGAGAGATCATTCCACATAGTCTGGGGGCCACCACCGAAAAGGCCCTGTCCCTCGTTGCCACACTGCGAGCCTCTCTTGGAGTAGGCACCCGGAGGAGGACCTTAGATGTTGAACGGGTATATTCACGTCGGGAGAGGCGTTCCGTCAGGTATTGTGGTCCCAAGCCGTGTAAGGCTTTATATCAATCTTCCCGGTCACTGAGGTCATCTGAGGGCATGTTCCTGGTGGTTCCACGTGGATCTATGACTCGATAGGAGTCCACCAGGAGAAGAGCCTTCAGTGTGGTGGCCCCCTTCCTATGGAATTCCCTGCCTCTGGAGGTCAGGCAGGTGCCAACTTTGTATTCCTTCTGGTGCCTCCTGAAAACGTTGTTCCAGGAAGCCTTCCCTTAACGACCAGCTGTGGTTTTATTTGCAGTTTGTCCCTTTTAATAATGTATTTTTAATTTGTTTTTATTCTGGGTTTTTTTTTTCTTTTACTCTGTTTGTTCGCCACTCTAAAATTCTTGAATGGGGAGCGATGTATAAATATGACAAATAAAAATATCAAAGGATTTCATATTATAAGAGTTAATTCAAATATTATGCCAAACTATGGTTTGGGGTTAAATGAATAAGTCCTCTCCTCTTCCACCTCCCCCCTCTTTCCTTTTGCTTGTTACCCTTTTCACAAATACCTTTCTGATGTATGCAGGCAAGTGTATTATTATTATTATTATTGTTATTATTATTATTTACAATATTTATATTCTGCTCCCCATTGAAAATTTCGGAGCGGTGTACAAGATAAAATGAAAATAAAAACAGAATAAAACACTTAAAGCAGATTTTAAAAGAAGCAAATACAATGACTCATGGCTGGACATTCTGTGCCAGACAGAAGCCATTCCAATTTGAATAATAACTAATTTTTTATTACTTCATTTCTAAAACCGCCCCTAATCCAAAAGGGATACCAGGGTGGTATACACAACATTACAACAATATGAAAACACGCACACCATACAATTCCACATGAAGAGACAAATTAAAGCAACCCAAACAAATTTAAATTTAAAAATTAATGGAATGTAAAATTCTAAAATATTGAAATATTGCTATGTTCAAATGCCTGGGTGAAAAGACTTTTTAATCCATCTGTCAGGTATGCTGTAGGGTGGATTCCTGCATTGAGCAGGGGGTTGGACTCGATGGCCTTTTAGGCTCCTTCCAACTCTACTATTCTATGATTCTATGATAATCCAGGCCAAAAAGAAAACAAAGTTGGCACCAATCATAACACCTTTTGAGAGCATTCCGAAATTGGGGTGACAGAGAAGGCCCTCTCCTTCGTACATACATAGTGTATTTCTCTCACTGATGGTGTTCAGAGAAGGGCCTCCTCTGAACATCTTCGTGGACGGGCAGGATAGCAAGGAAAGAAACGGTCCTTAGTTATCACACTGAAATCTTCGCATTGAAAAATGCTTGCTGGGTCATTTACCTTTAGGACAGGTGTAAAGATTTAGTTTTTATTTTGCCCCACCTCCTCCTACACAAACCTGGCCAAGATCAGCATCCATGATCTACTCTTTGTCCCACCACCACCAGATGTTCAGTGGGTGAATTCAAAATGACGGGGCCTTTTCTTTAATGGCATCCAGGCTATAGGACGCCCTCTTGTGGGAGACCCACCTAGCTCCGTCATTAGCTGCTTTTCCCACCTATTCAGACAAGTGTATTGCTGTTCTGTAAATTATGATTTATTTGTATGTTGTTTTTGTTTAGTTTTTAAACCTTTTAATGTACTGCTCTTTCATTGGGTTGTTTAAAGCTTTGTATTACATTTCGTTCTAGCATGTGTGAACTGTGTGCGATGGTCAAACAACGGCATATATCTGGCTTCTGGAGGAGATGACAAGCTCATCATGATTTGGAAGAGAGCGGCGTAAGTGCTTCCCCCGCCCCTCCACCTACTGAACCGTGCTCTTTGCCTCCCTGAATGGCTCCCTGTCTCTTACCCCTGTTATAAGCTCTGTTTTAAAAGCATGTTTGGATAACTTGATCATGTTTCCACCCTCAATTCTCTGTACAGGGGCAGAGGGTTCACAGAATCATAGACTAGTAGAGTTGGAAGGGGTCCCTAAGGCCATCGAGTCCAACCCCCTGCTCAATGCAGGAATCCACCCTAAAGCATCCCTGACAGATGGTTGTCCAGCTGCCTCTTGAAGGCCTTTAGTGTGGGAGAGCCCACAACCTCCCTAGGTAACTGGTTCCATTGTTGTACTGCTTTAACAGCCAGGAAGTTTTTCCTGATGTCTAGTCAGAATCTGGCTTCCTGTAACTTGAGCCCATTATTCCATATCCTGCACTCTGGGACAATCAAGAAGAGATCCTGGCCCTCCTCTGTGTGACAACCTTTTAAGTACTTGAAGAGTGCTATCATGTCTCCCCTCAGTCTTCTCTTCTCCAGGCTAAACATGCCCAGTTCTTTCAGTCTCTCTTCATAGGGCTTTGTTTCCAGACCCCTGATCATCCTGGTTGCCCTCCTCTGAACCCCCTCCAGCTTGTCTGCGTCCTTCTTGAATTGTGGAGCCCAGAACTGGACGCAATACTCTAGATGAGGCCTAATCAGGGCCGAGTAGAGAGGAACAGTGTCTGCTAAAGTTGATTAAAACTGATAAAGTACTGTTGTACAAATGAATACTGCAACATGGTTGTTGTTGTCTTTGTGTGTGTGTGGTAACTCTCTTTCTTGCCTTGAAAATAGGTACATCGGACCTAGCACAGTGTTCGGTTCCAGTAGTAAACTTGCTAACGTGGAACAGTGGAGGTGTGTCTCCATTCTCCGGAGCCATTCAGGTGGTAAGTGTGTTTGAAACTCTGGAAGATGTCTGATGACACTGCGTTGATGTGGTATCTGACAGTAAGGTCCGTCAAGACAAAGTTCATTTCCTGGTTTAGATAAGAGCTGCTTGGAGAAGCTGGCATTATTTCTCATTGTACGCTTTCAGTCCAGTAATTTAGGTACTCACAGCAGGATGGATAAGTGGCAGCAACCATCAAGACTCAAACCATGCGAGCTGATCACTTGAGCTGCCCCATTTGCTCTGTATTTTCAGCAGCTTGCAAATAATATTGCAGAGAAAGCAGCAAACACAAAGCTGCCGTAGTTCTACGATTATCGGCTCCCCCCACCAGTCCGAAAACCACAGGGCAGGTCTGGGGTGATTTCTGGTATCGTGATAGAAGTTGGGCAAAGGGGTAAACGTCTGTTTTGTAATTACGGTTTTGTATTCTGTGACCTGCGTTTGTTTTGTTGTGAACCACCTTGAATACACTTTGACGTAGGAGGTTGGGATAAACTGTGCACTTTTCTTGGAACGCAAAAGGCAGGTAAAAAAAAAATATTCTGTTCTTATGGGGATATATCTTACAGGAGTTTTTTTGTATTCCATACAGATGTCATGGACGTGGCATGGTCTCCTCATGACGCGTGGCTGGCTTCTTGCAGCGTGGATAACACTGTCGTCATCTGGAATGCTGTGAAATTCCCAGGTATGGGGTTGCTCCATGCGGTCTGTATTACGAGCAGCGAAGAGGTGGTTTGCTCTGTTTCGCTGATGGCTGCTCCTTGATGTCATAGAATCATAGAATAGCAGAATTGGAAGGGGCCTACAAGGCCATCTAGTCCAACCCCCTGCTCAATGCAGGAATCCACCCTAAAGCATCCCTGACAGATGGTTGTCCAGCTGCCTCTTGAAGGCCTCTAGTGTGGGAGAGCCCACAACCTCCCTAGGTCACTGGTTCCATTGTCATACCGCTCTAACAGTCAGGACGTTTTTTCTGATGTCCAGTCAGAATCTGGCTTCCTGCAACTTGAGCCCATTATTCCGTGTCCTGCACTCTGGGAGGATCGAGAAGAGATCCTGGCCCTCCTCTGTGTGACAACCTTTTAAGTATTTGAAGAGTGCTATCATGTCTCCCCTCAGTCTTCTCTTCTCCAGGCTAAACGTGCCCAGTTGTTTCAGTCTCTCTTCATAGGGCTTTGTTTCTAGACCCCTGATCATCCTGGTTGCCCTCTTCTGAACACGCTCCAGCTTGTCTGCATCCTTCTTGAATTGTGGAGCCCAGAACTGGACACAATACTCTAGATGAGGCCTAACCAGGGCCGAATAGAGAGGAACCAGTACCTCACGTGATTTGGAAGCTATACTTCTATTAATGCAAATACTTGAGAAGTCCCAAACTTCTCAAACCGCGATACGCAGCCTGGTGCCCTCTGGATATTTTGGACTACAGTTCCCATAATCCCTGACCACTGGCTGTGCTGACTTGAGTTTTGGGGGAGTTGTCGTTTAAAACATCTTGAAGGCACTCGGTTGCCTATCCCAACTCTAAAACGGGAAGCAGATGACGAAACTGAGGGCTCATCTACACCAAGCAGGATATTCCACTATGAAAGTGGTATGAAAGCGGTGTATAAAAGGCAGGAGCCGCACGACTGCTTTATGGTGGTACTGAAGTGCACTGACAACTGTTGGGGCCCATTGAGACGAACCATATACCGCTTTCATACCATGTTCATAGTGTTATATCCTGCTTGGTGTAGATGTGTCATGGGCTCCGACAGTTGTCAGTGCACTTCAATACCACTATAAAGCAGTAGTTTCGCCCCTTCCTTTTATATACTGCTTTCATAGTGGAATATCCTGCTTGGTGTAGATGAGCCCTGAGTCTGAGAAATAAGCAATTAGCACACGACCTGACATGGCAGAGAGTTAGGGGTTTTTTTTTGTTTGCTTTTTAATCGTCTTGCTCTTTCAGTGCTGGCTCCAGGCCCTCAGAAATCTCAGGAAGGAGATCTACTGCAATTCCCCCCCAGAGCCTTCCCAGTAGATCTTTATCTACATTCTGCTCGCAAGGAACCCTTCAATCTCCCTTGGCTTTCTCAAATTAAATCGTTTGCGGAAACGCTTAAAAGTCGCCACGTACTGTTTTTATCTCTTTGCTAAATGCAGAAATCCTTGCCACTCTGAAGGGTCACTCTGGCTTGGTTAAGGGGCTCACGTGGGATCCCGTTGGGAAATACATCGCCTCGCAAGCTGATGACCGAAGCTTGAAGGTGTGGCGGACCATGGACTGGCAGCTAGAAACCAGCATTACCAAACCTTTTGATGAGGTATGTCTCGGTCAGCGGTCTTGCGATACAACGCAAGAACTAAGAATAGCAACTCTTTATATGTCATCTCATGAGCAGACATTGTCGGCGGATTTAAAATATTACCGCTTCTAACCTGAGAACTGGCAGAATACTTGGAACCTTTCCTTGCTGTTTAGGAAAGGCGGCTGACTCTTGCTGTTTTGAGAAGAAACAGTATTGGACATACTTATTTGCAGCCTGCATTTATATATTGCCTTGCTATCAATGCACTCAGTGTGTGTCTTATGATTTAAAATTATGACCGAAAGACACAATACAAGAGGAATATGAGAAGGGGAGGGAAGAGAAAACTAAGCCAATTCAAGGTGCCGACTCATAAGAACATCAGAAGAGCCCTGCTGGATCAGACCAAGGGTCCATCTAGTTCAGGACACTGTTCACACGGTGGCCAAACCACTTTTGACCAGGGAACAAAAAAGCGGGACATAGTGCAACAGCACCCTCCCACCCATGTTCCCCTGCAACTGGTGTTGAGTTATGGCATAAAAGCTGATTAGTTATGGCACAGACTGGGACTCTGGCACATAACCTTTTTGTATTAAGTCTCTGTCTGGGCCTCCAGAAACTAGCAGAGGATGCAGCGGTTCTCAGCCAAGAGACAGCAAAGACATGAATTAAGGCAAAGATTCTTGTAGGTTAAAACAAACCTTTTTACTGGCAAATACATATAATTTAGTTATGGCAGTACAGATACAAATACTTACAAACGGTCAGTCAATACAGCACACATCAAGTGGTAATGGGGAACAAGCAGCAGACGCAGAAGAGATACTGAACATGCAAAACACATTTACTTTTATAGACAACCTGTACAATGATGCAACTCCTTGCAACCCTTAATTGAAGACAATCACTTAGACAATTATTGAATTATTATACTCAATGTCCAGGTGTAGAGTTGACCTTTAAGTTTCTGCTGAGTCCTCTGTTCTTCCAGATCCTCAGCAATTAACAAAGCAATGGAAAACATAACCAGGATCCATTCCAGGATCCAGCCACTGGTGCACACAGGCTTACTGCCTCGAATACTGGAGATAGCACACAACCATCAGGGCTCCTTTGTGATATGTAACATAAGGAAGTTAAATAGTAAAAACTGCAGGAGACACTCGTTAAAAACTGCCCACGTAAAGGCCTTGGAGCCAGTATACATACCAACGCGTGGTGCTTCAATGCTGCAAGGAAAAGTCATCGCCTTCCATACAACATCAGATTAAAGATTTGTTATTATTATTATTATTATTATTATTATTTATATAGCGCCATCAATGTACATGGTGCTGTACAGAGTAAAACAATAAAATAGTAAGACCCTGCCGCATAGGCTTACATTCTAATAATGTAATTATTTGAGCTCACTGACCTTTCTTTTTTCTTTTCCTTTTTTTAAACTGGCAATGTATCGATATGAGTGCAAAACAGATATATACGAGAAAATTTGGGGAGCTTTTCTTGACACTTGGACATCATAGCGTAGTGTACTTATTCTCCCCCTCCCCGACAATATACATGATCAAAACATCTTGACCTATGTCCCCCGTCCCTATTTCAACTCCCCCTTTTTAATTTTTGGGATGTTAATTTGTATTGTTCAAAAAGCTGAAATGAAAAATGAAACAAAAAATGTCTTGGAGATAGTGTGGTTGGGCGGCAGGCTTATGTGTGAATGAAATCTCGATTGATACCAGTCACAGATAACATGTTGAAAGTGAGGTGCTGAAGATGGTCTGCTTTATCCTTCATACTTCCTTGTTGGTGTGAACTCAGAAAAAAAAATTCGTTTTTGTGGCCTGATCTTACTTCCAGTGTGGTGGAACGACCCACGTTTTACGTCTCAGCTGGTCCCCCGACGGGCACTATCTGGTCTCCGCTCACGCCATGAATAATTCTGGGCCTACAGCGCAGATCATTGAGCGGGACGGGTGGAAAACCAACATGGATTTTGTCGGCCATCGCAAAGCTGTGACAGTGGTGGTAAGTTGGCAGGGACCGTGGTGGGACCAAGGTACTGTGGCGTTACCCCACAATTGATTATCTTGCTAACATCTTCACCCTGTGGAGAAGAAGTAGCTGTTGGTTTGTCCCTCCATTGGGAGACGAGAGGACGGAGCAGGGCCTTCCCACCAACCTAAACAGTCTCCTTAATTTCTTTTTATTTTCTCCCTCTTCCCTCCTCATCCCCTTTTCCTTGTGTGTTGTGTCTTTTTTAGAATGTAAGCCTGAGGATAGGGACTGTCTTCTGTCTTCTTTATTGATAAATTGTAAGCCGCTCCGAGAGCCTTTTGGCTGAGGTGCGGGATAAAAACACTCCAAATAAATAAATAAATAAATAAATGTCTAGATTAGTATGTCTGGTAAGTATGGAATGTTAGAACTGAGTGTGTGTGGTTTATGATGTAATAGATGGGAAGGAGAATATAAGGAGAGCGTTGGGAGTTTGTGAGGTACCGTATTTCTTCGATTGTAAGACACCATTGATTCTAAGACGCCATCGATTGTAAGACGCACACTAATTTCAGTACCACCAACAGAAAAAAAGCTTCGATTCTAAGAATAATAATCTCACCCGCGATTCTAAGACGCACCCCGTTTTTAGAGATGTTTATATGGGCGGAAAAGTGCATCTTAGAATCGAAGAAATACGGTATGCGAGTTTGGGGGATGAGAGAGAGAGAGAGTTGTTTAAAGAAGAGTTTGGATTCTAGGGATTTAGGATTGATGTGAAGGGAGTGAGGTGGTTGGTGTGTGGAGAGTTTAGATTAGGCAGGATTGAAAGTATTATAGATTTTTATCTAAAGTTTTTAATTAACAATACATTTATTATTTTGTTAGCTACCAAATACCATGTGTCAGCTTGGCATTATTTACTTACAGTTATTAAACACCCGCACCAGATTATACCCACAGTGTATTTAGAGCAGATCCTATATTAAACCTGTTTCCCTCATAGCTAGGGGAAAGGTTTTTATTAACCCTTTGGCCTGAGAAGGGTATATGCGACGGGCGTAGTGTAAGGGTCTGTTACGTCTCAGATACCTTCTCCCATTTAAGCCTGCCCAAGTTTTAAGATCTTCAAGGAAGGCCCTTCTCTTTGTCCCATCACCATCAGAGGCACGCTTGATGGAGATGCGAGACAGGGCCTTCTCAGTGGCTGCTCTGGGGGCTTGGTTGACCTCTCAGTTGTCCTTCCACTGCCAGACAAAGCTGTTCTTATTCAGGAAGGCCTTTGACATGTGAGCTGGTTTGTTGCTGAAGGGGCTTTCATTTGGTTGGGTGCTGTTTATTTCTTCTTATTTTTGTGTTTTTAATTGTGTTCTTAATGTTTTGTTCTTACGTTTTGTTTTTAATTTGCGAGCCTCATGTGGCGCAGAGTGGTAAAGCAGCAGTTTCTGCAGCTGAAACTCTCCCCACGGCCTGAGTTCGATCCCAGCGGAAGCTGGTTTCAGGCAGCCGGCTTGGGTCGACTCAGCCTTCCATCCTCCCGAGGTCGGTAAAATGAGTACCCAGTTAGCTGGGGGAAAGGTAATCACGGCCAGGGAAGGCAACGGCAAACCACCCCGCTATAAGGCCTGCCAAGAAAACGTCAGCGAAAGCTGGCGTCCCTCCAAGAGTCAGTAGTGACTCAGTGCTTGCACGAGGGGTTCCTTTCCTTTCCTTCCTTTTTAATTTGTATTTTATTGTTAGCTGCCATGAGTGCCATTTTCTGGCACAAAAGAGGATATAAATTAAATAAATAACTTACTCCCCTTCCTAAATGCAGTCAGAATAGCTTGAAGGTAACTAAAACAGGAGACCGTTGAGAGCCAGTGTGGTGTAGTGGCTAGAATGTTGGACTGGGAGTCAGGAGTTCCGGGTTCTAGTCCCCACTCGGCTCCCTGGGTGACTTTGGGCCAGTCACAGACTCTCAGCCCAACCTACCTCACAGCGTTGTTGTTGTGAGGAGAAAAATGGAGAGGAGGAGGATTATGTATGACTTGGGTTCCCTGGAGGAGAAAAGGTAGGATATAAATGCAATAAATAAATAAATAAATAACAAATAACTTCAAGTAATGATTAAAGTCCTGAAAAAAGCCCTGTTTGGGCCTACTAATCCGGCACGCAATTGGAATTCCATGGAGGAGAGCAGATGTGCCGTGTAACAGCCAAACTAACATTTCTGCATTCCACTCGAATAATTATTTATATTTATTAATTTATTTAGTACATTTCTAATCCACCCAGTAACTGATGTTCTGTGGGTAGATTGCAACTCGTTAAAAAACTAAAAAGCCATTTTAAAGCACAGTTAAAAATATAAAATGCAATGCAAATATTTAAAAGAATAAAACACAATATCATGCAAAGGGATAAACAGCACAGGATTTGATAATGACAGCCACAATAACCTAGAACTAGGCCTTTAAAACGCCTGGGAGAAAAGAAAGGTCTTTGCCTGGTGCCAAAAAATTAACAACGTAGGTGCCAGACAAGCTGCTTTGGGGAGTTTATTGCATAAGTACGGTGCCACCCCTGAAAAGGCCCTCTCTCTTGTACCCACCCGCCTAGCTTCCTTTGACGGGGGCACCCGGAGGACGGCCTCTGAAGATGGCCTAATGGTCTGAGCAGCTACATACAGGAGATGTGTCATTATTAGATACTCTTGTCCCAAGCCATTTAGGGCTTTAAAAGTCAACACAAACAGGAATCCCAGAAATATGCAGAATAGGCCTCTTAAGTACACTGAATTTCTTCATTTAGCTCAGCCTTCCTCAACCTGGGGCGCTCCAGATGTGTTGAACTACAACTCCCAGAATGCCCCAGCTGGCTGGGGCATTCTGGGAGATGCAGTCCAACACATCTGGAGCGCCCCAGGTTGAGGAAGGCTGATTTAGCTACATGTCTAATATGCCATTGTGGTGAGAGTCAAAATATATGATTGACCCCTTGAACGTTAAGCCGACTTGTTAAATTAATGAGTTTTAAGAGAATATCTTGGTCCTTCTTTTCAGAAATTCAATCCGAAAATCTTCAAAAAGAAGCAAAAGAATGGGAGCTCAACCAAGCCTAGCTGTCCTTATTGCTGTTGTGCGGTTGGCAGTAAAGATCGGTCTCTCTCTGTCTGGGTAAGCAAAGCGTTCTGTTCTTGGTGACGCACTCTGGCTAGGGTTTGGGAAGACGTAAAGACCAGAAGAGCCCGCAAATCACCCCTTTGGGGACAGAAGTACAAACTTTTTGAAAGCAACTGGTTCCTTGTATTTCTGCAAGAAGTCGGCTGTGCAGAGTGCTGATTGGCCGGCCCTTGTGACAATCATGAAGCCCCCTCTATCTGACCTTCCCATCTGGGACAGAAGGACATAGGAAACTGCCTTATACGGAGTCAGGCCATGGGTCCATCTAGCCCAGTATTGTCGACACTGACTAGCAGCGGCTCGCCAGGGTTTCATGCATGCAGCCGCCTCCCCTCCTAGCAAAATGTCTGGGGTGGAATTAAGTAATTCTAGTCACTTTGGGGTCGGGTTCATATTTACCTAACACCGCCCCCTGCCCACACACATACACACATAGGGAGACATTTTTCTCCCTCTCTCAAAATACTAGAACCTGGGGTCATCCCATGAAACTGATTGGTGGGAGATCCAGGACAAATAAAACGAAGTGCTTCTTTACGCAGCGCGTAGTTAAATTATGGAACTCACTACTGCAAGATGTAGTGATGGCCACCAATCTGGCTGGCTTCAAAAGGGGAGTGGATAAATTCCTGGAGGCAAAGGCTATCAATGGCTACTAGCCCTGATGGTTGTGTGCTATCTCCAGTATTCGAGGCAGTAAGTCTGTGTGCACCAGTTGCTGGGGAACATGGGTGGGAGGGTGCTGTTGCACCGTGTCCTGCTTGTTCATCCTTAGCTGATGGCTGGTTGGCCACTGTATGAACAGAGTGCTGAACTAGATGGACCCTTGGTCTGATCCAGCATGGCTCTCCTTATGTTCTTATGAACCTTTTCAATGGAAGGATCTTATTAAACGGAACCATAAATGTTGATGACACCATGCAAAAAGGCTTTTTATACCCCCAAAGATTCACTATTCTAGGAGCAACTCAGATCTTGATTCACTTCCTCTTCTTAGTGGGAACTTAGGCCAGATTCAGATGAAACACTAAAGTAGGACTGAGAAAGCTGCAGCAAGCCGTGGGCCTGTGGTTTCAAATCCTGATTTTTTTGAACTAATCTCAGTTAAAATTAGCCACAGTTTCCTGTGTTTGGATGTAACAGGAAACTGTGTGTGTGCGTGAGTTATTCCAACCTCAAACTGTAAACTTTCAATCTCCTTGCCTTTCGTGTGGGTGGGGGATGCACGCGAGGTCAAAGTTGGTACAGCTCGCACCCGGAAAAAGAAAACGGCCTAGTGCAGCCTTCCAGGACGTGGTGTCCTCCATAGCTGGGGCAAGGTGGGAATTGTAGTCCAACACAGCTGGAGGCTTCCACAAGTTGGGGAAGGCTGCACTATTTATTCCTCCTTTCTTGCTCCAAACCTAGCCACAAATCTGGCTGGAAATGTTGGATCTACATTCTTTATTCAAATTCCTTAGCTTTATTGGTTAGTGGTTCTCTTAGTAAGATGGTTTGAATTATTGGGAACAAATTGCTGATGAAAGCATTCTCCCACATTGGCAAAGGGTTAGCGTGTAGCGCAATATGGCATAGCTGTTGCTGTGCCGTAAACTTCAATATCCCACCCTCCTTCCATCTGGGTTTTTCCGTTATTGGGCGTTCAGCTGGCTTGTGTTAATGCATGGCGTGTTTTTCTGCATGCTGTGGAGTCTTTAAAGTGGTTGGTTTTTAGATGAGTCTATGACACTTATCATCCTGAAACTTCTGTTTTTTTAGCTGACGTGTCTGAAAAGGCCTTTGGTCGTCATACATGAGCTGTTTGACAAGTCGATCATGGACATCTCATGGTAAGATGGCTTTTGATTGTGATGAAAGATAACTACTCGTGTGAAAATGTGTCCAGTGGGAAAGCCAAGCTCCTCTCTTGAATTCTTTTCACCGTAAGATGGACGCTAAAGCCATCAAACATCACACCCGACTTCACTTCACTTTGCTCACACACACAGACATGTCCATTAGACAGGCAGGATTACGCTTATTAAAATATAAGGTGTATGTGCTTTGATTTATAGTAGGACACACGCACACACCCCGGAGTAAGGCTGCAACTGTAAACCCACTTACCTGTGAGTAAGCCCCATTCAACTCTGTGGTGCTTACTTCTGAGTAGATACGTAAAGGATTGTGCTATAAATTTTATAATAATCCCATAAGGGGAGCTCTGGATTAATCTTTAAGCAATATAAGCACGTGTTTAAGGTACCAAAGGAAGGGGAGCACCACCAAAATTGAAAAGTAAGCTCTTGAGATCACATAATTTCAGTGGAGATAATATCAGATCTCATTTTGTCTTATGCTCTTTTGGAGGGTGATTAAAAATCATTTTCAATAAATTTTTGCATTTGCATTTCCCCCTTATAACAGTTTTATTTTAAAAAATGCATAAAACAGTGACGAAAATGTGTATTTTTGTTTCTGTTGCCCTAGTTATAAATAAGTAATTGTAGGCTGACCATATGAAAAGGAGGACAGGGCTCCTGAATCTTTAACAATTGCACAGGAAAGGGAATTTCAGCAGGTGTCATTTGTATGCATGTTGCACCTGGTGAAATTTCCTCTTCATCACAACAGTTAAAACTGCAGGAGCTATACTGCGACCAGATTTAAAAGAGGGCAGGGCACCTGCAGCTATAACTCTTGTGATGAAGAGGAAATTTCACCAGGTTCTCCATGTATACAATGACACCTGCTGAAATTCCCTTTTCAATACAACCGTTAAAGATACAGGAGCCCTGTCCTCCTTTTCATAGGGTCACCCTAGTAATTGGCTTATATTGCTTGCTGCTATTTAGTGTTAAATAAATATAACAAAAAACACTTTATATGTAATATAGTTGTGTGTTCTGGAGTGGGGGGTGGCCTTGAAGAAAACTGAGTTTTTAATGGTTTATTTCACCTTCAGCACTCATTGAATCTTAATGTCTTGCCTGCTAAGCAATGGAAGGGCCAAGGGGGCACTATTATGGGGCTGTGCTTAGGGCATCAGCTGGCCTTAATCCGGCCCTGCATAAGGGCATTTGCAGGGGGGGGGGCGGTGAACAAAAACGATTGAGAACCCCTTACCTAGACAATCTACATGCCAATGTGCAGTGATACCTCCTCTCCCCTTGGGGGCACTGTGCAGCTTCAGATGCAAATGGCAAGAGTGTCGCCTCCCTCCTGTTCCGAGTTACTCTCTCTGCTGGTTTGGAAGCGTTGCGAAACGTCCCCCTTGTAAGAGGGAAGACGAGATGAGCCTTCCTTGAGTTCAGTGTGGTCACAGGTGTGCAGAGAAGCAACAAGTGGGTGGGTTTAAAAAAAGAAAGAAAGGGGAAAAAAAAGAAGGCAGATTATTCATTCATTTATTTAAAAGATTTTTAGGACACGCGTCAGCAAAGCGGTCAAGTTGGTACACAACCAGCATCGGTATAAATGACAAGCAGAATGAAGAGCAGAAGAACAGTGTAAAAAATTCATCGTCAAACTTCAGCAAAGTAGACAAAATCTTCCAGCAATTGATATAAGCCTGTTAAACGCCTGGGGAAATGCTTCGGATGGGTTGTCATGTTTGCCTTGTGTAGTGAGAGCCAAACCAGTAAAATGCATAGGCATCAAAAAGAAACTAAAAACTTGAGTTCTTACTTTATTCCTTACTGAGTTTAAAACTTTCTTGAGTTCGTATGCACTCAGGGCAGTCCTGTTTTCAAAGTTGTGAAGCTTTTTCATGTATGACATTTTTATTCTGCCATTTTTCCAAGTTGCTTGCATAGTAGAGTTGGAAGGGGCCTACAAGGCCATTGAGTCCAACCCCCTGCTCAGTGCAGGAATCCGCCCTAAAGCATCCCTAACAGATGGTTGTCCAGCTGCATCTTGAAGGCCTCTAGTGTGGGAGAGCCCACAACCTCCTTAGGTAACTGATTCCATTGTCGTACTGCTCTAACAGGGATGAAAAGGGAATCAGAATCACACACACACACACAATCTTAATTCAGATGGCCCCGCCCCTTCCCCTGGCCCCACCCCCTTCACTCCCGACCAATGGCCATTTCTGCTTTTTTGCTGTTTCCTCCCCATTTTCAAAGGTTGAACTGTCTCCCCTAAGGCTTAGTAACTGACAGGAAGGGCTTTAAGCCCTTTAAAATAGGGCAGCATTTCTTGTATTTTTGGCTCCGCCCCTTTCGGTATCCCACCCTGAAATGCTTCCCCAAAAGCTTCTCCCAACATGTTCAGACCTCGGGATGAAAGAGGTTCCCCATCCTTGGCTTAGCAGGTTATTTCAGCAGTTCCGGAAGGACCAACACCACCAACGCACCATCGGTGTAAGATGGACAGCAATACACCATAATGCAGGGCTGTTTGATGGGAGTTTGGGTTTGCTGAGCTGTGGTAAGGTTTCACTGGGGCGACTTTCAGGCCGCGGGATCAGTCGAGAACCTCGACGTGTTTCAGGGGTGGCCAACAGGTCGCGTGCCCCCATCCCACAAGCCCCCCAGCCTTCTAATTACATGACCCGTTCCTTCCATCGTAAGGTACTAGTCGCGATTCTCGATTTCTTGTTCTTCAGGACCCTGAACGGCCTGGGCATCTTGGTGTGTTCCATGGATGGATCAGTGGCATTTTTGGATTTTTCTCAAGATGAACTTGGTGATCCACTGAGTGAAGAAGAGAAGGTACCATGCATTCTTCTGGATGGGCTTGATCATTCAGCTTCTTGTCTTAAGGGGGCAGGGGAACATTTTGTTTGTTTGTTTAGGGGCTGCATTGCCAATTCTAACAGGTCCTTCTGGGTCACAGCTGGGAACCTGGGGCCTGTTCACTATAAACAGGTGTGTGCGCTCATACCTGCATTCACTTATTTATTTATTTATTTATTTAAGGATTTTTATGCTGCCATTCAGCCAAAAAAGGCCCTCACGGCGGCTTACAAATTATTTCTTGACAGTCCCTGCCCACAGGCTTACAATCTAAAAGACATGACACAAAAGGAAAGGGGATTGGGAGGGAGGAGGAGGAGGGGGAAAAGGAAAGCAAATTCAGGCACTACAATCTTAGTTGGAAAGTTCAGCAGTTACAGTTGACAGCAGGAGGGAGGGGGGACTCTCAGCTGGAGCTGGACCCAGGCACGGTGGAGAGGTGCCTGGCTGCTGCTTCCTCCCTCTCTGGTGGCCTCTGCAGAGACAGTTGGTAGCAGGAGGGAGGGGGCTCTCAGCTGGAGCTAGACCCAGGCACGATGGAGAGGTGCCTGGCTGCTGCTTCCTCCCTCACTGGTGGCCTCTCCAGAGACAGTTGGTAGCAGGAGGGAGGGGGCTCTCAGCTGGAGCTGGACCCAGGCACGGTGGAGAGGTGTCTGGCTGCTGCTTCCTCCCTCTCTGGTGGCCTCTCCATAGACAGTTGGTAGCAGGAGGGAGGGGGCTCTCAGCTGGAGCTAGACCCAGGCACGATGGAGAGGTGCCTGGCTGCTGCTTCCTCCCTCACTGGTGGCCTCTCCAGAGACAGTTGGTAGCAGGAGGGAGGGGGCTCTCAGCTGGAGCTGGACCCAGGCACGGTGGAGAGGTGTCTGGCTGCTGCTTCCTCCCTCTCTGGTGGCCTCTCCATAGACAGTTGGTAGCAGGAGGGAGGGGGCTCTCAGCTGGAGCTAGACCCAGGCACGATGGAGAGGTGCCTGGCTGCTGCTTCCTCCCTCACTGGTGGCCTCTCCAGAGACAGTTGGTAGCAGGAGGGAGGGGGCTCTCAGCTGGAGCTGGACCCAGGCACGGTGGAGACGTGCCTGGCTGCTGCTTCCTCCCTCACTGGTGGCCTCTGCAGAGACAGTTGACAGCAGGTGGGAGGGGGCTCTCAGCTGAAGCTGAACCCAGGCACGGTGGAGAGGTGCCTGGCTGCTGCTTCCTCCTTCACTGGTGGCCTCTGCAGAGACAGTTGGTAGTAGCAGGGAGGGGGCTCTCAGCTGGAGCTGGACCCAGGAACGGTGGAGAGGTGCCTGGCTGCTGCTTCCTCCCTCACTGGTGGCCTCTGCACTTACAAACACATGCATATTGTTCTTGTGCGTGTGTGTCTGCATGCTTTTCAAATTGCTCTCTGTCGAAGGGAAGGTCCATAGCTGAGTGGTATCGCACATGCCTTTGCCTGTAGAAGATCCCTGATACTGTCTATGCCATCTCTTCTTAATAAGGATCTGAGGAAACAGGAGGGCTGAAGACCTCTGTTAGAGATCTCGGCGAGCTCATCAGTTTTGGAATGAACATTTCATTTTGTGTCATTGATTATATTTCTATACCGCCCCGTAGCCGAAGCTCTCTGGGCAGTTCACAGAAATGAAAACCCATTAAAAATACATGATACAAAGTGCAAAACCATTTACATAAAAATGTATGGCACACACACAGACAACCTGTATTTAAAAACAGTCAACCAAAGTCACTCCAAGACCTGATTAAAAACTCATGCTATGCTGCCAAATGCCTGAGAGAGGAGGGCAGTTTTAACCTGGTGCCGAAAAGATAACTATGTTGGTGCCAGTCGGGGAGATCATTCCAGAATTGGGGGGCCACCACGGAGAAGGCCCTCTCCCTTGTTCCTCCCCGGCTCTGAGCCTCCCTCGGAAGAGGCACCTGGATCAGGGGGCCTTAGATGCTGAACATAGCAAATGGGTCGGTTCATGCTAGGGGAGGTGCCCTATCAGGTATTGGGGTCCCAAGCTGTGTGAGGCTTTAAAGCTCAAAACCAGCATGTTGAATCAGGCTTGGAAACATACAGGCAGCAATTCAAGCGGAATCCTAGGCAGTCCTTGGCTAGGTGGAGACAATTCTTTGATCCTATGTAAGGCTACTTTATATGTTCATATAAAACTGATACTGGGTCTGAACTAGAAGAGGTGTCCTTTTACATTCTGCAGCAAAGCCTGTAAAATCTTCAGTAATGTACTGGAATTGTTCCACTGCTATATTTTTCTGCAGAAAATGTTTCCCTTTTAGAAGTGTATTGGGCCAGCACTACGCTCAGGTGCTGGAATGGGCCTGAATAGGACTCGGGCTGTCTTTACTTTCAGTTCTCCAAACTCCCGTCTTGCTGTTGTTTGCAAACTGGGGATCTTGGTTTATAACACGTTCTGATCAGTTTCAAAGCAAACCAGCTTCAAACCATGGTTTCTGAAGGTGGCTTGTTAAATTAACCAGTGTTAATAAATGATGGCCCCCAGATCTCAGGCAGCAATTGGCTTTATTATTTATTATTATTATTATTAATAATAATAATAATAATAATTATAGGCTTTTACAAGATAAATGTAGCTGTGCACTCTTTACCAGCACTGCGTGTTTTACTTGGGACAATTATTTCGAGCCTGATGAATTCAGAATGGTTTTCTAGATTTGAAATAAGAAAAAGCTCTTAAAGAAATATCTTCACTGCTAGTACATTTTTATACCACCCAAAAGCTGAAGCTCTCTGGATGGTTTACAAAAATTAAAACCATGAAAACAATTCAAAATATAAGACAAACAATGTAAAAACATAGTATAAAATGCAATACAAGAACACAACCAGGATAAAACAGCAGCAGTGCAGAAATTAATACGGATTTAACATACAAATTTAAAACGGCAACGTTATCATTAAGTTGATAAGAATGTTAAAATACTGAAAAAAATAAAAAGGTCTTCACCTGGCGTCGAAAAGAGTGTAATGTAGATGCCAGGCGAATCTCTCTAGGGAGCTCATTCCACAGACAGGGTTCCACAACAGAGAAGGCTCTCCTCCTGGTAGCCACCTGCAGGGTGGATTTGATTTAAATCACGATTTAAATCACTACTCAGAAAGACTCGATTTAATCATGTGATTTTCCCCCTCCCAAAAGTGCACTCTATTCATTGAATTTTTTGGAAACTTAGCACTTAAGAGGTAAGGGGTTGATTCTGTGTACATAGATTTGCGAAGGAACAATGGGACTGTGATCTCTGCATACACAAATTCACAGTTTTAAGGACTGTAAAATCAAGCATCTGTGATAATATCTTCTAGATAGAAAAATTGCCCCATAATCTTACAGAAACCTCTGGAAGAGCATGACATGGTGAATGGATGAATGGAATTCATTTACCCCAAAATTTAAACATTGCATAAACATACAGCCTCATGCTACATAATTAAAAACTAATCCTTATTTCATGATGAATAACCTTTGGACTATAATGTATCTTAAACAGAGAATTGTCTTTAGATAGATTTTTCCACAAAAAAGCATTTTATTAAAAAAAAATCAATTTAAATTTTAAAAAAATCCGATTTAAATTTAAAAAAAACCAGATTTTTTAAAATTATTTTTAAAAAAATAATTGATTTTTATCCACCCTGGCCACTTGCCTCACTTCCTTTGGAATCTCATCGAGATTAAACAATAAGTCACTACTACTGAAATTCTTGCCTAACCTGGATATTCAACCTTCACCCTAGTTCTTTGTCAATGACTGTTATGGTTTGCGCATCTTATTTAAGCAGTGGTTTTCTGTTTACTTTTTTTACACCCCTTAGAGCAACATCCATCAGTCTACCTATGGAAAAAGCTTGGCTATAATGACTGAGGCCCACCTGTCTACTGCTATTATTGAGAATCCAGAGATGTTGAAGTACCAGCAAAGACGGCAGCAGGCGGAAAAGAAGAGTGAGGCGATAAGAGGCACAGCAGCTGCTCCTAAGGTGGCAAGCATGATGAATGGGGAGAGCTTGGAGGACATTAGGAAGGTAGATATTTCAGGTGGTGATCCACTTCCTTCAAGTGAAAAGTTTGTGATTGACCAGGTTCGCACATCACACTAACCCATGATACAGGTTGTTAAATTCTGGATTGCCGTGCTTAACAAACCATGGTTTGTTAACTACAAACAACCCAGAAAGAGAAGCTGTGGTTTGTTTTTGGGTTGTGAACTCTGGGTTGTTTAAAGCATAGGTTGTTGTTATACATGAACCCAGAATCAGGGGTGGTTCATGGGTTGTTTCGCCAGGTTATAGAGGCAGCAGGCAAGAGCAGTTTTTTAAAAAGACTCAGCTACTCTACATACCAGTACTACAGTGCTGCAAAGGCATTTGGGATACCAGGAGGGAGCAGGCAATGGGGGAGGGAAACAAACAGCCCAGGAATTGAGAAAACAAACCATACTTTTGCCAAACAAACTTTGGTAGGGCAACAAACCATGGGTTAGTGTTATGTGCGAAACAGGCCAATGTCTTGACTACACAGCAAAATCTAATTTGGTTAGCACCCAATCTTGGCCCACTTTTAAAAACTTATTTTATTGAAGTACAAAAACAACCAAAGCAATAACAAAAAACAAATGTGGGTAAGAGAGTCTAGTACAGATATGAATGAAATATATCAGGCAAGTGTATTGTCCCAAAAGGAAAAATGAGATGTCTGAGGACGATACTTATTCATTGATGCAAGAGAGGAAGAAGACCCTGTTTTAAAGAAGGAGTCTTATTTAGCTTGACACATGACATTTCATTAATATAAAGGGTTTGACATTCACAGTTAGAAGTTGCTAAATCTGAGAATTTTGTCCTTGGGCACAGTATATCCAGTTGGTGCATTTATGACTGGGGAAAACCCGATTTCAGAAGTGGTTTCCAGAACTTGCCTTGGAATCTCTTTACTCAAATGCGGTTTTGCTATGCGCTGTTCAAATTTGTTAAGATGGCAACTTTCAGCTCGTCTTTGCATTGGAAGCCCTGTCCTTTAGGAAATGCAACTTTAGTAAGAGTTTGTCCAAATCTAAAAGATTTGCTTGCAGGGCTGTTGTTCAGTGCCATCCTTGTTAAGCGGAGACTTACAGAGGCTATGGGGACAATATTAGAGGGATACATCTTCATGGGCCTTTGATAGATCTTGATAGGCCTTAATAGGAGTTATAAAGCAAAAGTTCCAATAACCACTTTTCTTATGACAGAATCTTTTGAAGAAACAAGTTGAGACCCGGACAGCAGATGGCCGGAGAAGGATCACACCTCTCTGCATAGCTCAGCTGGACACTGGGTATGTCATGAAGGATTTGGGTGTGTGTGTGTTTGTCCTCCTGTCTTGTGATGTTCCCAACTCATGTGCTCAAAAAGAGGTTTTTCTTGCACTCCACCTTCCATATATACATACACACACTGATTTGAAATCTTACTTCTAATAGATTTCAAGACATCCTGCATCACTTTGTTTTTTGAGACTGGATGCAGCAGCGAAGTATAGATTGTTGAAAATGAAAGCAACTTCCAGTGAAAAGGCAAATGCTCAGTTCACACAACACGTTTCTTAACGGTGGTTTTAGAACTCCATGGTGGAGTTGTTACATCACCATTGAAAAATGTGTTGTCTGCAGGGAAAACTCCACCCCACAGTGGAGGTTTTTTTGAAAAACACTCCACCCTGAATATCCGTGCTGTGCAGAGGAGAGTTCCTACACAACGGTTGTTTTGTGTGTTGTGTGGAGGGCTCCGTGGAGTTTCCTCTTGAGTTGAGTGGAGTTTACCCACTGGCTATAGAGTTCCCTAGCAAGAACGGCAAAAGGAGTGAGTTCTGCTCTAGGAGAGCGGCCTGCATTGGTTTTTTTGCAGCACTGGCTGATGGGATAGCATCAGAAGGACTGGGGGAAGAGAGAGGGCGGAGGAACTGTCAATCAAACGCTGAGTTGAGTTTTACTCCACTCCACAGGAGGCCACAGTCACACAATGGTGGAGTTAGAACATAGTGGCCAGGTTCAGACAACACGCTAAACCATGCTGCTTAACCACAAAATGGTTAAGGGAATACATTAACCTTAATACATTCCCTTAACCATTTTGTGGTTAAGTAGCATGGTTTAGCGTGTTGTCTGAACCAGGCCGTTGTGTGGTGAGTACTCCCTGCAAACTCAACCATTGAGTGGAGTTTTCCCACTGCATAGAGAAATGTGTTGTGTGAACTGAGCCAATGAGTACAGAGGAGCAACGAGAACTCAATTAAAATGTGGACTACTATGGGATCTTGAATGGCACGCTGTTCCATCCCTGGGAACTATCCTGTGGGAATGCCATTCTGTCCCTAATGCTATCTAATATGCAATGAGAAACCAGCCCTTGCTAACACAACCCAAGAAACTATCCTGGGTAACAGAAATCTGTATTTTCTTCTTCTTTTTATCATGTAACTCAAGACATATATTTGTGTTTAATTCATATACATCTTTGAACACGCCGGCAGGCAAATGTAATCTTGACACTGGGGAAAAAAAACCACTTCCCTTGACTGTTGTCTGCTCTCTTTCTCCACCTTCAAACAGGGATTTTTCTACAGCTTTTTTCAATAGTATTCCAATATCTGGATCCTTAGCAGGCTCTATGATGTCAGCTTCTCAGACGAATCAGCTCATGTCATTAGATTACAATGCAACCAATTCCCTCGGCATCTCTAAGCCTGCCTTAGAGCCAGTGGTGGTCAGCGTTAAACCAACTGAAGATGCAGCCAACAAAGACGGGTGGGTATCGGGCAAGAGGTCTCATCTTCTGCCTTTTATTTATTTATTTATTTATTACATTTATAGACTGCCCCACAGCCGAAGCAGTCTCTGGGCGGTTCGCAAAAGTTAAAACAGTAAACATTAAAAAGTATACAAAATTTAAAAACCATCAGAAACATAAAAACACCAGTATCCATTTTGTGACTTCATAAGAATATAATTTTATTATTATTATTTTTATTTATTTATTTATTTATTTATTTATATAGCGCCATCAGTGCTATATAAATAATTTTGTGACTTCATAAGAATATTCAGTCAATCAATTTATGGAAGGCAACCAAATAAAGGTTGAGGCCAATTACATAGATAAAAGTTATATATACACAGAGTATGAAAGCGGGTCGTATAAAAAAGACTAGAGAAAACGTTATAAAATGTTAAAACATACATGCACATTCAATTAAAACCTTACAAGTTAAAATATTAAGACATACATGCGCATACAACTGAAACATCAGAAGAGCCCTGCTGGATCAGACCGAGGGTCCATCAAGTCCAGCACTCTGTTCACACTGTGGCCAACCAGCCATCGACCAGGGACCAACAAGCAGGACATGATGCAACAGCACCCTCCCACCCATGTTCCCCAGCAACTGGTGCACACAGGCTTACTGCCTCGAATACTGGAGATAGCACACAACCATCAGGGCTAGTAGCCATTGAGCCTTCGCCTCCAGGAATTTATCCAACCCCCTTTTAATGCTATCCAAAGTGGTGGCCATCACCACATCTTGTGGTAGTGAGTTCCATAGTTTAACTATGCGCCGTGTGAAGCAGTCCTTCCTTTGATCTGTCCTGAATCTCCCAGTATTTATTTATTTTATTTTATTTATCATACTTATACCCCGCTCCTCAGCCAAAAAAGGCTCTCGGAGTGGCTTACACTTAGCAAAAAAGACAGTCCCTGCCCTCAGGCTTACAATCTAATAAAGACATGACACACAAGGAAAAGGAGTCAAGGAGGGAGGGAGGGAGGAGAGAGAGAGAGAGAGAGAGTCCAGCAGGAGCAGGCCCCAATGTTACTTCTGCCTGCTCCTGTCCCCTCGGTCCTTCTTCTTCCCCACAGGGCCAAGATGGCAGTTTGCCCTGTGGGGGGGGGGAAGAGTCCAGCAGGAGCAGGCCCCGATGTTACTTCTGCCTGCTCCTGTCCCCTCGGTCCTTCTTCTTCCCCACAGGGCCAAGATGGCAGTTTGCCCTGGGGGGGGGGGGAAGAGTCCAGCAGGAGCAGGCCCCAATGTTACTTCTGCCTGCTCCTGTCCCCTCGGTCCTTCTTCTTCCCCACAGGGCCAAGATGGCAGTTTGCGCAAAGAGGCTCATGCGTTCTATTTCATTCTAAGACGGCTGAACTAGATCTATATTTATATTGGCTGGCCTTTAATATTGATGTGTGTGTGCTGAATTGTCTGCAAGTTCACAAAAACAGGGTGCCGTATAGTATTATCATCATTTTCATTATCCTCCCTCCCTTTTTACAGTGTAAATGCTACCTCTGCCTCAGCTGCCCCTCCGGCATCTTCACCCTCTGTGCTGACAGCCTCTTCCAAGATGGAACCAATGAAAGCGTTTGATTCTAGGTTCACGGAGCGATCCAAAGCCACCTCAGGAACTACTGCCATAACGCACACCAACCAGATTGCCATAGACAGGTGAGGCAGGAACCGCACAGGTGAGGGCACAAACTTGGGGTAAACATAGCTGCCCTGGTCCCAACGGCCATGAGTTAGGGATCTACCCAGGGGCGATGTTTTTTTAAAAATTTTGCCCGTGGGCAAAAAAGAGGGTGAGGAGGGCCCATAGAAGAGTACCTATTCTACCTACAGAAGGCTCTGGGTTCTATCTCTCCTCTCTCATCTCACACTATTGCCCCGCTCGTGCTCTTCGCTCCTCTGATGCCCTGTTTCTCGCCTGCCCAAGGACCTCTACTTCCCTTGCTCGGCTCCGTCCATTTTCTTCTGCTGCCCCTTACGCCTGGAACGCTCTTCCAGAACATTTGAGAACTACAAGTTCAATCGCAGCTTTTAAAGCTCAACTAAAAACTTTTCTTTTTCCTAAAGCTTTTAAAACTTGATGTTGTGCGGACTTTATACTGTTAGTTTTACCCTACCCTGTGCCGGCTTACCCTATCCTGTGCCTGTTGGCATTCTCTTCCCCTCCTTATTGTTTTACTATGACTTTATTAGATTGTAAGCCTATGCGGCAGGGCCTTGCTATTTACTGTTTTACTCTGTACAGCACCATGTACATTGATGGTGCTATATAAATAATAATAATAATAATAATAATAATAATAATAATAATAATAATAATAATAATCCCCAGCATCTGCAGCTAAATTTAACAGTGGTCCCCAACCTTTTTGGGGTCAGTGGGCACATTTTGGGGATTTTTAGAGCGTCGTGGGGCCTTTCACAAAATGGCCGCATCCATTCATAAAATAGCTGCCGTGGTGGGCTTGGCTGGTCCCAGGACACCCATTCCCCAGAAAACAAAACTGGCAAGTCTAAAAGAAAAGTAAATCGCTCCGGAACCTAAGTATAAGACAGGACCGGGGGCGGGGGGGTGGAGCTCCAAATCACAAAACTACTCTGCTTTGCCACAAGTCAGCCTCCCAGTTTTTAAAAGCAAAGTTTTAATTTTTAAAAAATCTTAAGAAATAAAAGTCGGGAGGGGCAGAGGCCTGGCAGGTGACAAGAAAGGTGTCCGTGGGCACCACGTTTGAGATCCCAGAGCTAAAAGCTTATCGGGATGCCCGATTGGGGCGGGGGGCGGGGATGGCTCTCTGCCCGAGGCCGTGGACAGCCGCTGCTAGTCAGAGGAAACAGTCCTGGTCTGGAATGACCAGTGGATTCTGATTTTGGTTCAAGGCAGCTTCGGCTTTGGAAAACCCAATGTAAACTGCGCCCCTAACCCTTTGATTCCTCCTGCAGACTGAAGGAGCAGAACTCAGTTAAGGACAGTAAACCCAGGGATATCCTAGAGAGCAGCAGCGACAGCGAGGAGAAGATCCCAGCCAAGCCCATGTCGCTTTCCAAGCGCAAACTGGAACTTGAAGTAGAAAAGAAGAAGAAAGGCAGACCTCGAAAGGACTCCAGGCTTATGCCCGTCACACTCACCGTTCAGGTAACGAGAACGCTAGTTACTTCCTTTTGATGGCCTTCATTTATTTATTTACTTATTTATTTATTGCATTTCTATACCGCCCAATAGCCGAAGCTCTCTGGGCGGTTCACAAAAAAAATCAATTAAATTTAATTAATTAATTAATTAATTAAAGCCTGTTTGCATTCTCTTCCCCTCCTTATTGTTTTACTATGATTTTGTTAGATTGTAAGCCTATGCGGCAGGGCCTTGCTATTTACTGTTTTACTCTGTACAGCACCATGTACATTGATGGTGCTATATAAATAAATAATAATAATAATAATAATAATTATGAAGACCATTCAAAGTATAAAACAAACAACAGTATCAAAACGCGGCATAAAAAGTACAATATAAAAGCACCACCAGGATAAAACCGCGCCGCAATGCAGAGATTTATACAGATCTGAAATACAAATTTAAAACAGTTAAAAGATAAGATGGTAAAATACTGGGGAAATAAAAAGGTCTTCACCTGGCGTCTAAAAGAATATAGTGTAGATGCCAGGCGAACCTCCTTAGGGAGCTCATTCCACAGCCGGGGTGCCACAGTAGAGAAGGCCCTGCTCCTGGTAGCCACCTGCCTCACTTCCTTTGGCAGGGCCTCGCGGAGAAGGACCCTTGAGGATGATCTTATTTATGTATTTAAAACATTTATATCCCGCCCTATATCAATAAGATCTCAGGGCAGCGTACAGATAAAAGCATACAGTATAAAACAGTAAATATACACAGCTAAAAACAAATTAAATCATAAACCAAGTTATTTTATTTATTTATTTATTTATTTATTACATTTCTATACCGACCAATAGCTGGAGCTCTCTGGGCGGTTCACAAAAAACAATATATAATTTTAAAGCAGTAAAACTGTTCTTATATAAGGAAGGGGAAGCCGGGGAATGTAAGTGCAAATGCCAACTCTGTTTATTTCCCCTTTTAAACTTGCAAGCACGCCACTGCCAACCTTTAAGAATTACAGGACCACCTTTAATCCCAAACTGCAAGAGGGCACCCATGTCAGATTTTACTGTATAGCAGGGGTGGGCAACATGCTTGCCTCATGCAGCCACTCCCCCCCCCCCCGAGCCTGCAGGGCTGTGCAGAATTGTGGCCCTCAGTGGCATCCAGGGAAACATGAATGCCTCCCAAAGTTACCCACCCTTGCAAATGCGAAGGAGGGCAGGATCCCAATATTTATTTATTTATTACATTTCTATACTGCCCAATAGCCGGAGCTCTCTGGGCGGTTCACAAAAATTAAAAACATCCAAAGTATAAAACAACAGCATAAAACCATAATATAAAATACAATATAAAAGCTCAACCAGATAAAAACAGCAGCAATGCAAAATTACAAATTTAAAACACCAAGTTAAAATTTATTGATAGACTGTTAAAATGCTGGGAGAATAAAAAGGTCTTCACCTGGCGTCTAAAAGCATATAATGTAGGTGCCAAGCAAACCTCCTTAGGGAGCTCATTCCGCAGCTGGGGTGCCACAGCAGAGAAGGCCTTCCTCCTGGTAGCTACCTGCCTCACTTCCTTTGGCAGAGGCTCGCGGAGAAGGACCCCTGAGGATGACCTTAGGGTCCAGGCAGGTACATACGGGAGGAGGCATTCCTTCAGATAGCCTGGCCCCAAGCCATTTAGGGCTTTAAATGTTAATACCAGCACTTTGAATCAGGCCCGGACCTGGACTGGCAGCCAATGAAGCTGGAAAAGGACTGGCGTGATGTGGTCTCGTCGGCCAGTCCCTGTTAGTAACCGTGCTGCCCTGTTTTGTACCAGTTGAAGTTTCCGGACCGTTTTCAAAGGCAGCCACACGTATAATGCATTGCGGTAATCCAAACGAGAGGTTATCAGAGCATGGATCACTATTTTGGATAGTTGAATGCAGTAGGATAGCTGAACACACAATGCCAAAGCTAGAACATAAGAGCCCTGCTGGATCAGACCCAGGGTCCATCTACTCCAGCACTGTTCTCACAGCTGTCAACCAGGAACCCGCAAGCAGGACACAGTGCAACAGCACCCTCCCTCCCATGTTCCCCAGCAACTGATGTATTTAGGCTTGTTGCCTCTAATACTGGAGGTAGCACAGCCATCGGGACCATTAGCCATGGATAGCCTTCTCCTCCAGGAATTTATCCAACCCCCTTTTAACACCATCCAAATTGGTGGCCATCGCTACGTCTTGTGGCTGTGAATTCCATAGTTTAACTATGCGCTGTGTGAAGAAGTCCTTCCTTTGATCTGTCCAGATAGGGGTTGAAAAAGCCACACTCCATACCACCTTCTACATATCTAAAAGAACTTTGCCCTCCCTCTGTATCTGGTCACCTCCCTCCTTTTTTTAAATACAAACACTATAGTTTGTTCCCACCCCCACCCCCCAGTTGTATCGTCTCAACACAAGATCCCTTACAAGCCTGCCTGTGCTTTGAGATCTTCTGGAGAAGTCCTTCTCTCAGCCCCACGACCATCATGCCTGGTGGGAACATGGGAGAGGGCCTTCTCAGTGGCTGCTCCAGTGCTCTGGAACTCTCTCCCCAGGGAAGCTAGACTGGTTCCTTCCTTGATGCGCTTTCGAAAGCAGGCAAAGACTTTTGGGTTCCGGCAGGCGTGTGACGAATAATTGGGACCGCTGTCTGTGCCAAGGGCTTTTAAAACCGCCGTTTTAAACGTTTTAATGTTGGAATATATTTAATATCTTTTTAACTTTGTATATTTCTATTTATAAGTTTTAAACGTATATGTTTTAAATTTTTGTAATGCCGCCTTGAGGCCCAGCATTGAGCAAAAGGCAGAATATAAATAAATATCATCATCATCATCATCATCATCATCATCATCATTTATTTTCTTATTCCAAAGCAAAATAGTGTTGGCACTGCCAGTTTGAACTTCAGGGTGCAACCCACTTGAGAGTCCTGGCACACCGGCTGAAGGCCAATGCACTACTAGGCTCTGTCTATCTAATGATCTACCTATTTACCTGTATGGGTTAGCAGATCCATATCCTGGTCTTTGACTGGCATCCTCAAAGTGGTTCACAACCCTTATAAAATACATTAAAAACCACACAGTTAAAACACGTGCGCAATCTCCCAATGGGGCTGGTGCTTGCTTTTCTCGTCACCTGCTTGGCTCCCTCCCTCCCTGCTCCTCTCCTGGATTCCTTTCTTCAGGGCAGTGGTTGGGCGGACGACTTATCCGTCGTTTGTGCTGAGCTTAAACTGACTACGGGTTGTTTTGCGCTTGTCTTTCAGTCCCCAGCTCTTCTGGCTTCTGAGAAGGACGGCGTTTGCCACAGCACACCCGTAGCACTTAAACTGCCAACCCCAGTCCCACAGAAATCGTTTGCATTGCAAGTAAGTGGCTGATCAAGCGAAATAGACAGGAGCGGAGAAGAATCACCGGCCGTCAGCACCGTTGCTTACCTTTCTTCTGAAGACAAAGAGGGAAAGACGGCGTGTTCAGTCCTCGGAAGCCAAAATCCAATATGGACTCGAGCTGATATCGTATAGTTATAAGCTTCACATGAACGGAAGTGGCTGTCCAGAGCAAATGCTCATGGCATTTCCAGAATCTCAGAAATAAAAGAGACAAATGCTGAATTGTTAGAACCGCAAGGCAGCCTTCCCGACCCGGTGCGTGTCGGACTACAACTCCCATCACTTCTAGCCAACGGGTCAAGAATGCTGGGAGTTATAGTCCAAAACAACAGGAGGGCACCTGGTTTGAGAAGGCTGGTTTAGATTATAATCTTGCTGGGTAGCTCTGTAAAAAGTGCCCTGTGTGTTGACGGTTCAGGGTAGATAATCATGATAAAGACTTAAGTTGAGACCTGGGGGAAAAAATGTAACATGGAATTTAAACCTCCGAAAACGTCTTCTTCACTTGCTTGCAGATTTGTGAGACTTTTGAACGCACTGTCGTGAACTAAATTCAGATGTAGTGTTTGCACATAATGGTAAGCCAGTATTCCTGGCCTACTGTGAACCTGCAACGTGTTAGTGCACACGGCCTGTTCGCTCCTGGTTTGCTCCTCCCAGGAGCCTGGGTTTGAAGGTCATTGTAAGCTTGACCCTTCCTAGTTGCATGAATGAGTACCTTTATTGAATAAGACTTCTGACCATTTCAAAAAAAATCACATGGTTAGGTTTACTCACTAGCATGAAGGGGGAAGTGAAGTGAAGTGAAGCAGGAGCTGTGTGTATTAGCACAGCGCTTCTTCACAGTAAACCAGGATAAACCAGGAATCCTAGCTTATCGTTATGTGCGAATGTGGCTGCACCAAACCATGGTTTGCAGTAACCACAGTTTAGAACTTGAACCATTGTTTGAGCTTCCAAATGTGCAACAGGTGAAGCATGACGAAGAGATTCATTTTCTATACTCATACTTGGATTCACTTTTGTATCTCTAGAATACTGGAGTCTCTGAATGCTAAATTCACATTCCAGAGATAGGAAAAGTCTAGTAATAATTATGATTATTAAACCGCCTACCAGTCACACTATATAGAACGCTCCTCAAACCTAACAATTATGGTTACATATTAGCTGTAAATGGGCAGTTGCCACAGGAAGCCCTTTTATGTTTGAACGCTGGATGCATTTTTTAGCCCTTTTCTAAAAATACAGAACTTGCGACTTTAGATACGGAGGGGTGTGATCCTGCAAGCTTTTCGAAATGTATTTCAACTGGAGTGGTCTGTATTTGAGGCTTTCTTGCTCAGCTGTGGTTCTAAGTGAATTGACTTTTGCAGGTAAGCTCAGATCCCTCCATGTATATTGAAGTGGAGAATGAAATCACTACAGTGGGAGGCTCAAAGCTTAGCAGGTTAAAGTGCAGTCGAGAAGGAAAGGAATGGGAGACGGTCCTCACCAGCCGGATTCTCTCCGCAGCGGGAAGCTGGTAAGTGTGTGTGTGTATAGTGTGTGTCTGTGAGCACCCAAAAGCTTGAGCAAGGATGCAGAGGGGCAGGGTGAGGCACTGATACAGAGCCTCGGAGGTATTCGAAGCACTTTGTATACAGTGGCTCAGTTCAGACAACATGTTTCTCAGTGGTAGGTTTAGAACTCCACGGTGGAGTTTTTACACCACCGTTGAGAAATGTGTAGTCTGGCGGGAAAACTCCACGCAACAGTGGAGGTTTTTTTGGAAAAACTCCACGCTGAATATCCAGAGGAGAGTTCCTACACAACTGTTGTGTTGAGTGTTGTGTGGAGGGCTCCGTGGAATTTCCTATTGCGTTGAGTTGACTTTTTCCACTGGCTACAGAGTTCCCTGGCAAGAGCGGCGAAAGGAGTGAGTGCCGCTCTAGGAGAGCCGCCGGGATTGTTTTTTTTCCGCAGCAATGGCTGATGGGATACTGCCTGGAGGACCAGGAGAGAGGGCAGAGGAACTATCAATCAAACATCACAATGGATTTTACTCAACTCCACAGTAGCCCACAGTCACTCAACGGTGGAGTTAACACCATGTTGAGGTCTCCCTCTTACTCATGTATTGATATCTATCTTGGTTTGTATCTCCTTGTGCTGCTTTCACGTCGCACGCAAGCCAGTATAGCAGCCTTCCTCAACCTGGGGCGCTCCAGATGTGTTGGACTGCATCTCCCAGAATGCCCCAGCCAGCTGGCTGGGGCATTCTGGGAGTTGTAGTCCAACACATCTGGAGCGCCCCGGGTTGAGGAAGGCTGCAGTATAGAGACCGTTGGTGGGGGAAGTTGGCGTCTCAAACTTTTAGATAAAATTAGAAGTTCCTGAGTTGGTGTTTTTTCCCTCCTGCTCTTTCCCAGCGAGGTGGTGAGTGTTGCTTGCGAGAAGAGGACCCTGTCCGTGTTTTCGGCTTGCGGCCGCCGTCTCCTCCCCCCCATTGTCCTGCATTCGCCCATCTCCACGCTGCACTGCACGGGTTTCTACATTATGGCTCTCACCACGGCTGCAACCCTGTCTGTCTGGTAAGCACGGGGCTACGACTGGCACTTTGAAAAGAATAAAGCTCACCTGCTGTAACGACAAACGAGTTGTACCATTTTTGCGCATTTCTCAGCGGACCAGGCTTCTGCCTTCCTGTTTTGCGCGTGTCTCCAGTTTAAGGACACCGCTGTCTAGATATAAACTTGATGGCTGGGATGATGATTGTTCCCCTTCTTGACGAATGATGCGTATATTTATTTTATTTTTATTATTTAAAAACGCCTTGCCTTTTGCCTTAGAGACAACCTCAAGGTAGCTTACAAGAATCAAAGCAGTAACATTCAATTCTAACCCCACCAGTAGCAAAACAAAAGTAGCCGTATCAGCAGCTAAATGACGAAAAATCAAGGCAGCCGCTAAGTGTTGCATTAAAAGGATCTCAAATGCTGCGAGAAGCAGAGAATAGGACAATGTTCACCTGGCGTCTAAAAGATAACAGAAAATGGCATGAGGCTTACAATTCTGGGCTGAAAGCTCCATAAATTGGGAATTCCATACATCAGTGGCCAGGCTATCTGAAGGAACGCCTCCTCCCGTATGTACCTGCCCGGAACCTAAGGTCATCCTCAGGGGTCCTTCTCTGTGAGCCCCTGCAAAGGAAGTGAGGCAGGTGGCTACCAGGAGGAGGGCCTTCTCTGCTGTGGCACCCCGGCTGTGGAATGAGCTCCCTAAGGAGGTTCACCTCGCATCTACACTATATTCTTTCAGACGCCAGGTGAAGACCTTTTTATTCTCTCAGCATTTTAACAGCCTGTAAATTTAATTTTAACTTCGCTGTTTTAAATTTGCATTTTAAAATTGTATTTCTGCCCTGCTGCTGATTTTATCCTGGTGGTGCTTTTATGTTGTATTTTACATCATGTTTTTATACTGTTTGTTTTATGCATTGAATGGTTTTAATTTTTTGGTGAACCGCCCAGAGAGCTTCGGCTATTGGGTGGTATAAAAAAATGCAATAAATAAATAAACCCTCTTGGAATAGGCTTCCTCTCAGGGAACTTTCACGTACCTAATTTCACCTTGCCCTTGCTACCTGAGTGCTTTGTCTGGTGGGACTTCTGAAGTCCCCACCCTCAAGAGGCCAAAAAAGCTGAAGGGAATAAAAATGGCCTATAGAAGCAAGGTGGAGTCACTGATTGCCTTTCGCTGTTCCTTATTTCTCTCCTTCACTGCTAATATTCCCTGATCGTCCCTCTCCCAGCTTCTAGGGCAGCCTTCCTCAACCTGGGGCGCTCCAGATGTGTTGGACTGCATCTCCCAGAATGCCCCAGCTAGAGCTGCCTGGGGCATTCTGGGAGTTGTAGTCCAACACATCTGGAGCGCCCCAGGTTGAGGAAGGCTTTTCTAGGGAAATTAGTCTCTCAGACGAGATTAACAAGACACAACTCCAAAGTGGCTGTGGAGGAAATAATGGGATGGGAATTGTATCTTGTTCAAACTTGCTGAGATCAAGCCGCCATTGACATCACCCCTTGGATGTGGGGCAGGGGAGGAGCAAAGCGTTCTTACACAAGCAGGTAGTCGATCAGCTCACGTGAAGCGGTGTCAGTGTTTTTCTAGTCCCCTGGATCTTAGCAAGAATTCTATCCACGTAGGCGGCGAGTGGCCCTTTTGCCCTCTGAGGCTGCTGCTGCCGGAGCTCCTGTTGCCACGAGCAGAATATGAGCCCGCTGTGTGTTTAATTTTGCCGCTCTAACCTGCCCCGTTTTCATTTTTCCTGCTCGGGGAAACGTTTGGTGAACCGACACGTAGTTTCCTTTCTCTCCGTTCTTTTTTAACTTCCAGGAATGTTCAGAAACGGTCAGTCGTGGTGAAAGATGAATCCCTGCAAACGATTTTAGCAGGTAATGAAATGGCTTCCAGCGAGGGCTGCCTCTATGCGATATATTAAAAAGGGGGGGGGGAATGTGTCTGGCTGAAAGCCAAAATGCGTCATCCGGCCGCTTCTCCCTCTTCCGTCCCTCCACTTTTCAGCCCCAACAGTCCTTCCTTCCCAGCAGCTGGTGCTCTGCCCCAAACTTCGACTCACAGCACCCACGACTCTCTTCTTTTCAAGCTCCACAGACTAGCCTACTGCTCTCTCCCAGGCTCCCTCAATCTCCCTAACACAGGGGGAGGGTGGACAATGTGTGACCCTCCAGATGGCTTGGATTCAACTCCCTTCATGCACCACCATTGGCTGCGGTGGCTAAGGCTCGTGGGAGTTGTAAGCCGGAACATCTGGAGGGCCGCTCCTTGCTCACCCTCGTCCTGGCCTGCCGCCGGCGGAGGAATAATTAACTCTCATTTCCCGCCGACGAAAGCACATTAGAAGTCAAAATCGCCTGCTCTTGACGTTCCCTTCAACATCGTCCCTGGAGCCCCATGCGATCCAGTCACCGGAGTTGATAGCAGGGGTGTTGAGCCTTCCATCTGAAAGGAATTCGGCCCTCGTTCCAGTGGTGGGTGGGGCCAGAGGCAGAGGCGGCGGCTCCCCCCCTTGCTGCAAGGGAATCTCATGTCATTTGATTTGATTCGTAGGAAGCGAAACCACTGTGTCTCAGATCTTGTTGACCCAACACGGCATCCCCGTAATGAACATGTCTGACGGAAAAGCGTACTGCTTCAGCCCTTCTCTGTCTTCCTGGTAAGCGCTGAGTGGGGGACGTTGGCCTTTATCTCATTTTCATTTACACCGGGCTGGACTAGATCCGCGAGTTGGTTTTTGTTTGGTCCTTCGGGATCTTTTGAGTACCGTATTTCTTCGATTCTAAGACGCACTTTCCCCCCCTAAATTAACAGCTCTAAAAACGGACCGCGTCTTAGAATCGATGGCGTCTTAGAATCGAAGACATACGGTATTGTCCTTTGTTTTAGTACGTCCCGTCACTGATTTGGATGGCTCAAAAGCGGGTTGGATAAATCCTCTGAGGAGAAGGCTATCCCAAGCTATTTAGTCCTGGTGGTTAAGTTCCTCTGCAGGGGCGTTGCTTTTCCTTCCTGGAAACCTGCTGCTGCTTTAACCTCTGAGCGCCAACGAGGGTTAGCGACTGAATCCGCCCCCCTATATGAGGGTTTGGGGTGGGTGGTGGCGGCGGCACTTAGGAGGACCTTTTGCCTGAAGCGGCGCAGAAGTCACTCCGAGCCAATAAAGGAAACGGAGCCATTCGCGTCTTCCCCGCCCCTTCTCCCTCCCTTCTTAGGCGCGAAACCAAACTCTGGGGTTTCCCGCCCTGGATGCAGCGGGGAGCGGCTGGAGGCCTTTCGGGGTTCGTCTCCCCCTCTGTGCTCAGGACCCCCGAACCTTTCAGGCTGCCCCTCGGCCGGCCCCCTCCTGACCGCAGCCCCTGCAGCTCCTTCCTGCCGCGACCCTGGGCTCAGCGGGGAGGAAGCAGGAGGGTGGCAGAAGGGCTCTTGCTTCGTCCTGCATTTGTGCAGGGAGGGCGGTGGGGTTTTGCTTTGCAGCAGAAACAAAACTCCAAGATGGAGGGCAGACCCAGACAGGAAATTCAGGCAGCTTTTGACAGGAAACAAACTACCGTATTTCTTTGATTCTAAGATGCCCTTCCCCCCCCCCCAAATTAACATCTCTAAAAATGGGGTGCGCCTTAGAATCGATGGCGTCTTAGAAGCGAAGAAATACGGTAAATGCTTTAATCTAAGGCGACAGCAGTTACCCTCAAGCTGTTTTCCTCCGTAGCAGCTAGGTTTACTTTGGAATAAACGGACCCTAAAGCACAGCCTTAAACTGGGAAGTCCTTTCTTTGCAATGGTCCTCCCTTCCACTCAGAACTTGTGCTTGCTTCATATTGCAGTGCGCACACAGTAGCACAGATTTCAAGGTTCCTGCAATTTGGGATTTCACCAGATGGGAAATAAGATACTGGAGCAAATATCGATTCCCCCATTTGATTTTAAGAGGGGTTGATCTTATCTGTCATTTGTTTACTTATTTATTTACAATATTTATTATTAATAATAAATTTATTTCTTACCCACCTCTCCATTTTGATCGAGGTGGAGAACAACAATAAACGGTAAAATACATAATACTCAATTAAAACATAATATACATTGTTAAAAACATTTGAAAAACATCTTAAAATTCCACTGGATAGGCCTGCCGGAAGAGATCAGTCTTTATAGCTTTCTTAAATGCTAAAAGACTGTTAAGTTGACGAGTCTCCTCCGGCAGGCCATTCCACAGTCTGGGAGCAGCAGAAGAGAAGGTCCTCTGGGTAACAGCTGTTAATCTAGTTTTTGCTGGCTGAAGTAGATTTTTCCCAGAGGACTTGAGTGTGTGGGGCGGATTGTATGGGAGAAGGCAATGCTGCAGGTAGCCTGGATCCAAACCATGTAGGGCTTTAAAGGTGATAACCAACACTTTATACTTTGCTTGGAAACTAATTGGCAGCCAGTGAAGAGATTTTAAAGCTGGTGTAATATATCGCTCCATATCATTCCGGAGCGGTGCACGTAGGAATAAAACAGTAAAAAGAAAGAAGGTTAAGAACAGCAAATTAAAACTGTTCAGTTAAAAGAAAGGGCCCATAAAAAACACGGTAGGCCAGTTGAGGAAGGCTTCCTGAAATAGAGCTGTTTTCAGGAGGCACCGGAAGCAGCCTAGCTTTGGCGCCTGCCTGACTTCCCGGGGCAGGGAGCTCCAAAGAGAAGGGGCCACCACACCCAAGGCTCTTCTCCTGGTGGACTCCAATCAGACCAAAGGTCCAAGTGGAACCGCCAGGACCAGGCCCTCCAATGACCTCAGGGACCAGGCAGGTTGGTAAGGGAGAAGGCGCTCTCTCGGGTATTTAATTCAACTGAATTTTTTTTGTTTTTGTCTTTCCAGGAGCCTCGTCTCTGACAAACAGGAGACTCTAGCACAGTGTGCAGACTTCAGAACCAGTTTACCATCCCAGGAGGCTCTGCTGTGTTCAGGACCCTTAGCCATAATACAAGGGAGAACGTCGAAGTATGAGCTTGAGCATTTTGTTCTTCGTTACTGCTTCTCCAGTATTTTTGTCTTCTTTCCCTCTTCACATTATCCTGGCAGCTAGCTGTATCCATCCCATCCCATTCTATTTTATTTATTTTAGGACGCAATCCTATGAGTTGCACACTGGGTACTCATAAGTCCCTGGCCACGGTGACACATGCCTTAGTTACATCCCGATTGGATTACTGTAACGCACTCTACGTGGGGCTGCCTTTGAAGAGTGTTCAGAAACTCCAGCTGGTTCAAAGAGCTGCAGCCAGATTGTTGACCGGAGCTGGTTACAGGGAGCATACAACTCCCCTGTTAAAACAGCTCCACTGGCTTCCAGTCTGTTTCCGGGCACAATTCAAAGTGCTGGTTATGACCTATAAAGCCCTATATGGTTCGGGTCCAGGTTATTTGAAAGACCGTATTCTCCCTTATGAGCCTGCCCGTGCTTTGAGATCTTCTGGAGAAGCCCTTCTTTCAGTCCCACCTTCTTCACAGGCACGCTTGGTGGGAACACGGGAGAGGGCCTTCTTGGTGGCTGCTCCGGTGCTCTGGAACTCTCTTCCCGGGGAAGCTAGGCTGGCTCCCTCCTTGATGAAGCAGGCTAAAAGTTTTTTGTTCAAGCAGGACTTTGGAGAATAATCCAGCCTTCCATCTATGTTAATGTCTTATAATTTTGTTGTGTATTTTTTTAATTGTTTATGGTTTTGTCCCCCCCCCCCCCCATGTATGTTTTAAACTTTATAAGGCCCAGCATTGGGCAAAAGGCAGGATACAAATTATTATTATTATTATTATTATTATTATTATTATTATTATTATTATTATTATTACTATTATTATTTTGGCTGTCCAGCTGGGGGCTTTGGAGTGGGATGGGAGAGGCCGTACGGCGCTTGGAAACTGTGTATTTATGTATTATGACTTTATTTATTGAAACATTTGTATGCCGCCCTATATCACTGGGATCTCAGGGCAGCATACAGATAAAATCAGAACAATGCAAGAACAGTAAATATACTATCTTAACAAGCTTCCGCAGCCTTGCCCCCAGGTCCACCTCCTTTTCACTTGTTTTAGGCTGCTTAGGGTATTCTGTATATAGGTGGCTTATAAGCAGAATAAATAATACAGTAGTAACAGCAATGGCAAACTGCGATTTGCCATTCACGTCGGTATGCGTGCACAAAAGTCCTTGCGGTTGGACCGATTTCTTCGCCGCCACTGGAAATGTTCCTGTCTCTGCTCGCTCTTGCAGTTCCGGCAGGCAAGCGGCACGGTTGTTCTCCATGCCTCACTTGGTGCAACAGGAAACCACTCTGGCGTACTTGGAGAGTCAAGTTGCAGCTGCGCTGACTTTACAGTCGAGTCATGAATACCGCCACTGGCTCCTTATCTATGCACGGTATCTAGTTAACGAAGGTGAGCCGAGTTCAGGGGTCCGGTGGGTTTTGGGTATACTGTAACGTCGAGAAAATGTCCCTTTTCATTGCGGGGCAGAGAAAAGGAAGGACTTCTTCACACAGCTCATAGTTAAATGATGGGATTCGCTACCACAAGGTGTCGTGATGGCGAACGATTTGGATGGCTTTAAAAGGGGGTTGGATCAATTTCTGGAGAAGGAGAAGTCTCTCCGTTGCTACTAGCCCTGATGGTTATGTGCTATCTCCAGTATCCGAGGCAGTAAGCCTGTGTGCTCCAGTTGCTGGGGAACATGGGTAGGAGGGTGCTGTTGCACCATGTCCTGCTTTGTGGATCCCTGGCTGATGTCTGGTTGGCCACTGTGTGAACAGAGTGCTGGACTAGATGGACCCTTGGTCTGGTCCAGCAGGGCTCTTCCTATGTTCTTATGAGATCTTCTTTTCATGTTGTCTCTGCTGCCTTTGATACGTCTCTCATTTGGGTGTTTTCTTCCCAAATCCACCCTGGTTGCCTCAGTCCCCTTGTCGGCACTGTGATCAACAACCCACCTCTCTCCTCATGCAGTGGGTCACTTCAAACTGACCCCCAAGGAGCGATCGTCACGTTATGCTTGGCTTCAGCTGGAAACCATGCACATGAGCGTTCTCTGCCAACTTTGGGCCAGCTCAGCCAGAGAGTCCATCCTGCAGTGAACAGCGCTATTGATAGTAAATCTATCCATCATGAACCCCATTTCACTTTCTATCTTTGTTTAGGGTTTGAATATCGATTGCGGGAATTATGCAAGGATTTACTGGGTCCGGTCCACAGCTCAAGCGGAAGTCAGTGGGAATCAACGGTTGTGGTAAGTGTTGGCTTCCCCCCAGGATGGATTAAATAAATCTCGGTACGTCTCCCTCTGCCTTTGCTGAGCTACAAGATGGCAAAGGAACAGGAATGGATACTGACATTTCAGCTACACGTTAGCATTATGCAATTGTTGATCACCGGGCTCGTTAGTACGTACAATGGCTTTTTTTACGAAGTAACGCCAGTTTGTAGCTCATAACCACACTGAGAATAAATTCTCAGTGTCAAAAAGGAGGGATACAGATCTGACGTCAGAAAATGCAGTGTTCAGAGCCCGTGGGAGAACGTTTCAACCTCTGTTGTTGACTTTACAGTGGCCCTTCTTGATAAGTTATAAGTCAGTGTTTTTGCTGGAGGTTCCCATGTTCGAGAAGTTCAGTTCTATCACCTGTGGCCTGAATCAAGATCATGGCTTTCTCTCTCTCTACGTAACCTTAATTAGTTTACCAGTGCCAGGTTGTTTGTGTTGTCACCAACACTGCTTTGTGAGAGGTCATTGTATTTATTTTACATACATTTAAGCTTATTTTACATGCATCTTACATTTCCTCCCAAGTTGTACATACCTGTCAATTTAGAATAACAGTTCATGCGTTTGATGAAGTGGACTGTAGTCCACCAAAGCTTGGGCCATAATGCCTTTTGCTTTCAAGGTGCTTCTAGACTCTAGGTTGTTTTTGATGCAACAGACTAACGTGGCCGTTGCTCTGTGTGATTATCCCTGATAATCGTAGGGTGCAAATTGTGCAACAATTTATTTAATCTTTGGTTATCAGAGGCACGTTTGAGAGCTTCTGGGATCATGGAACTTGCTGCAGACTGGGCCAGTTATTTCAAATACAACACATTTCTCCATGCAGTCGCCTACCTGGGGACAGTTGATACAGAGAGGACAGAGGCGAGACTGCGCAAACTGAAGTTAACTATAACTCCCGCGTGAAATACCGGCATCCATTATGTGATGTACATCATAGGCGTGCGCAAGGGGTGTGTGGGGTGTGCTCAGGCACGCCCTAATGTCTCAAGCAATAAGCACTGAATGGAGGGAGCGTTGAGGGGGATCCAGATGCAGTGGGAATGGTCCCCTGGCTGCTCTGCCACCATGCTAAGGAACTGTTGCTCTTGGCAGCAGAAATGAAAAGGAATCTCTCTGCTGGGAGCCACACTAAGAGGCCAGGAGGAGGGCCCCCAAAGGCTTATATCACCTCGTAAGCCCCTCCTCTAGCCACAAAGCCCCACAAAATGTCTCCTTATCCCCCCCCCCCACCTGCAAGGGCCCTCCTGCTGTCAGGCAAGCCAAATGTGGTGTTTAATAAATAAATGGATAAAAATAATGTCCTTTATGATTGGGTATTCAATCAATGTTCACCTTAAAAATAAATAAATAAAATTCCCTAATGAAATGCGCTGCGCACGCCTGTGATGCACCTTTGAAGGGTCTCTTTTCTTCTCGTTTTTGCGCAGGGCCTACGAAAGCGAGAGCTCCTCAAAGAACTGCTCCCCGTCATCGGTCAGAACCTTCGTTTCCAGCGGCTTTTCACGGAATACCAAGAGCAGCTAGACATCTTGAGAGACAAGTAGCGTCTTCCCAGACGTTCTTCTGGCCTCTGGGAAAGTTGGAGAAAAGCATTTAGACAGAAGTGAAAAGGGAGGGGCGGCGTACGCACCTCGAGGGGGCGGCACAAGAACCAGGCCCACGGTGTTTTAACGCGCAAAATACCGTCCTTCTAAAAGAAGGTCGCAAGAGGAATGTGTGGAAATATGGGAATGAACAGAGTTGTCGTGGGTTTTTTCCCCCCGAGTGGAATTTGGGCACGGCAGCTGTGGCCTGTGGTGGCCATGGAAAAGCTGTGGGGAATGGTCTTCGGGTTCCTTTTGATTCCAGATCCCATAGTGACAAATATCAAAGAAGCTATTTGGGAGCTGCTTGGATTTAGGATATCCTGTGAAAAAGCACAGTACAAGAAGATAAACTGAATATCACATTAGCCCTTGTTCCAGGGTTCTTTGCTAAGGATTTATTGTGGCTCTGTCCTGTATTTGGGTTATATAAGGAGGCCCACAAAAGAAAATCTCATAAACTACTTAAGGAATTATGCAGCCAACAGACTCTTAACTGTGAATAACAATTAAAAAAAAGTAAAAACAAATTACAGGCTGTTCTATCACATGGACTATTTTTGTACTAGAATTTGCTAACTTGTAATATGAACCTTTTATTTGGCCAATAACTAAGAATTTGCCCTTACCAAGCCACCTGGTTGTATGAAACTTAACTCGTTAATTATGACAGCTCTGTTGCTGAATAATTGTACCAAAATTAATGTCATCTGGTTTTTAATTTTTAACTCTTTGTAAAAGGCATTTTGCGGGGATGGAAGCGGGTGGGGTGGGCGGTAGCTAAAAAGGAAGGGTTGGATTTTTGGGGTGGTTTTTTTTTGTAAGTACAAATAATAAATGAACATGGCATTGATCTAAGAACAAACGTTTGACATTCTTGTGCTGCTTGTAGTAGCATTAAACTGTACAGGTCACAGCCTGTTAAAACAAATACTGAATTCAGCCTTTTTCAGTCAGAAGTCTTTATTTTTTCATCAATGGGTCATCATAAATGCATCTTGGAAATTAAGCACAAAGTCTCTGTGTGGGGTGGTGGTAGATGCATAAACCAGCCTTCCCCAACCTGCACCCCCCCATATTTGTTGGACTACACCCCCAGCATCCCCAGCTGGGGATGGTGGGACTTGTAGTCCAACACATCTGGAGGGAAACAATTGGGGGAGATTGGCCTAAACAAGTGTGCACATATGGGATGACATATGACAAAAGTGGGTCACAACCCCGAATGGGTTATGGCAAAGCTGCTGCCACCCATTTGGGCTGTGGAGAAAATTGTGAAAGTGGGCCCCATGTTGCAGGTTGGGAGTCCGAGGTGGGTCTCGGGTCTGGACGAGTTGGAGACCACCGTTCTAATGAGCCGTGTGTTGTGGTGGAGGACTTCTAAGGGTACCTCCAGACAGCGGACTTAGAGCACTCACAATCAAACATCATTCCATCTGTTTGGTCTTTTCTCTTTAACGGATTTTCCATGGTAAAAAAAAAATGTAAGAAGCTGCAGGAAAACATGGAAGGAGTACCAGGGGAAGACAACGATACCTGGACCCACCCCATTCTAAAATTCAGTGGACCGGCGAGAAGGATGGTATGATAAAAGCCTCATCTGGAGGCACCTTAAGCCCGTGAGAAGTGGGCAAATTCCAGGGCAAGAGAGCTCCAAGTCAAACATGAGGATAGACAGCCACTTGGGCTTTCAAGATCATCTGTGGTCCTCAGAGCTTTCCAGGAAAAGGCATAGAAGAGTTCCAGTGTGAAGTAGTGGTTAAAGCAGCCTTTGACACTGTCCTCCAGATGTTTAGAACTCTGACTCCCATCAACCCCTGCCCACATGGGCAATGGTCAGGAATGCTGGGCATTGTAGTCGAAAGCATCTGGAGGGCACCAGGATGGGAAAGGCTGCAATCCTATGCATATTTAAATGGGAAAGTCCTACAACTCCCAGCATTCCTCAGCCGGGAATGCTGGGAATTGTAGGACTTCTTCTGTCTAAACATGTAAAGGATTCCACCCTTAGTGTGTTCAGGCTAAGCCCAGGGAGAGCTAGCTTTAAATCCCCACACAATTTATGACGTTCAATGCACGCAGGTGATCAGGGCAAAAGCAAACCATATTTTATTCCCGTAGTCATGGCGGTGCTAGGATTTCAATAAGTTTAGAATGCAAAACTGCACAGGCTCGGAGTATTATTTTTTAAAAGCAGGCTTGGCAAACAGTTTTGGTTGTATGCAACATATCAATAATAAAAAACGCATGGGAATGACAGGTGGGGAGGGGAAGGAAAAAGTTATGTGTTACAGAATAATAGATATGGCTACCTAAAAGGAGCTCCCATAAGATTAAGTCCAGGATTAAAATTACCGAGCTGGACCTCTGCTGCTTTAGCATCTCTGGTTTATAAGGATTAGGTAGCTGGTGATGGGGTTAGACAAGCCGCCTTCTAGAGACCTGCAACACCACTAGTGCCAGAGTAGATAATTCTGGGTTATTTGGACAATTGGTCCTTGTTCTTGAGGGCCATATACAGTCTCTGTCAAAACTTCTTACTGGGATCTTACTGATACCTGCAAAAGTGATTTGAGCATGTTGGTGAAAAAATACTGCAAATTTGATCAGAGAATGGTTATTGAACATTACAAGACAGTGCTGAAATAAGCAAGTTACCTGGAAAACTGTGAAATAACTGGTTGCCACCTCAAATCTAAAAGAGAAGCGAGCGCTGTTTATTTTCTCTTGGATTACTCATTCTACATTGTATGGCATTCTCTAGTCTGTTTCAGGCAGGAGGGGTTGTAGATGAAAGAAGCACACACAAAACAACAGCCAGATTATAACTTTAAACATAAATATTTGAAAATCTAGTTAACCCTATTCTAGGCCTTTGCTTGTGAAAACCATGGAAAAGTCAACTTCCTCTGGAGTAGTTTTTTAGTTCCCCCAGGAGGCTAAACAGGTACCCACCTTCTCTATCCCCGTAAAAATAATAATTTCCAAATGTATTATTTTATTAACTGTATTATTAATAGTTAAAATTATTATGTATTTAATAACAGTAGTTCTATTATTATTATTATTATTATTATTATTATTATTATTATTATTATTATTACTACTACTACGTTTATACACTGTATGGGGTGTGTGGGGAACACAATGAGGAGCCGGAACCTTACATGATATTAGTATTTGATTATAAACTGTATTATAGGGTGACCATATGAAAAGGAGGACAGGGCTCCTGTATCTTTAATAGTTGCATAGAAAAGGGAATTTCAGCAGGTATCACTTGTATATATGGAGAACCTGGTGAAATTCCCTCTTCATCACAACAGTTAAAGTTGTAGGAGCTAGACTAGAGTGACCAGATTTAAAAGAGGGCAGGACACCTGTAGCTTTAACCATTGCGATGAAGAGGAAATTTCTGCAGGTTCCCCTTATATACAAATGACACCTGCTGAAATTTGCTTTTCAATACAACTGTTAAAGATACAGGAGCCCTGTCCTCGTTTTCATATGGTCACCCTACTGTATTATTAATAAATAATTATTAAATATTTAATAGTACCAACAATAGTTCTATTATTAACAATAACAATACATTTCGTGCCTCTCCCTCGTTTATATATTGTATGGGAGAGAGAGCGGGGGTCGGGGGGGGGGGGCAAAGAATGAGGTGCCGGAACCTTAAGTGATAGCTTCGTGTTTCCAGGTGGGGCCAGTCTGAGCGGTGCACGGCCCTCAACCGGAAGTACCGTATTTAGCGTCTTTACGGAAGACGAGAGTATTTGGGGCGCCGGTTGCGCAGCGACCGACTGAGGGGCTCTGGGTCCCTTCTTCGTTTGGATTATCCGGGCGGGGTCGGTTGTTTTTCCTCAGCTTTCCAGTGGTCGAGAGCCGCCGCCGCCGCCATGGGGAAAAGGCAGCACCAGAAGGACAAGATGTAAGTGACTGGGTCCTCTCTCTCTCTCTCTCTCTCTCTCCTCTTATTCCTCCTCCCTCCCAATCCCCTTTCCTTTTGTGTCATGTCTTTTAGCTTGTAAGCCTGTGGGCAGGGACTGTCAAGAAATACTTTCCGCCGTGTACAGCCGCCGTGAGAGCCTTTTTGGGCTGAATGGTGGCATAAAAATGCATAAATAAATAAATAAATAAAATATTTCCCCCAAACAACGACAACAACAGCAGCGTAATGAGTAGTTTGTTGGAGTTGTCAGGCTGTGGTAAAACACTATTTAAAAACAAACACCACTTAATTCCCTCGCTCTCATGTGGCAGAAACCTGAGGGTAGAGGCTTGATAAATAGTACTTTGCCATCTGCTTTTTTAAATGTATTATTATTATTATTAGAAGAAGAAATGCAGATTTTTAAAATCTGTATTTGAATAATAATGATAATAATAATAACTACTGTAGTCTTTTCGGGTGTGCAGAGTGTTTCACATGCATAATCTAAAAACATAAGAACCCTGCTGTAGTTCAGTAAACCCCAAACATTGTAATCTTTACAAAACTTACTGTAAGTAAGAACTTTACTGTGTTCAATGGGACTTACTTCTTAGTAAGTGTGTAGGACTTTATTTATTTATTTATTTATTACATTTTTATACCGCCCAATAGCCGAAGCTCTCTGGGCGGTTCACAAAAATTAAAACCATAATAAAACAACCAACAGGTTAAATGCACAAATACAAAATACAGTATGAAAAGCACAACCAGGATAAAACCACGCAGCAAAATTGATGTAAGATTAAAATACAGAGTTAGAACAGTCAAATTTAAATTTAAGTTAAAATTAAGTGTTAAAATACTGAGAGAATAAAAAGGTCTTCAGCTGGCGACGAAAAGAGTACAGTGTAGGTGCCAGGCGGACCTCTCTGGGGAGCTCATTCCACAGCCGGGGTGCCACAGCAGAGAAAGCCCTCCTCCTAGTAGCCACCTGCCTCACTTCCTTTGGCAGGGGCTCATGGAGAAGGGCCCCTGTGGATGATCTTAAGGTCCGGGCAGGCACATATTTAGAACTGGAAGCTAAACCTCATGGCTATTTACACACTCCCTCCTGCTTTGCCCTTAACCAGTGGCTTCTCCATGATGTTACAAGAGAGATTTCATTTTTATTTGAATTTTGATGTTGCACACAATGGAACTTGCCTGACATGCTTGTTTTGAGTACCTTTCCCAAATTCTGCGTAAGAAGCTCATGGCTATAGCTGGATGTGTTGTCCCTTAACTGTGTCTTTCCTCTCTTTAGGTACATAACATGTACAGAATATACACATTTTTATGGAGGAAAGAAAGCAGGTATGTAATGAGTATCTACATAACTTTTTGTCTCTTGAAATACACATCACAATTGACTCCTTCGCACCTTCTATGTGCAAATCCAAATGAAACAGGAAGTACGACTACACTAACACCCTCTGATATCATGCCCTTGTTAGAACCTGTTGATATTTGCATCTTGCGCGTGGATGTCTGTAAAGGAGTATTTGCTCACCTCCAATCATGCTGGGGTTCTGCTTGCGTGTAGTGCCTGCCCCTTTGCAGATGTCTGCGCTGAACACACAGGTGCCAAGGGTGTGTGACAGATGTGGCATCAGTGATGCATCCTAGCCTCCTGTTCTGTTTGTTGAACCCCTTCACACCTATAATGTGATGTCTTGTGGAACTCTCCAGGTGCTATTGAATTGATTACTATCCTGCTTTGCTCTCTTTCCCTCTATCTCTGTGATGGTGGTGGTGTTCTCAGGGTGAAGAGGACAGTAGTGGTAAAGGGCTTCTACTCAGATAAGGTCTTAATTGTGCTGTGATGTGTTAAACCAACTTGTTAACAGTTTTCACAACTTAGAGCAAAAACACAGTGCATTTATTATCAGTATATTTAACCCAGGTTGAACATCGTCTGTGCATGAAATCTGATTTGTTCTTCTTCTTTCTTTGAACAGAAATTCCACAGTCCAACTTCAGACGTCTCCCTTTTGATCACTGCAGGTGAGCCTTGAAGAAATATGAGATTCTAATATGCTTTTTAGTTCCTTCATACCTCCCCTAGGAAGCTGCCTTTATACTGAGTCAGACCATTGGTCTCTCTTGCTCAGTCTTGTTTGCACTACAACTCCCATACGCTCCAGACAGCATGGGCAATGGCCAGGCATTCTGGGTATCTGGAGGGTACCAGGTTGCCTGTCTGTGTTAATTGGTAGCAGCTCCACATCATTTCAAGACAGGGGCCTTTCCAGCCCTACCTGGAAATGCCTGGGACTGAGCCAGTGCTATGGCTCTTCCCATCATTTTGAATTGCTTAGCTAATGGTTAGATTTAAACTTCCCCCGTTCACTCCTTCTCTCGAGGAAGCCCATCGGCTCCTATATGAACCTCCCTATTCCTTAAAATCAGGGATGGGCAACCAAAATTCAGTTGGGGGGAATGGATGATCCCACACTCAGTTCTTTGCGGACCCGATGTCATTTGGTCCCTGGCAAGCACATCAAAAGGATTATTCTCCCAGTGCATCCATCAGCATGTCTCCATAGGTCAGATGGGCAACCTCTGTGCCCATTTTCCTCTAATTGCTTCAGGTGTTCCCATGTTCAGAGGTTGGGGGTCTACCAGGAATGGGGCACATTGTGATATTTACCTTTTTCTTTTCTGACCAATTTTAAAACTATCCAGAAAAATTGCTACCCTCTAAAAAAAAAAGCCTCAATGACTAGCATGTCCATAACACTCAACTATGGTTTAGCGTTCTGTCCAAAACAGACTGTTAGGGTGATCTTGCGATGATTAATTCCTGTCTTTGGGAATTGAATTTTATTATTAAGGCAACCCCACATGGGTTTTAGCCAAATACAAGATCAGAGTCATAAGATACAAATATTACATCATCATCATCATCATCATCATCATATATTTATTTCTTACCCACCTCTCCCTTTGGATAGTTATGGTATAGCATTGTATTGAGTGACAGATAGTTACATATAAAACGCCATATATGGCACTGGGATTTTTTACCAGCAATCTTAGTTATCATCAGGGGTCACTAAAGCTTTCCTAATTTTTGCCGCTTTCACCGCAAAACAAGCCAAGTTTAACAGGATGAATGTTGCTGCGTTTGTGAATAGGTAACCCAATTTTATCCAGATCTGTATAATGAGTAATTGAAGCCAGAAATCTCGCTGGATGTTTATCCCTAGGGGTGTTGTATAATTTACGGTATAGAACATAATGAACTGTATCCTCTACCGCTTGGTCGCCACAAATACATAAATACTGTTCTCTAGGGATGTTTTTGTATCTCCTCTCTCTAAAGTTGGATGGCATTGTCTGGAATCGCAGGCTAGTAAGAGCTTTGTGAAAGCCGGGGCGGGGGGTGGTGGTGGTAATTTCTCACTGGCCTTCCTTCTTCTCACATCAGTCCCTTGGTTTCTGTTCACCACTCTGCTGCTAAGATCATCTTCTTGGCTCGCCGCTCTGACCATGTTACTCCACTTCTGAAATCTCTTCATTGGCTTCCAATTCACTTCAGAATCCAATATAAACTTCTCCTGTTGACCTACAAAGCTTTTCACTGTCTAGCTCCTTCCTATCTCTCCTCTCTCATCTCACACTATTGCCCCGCTCGTGCTCTTCGCTCCTCTGATGCCATGTTTCTCACCTGCCCAAGGGTCTCTCCTTCCCTTGCTCGGCTTCATCCATTTTCTTCCGCTGTCCCTTACGCCTGGAACGCTCTTCCAGAACATTTGAGAACTACAAGTCCAATCGCAGCTTTTAAAGCTCAGCTAAAAACTTTCCTTTTTCCTAAAGCTTTTAAAACTTGATTTTGCTCTGACTTTTATACTCCCTGTTTGGTGCATTCTCTTCCCCTCCTTATTGTTTTATTATGATTTTATTAGAATGTAAGCCTATGCGGCAGGGTCTTGCTATTTATTGTTTTACTCTGTACAGCACCATGTACATTGATGGTGCTATATAAATAAATAATAATAATAATAATAAAAATAATAATAAAATTTCATGACGATTAATTCATTTAGTTCTAATTCATTTTTTTCTTCCCACTAGCTTATCTCTGCAGCCATTTGAATATCCTGTTTGCACTCTGGAAGGAACCATCTTTGACCTACTGTAAGTGATTATTTTTGCTGTAAGTGGTTAGCTTTCGAGTTCCTTTTTTCCTTGGTATCAGTCTTAAGAGTCAGCGTTTGGGCTGCATGTGGAACCAAGGCCGGCTCTAGGTTTGAACAGGGGAGGCCCTCTCGTAGGACTCTCCTAGAGATGTGAAGACCTGGAAAAAAACCTGGAACAATTTAGGAAAAACATTTTTTCCCAAAGCCTTTTTTGTTTCTGAAAAATTGAAAATAATAATTAAAAAATGGATGATGGAATGTTTTGTTTTAGCACTGTGGAGAACTAGCGGAGACAGAAATAATTTTCTTTGTTATTAATGTTGATGGTTTCTTCTTCTTTTAAAAAAAATTTTTTTTTGCCTGCTCCTCATAAACTGGCAAAACCAAAGAGGTCCCTTACAGTTCAGGAGTGTGTAGCTCCATTTGTTACAAAAAAGTAGTAAAAATTTTAAAAAAGTAAATCAATTTGTAATAATTGTTTTAATACACTGTACTTTTAATAAGTCAATATATAAAAAGTGCTAATATTGCATTTTTTTAAAAAAATCCTGAAAATTTCAATTTTTTCCAGAAAAACACACAGAAAAGGTCCATTTTTCCCCATGGCTTCAAACTTTCTGGAAATTTTACATCTCTCGTCCCCTCCTACATTACTGAGCTGCCTCTGACAATGTGAGGGCCGCCCTTGAGTCTCCTGCTTTGGTGAGCCTTGGGAGGCTTACCTGCCAGCTGTGGTGATGGGCAGTGTTGGCCAACTAGGAGGCGCCATTTTAGTTTCCCATCATGTTGCTCTGGGACGCTGGGAAATTTAAATTTTAGGATAGGAATCTGCCTTAACCCCAGTCCAACCTTTGGACCATCAAGCTCAGTATTGTCTCCCCTGACTGGAAGGGTTTTGGATTACAGTTTTTTTCTGAGCTCTACCTGGAGATGCCAGGGATCGAACCTGAGACCTTCTGCATATACCACTGAGCCACACCATTGTGTGTCACTGAAGGTCCTCTGGGTAATGGTTGTCAGCCTAGTTTTCTGCTGACTGGAGTAAATTTTTTAAGGCAGATGCCTTCAAGTGGATTCCTGCGTTGAGCAGGGGGTTGGACTCGAAGGCCTTATAGGCCCCTTCCAACTCTACTATTCTATGATTCTAACTTGAGATGCATCCATTTTCTGGACCAAGCAATGGTTTCTAGTCTCGTCGACTTCCTGGTTTTCTGTTCGGGATACTTGTCCTCTTGTCACAGCATGCTCCTGATTCATGGCAACTTGTTGGGAAGAGTTAGGATCAGCAACGCGAGCTGGCAGCTAAGAGATATGATTTCAACGGGCAGCCTGTTGGAAGTTAAATTCTCTTCCGAGATAAGCAGAGTTAGAAGCGGCTCTCAGCATAGAACACAGCAAAGACACAAATGAGGCTCAGGATTCTTTGCTTAGTTAAAACAAACCCTTTAACTGGCATCACAAGTTATACTCACAAACGGTCACATTAGTTACACAGCAGTACAGATGAGGTAAAGATGGAGTGGAAGGAATCATACACAAAACACTGGCATTTATATAGGGCAAAAACTGTACCGTCATGGCAATCGCTAATTGACTAATTGAAAAACATCTCAAGCCAATAATTCAATAATTGTCCAGCTGAAGCCTTGACATTTATTATTATTATTATTATTATTATTATTATTATTATTATTATTATTTATTTATTTATATAGCACCATCAATGTACATGGTGCTGTACAGAGTAAAACAGTAAACACACTTCTTCACATTTCTTCATGCCACCAGGCACTTCTAAAACAGTGGAATAAAGTAAAACCAGATCCATTCCAGGATCCAACAGAGCCACCCAGTTACATCGGAATATGCATGCTTTTTCGGGAGGCTACAAATGTTTCCGACTTTACCTCTGACTGTTGCTTCTTTGTGCTCTTCTAGAAATATTGTTCCATGGATAAAGAAGTATGGAACGAATCCCAGCACAGGGGAGGTAAGTGTTCTTGGGTTCTTCAATACAAGACCGCTAACTTTCAGCCTCTCTCCATCGTGGGCTTTCTGGTTCACTCTTCCACAATGCGTTTTTAGCTGGCTTCAGCTTTAGGGGCATAGGAAGCTGCCTTATACTGAGTGATACGGATTGGTGGGAGATTCAGGACAAATAAAAAGGGAGGACTTCTCCTCATAGTGCATAGTTGGATTATGGAATGCGCTACCACAAGACGTAGTGATGGCCACCCATTTGGATGGCTTTAAAAGGGTGTCAGAGGAGAAGGCTCTCAATGGCTATTAGCCCTGATGGTTATGTGCTATCTCCAGTACCCAAGGCAGTAAGCTTGTGTGCACCAGTTGCTGGGGAACATGGGTAGGAGGCTACTGTTGCACCGGGTGTTGTTTGTGGGTCCCTCGTCGACAGCTGGCTGGCCCCTGTGTGAACCAAGTGCTGGGCTAGATGGACCCTAAGTCTGATCCAGCATGGCTGTTCTTATGTGTCGAACCATCTAGCCCAGTATTGTCAACACTGACTGGCAGCAGCTCTCCCTCCAAGGTTTGAGTTAGGAGGTCATTTTTCCAGCCCTACCTGGAAACGCTGGGGCTTGAACCCGGGACTCCTGCATGCAAAGCAGGGGTTCTACCACTGAGCTATGGCCCTGCTCACTTCAATGGGACCAATGACCTAGGTTGGTCGTGGGCTCTCCCCAACCCAGTTGCCTTCAAGAGGCAGCTGGACCACCATCTGTCAGGGATGCTTTAAGGTAGATTCCTGCATTGAGCAGGGGGTTGGACTTGATGGCCTTATAGGCCCCTTCCAACTCTACTATTCTATGAATGTGAGTGTGTGCCTGTGTGTGCACAAGTCCTTCTCTCTCTCTCTCAACTCATGAGAGCTTCTTTGCTGTATCATGCCTGAAATTGGCTTTGTAGCCCTCCTAGATTTAAAGAAAAGCAAAGGGCTGCAGCCCAGAAGGTTGAGCACACTTTTTTTGTTGTGTGTGTTTTGCAGAAGGTCCCCGGTTCAACCCCCAGAATCTCCAGGTAGATTCCTACATTAAAAAAACCACATCAGCAATACATTACTCCCAGTGCATTTTGAGTTGTGTCTCTTTATGAAGGGAAACTAAGGAGAACACAATACATACGCAGCTGCTTTATCTTTTTATCCCTGTTGCTGGGATCGATTTCTGTCTGAGACATTGGAGAGCTTCTGCCATTTGTTGTATTGTAGATTATTGATCCAGAGGGACCAATGTTCTCTCTTAAGGGCGTAACCCTATGCATGTTTGTTTGTTTATTTATTTATTTATTACATTTCTATACCGCCCAATAGCCGGAGCTCTCTGGGCGGTTCACAAAAATTAAAAACATTCAAAGTATAAAACAACAGTATAAAACCATATTACAAAATACAATATAAAAGCTCAACCAGATAAAATCAGCAGCAATGCAAAATTACAAATTTAAAACACCAAGTTAAAATTTATTGATAGACTGTTAAAATGCTGGGAGAATAAAAAGGTCTTCACCTGGCGTCTAAAAGCATATCATGTAGGTGCCAAGTGAACCTCCTTAGGGAGCTCATTCCACAGCCGGGGTGCCACAGCAGAGAAGGCCCTCCTCCTGGTAGCCACCTGCCTCACTTCCTTTGGCAGGGGCTCGCGGAGAAGGACCCCTGAGGATGACCTTAGGGTCCAGGCAGGTACATATGGGAGGAGGCGTTCCTTCAGGTAACCTGTCCCCAAGCCGTTTAGGGCTTTAAATGTTAATGTTTAGGCAAAAAAAAAGGCCTACGGCTCCCAGCATTCCCTAGCCAGCATGGGAGCTGTAGGCCTTTTTTTCTGTCTAAACATGCATAGGATTACGCCCTCAAGCTATCTTCTAATGTCCATCTTAGTTCTCGTATGTCCTGTTCATTCATTTTCCTCCTCCCTGTTCCTTGATCAAGCCAGCTCAAATACCTTCATTTCAATTTCGCTGCTTTCTGGGCTTCATTTTAGATTTAAACCATTTCATATATTCCCCACCCCTCCCCGGCTTTGGTTCCACAACTTTTCATCCTCGGTTGCCGTTCCGTGTTGTTGCAGGAATTGGCCCTTCTGGCTTGTTTGGATGTGCTCTTTGGATTTAAACCACCCGTGAAATTGCTGGTAAATGTTTATACTGGGCCTGTTCAGACGACACGCTAAGCCACGGTTAAGCTGCTAACCCTTTTGCAGCAAATGGTTAGGGAGCATGTTTAAACCGTGATTATGTAGCCACCACGGTTAGGAACGGTTCACACGACACGCTAAGTCATGATTCACATGACAGCCTAAGCCATCACGTTTAGCTCAAAATGCTTAACCGCCATGGCTTGGCGTGTCGTCTGAACAGGGTCAGTGTCTAAATAAAAAGTGACTGTAGTTGTTTTGCAAGTTCAGGACCCTGTTCTACATGCCTTGGCTGAACCCAAGCCTTTCCTTTGCACCCATTTTCAAGGGGCGTGCAGGAAAGTTGTGAAGCTTCCCATGAGAAGCCGAGGTTGCCAACTGTGGCTTTATTTATTTTTCGAACACTAGATGGCAGCCGTGATAAAAGCATGAAAGGTTTGGCTAGGCCAGTAGGTTCATAGCTGCGTCTTGGTCCCGCGTCAAGAGGCACACCCAGCTCTCTCTCTCTCGTGTATCTTGCGTTTTCCGCGGGAATTCTTCTGGTTGAGCGATGGACCGTTCATATGGGTTTTTTTCAGGAAAGGTCTGTGAGCTGGGGGTGCTAGGCCTACCGTCCCACGTGCACTTAGAATGATAGAGTCGGAGGGAACCTCGTAGAATCATAGAGTTGGAAGGGGCCTACAAGGCCATCGAGTCCAACCCCCTGCTCAATGCAGGAATCCACCCTAAAGCATCCCTGACAGATGGTTGTCCAGCTGCCTCTGGAATGCCTCTAGTGTGGGAGAACCCACAACCTCCCTAGGTAACTGGTTCCATTGTCGTACTGCTCTAACAGTCAGGAAGTTTTTCCTGATGTAGGCCATTTAGTCCAGGGGCGGGAAGCCCTTTGCACCGAAGATGGTGCAGATAGGCAGGGCCAGCATCAAGGGTAGGCATGGTTGGGCAACTGTTGGGCGGATTGAGATGGGCCCTTTGGATTCTTCACCATAGCAACCAGCTCATTCACCTCTCGCCTCTCGCTCTGGCCCTGGTGAGAAGAAGGAGCAGGAGTTGCCACGGCCTCCTTGCTCCCTAGCTGTCTGCCTGTCAAGCAGGCAAGTGGCAGCCATGATGAGAAAGAGGAAGGGGAGAACGAGCAGCCACTGAAAGTGGCATTGAGAAGGTAGTCTCACTGAAGGAGGGGGCCTGTTGAATGTGTCTTGCCAAAGCACCCTCAAAAACCTGGCGCTGGCACTAAACACAAGGTTCCCAAAGCAGTCTCCCATCCAAACCCTGACCACGTTTGGACCTGCTTAGCTTCAGCAAGGTTGTTGCGTCATGTGCCATCAGACCATGTCCTGCTTTGTTGGTCCCTGGTCGAAAGTGGGTTGTCCACTATGTGAACAGAGTGCTGGACTAGATGGACCTTTGGTCTGATCCAGCAGGGCTCTTCTGACGTTCTGATGTCATGGGGCTAGCGCATCTTGAAGCCGAGTTGCAGCTGCACATTCAGTCCATAAACCTATGGCAAGTGGCGTGGTGGTTTTAAATAACAGTTCACTTCCCATACTTCCCATACTTCATCTGAGGGTTTGGGACTCACTTGCCCAACCGGCTTTGAACCTGAGCAAGACCACATGAGGAAGGGGCTATTTTTACTTCAACGTGCTGTGCAGGAGAGTTGGGTGGTGTTTGTGTGTGTGTGAAATTGAGATTGCAGGACGTGTTCATCTCTCACCCCTGATTTCACAACCCCCCCCCCCCCCATTCCAGGCTATGACAAGCTGTTGCGGGGAGGTTAATTAGCATTAAAGAAAGCTTTATCGGGCCAATTTCTCCACCCTTCTGATCTGCGTCTCTTCCTCCCCCTTCTATGCCCTTGTTCCCAACTGGTCTGTGCTTCGTGGATGGCAGTAAGTGTCTGCATTGCTGGTTCAAAGCAAGAGAAGATTATTCAGCTGCAATGCTGAATCCATAATCCAAACAGTTCGGAATCCTTCTTGGTAGATTACAGAGGCACGGTGGGAAGCCAGTGGTAAATTCTGGATAGTGGTCATTTTACTGGTTTCCTCCCTCCCCAATGGAAATGTGGCAGCAGAGGAGGTTTTGCAATCCTATCTGACATAATGAGCAGAAAAGCTGTTTCTGTGATATGTTAGGCAGATGTTTATAATTTAAACACACTTCACGGCTGACAAGTTAATTCCCCGCATACATAATTGCGCCCACTTCCTTCCTTTTCCCATCGGCGCGTCTTTTCCTCTTATGCTGTTCCCATCACCTCCAGCAGACAGGAGTGTGGTGCTCGTGCCCATATAGGGGAGAAACATTATTCATCGACTTTTACGGCTTCCTCTCCGACTTCCCCCGAGCTGTTAGAGGAATCCTGTCCGATTCCTTACTGGGGATTTAGTTACAAACGTTTCGTGCTGATGTACTTTATGGCCTTCTAAGCATTTTTAAATGTTTTTTGACGTAACGCATCCTTTTCTTTTGAAGGGCTGAGGGTATGAATGTGTCAAGTAAAAGACAAATAGAACAAAAAAAGCAAACCAGCCGGCCAGTCCCAAAGAAGGCATTCCCAAATAGCCACGCTTTGAGGGGCTGTTCACACAATACGCTAACCCACACTGGGCCTGTTCAGATGACACGCTGAGCCATGGGTAGGCCGCTAACCCTTTTGCAGCAAATGGTTAGTGAGTGTGTTTAAACCGTGTTTATGTAGCCACCACGGTTAGGAACGGTTCACACGTCATGCTAAGTCATCATGTTTAGCTCAAAATGCTTAACCACCGTGGCTTAGCGTGTTGTCTGAACAGGGTCACTCACTGGTTGCGTGGGGGTTGTTCCGAACTGTGAGTTAGTGTATTGTCTGCACGCACCCCGGGTGGCTTGTTAACCATGCAGTGTGGCTTATTTTTTTTGTACAAGTGGCCTTGAAAACCTATGGCCTGTTGTTGGGCTTTTTCAGGGTTGTTAACAAATCACACTGCACGGTTAAGAAGCCACCCTGGCTGCGTTCAGACAACACGGTCACCCACCCTGTAGAAAACATGCTGCGTTCAGGGTTAAAAGTGGCCCAACACCCCTAAAATAAAGGCTAACTGGCTTCTTGAACTGGGCCTGGAAGCTAACTACCACCTAGCATAGAACAAGAATAAGTGTATATTTCACATTGATAATATATTTTGTTTTTTATCCTGCTGCCATTCCTCCAAAGCACTTAAGGGTTACATACACAGTCCTCCATCCTCCCCCCTTTATCCTACCAACAACCTTGTGAGAAATTGGCCCAAGATCAACTCACACAGCTGAGCGGAGATTTGAACCCGGGTCTCCCTGGTTCTAGCCTGCCACTGCAATTGCTGCACCCACACTGGCTCTCAAGGGGGTGAGCAAAGCGCCCTGTGACCTGCTCTAGCTCAAAGGCAGATCACAGATTTCTGCACCAGCTGCATCTTCCAAGCCAATTTCAAGGACGTCTCCGCGTTTTGGGATGCTCTGAGCCCAGCGGAAGAAAGAGATTCTGCCTTGGTTGATGTCCACGCAGGCTTTTCACAGTTTTGGCCACCAATCTGTTAACAGAGCATCTAAGCTGACGGGGCTACAGAGACAGCGCCCATGCGGAACGGAAGGCGATGTGAGAATTTCTTGCCTGGCTCTTCCGCTGGGCGCTCGTCTGCGATAGAAGGGCAATTAATCTTCTCCGCTCGGCTCGTTTTGTCTCTGATCTGCCCCAGTGCCCCACTAACCTACACAATCAAAGGAGCCTCCTGCCTCGCGTGGCAGTGAGGGAGGCCACCCGCCTCAATCCTGGGAGGACCGAGCGATGTCAGGCGGCAGACGGGGACGCTCGGCACCTGAGCTCGCTCTGGACTGTCGGAAAGTAGGTCGTTTTGCCCAAAGTCGCTGGGCTCGTGCTGCGAGAGGCGCGTCTCCAACAAAGAGCGAAGAGCGCCTTTCTCCGAAGCGCCGGATCGCGATTTGATCTCTTTTGTTTGCCAGAGAATTGACGTGACAGACCAGTTTTAAATTGGATATTGATCTTTTGAAAGACTAATGGTTTATGCACCAAGTGTTAGGAGTGGAGCTGGGTCTGTGCCCGTAAGTTCAAATCCTGATTCAAGGAAACCTGGATTCTTCAACCTGTTATCACTGATGCCAAATTTGTGGCATACCCGGCTTAGGGGGCCTCGTTTTTAAATGACCCTTTCCTGTCTTTAAATATCAGTGTCTGACATTTTTCTCCACTGGGACCCTCAAGGTGGCTTAATAATAATCTAAAACAGGGCGCTGAATTTCCGTCAGCCGGAGGACCGAATTCCATTTCGGGGGAGCTCTGGGTGGGGCTAAACACAAGGGGGTGTGGCCAAAAGGCAAAGGGGGTGTGGTCAAAGGCAAAATGGGCGTGGCCAAAAAACCTACAAGCATATTTTATTTAAAAGTGCTTTCTGCCAGTAAGTAAACCTTGGGAGAAGCATTTCAACCTTCTAAATTGGCGGGGAAACTGCCTCAAAGCTGCCCCCAAACACCCAACAGTCAGTAATTGAGGGGAAAGGGTCTGGCCCCCTGGACAACCCTAGGGGGCTGGATTTGGCCCCCTGGGCCTTAGATTCTGCACCCCTGGTGGAAAACAAGAACAGCGGCAAAAAAAGAACCCTGACGTTTTAAAAACCGCCTCCACCAGACAAAAAGAAATCCCCAAACAGCAGAAACAATACCCACCGAAGCATCTTCGGCCACTCCAACTTACTGCTTCTCCCCAAAGCATTCTGAAAGAGTGCTTTCCTCACCAGTTGTCCCAAGCGAAGCAGTTCTCTCCTGGGAAAGAATGACCCTGTTCAGACGACACGCTAAGCCACGGTGGTTAAGCATTTTGAGCTCAACGTTATGGCTCAGCGTGTCGTGTGAACCATTCCTAACCATGGTGGCTGCGTCACCACAGTTTTAAACACACTCACTAACCCTTTGCTGCAAAAGGGTTAGCGGCCTAACCGTGGCTCAGCGTGTCAGTGACCGCCTGGGCACTAGGGCAGCCTTTTACAATGTGGCGTCCTCCAGATGTGTTGAACTACAACCCCCAGCATCCCTCCTGCCATTGTGGCAAAAGGACAACAGAGGGGGGGCCAACCTCAGCTCCCTCAGCAGGGAGTTCCAGAGCCTTGGAACAACCACCAAAAAGGCCCTTCTTATCAAATGGGCTCTGATGGTGGCGGGACTCAGAGAAGGGCGTCCTCCAAAGATCTTAAACCCCAGGCAAGCTTGTATGGGAGAAGGATATGTCCCCGGTTCGCACATAACAACAACCCATGGGTTGTTTAAACCATGGTTTGTCGGGGCCGGAGCATGGGGATGCCACTGAGTTTTCTTCCCTCCCCAATAATGCTACATGGCTGTTAGCCTTCAAGTTGGACTCGGGTTGTGCAAACGAGCATGCCTCCACGGCTGTGACACCTCGATGCATTTGGACTATCTCTGAGCATACTTCATATGTAACTCGCCCACTAGTGTACCACTAGGCTGCAGTTCTCGTTCTAGTTCAAACCCCATTGCGTTGTTTACGGCCTGTTCTTCTATTACAACTTTTGAGCTGAGACTTGAATCTCTCCTGAAACAACTGCAACTCACTGGATGGTATTGCTTCAACCATGTCCCCTCCCCTGTCCAGACCGGACCAGGCCTCACTGCCTATTTGGCCAGCTTCCATGGGTTGTGATATCCCTGAAATGTTATCAATGCTGTTTACGCCAAGATGGGCAGATGGTAGATCTTGGATCTAGCGACAGATTGTGAGGCTGCCGGCAGCAGATCAGCAAGGTTTTTTGATGCCCAGTTGTTTAGGAGAAGCAAAATGTCCCATACAGTATGGCTGAAATGAAGAAAAATTGGGATACAGGTTTTAGTACACTTGTATCTAGTGGTTTATTTTTCTCGAACAAGCCACCATAAGAACCCATGGCTCATTGTTGGGTTGTTCAGGGTTGTTAACAAGCCACCCTGCATGGTTAACGAGCGACCCTGCAGAAAACAGGTTGCGTTCAGACAACACGTCAAACCAACCTGCGGAAAAAGCACCGAGTTCAGACATCAGGATAACCCACCTTGCGGAAGATGTACTGCGTTCAGACAGCACGACAAACGAAGGGTTCAACAGCAACTCACACTGGGTGGGTTAGTGTGTTGTGTGAACCTGATCTCTTTCTTGCTTTTGCCGTAACGGAGGAACACGGCTAGTCTTCGGAAATGAATTCTGTGTCTTCTACATTTGGCTCCGGTTGGTAGATCTCAAGGACCTAGTAAAAAAATAAAATAAAGACAAACCCACAAACCCGACGTCTTCCCACCCCTGCCGCAACAATTACGCAGCAATTTTTACAGATGGCTCCCAGTCACACGTCTGTGTGGGAGTAGCATGAGTCCGTACAGATCCACGCAGTTGTGAGGAAGCGCTCATCTGAATCATCGTTGTTTACTGCAGAAGTCGGTGGGTTTTTTTGGTGGTTTTTTGTGGTTTTTTTACAATCTCGCATTACGTCTCCAGCTGGGAAAAATCTGTTGATTTTTCTCCCGATCCCCAGAGCGTATTTTTAAGCTTTAGGCTGTGACGGGTTCAACGTTCCCCCACATCGTTTCCTGATCCCTTTCCCCAGATAGAGACGGAAATCTGGAACACTGAGGAATCCCTTCTGGGTGGTGACCAAAGAAAGGTCCTTTAAAAAAAAAAATCCAACTGTACGGTGAGGCCTAGAAACTTGATCCAATTTTTAAATGACAGCTGCAGTTCTTGGCTTTCGAGCACGAGGCTGGCTCTGTAGAAGCGGGCCTGGCATTGCATCACCTACCCAGACTTGTGTCCCAGATCAAAAGAAACATTAGAGTCCTTGATTATTATTTTTTGGTTGAAGCCAAAAAAAAAAACGACAAAAAGATGAATGATGGTTATGTTAGTGGGCAAATTAATAATATTCTAATTGAAGTGATAACTCGCTCACTCTATGACCTTCCAGCAAGAAATCCCTTTTAGAGTTGTCATTTTTAATCAGCGTGGCCGTCCGTCACAATGAAGGCCTTTGCTGCAAGGGTTGCCCAGATCCGCTTCGCGTGCGAAGTCTTCTGTCTTAAATTGCGCCCTGGCCGGCTGGAAACAAGGTTGAATTCGGGGCTTTAGCATTTTCTCTTTCGCTCACGATGAAAGAGTTCGGTTTGGGGTTTTCTGTTGGCATTCGGAAGCCTGAGAAGAAGTGGTGAAAGAAACGAAGGCATTTAATGATGTCTGAGGAGTTGGAAAAAGAAAAATTAAAAGCTGTGGCCCAAGTGGTTCCAGGGTGTTGCCGAAATTAAATCGGGGAGAAAATTAAAATAACTAATTGGGGATACCTGCTGCATGAACCATAACTTAGCGCAGCCTTCCTCAACCTGGGGCGCTCCAGATGTGTTGGACTGCATCTCCCAGAATGCCCCAGCTGGGGCATTCTGGGAGTTGTAGTCCAACACATCTGGAGCGCCCCAGGTTGAGGAAGGCTGACTTAGCGTGTCGTGTGAACCCTTCCTAACCATGGTGGCTGTATAACCATGGTTTAAACACTCTCCCTAACCATTTGCTGCAAAAGACTTAGCGGCCTAACCGTGGCTTAGCGTGTTGTCTGAACAGGCCCACTGTCAAATAATGGAATCGCATATATAAATGTACATTCCCAAGTTGTGAACAAGAAGAGAAAGCAGACAGAATCAAAATACAGAATTTAAATATTTGAAATCGGATTATAGCAATAAAATTGTAACTGGTCAAACGGGAAGCTTGTTTAAATAAAAATGTCTTCAGCAGGCGCCGGAAACATTGCGCCTGCTTGACTTTGACAGGTCTGGAGTTCCACAGGGAGGGAGTCAGCACAATGAAAACTCCACAAGAGACCATAAGTCCAGGCAGAACCATCAGGGCCGTTAAACCATGTTTAACTTCGACTGACAATACTCATCTTATTTATTGAAAAACATTTCGGCGACCTCAAGGGGCGTGCATGCTTTCTACACATTTTGTGTTCAGGTCTCGGTGGTGGGAGCGTTTGCAATGTTACCTTTACATGCATCGGTAGCATCAGTGTGTAATCTAACAAAAGCTTGGGGAAATATGGTCATTTTAACCGGGTGCCAAGAAAGACAGCTGATCCAGTGCCAGGTGAACGGATAAGGGGAGAAAGTTCTCCGGCTGAGGTGCCTTCACCAAAAAGGCCCTGTCTGTAGTAACCATGATTCAGAGCCTTAGGGCTGAACTAAATGACCCCCACTCCTGCTATTAACTCTTTAAAACAAGGGAGGGGAATGTTTTTCAGCCCGAGGGCCAAATTAATTCCAGGTGAGCATATTGGGGGTCACATGAGCACAGTGGGTAAGGCCCACCTGAGGGCTGGCGTGTGACCCATGATGTAATTGTGGGCGCACGCATATACGGTGTCCCTCCTCCACTGCGATCAATAGAGAGGGAGGGTTTGTTTTGTTCTTTGAAGGTGGGTCACAGGGTTGGGGAGAGAGGGCTTAGCTTTTCTCTCCCCTGAAAATCCTCCTCAGGGCAACGAGGCTTTTAAAAAGCAGCCCAGAATAGCGTTTTGTTCCGTTTTAGAACAAAACACCCATCTGGACTGGCGGTGTGGCGTGGGGGATTGAGAGCGTGGTGAGGAGGCGTGGGCCTCCGCTGCAGTCGTGATCTGCAATTTTTTATTTATTTATTTATTTATTTATTTACAATATTTACATACCACTCCCCATTCAAAATTTCGGAGCGGTGTACAAGATTAAAAAAAAAAAACCCACACAGAATAAAACACCTTAAAATAGATCTTTTTAAAAGAGGCAAAATGAAAAGTGATCATTAAGGAAAGGCTTCCTGGAACAGTGACGTTTTCAGGAGAAGTGGAAAGGAATACAAAGTTGGCGCCTGCCGGGCCTCCAGAGGCAGGGAATTCCATAGGAGGGGGGCCACCGCATTGAAGGCTTTTCCCCTGGTGGACTCCAATCGGAGGATGGTTCTATGTGGAACCACTCTTGAAAAGGACAATTCACACGGTTCCGTGGATGGTGTCTCATCTAGTATGGCTCTTAGATGGAACTAGGAGATTGAAGTCCCCCAGCTAGGTAGCTTTTTCCTCGGTATTTTCACCGAGATGCCTCGTGCAGAATGGGTGCTGAGAGGTTATCCAAACGTTCTGCCTCTTGTTTGGTTTGAGAACAGCGGCTTTGACCATCCTCCTTGTATCCCTGGAGTACGGATTGGCGAGATGTCTTTTTCCCAACACCTGTGCGGTGCCCTGAATTACTTTCATGTCCGTTATTACTTTTTCTCGCCCCCATGGGGACAGCGCCAGGGTCAACGCTTAACCGCCGTGTTTGTTTACCCCCTCCAGAAACTGGACGCCAAATCTCTCATCAAGCTGGAATTCGCTAAAAACAAGGATGGTGAGTTGGCACTTTGATGCTTCTTTTCTCGGAAGGCTGCTCTTCAGGTTCAAGTTTAGGGAAACATGAACGCCCTGACAGATGCTGTACATAACACAGAGTGATGCATTCTGTTGCCCATCCAGCTTCTAGCATCGGGGTGAGGGCAGACGTGAGGTTTGCAGGATCCCCCTTGTTTCTCGCGCAAACTCTGGTTCACCCACGGGAGCCAGATGCAAAATCGTGGTTCAGGAAGGAGGACGTGGAACAAGGTGCCTCTGAACACCTGCTCACCCCCGGAATTTCTTTTCCGTACCAGAACAGGAACTCATATGCAAATCCGTTGACGTACACTATCTATTCCTGATGCCCTTCGATCTTTCTTAATTTTACCAGCCTAATTTGGGAGTGGGAAAAGCACTTTCTCTTCCCTATTTTGGGTCATTGAGAATCAGAAATCCTTGCTGATCTACTGCAGATCACCTGGAGATCTACCAGTAGATCCTCATCACCCTTCTGCCTCCCTCTGGCTTATATAACTTACAGTTGACTCTCGCAGAGTGGGAATGTGAGTTTCCATCAAAAGGAAGTCAGAGGAGCTTTAGGAGTCCAAAAACACGCCTTACGGCTCAATCCTATGCATGTTTAGGCAGAAGAAAGACCTACAACTTCACTATTTCATCCCAAGTATCCCACATCAGTGAGCTGATCAAATATTAGTATTTATTTGCTGCTGCTTTTTTGGACCAAGCCAATCTACAGTATATGTTTCCTAAATCTGTTGGCTTTTTATTGCTTTGTTTACCTATGAAATGTGTAGTATTTATCTTGACCCTCTGAAAAAATTTACAACTCAATTTCATCTGAAGCCAAGGACTTTATTGAAAAGTGCGCACAATCAGATTTCAGAGAATATGGCTCACCTACATAGAATACAAAATATTCTACAACCTTGTGCAGGCTGAGCCTCTTAGAGAAGGTGTCTTAAACTCCTGCTTAAACAAAGGTTTGGTTACAGTTATTATTATTATTATTTATATAGCACCATCAATTTCCTTTGGTGTACATTGTACAGTTGAGCCTCTGGGAATAGAGGTACAAAACGATGAGCTAATCAAAGAATCCGCACAACAACCTTGTAAGGATGTTTAAGCTGAAAGAGACTGATCAGCCCACGATTAGTCAGTGAGCTTCATTGCTGACTGGTATTTGGATTCTGCTTTCCCTGGTCCAGATCCAACACTTTGACCCACTACATTACAACTGGGTTCACACAACACGATAATCCACGCTCAAGGTTGAATGTAGGTTGTCATTGGAACATGGGTTGTCATGTTGTTTGAGCCCTGCTGTGATAAGGAACCATGGTTTGTTAATCATAAACAACCCACAGTTCACAACCCATCAACAAACCACGAGTTCTCTTCATGGTTAACAAACCATGGTTTGTTATTACTGCTGGGTTCAGACAACATGCAACCCATGTTTCAACAACAACAACCCATGGTTCAACAACAAGCCTCAACCCATACTCAACCTTGAGTTTGGGTTATCATGTTGTGTGAACCCAGTCTCTGGTTCTGTGTTTCCCATCGACACCTCTGTGGTTTTGTTCCTATGACATGCAGCACTGAGAACAAACTGATAGAAGCCCTTCCCTCAGAGACACATGTTCTGATGCAGGTGTGGGTGGAAGGTAGATCTCTGTATGTTTTGGAATCTAGCTCCCAGAAGCCCCTGCCAGTATGCCCAATGGTCAGGAATGCTGTGAGCTGAAGTCCAAACCATCTGGAGAACTATTTTAAACCCATCCCTATTCTGAGGTACAGGAGACAATTTGAATTCCTCCCAGTATGCAGACCAAACCTTGACATCGGGAGAACCCCAGAGGGTTGGATTTGGCCTGTGGTTCTGCACTCCTGTTTTATTAGCGGGTTGGATTGAGGTGGGCCAGATTTGGGTAACATTGGACGGTTGGATTGAGTCCCCGAGCAGGTCAGCTTTGGCCCGCAGGCCTGAGGTTCAACACCTCTGATGTAAATACTCCAATGCTTATCTCCAGTGAAGGAGAGAGCCCACCACCTCCCAGGGCAGTCTGTTCCACTGCTGAACAGCTCTTACCATGAGGACGTTTCTCAAATTCCCCAATGGTGCCCACGGGGCCGAAAAGATTGGGGACTCTGGAGAGTTTTGCCATCTTTGCAGTTCATTTCTGAATCCTTTCATTCCTTCTCCCTAACAGGTAAATACCACTGTCCAGTGCTCTTCACCGTGTTCACCAATAATTCCCACATCGTGGCCATCAAAACGACTGGGAACGTGTTTGCTTATGAGGTGAGCTCAGCACTGAATCGGATTGCAATGTTCTGTACTGGAAAGCAATGGGGCAAGCTAAGATTGTGCTGGGGCCGTCTCCCTCAACACGGTGCTCTCCAGGTGTGTCGGACCACATCCCCCAGCCAGCCAGCTTGCCTGTACTAGAAGAAGAAACATCCACAAATCAACCACTGCGATCCATTTAAGGTTCATGCGTTTTTGACCCCTACATATCATTAAAAAATGGCGGTCGTGTTCTTAATGCGAGGGCAGCTCACCTCTGAAATACATCGATTGGGAAGCCAAAGAGAATGCCATTCTTCTTTCTATAGGATTGTAAAAAGGAATGGGGTGGGGGAGTGCATTATTCTCCTGAAATTATTCTCATTTCTGATTTCAAATTTCTTCTCCCTTTTTGACTTTTTTAAGGCAGTTGAGCAGTTGAATATAAAAACCAAAACCTTCAAGGATCTGTTAACTGACGAACTCTTCACTAGGCAAGATATTATCACGCTACAGGTAAGGTGTTTCTTTCCTTTTTTAAGTGTAGGTATTTCTGGTTGTGACCCCTTGTACCCCAGTTGGAGAATTTCTTAGTGGTATAGAAGTATAATAGATGTACAGATGTACCGTAGTTCACATGGATGGAGCTGACAGCAATGGAAAGAATTGGGGAAATGGTGTAGCTGGATTTCTCCATCTCCTGTTTTTTGTATGATAAACCTTCAACAGTTTAAGTGGCAGAGAAGCTCACGACACAAGAAATTTCTTTGGGGATCAGCAGATGTGTTCCTGATTAAAGGAATGCAGTCCACATGTGGAGACACGTTTCCACAGGTAGATCTGTGGAAACAGATGGAAGCATGCATAAACCCAAGCTGGACTCTGTAGTCTCCTCCAACCTGGTACCTTCATGTGTTAGACTGCAACCCCCATAATTCCCAGCCAACATGCCCTGCTGACTGGGAGTTATGGGAGTTGCAGTCTAACACAGCTATCATAGGGATTCCTATGTACCCCTCCAACACACACACCCCAAATGGCTAAGCGTGAACTTATTTGCAAATGCAACTCTGGTTGCATTCACACTAGAAATGAACAAATAGTTTATATCTGGTCTGGGTCAATTTCGTGAGTATTCAATCATAAGTCTGCTCTGTCTTGGTTTCCGCCTCAATCTGCAGCTTTTAAAAAATACACACGAGAGTTTGTATTTATTTTCATACACAACGCTCCATAATATACTCCGTTTGGTACGCTACTTTCCATGATGCACCTATTTTTGTACACCATGTTCTCTAAAACACACATTCTTGCTTGCAGCTTTCCCTAACCTACGCTTTTTGCGTGTAATTTTTGAATTGTGAAGTCCGTCGCAAAATATGAAGTGCGCAGTCTGTGTTCCAAGCTGCATGCTAATCCTGGAAATGAGAATTTGGTCAGTTCGCTTATAAATGCAGACCAGACAAAGTTCTCCAACACCCCTGTTTCACGCGTCAGACATTCTAGCTTATTTACCCACAATGCACTCTGCATGGGGCTAGTTTTAATGATGGTTTGGAAGCTGTAGCTTGTGCAAAATGTGGCAGGCAAACTGACTGCAGGGAGCAGAAGGGCCCGGATTCTGGCCTGCTTGAACTGGCGGCCTGTATGTTTCTGAGCCCAATTCAAAGTGCTGGTTTTGACCTATAAAACCTTTTACAGTCTCTTCCGCTATGGACTTGGGAGACTTGGAAAGTGCAAAAAGGGAGAAGGCCTTCTCAGTAGTGCCTCCCCCCCCCCCCCCCGAATTATGAAATCCTCTCCGTTGAGGTCTGCCTGACACCAACATTGTCATCTTTTCAGTGCCAGGTTAAGACCTTCCTCTACTCCCGGGCATTTTGACAGCATATGATAAGGCTTTTTAATGGCTCCTGGTTTTTTTATTGCCCGTTGTTTAAAATTGTTTTTATATTTTTGTTACTGAATGGTTTTATATTATGTTATCATATTGGATTTGGGTGTTTTTTTTAATCTTTGTAAACCAACTAGAGAACTTTGGTTATTGGGCAATATAGAAATTTAATAAATGAATGAATTTGTACAAACCATAATATGTACACAACCGGTTCACTCCTGCTTCATTCCTCTATCAAACCAGGATGGAATAGTTTAGCGTGACATCCAAACCTGGGATGATGGTTTATTGCAGCCAAACAAACCACAATCCATAAACCAATACCAAATGCTAGTTTCAAGGTGGTTTAGGATCCTGGTTTGTTTAACCCATGAACCATAATCCCAGGTTGGAATCTCTTGCTAAACCATCTCTGCTTAGCTTCTTTACCTGCTTGCACAAAGGGTGGGAGAGAACACACAGTTCATTCACACTGTGCTTTAAGAAGACAAAATATTTGGCATACTGGGACGTGGGCAGTGTGTGTTTCAACTGCTCCTTTAGTTATTGGTCTCAAAATGAATACTCTTCCCCATTTGGGGGGGGGGGTTGTTCAGCCTCCCGAAGCCCTTCTCCTTGCCGAAAGCCGATCCATTTTTATTTGTTGATGCATTTAATCCGTCTGATTCCTGCCTCAGTTTAGCCTGTGTATTTCCATTTACTTGACCTTAGCTATTTACCTGTGCACATGCAAATTCAGACTAATCTGCTTAGATAACAAAGACATACACAGAACTACATTTTCCATGAAGCCACCTTTCTTCTGTTCCTTCAGGGCAAGCTGAATAATCCATTAGCACCTCCTCCCCCCCCCCCCCACATATTTGTCAGAGGAAAAAGAACTGTTCCTGTTAATGTTACATGAAAGCGTAGCTGTTCTTTGCAAGGCAGAGAGTAAAGGGAATGAGCAAATCACTTCCTTCTGGTGCTGCTTCTACTCAGGAGTATCCACGGCTGCTATTCCCTACTCAGGAATATTTACCGAATTGTGAATTCTACAGGGTTCTGGTTTTCTGCAGCAGTTGACAAAATGTTAACAACGGCAGATGCTTTCTTTATGGTATGGGGCTTGGTTCTTTTGATATCAATGTATTCCATTCCCCCGGACTTCAGCTTTCGTTCAGTTTTTGTTTCTTTAACATTGCTATTAATTTTTTAATTTGGTCTTGGGAGTTACATGGCTGCCCATCAATAAATTATCCTTGAGTCAAAACAAAGAAGTAAAACACGGTATTAAATTACAAGATACAATGGGCTCATCTACACCAAGCAGGATATTCCACTACGAAAGTGGTGTATACTGTAAAAGGCAGGAGCCACACTACTTCTTTATAGCGGTATTGAAGTGCACTGCGGGATTTATTCTACTGCTTTATAGCGGTACTGAAGTGCACTGAGAACTGTTGGAGCCCATGACATATCTACACCAAGCAGGATATAACACTATGAAAGTGGTATGAAAGCAGTATATGGTATATGTCAATGGGCCCCAACAGTTGTCAGTGCACTTCAATACCGCTGTAAAGCAGTAGTGTGGCTCCTGCCTTTCATAGTGGAATATCCTGCTTGGTGTAGATGAGTCCGTAGTTTAAAAAACATAAACGTGCAGCATAAGAAAAATCTCTATTCTGGTGTTTAAAAACAACAACATCGAATCAAGTGAGCTCAATGTCCTGTCGGGGAGAGGAACATTTTTGGCTGCCATTTTGAATTAGGCCCGCCATCTTGAAATCTGGCCACATAGTAAATCTACAACAACTCTTTTCCAGGATTCAGAAAAGGACAGCTTTAAAATCACCTTTGCACGTGGTTTCTGAGCCAACTCCCGGTCTATTTCCTTCATCAAATCCTTGCAGAAGAGACTTGCTCCCAATTCTTGCAGGAGAAATGGGGAAAACAAAGGAAAATAATTAAAATGGTGTAGAAAGAGAGAAGGGGGGGGGGAATAGAAAGGAAACCAGTGGGTTGTCGTTTGAATGCCAGCTCACACTGCTTGACTTCGTAAATGTCTCTTGGTTTTACTGCCAGCCGTAAAACTAAAGATTTATTCACCAGTGAAAGCAAACAATTTCAGGGCTGAATGAAAGACATAATTATGTCATTTAATGAGAGATGGAGCAATTGGCTCTCTCTAGTGACTTGGTGGTGATGGAATATTGGACGTTTCTTATCTGAAGACACAATGCTGCATTCATCATGAGTTATACAATTTGCATTCATATCGACATATTAAGACAGTTCTCCCAGTGTTACTTTTGGACTTCAGGCCGTCATGTGTTCTTCCTACTCCAGTATTAGATTTTTTTCCCCCTTTTAAAATGCCTCTAGAAAATAATTTTGGAACCCCCATTACTGCAAGTTTCTTCAACACTCAAATAAGATGGTGCTGGAACGGAGAGGGGCTTTCATTAAAAGCAGTTACTGGGGGGTGAGGGGGATGACAACCACAAAAACTGGAGAGGCCACCAGTGAGGGAGGAAGCAGCAGCCAGGCACCTCTCCACCGTGCCTGGGTCCAGCTCCAGCTGAGAGCCCCCTCCCTCCTGCTACCAACTGTCTCTGCAGAGGCCACCAGTGAGGGAGGAAGTAGCAGCCAGGCACCTCTCCACCGTGCCTGGGTCCAGCTCCAGCTGAGAGCCCCCTCCCTCCTGCTACCAACTGTCTCTGCAGAGGCCACCAGTGAGGGAGGAAGTAGCAGCCAGGCACCTCTCCACCGTGCCTGGGTCCAGCTCCAGCTGAGAGCCCCCTCCCTCCTGCTACCAACTGTCTCTGCAGAGGCCACCAGTGAGGGAGGAAGTAGCAGCCAGGCACCTCTCCACCGTGCCTGGGTCCAGCTCCAGCTGAGAGCCCCCTCCCTCCTGCTACCAACTGTCTCTGCAGAGGCCACCAGTGAGGGAGGAAGTAGCAGCCAGGCACCTCTCCACCGTGCCTGGGTCCAGCTCCAGCTGAGAGCCCCCTCCCTCCTGCTACCAACTGTCTCTGCAGAGGCCACCAGTGAGGGAGGAAGCAGCAGCCAGGCCCCTCTCCACCATGCCTGGGTCCAGCTCCAGCTGAGAGCCCCCTCCCTCCTGCTACCAACTGTCTCTGCAGAGGCCACCAGTGAGGGAGGAAGTAGCAGCCAGGCACCTCTCCACCGTGCCTGGGTCCAGCTCCAGCTGAGAGCCCCCTCCCTCCTGCTACCAACTGTCTCTGCAGAGGCCACCAGTGAGGGAGGAAGCAGCAGCCAGGCACCTCTCCATCAGGCCTGGGTCCAGCTCCAGCTGAGAGCCCCCTCCCTCCTGCTACCAACTGTCTCTGCAGAGGCCACCAGTGAGGGAGGAAGCAGCAGCCAGGCACCTCTCCACCGTGCCTGGGTCCAGCTCCAGCTGAGAGCCCCCTCCCTCCTGCTGTCAACTGTCTCTGCAGAGGCCACCAGTGAGGGAGGAAGCAGCAGCCAGGCACCTCTCCACCGTGCCTGGGTCCAGCTCCAGTTGAGAGCCCCCTCCCTCCTGCTACCAACTGTCTCTGCAGAGGCCACCAGTGAGGGAGGAAGCAGCAGCCAGGCACCTCTCCACCGTACCTGGGTCCAGCTCCAGTTGAGAGCCCCCTCCCTCCTGCTACCAACTGTCTCTGCAGAGGCCACCAGTGAGGGAGGAAGCAGCAGCCAGGCACCTCTCCACCGTGCCTGGGTCCAGCTCCAGCTGAGAGCCCCCTCCCTCCTGCTGTCAACTGTCTCTGCAGAGGCCACCAGTGAGGGAGGAAGCAGCAGCCAGGCACCTCTCCACCGTGCCTGGGTCCAGCTCCAGTTGAGAGCCCCCTCCCTCCTGCTGTCAACTGTCTCTGCAGAGGCCACCAGTGAGGGAGGAAGCAGCAGCCAGGCACCTCTCCACCGTGCCTGGGTCCAGCTCCAGCTGAGAGCCCCCTCCCTCCTGCTGTCAACTGCCTCTGCAGAGGCCACCAGTGAGGGAGGAAGCAGCAGCCAGGCACCTCTCCACCGTGCCTGGGTCCAGCTCCAGCTGAGAGCCCCCTCCCTCCTGCTGTCAACTGTCACTGCAGAGGCCACCAGTGAGGGAGGAAGCAGCAGCCAGGCACCTCTCCACCGTGCCTGGGTCCAGCTCCAGCTGAGAGCCCCCTCCCTCCTGCTGTCAACTGTCTCTGCAGAGGCCACCAGTGAGGGAGGAAGCAGCAGCCAGGCACCTCTCCACCGTGCCTGGGTCCAGCTCCAGTTGAGAGCCCCCTCCCTCCTGCTACCAACTGTCACTGCAGAGGCCACCAGTGAGGGAGGAAGCAGCAGCCAGGCACCTCTCCACCGTGCCTGGGTCCAGCTCCAGCTGAGAGCCCCCTCCCTCCTGCTGTCACCTGTAACTGCTGAACTTTCCAACTAAGATTGTAGTGCCTGAATTTGCTTTCCTTTCCCCCCCCCTCCTCCTCCCTCCCAATCCCCTTTCCTTTTGTGTCATGTCTTTTAGATTGTAAGCCTGTGGGCAGGGACTGTCAAGAAATACCTTTGTAAGCCGCCATGAGAGCCTTTTTTGGCTGAATGGCGGCATAAAAATCCTTAAATAAATAAAAAATAAAAATAAAAACGAAAAGCATCAAGATAGTTGAACGATCTGTTGCTCAAAATGACTAACGTTTCTGCCCTGTTGTGTTCCGTTCCTTTTTTTTCTCTCTTTTAACTTTGGTAGGATCCAACCAACTTGGACAAATTCAACGTGTCCAGCTTCTTCCATGTGAAGAACAACTTGAAAGTGACCGATCCAGGTAAGAGTGATGCCAAAAAGGCCGAAGGAAGCGTGGAGCAAAGCATAATAGCTAATGGAAAGCAAGTGAAACAATTGTCCACAGCAAGCTCGGATCCAGGCTTTTATTTATTTATTGCATTTCTATACCGCCCAATAGCCGGAGCTCTCTGGACGGTTCACAAAAATTAAAAACATTCAAAGTAAAAAACAACAGTATAAAACCATACTATAAAATACAATATAAAAAGCTCAACCAGATAAAAACAGCAGCAGTGCAAAATTACGCGTTTAAAACACCAAGTTAAAATTTATTTATAGACTGTTAAAATGCTGGGAGAATAAAAAGGTCTTCACCTGGCGTCTAAAAGCATATCATGTAGGTGCCAAGCGAACCTCCTTAGGGAGCTCATTCCACAGCCAGGGTGCCACAGCAGAAAAGGCCTTCCTCCTGGTAGCCACCTGGCCAATACTTATTTATTTTCTGCTGCCTCGTTGCCTCTTGGGGGATGGGGAAGTTGACGTGGCATTTTTATTTCAACAGTAATAGGGTCAATATAGCTCGTTGCTTGCCATTTCCTAAAATCATGCGAATGTTTTGCAGACGAGGAGAAAGCAAAATCAGACCCATCCTATTACCTGAAAAATGCGAACATTGAGACGCGGGAAACACTGTCGGAACTTTACAAAGAATTCAAAGGGGACGAAGTTCTGGCCGCGACGATGAAGGCTCCGGAGAAGAAGAAAGTCGATAAGCTGAATGCCGTAAGTTGAGTTTCCTGATTTGTAAAGAGCCACTTCTAAGCGTGCTTTGGGGATGGCAAAACGAATATTCAGGATAGAAGAGAGACCTTGGAGTGGGGAGTCTGAAATACCCTCCAGCCCCTCTGACGCTGTTAAAGGCCTCCCTTACTAGAAGTGGGCTTGGAGGGCTACATGTCCTGCTTGTGGGTCCGTGGTCGACAGCTGGTTGACTAAACGGACCCTTGGTCTGATCCAGCAGGGCTCTTAGGGTAGGAAACCTAGGAACATAGGGAGCTGCCTTATAGCAGCTGCCATCTAGCCCAGTATTGTTGACACTGACTGGCAGCAATGGCTCTCCAGGGTTTCAGGCAGGAAAATTTCCTAGCCTTACGTGGAAAAGCAGGCGGGGGTTCTCTGTATGCTCTACCACTGAGCGCCTGCCCCTTCCCAACCTGGTGCCCTGCAGGGGTTTTAGATTACAACTCCCATAATCCTTGGCCCATTGACTTGCTGGCTGGGTTTTACGGGAGTCCGAAGCATCTGGAGGATAGCAGGTTGCCCAAAACTGCCAGTTTGGTGTAGTGGCTAAAGTGTTGGACTGGGAGTCGGGAGATCTGGGTTCTAGTCCCCACTCAGCCATGGAAGCCCACTGGACGACTTCCAGCCAGTCACAAACTCTCAGCCCAACCCACCTCACAGGGTTGTTGTTGCTGTGGGGATAAAATGGAGAGGAGGAGGATTATGTACACTGCCTTGGGTTCCTTGGAGGAAAAAAGGTGGGATATAAATGCAATAAAAAAATAGCATCTCTCCCTGAATTGTGACATTAACCACATCTGTGGAATGTATTGCATATCTGTAGGGCTGCTACTTGTTTCAAATGTTTGCCAGGCTGTTGATGTATATTTAAACCCTTCAGTTTACTTTTTGTTTATGAAAAATATTGTGTTTGTATTATTACTCATGTGGTGTATATTGTAAGCTGCCTTGATGTCTCTTTAAATCTTGAAATAAGTCCTTGTTGTCTGTTCTACAGGCTCACTATTCCACAGGCAAAGTGAGCGCCTCTTTCACGTCAACCGCCATGGCTCCTGAAACGACACACGAAGCAGGTAGGAGGCTTTGGGTCTGCTGCACTTGTCAACACCCACCCCACCCCCTGGCTTTCTGATGTGGTAGGACAAGTGTGTCATGTCTCAGGCTTAAGGACATGGATGAGATCAAGGGCCACCGAGTCCAGCATTCTCTTCACACAGTGGCCAACTAGCAAGAAACCCACATGCAGGACATGAGTGCAACAGCAACCTCCCACATCTGTTCCCCAGCAACTGGTGTACATAGGCATTCCGCCTCTGATATTGTAGGTAGCATATAGCCTTCTGGGCTAGTTGCCTGGTCTTCCATAGAATCATAGAATAGTAGAGTTGGAAGGGGTCTATAAAGTCATCGAGTCCATCCCCCTTTTCGGTGCAGGAATGTACGGTAAAGCATCCCTGTCCAGCTACATCTTGAATGCCTCGAGTGCAGGAGAGCCCATGACCTCACTAGGGCATTGGTTCCATTGTCGTACTGCTCTAACAGTCGGGAAGTTTTTCCCGATGTTCAGCCAGAGACTTCCTGTAACTTGAGCCCGTTATTCCGTGTCCTGCACTCTGGGAGGATCGAGAAGAGATCCTGGCCCTCCTCTGTGTGGCAACCTTTCAAGTATTTCGAGAGTGCTGTCATGTCTCCCCTCACATCTCCATGAATTAGTCCAACCCCTTTTCAAACCATCCAATTGGTGATCTTTTGCCAGTGACACGATGCATAACTTAAGAACAGTGGTTACGTTCCTATGTATGTTAACTGAAGTGTAGGAAGATTTCCAAGAGATCATTAAAAAGCTTGGGAAATGCTTATCCTTTATATAGCCCCAAATAAGTTACTATAACTAGGAGGAGGTGGAAGAGATCACAATCAGTCCAGAGACAAACAACTATATATTTAACAGTATTCACTTAACTACAGCCCTTTAGTTTAATAAAAATATTAATACGCTAACCAATGGAATTGTATACATCAAATATGAACAGCTCAACTTTAAACCACGGTTCGGTACAAAGTATTAAGAGTTACTTGTCCCAGTCCCTCCAGTCTCTTCTTGTCATGTTGGAGGGTGCCTTTACTGGGCCCGCCCCCTGCTGGTCACCTGTTTATGAGTCATGTTGAGGGGGGATCCCGATTGGCCCACAGCCCCGTCTGCCATGGAGGAACGCATGATTGTTAGTTTGCACCAATGGCAACAGGGTGGGTTAAATTTAAAATGACCTTTGGAAGGCTCACGGATCGGCCCGCGTGAAGGGGAGAAGGTGCCCTCTCTAATAATTGTATGTTCACAAACAGCTGGTGTAGATTTAACGAGTGCTGTTTTCACCCTTTTGCTTTCGTGAATAGCCGCCATCGATGACGACGTGGTGCGGTACCAGTATGTGAAGAAGAAGGGTTATGTTCGGTTGCACACCAACAAGGGGGATCTCAACTTGGAGTTGCATTGTGACATGGTATTTATCAGCTAGTTGTTAATTTGTTCCATTTATATCCCGCCTTTCCTCCAAGGAGCCCAAGGCAGCATACGTGATCCTCCTCCTCTTCTCCATTTTATCCTCAAACACCCCTGTTAGGCTGAGAGTCAGTGACTGGCCCAAAGTCACCCAGTGGGTTTCCATGGCCGAGTGGGGACTAAAACCCGGATCTATCGAGTCCCAGTCCAACGCTCTAACTGCTACACCACCACCGGCTCTCATGGTATGGCATTACCCCTCTTGTTGTTTATTCGTTCAGTCGCTTCCGACTCTTCGTGACTTCATGGACCAGCCCACGCCAGAGCTTTCTGTCGGCCGTCGCCACCCCCAGCTCCCCCAAGGTCAAGTCTGTCACCTCCAGAATATCATCCCTCCATCTTGCCCTTGGTCGGCCCCTCTTCCTTTTGCCTTCCACTTTCCCTAGCATCAGCCTCTTCTCCAGGGTGTCCTGTCTTCTCATTATGTGGCCAAAGTAATTCAGTTTTGCCTTTAATACCATTCTCTCAAGTGAGCAGTCTGGCTTTATTTCCTGGAGTGTGGACTGGTTTGATCTTCTTGCAGTCCAAGGCATTACTCCTCTAACCTTCTATAATCTACTGTTTTCAAGGTTTCAATGAGCATGTGGTCCAAGAGCGAGTTCCAGAATGGGCAGCCAAGTGCCCAAAGGACTGGAGGCAGAAAAGCTTGTTCTAAAACGGACCAGTGGTCAGGTTTCAGAAGAGGCAGGAGAATTGCCAAGCAAATCCAGCCATTTCAGGATCTTCCTACTTAAGACCAGTTGCTCAGACTGAGGGACCAAGCCTAGGAGAATGTCTGTTGGCTCCTCAAATCACCTGATTCTTTCCGGCCTAACCGGCCTTAGTTTCCTTTCCCAACACTTTTGGACCCTGCTCAGAATGCCCTGGTTCAAGCCCTGGTTCAAGCCTTTTCAGTGATCCTGTTCAGATGACATGCTAAGCCACGGTGGTTAAGCATTTTGAGCTGAACGTGATGGCTTAGCGTGTTGCATGAACCACGACTTAGCATGTCGTTTGAACCATTCCTAACCATGGTGGCTACACAACCACGGTTCAAACACGCTCACTAACATTTTCTGCCGAAGGGTTAGCAGCCTAACCCTTTGCTTAGTGTGTTGTCTGAACAGGCCCAAATTGGGGAAGGAAGTGGCTCAGGCAGGGAAATGATTTGATTTGATTTATTACATTTATATACCGCCCCATAGCCGAAGCTCTCTGGGCAGTTTACAAAAGTTAAGAACAGTGAACATTAAAAAGTATACAACATTTAAAACCATCAAAAACATAAACAGTATAAAAACAATGGTATCTATTTAAAAAACAACAGTTCTGGGGTCCGTTAAAAAACAAACAAAATTAGCGTTGTTAAATGCTGTTAAATGCCTGGGAGAAGAGAAAAGTCTTGACCTGGCGCCGAGAAGATAACAATGTTGGCACCAGGCGAGCCTCATCGGGGAGATCATTCCACAGTCGGGGGGCCACCACTGAAAAGGCCCTCTCCCTTGTTACTATCCTCCGAGCTTCCCTCGGAGTAGGCATTCGGAAGAGGACCTTAGATATTGAGCGCAGTGTACGGGTAGGTTCATGTCAGGATGAACAAATCTGTCCATTGTTGTTGCATTTGGAGGGGAAAACGCAGTACAATTTAAAGAGTAAAGTTTTTTAAAACGTGTGATGGAACTATAACGGAGCCGCAATAGAGACGTGGGGTGGGGGTGGGAGGTCAAATCCCATGATTTGGTATCACCGTGGCAGCCGTGTGGATTGCTAGAAGGCCCTCCTGGAGAGAGATGGATGGGAGCAGAAAAGATGGATGGGAGGAATTTCACCAGAGCCCCCCAATGACATGTCTTCCTTCCAGATGGAAGTGGGGAGCAGGTGGTGCTTTCAGCTTCGGCTCGGAACACAGTGAATTGGCAAGGGTGCCATGGGATGATGCAAACATCTCAGCCTCGCATCGTGCTGGCGTGGTTCTCGGGAGTCTTAATCAAGTGTTTAGCGCTGACCTATTTTTCTGTCTCTTCGTTGAGTAACACTGAGAATGGGAGGATGGGAACATCGGGATGCCAGGGCGGGAGTTCTTTGGACCAGCACCAAAACGAACAGGTTGTCTTTGAATGATTTATTCAGCTGGATGTGACGATGCCCACCATTCCAAGTGCCGTTGGTTTGGCCAATGTTTTTCCCCCCGTCCTTGGGAAGTTTGGGTCTCAGTTTCCTGAGGAATGCATGATAAATTCTCCCAGTAGAGGGATGCAAGCCATGGAGACCCTCAAGGGTCTATATGGAGTCCAATGCTTTTCACCTTGTTCATAAATGTTCTGGAAGGAGTGAGTGGGCAGTAAGGCGGCCAAGTTTGCTGATGACGGCAAATTATTTAGGGTGGTCAAAACAAAAAGGAATGGCGAAGAGATCCGAAAGGATCTCGGCAGACTGGGAGAATTGGCATCAAAATGGCGGTCCGACATCAGCAAGTGTAAAGAGATGCCCGTTGGGGCAAAGAGTCCCAACTTCCCGTTTATGCGGATGGGCTCTGAGCTATTTGTAACTGACCAAGGAAGAGATCTTGGGGTTGTGGCGGGCAACTCGATGAAAACGTTGACCCACTGGGTGGGCAGCTGCTGTGAAAAAAAGCCATCTTCCACGTTCGTCATAATTCAAAAAGGACACGAAAATCAGACTGCCAATATCATGCTGCCCTTATATAAACCTATTATGCGATCACATTGGGAATGCCGTGTATAGTACTGGTCACCCGCATCTTAAAAAGGAAGTTGTAGATTTGGGAAAAGGGCAGCTAAAATGATCAAGGGGCTGGAGCAACTCCACTATGAGGAAAGGTTGCAACATCTGGGACAGTTTAACTTAGACCTCATCTACACCAAGCAGGATATTGCAGTATGAAAGTGGTATACGAAAGGCAGGAGCCACACTACTGCTTTACAGCGGTATTAAAGTGCACTGACAACTGTTGGAGCCCATGACATATACCATATACCACTTTCATAGTACAGTATCCTGTTTGGTGTGGCTCCTGCCTTTTATATACCACTTTCATACAGTAACATCCTTCTTGGTGTAGATGAGGCCTTAGAGAAAAGGTGAAGGGGAGACATGGATAGGAAGACCTCTCTCTCTCTCTCTCTCTCTCTCTCATATAATACCAGAACCCAGTGGGTTCATAGAATCATAGAAAAGCAGAGTTGGAAGGGGCCTACAAGGCCATCAAGTCCAACCCCCTGCTCAATGCAGGAATCCACCCTAAAGCATCCCTGACTGGTGGCTGTCCAGCTGCCTCTTGAAGGCCTCTAGTGTGGGAGAGCCCACAACCTCCCTAGGTAACTGGTTCCATTGTCGTACAGTCAGGAAGTTTTTCTTGATGCCCAGCCAGAATCTGACTTCCTGTAACTTCAGCCCATTATTCCGTGTCCTGCACTCTGGGAGGATCGAGAAGAGATCCTGGCCCTCCTCTGTGTGACAACCTTCCAAGTCTTTGAAGAGTGCTATCATGTCTCCCCTCAATCTTCTCTTCTCCAGGCTAAACATGCCCAGTTCTTTCAGCATCTCTTCATAGGGCTTTGTTTCCAGACCCCCTGATCATCCTGGTTCATCCCATGAAGCTGATTGGTTGGGAATTCAGGACAGAAAAAAGGAAGGGCTTCTTCACACAGCGCAGAATTGAACTATGGAATTCGCTACCACAAGATGTAGTGCCGGCCACCACTTTGAATGGCTTTCAACAAGGGTTGGACAAATTCGAGGAGGAGGAAGCTATCGATGGCTGTGTGTCCTGATAGCTATACGAACTGCCTCCAGTGTCAGAGGCAATATTCCTGTGTACACCAGTTGCTAGGGAACACAGGAGGGAGGGTGCCGTTGTGGTCATGTCCTGCTTGTGGGTTTACCGTGGGCAGCTGGTTGGCCATTGTGTGAACAGGATACTGGATTAGATGGACTCTTGATCTGATCCAGCAGGGCTCCTGTTGTGTTTTTATGTTCCTGGCTGACCTTCCCGGTAGCAGGAGTTCATCCATCATATCTGGCTGCTGCCGGCACCTCGGAGAACTCTCTTCACGTTCCCGGGATCCCGTTGGTGGGGGGAATCGCCTACGCTTGCACACCGCCAAGCCTCCCCAGGCACGGGCCTTGCGCCATCTGCTTCATCCCTTTTTATTTTGCGGCGTTGAAACCTGGTCCAGTTTCAGCCGCCTTCTGCCTACGCGGAGGAGCCCGCCTGGCCTGTGCTTGTGAAGGTTTCGTGAGCCAAGAGGTTAAAGCCTTGTTGAAAGATGTCATTTCACAGTCGTGGGAATGGAGCACAGAGAGGTTAGAGAAAATAGGGCAGTTGAGAAAAGCAGACACGACTCATGGATGTCGAGGGGAGCGTTAAGCCAGTGAGATGTAAAGGAAGTCTGAATCTTCTTTAGGGATAAGACCCCTCTCCTCTATGCTCTCTGAACCCAGGGACTTGGCGGAATATCTGATGCTCAGCCTGACACTCACTGTTATAAAGACTGGGTTCACATAACATGCTAATTCACATTCAATGGCTTGGTTTGCTCAACATGCAAACCCACACTTAATGGTTGAATGTGGGTTGTTGTTCAACTGTGGCTTGTTCATTGAACCATGGGTTAGCGTGTTTTCTGAACCCAGGACATTTTTCACAGGGCGACTTGTTCACCGTGCAGTGTGCCTTTCCCCCCCACCCTCGAACAAGCCGCCTTGAACACCCACGGTTTCCTGTTGAATTCTTCAAGGTGGTCAGCAAGCCACACTGCAGAAAATACCCCAGGTTCAGACAACACACTAACCTACGGTTCAACAAACAACCCGCGATTCAACAAGAACCCGCACACGCTCAAGCGCTGAGTGTGGGTAAGCGTGTTGTGTGAAGAGCCCCCGTGATTTCACGCTTGGTCACGATCCAGCTTTTATGTCTTCACAGTGGAGCCCGTGGGCCCCAGGGAACCCAGCAGGCTCCCTGCCCCTCCTGGTTTTGATTTCATTTTCTTCAAGGTTTTTGGATAATTTCAAAAGATAATAACTGAGAGGCTTGCTTGCTGCAAAGAGGACTTCTGCCCATCAGCACCTTCTTTATTTCTGTATGAAAGAATGGTCTGTGCTTGTGGTAAAGCCTTCCTTCTGCCTTCCGCGTTGGCTACTTTTCTTTTAGTCTGAGTGGCTTGATTTCTGGGAAATGAGGGTTTTGTGACTGGCCTTGCCCAGGGTTAGTCTCGCATGGCCCGTCACAAAACACTCACGTCCCAGAAGTCCTCCATTGCGCTCCAGATCTTGCTGGAGCGATTTGGCGCTATCCATGGTCCTGCAATGCCATCCCAACACTGTCCACTTAAGCCAGTCTTCGCTCCGCCTTGTCCCCTCCAGATGTGCTGGACTACAACACATCTGGAGAGACCGGGCTGACGGAAGGCTGGCTTAAGCTGTCCGCCATACCTCATGGGCTCCCCTTTGTGGTCAGGGTAGAACGTCAGGACATTTGGTAGAGAGGGGAGTAGGAAAATTTCCTGTTCAGAACTTGATACTCTGGCAGGGGATTAAAAAAAAAGGGGGGACCATCATTTTACACTTGAGATAAAGTGTATTATCTCCTCCACCTCCTCTGGGGTGGAGATGGTTTAGCACTTTTTATGGAACAGTGTTTGCTTTTTCGTTGCACCATACGATAGAACAAAACCCAGAGATACTAACAACAAAGAGAAGGGAAGTATGTGTCCATATGTTTGGATAAGTGCGTTCGAACGCAGAAAATGCTGCCCAGTCCTCTGTGCTCTGATGTATGGAGGAAGAGGGCTTATCTCTCCAGCGCTGCCATTTAAGACTTCAGCCTCCACGTTCAGTGGTTTTCCTGTTTTCTGCATGCGTTTTACATTGGAAAAGGTTACCATTGGAAAACCTAGTCTGCAATTGACATGGGGCAAATTGGCTGCAATTGACATGGGGCGGTTTGGCAACGTCTGACCCCTATCTGACAACAGGCAGGCTGCAGCAGTCGGTATTGAGCAGGATTGATTTGGAAACATCCCTGGCAGAAAGTACAGTGGGGAGAGAGGTTGCCCAGAGGCACATAGAGATAACCCGGCTTTCAATCTAATGACTGCACTGCCAGCACATTTTGCATTTGAAAGCTCCAGCGGCTGCTTAAAAAAAAGAAAAGGGAAAAAAAGCAGGGCTGAAGAAAGACAGGCAAATCAGTCGCTTGCAGTGAAAATGCTAAAATCAGTCGGAGTTGGCACGTGTGCCTAGATATGTGGATTTTGTCTGGCTCCAAGTCTCATCTATTTGGCTGAAAGGAAGCGTTCTCGGTTTTATTTATGCATGCCTGCATCTATACCCCATTTTCCTGTAAAGATTGGCTCCCCAATCACAAGACAACTAGTTAAAATTCATCACTGAGATGCAGTATAAAAACCGCATCTGGCAGTTGTTGATACAGGTCTGGTCTACTCATGCAGCAGAATCAAACAGTAAAACCCCGAAGCGGTAGAAAGTGACCGTACCACTTTGAGCTGCAGATGGGAGAACTCTTTTAATTGTTCCCCATGTTTTGTTTTGTTTTAATACTCCTCTCCGCAAGGAGAGAAATGGCACATCACTCCTTGTTGTGCTACTTTTCTGCTTGCAGGGAGGCTGATTATTAGTATTATTTTACAAAAAGGATCACTCAAAAATCTCACACACCGACATGCACACCATGTGGCAGTTAGCATATCGGACCAGGACGAGGGAGATACGAGTCCGAATCTTCGGTCGGCTACTGAAGTTGCTGAGTGACCTTGGGCCAGGCACTACCTCTCAACTTAACCTACCTCGCAGGGTGGGCGTGAAGATAAAATGGGGAAGAGGAAACCAAGGCGGGATGTAAATGCATTAAATCATGTTGTCTTGGGTCAAAGACGAACGATTTCCCTGCAGCCAGTCTTTCAAATCCCGTGAGTGCGGCAAAGAAATGGAGCAGGCGGGATTATCCAGACAGCAGCTCGTAGGAACATAGGAAACTGCCGTATACTGGGTCAGACCATTGGTCCATCTAGACCAGTATTGTCGACACTGACTGGCAGCAGCTGTCCAGGGTTTCAGGCAAGGGCTTTCCCTGGTGTACCTGGAGAAGCCAGGAATCGAACCTGAGACCTTCTGCATGCAAGGCAGGTGCTCTAACCCTGAGCCACAGCCCCTTTCTCATTTCATCTTTCCTTCTGAAGCTCAACTCTTGGGAAAGGAAGCATCCACTCTATTACAATATTGGTGAGGGCCTTTGCTTCCTCCCATCCCTCCTACTTATATCGTGAAGAGCAGAGCGGAGATGTGCGTCTTGAGGGAATGCCAAATCCCCTTGGTAGTGTCAAAAAAAAAAAACACCATTGGGAGCCAATTGTGAAGATGGACTCTGTTTTTTTTAACCCCTTTCCATCATCCTTTAAAGGTGGCTCATAATAGACAAATAGTTGAGCAAATCGAGATTTATTTATCTTTGTGTGTGTGAAAGCGAAGCAGGCAGGAAGGAAGGTGTCCATTCCTTACCTGCTTCAGGGATGAAATCGGCTTCTGATTCTGATGGAGCAAAGGACCGTTAGACCGGCTTTCACTGTACTTTATTCCAGTAATGTTGCTAAGGAAACCAGCTACTTGCCAAAGCATGATGCGCCTTACGTGATGCACGCAGTGGCCATGGGAACGAGTTGATCGCTTTTAAAGGAGGAAGGCCTTTTCCACATACATTTCCCCCCACCCACCCACCCCAAAAAAATTGCAGGAGAATACTCGTCCTTTCCTAAAGTGCACCCTACAGAATATTTCCAAAATAAATAATTTGTCTCTTATCAACGTTCTGTAGGTTCGTTACTGGTTTCCGGAATGCTGGAATGGGATTGTGTGTTCCCCTCGGGCACTTCAGCTCCAAGCTAATCTCATTTTCTATTCTTTTTTTTTTGTTTTGTTTTAAAAAAAAGCAATTACAAAATGGATTATTGCCCTGTGACTCCAAAGGACATTTTTTAAAAGATTGCTCTCATGCTAACGTCTTTGGCCAAAGCGTTGGCCAACATCTGCTTGTTCTCTGATTCATAAAAAAGAAAAGCGTGTGTGTTTCATTTTTTTTTTGCCTTCCATGTTTCCTGCTAATTTTCACTTTTGGCCTGGTCCCACCAGTAAGCGGCTCATTTTGGGTCATGATAGGGAGGAGAGCAATGACAAATCTTGATAAAATAATTAAGAGCAGAGACACCACACTGACAACAAAGGTCCGCAGAGTTAAAGCAATGGTATTCCCCGTAGTAACCTATGGCTGCGAGAACTGGACCATAAGGAAAGCTGAGCGAAGGAAGATAGATGCTTTTGAACTGTGGCGTTGGAGGACAATTCTGAGAGTGCCTTGGACTGCAAGAAGATCCAACCAGTCCACACTCCAGGAAATAAAGCCAGACTGCTCACTTGAGGGAATGGTATTAAAGGCAAAACTGAAGTACTTTGGCCACATAATGAGAAGACAGGACACCCTGGAGAAGAGGCTGATGCTAGGGAAAGTGGAAGGCAAAAGGAAGAGGGGCCGACCAAGGGCAAGATGGATGGGTGATATTCTGGAGGTGACAGACTCGACCTTGGGGGAGCTAGGGGTGGCGACAGCCGGCAGAAAGCTCTGGCGTGGGCTGGTCCATGAAGTCACGAAGTGTTGGAAACGACTGAACGAATAAACAACAAAAGGACAGCAAATTGTTAGCTATCTAATGTATTGTTATTGTGTATTTGACTTAGGGGGGTGGACTTGGGGGGCGACATCTACTGCCCCTCCTAAGACAAATAAATTGGCTTCGGCCAGCCCTGGAGCAATGTAAAAAGAGGACGTTAGTCATTCTCTTGTCCCATTGAAATCAATAGAGACAGTGTGGCGTAGTGGTGAGAGTGTTGGACTAGGAGTCGAGAGATTTGGGTTCTAGTCCCCAATCAGCCATGAAGCTCAGTCGCTGGGCCCGTCACTGACTCTCAGCTTAACCCACTTCACAGGGTTGTCGTTGGGAGGATAAACTGGAGAGAAGGAGAGCTTTGGGTTCCTTGGAAGAGGCAAAAAAGATGTAATAATAAATCAATAGGACAGGTTTCTTGCAACTAGGACTTCAGTGTAATTAATTTCCTTTGTACTGGAGCTAATATTAGATGTCTAGAAAAATACAATTGAAATGATAATAAAGGAAGGTGGGAATAGGAAAAATTATAGCACGGGTTTTGGGGGAAATAGACCATCTGGCAATACTGTCGGGGCCTGGAAAGAAGCCCTGTTTTTGCTTATTAAATCGGATTAAATGATCCTGGACAAGTTGATGACAATGGGCAACGCCCACCCCTCAAAAAACGCAAAAATGACAGTTGACTTGACTGGGGGAAACGCATTCTTTCACTGGAAACCATTAACGGGTTTTTTTCCCTTTCTTTTCCAGACTGCTAAAACCTGTGAGAACTTTATTAAGCTATGCAAGAAGAATTACTATGATGGGACCATTTTCCACAGATCAATCCGTAATTTTGTGGTGAGTATTGGTAGGGAGGGGGGAATGTTTTGTCCCCAAAACAGAGATTTGTTGCCCTGTCGAGAGATTTTAATTAACGTTCTTTCTGGTGTTGGTGGCTTTTATCCCCTACGGACCTAAATCTGCAAGCGACGTAAACTAAGGCTGACATTAATAGAAAATATTCCTAGAGAACAAAATTGCCCTTCTGGAGTGAGAGCAATAGCTGATTGCTTAGCAACCCGTGTTGCATAAGTCAGGCTGTCATCAGCTGTTTCCAAGCGCTCAGAAGTGAAGGATTTGGATTCTGTCAGAGCTGAGGGTGTTTTTTTCCAGACCTTTTTGGCTTGCGGCATTTGAATCTTGGGTTGACACGAGTGACATGAATGACCGGACTCAGAACAGCATTATCTGTGAGGGGTTGCGAACCGTTTTGGCTCAGTGGGCACGTTTGGGACGTTGAGAGTCTTGGGCACTCTCACAAAATGGCTGTCATGGAGCGGGAGCTTGCCCATTCACCAAATGGCTGAGGTGGCGGGGGTGGGTGGGGGTCAGCCATTCTTTTGAATTCACTTCTTTTTCCCCCCTGTTCCAACACTCATTTCACAGAAGGCAAACTGTTGAAGCTGCGAGATGATTACTTGCTTTAATTATTATTATTATTTAAAAAAAAAGAGTCACAAAGGGCAGGGAAGCGTGGCAGGTGCTAAGAGAGGTTGTGCAGGCCCGTTGGTGCTCACGACCGCTATGTTGGACACCCCCAGATCTGTTGGGGGGGGCTGGGTCTCCTTTCCATACTGTTAAGTTTCTAGCATGGGAAATGTAGGACAGATGTGGATCCCATGAGCAAGGTCCACGTGGCTTCGGTCAGCATTGCAGTTCTGTTGTGGGAATATCTCTGGGCCCAAATAGACCCGTCTTCGCCCAAAAGCTCTCGTATGTGGATGGCTAACCAAAGGGGGATTGAGACAGTGCCCCATTGCCCTCCTCCTCCCCAAATATTGCTGTGCCCTACTTCCCTGTGCCCACTCAGTTACACCCCTGGACCCACTGCACGTTCAGCAAAGGTCTGCCAAGGAAAACAGCTGTCTTCAAGTGGTTGCTAGAAGGACGATTTAGTAAAATCCCAGTTAATGAACGGATATGTCCGTGTGGTTCCAGAGCAATAGAATCTGTCGAACGTGCCGTTTTGCATCGTAATGTGTATGAGGAACGCAGAAAAGAGTTAATCTTTCCTTTATTAACAGCCTTTTCTGGATGTAACCCCACAGTGTTGGTATTAATCTGTTTAAGGGGTGGGTCCTCCCATATTGCTGAAAGGGTCTCTAAGTTTCTCATGACCTCAGTGCAAATTAGAAAAAATAACGTTGCAATCCTCCTGAGAGAAGGCACTTCTCCAAGCTGCATTTTGTTTTTATGTCACTTTTTATCTATGTTTTGTGTTGGTTTTGCTGGTCTGCGACCGTAATGAATAACAATCAATTGATTGATTGATTGATTATATTCAAGTGGGTTCCTCTGCATGATCAGGACTCCCAGTCACTTGACCATGGTCCATAGTCCCACAGCCTGGAGTTAGGGGGAGCAGAGGGCAGCAGGTGATGAGGCTGCAGCCTACAGATCAAGCGTCAGCCTCCAAATTTCGCATGGTCAGGCTGTGGCAGACCGGCTGGCCCTGCATCAGCCTTTCTTCTCATTTTGAAATGTATTACAGTTAGAAAGCAGCCCACTGAGCACGTACATGGTTGCAAATGCTCATCGTATTGATTTATTTTACTCTAAAAATACATTATCCTTTTGTACAACAAAACAGTTCTTATTCCTAAATCCCCCCCATGTGCTGTTTTCCTAAACGTGCCCCCCATGTTTAATCCACTTATCTGCTGTTTTCGTATCAATATTTCCCTCTTTATACATTACTGTTTATAAAATGCCTGAACGGTAGGTACTGAGCAATAATAATAATATAGCACACTCTGCCCTCAAACTTGCAATCTCAAAAGAAAATTCTGTTTTTACCTTCTTTTTAATATTATTATTATTAATAATAATAATAATATTTATTTATATAGCGCCATCAAGTTTTCATGGTGCTGTACAGAACAAAATAAAACAGAATACAAAACACCCTGCCCTATGGCTTACATTCTAAAATCACCGTAACAAACAAACCGGGAGGGGAAAGGCCAACCAGCATGGGGGACCATAGAACAAATAATAAAAACTAGTATCGTCACACTACAGATTATAAGCTTTTGAGAAAAGAAGGAAAGGAAAGGAACCTCTCGTGCAAGCACTGAGTCATTACTGACTCTTGGAGGGACGCCAGCTTTCGCTGACGTTTTCTTGGCAGGCCTTATAGGGGGTTGGTTTGCCGTTGCCTTCCCCGGCCGTTATTCCCTTTCCCCCAGCTAACTGGGTACTCATTTTACCGACCTTGGGAGGAAGGAAGGCTGAGTCGACCCGAGCCAGTTGCCTGAAACCAGCTTCCGCTGGGATCGAACTCAGGCTGTGGGGAGAGTTTCAGCTGCAGAAACTGCTGCTTTACCGCTCTGCGCCACACGAGGCTCTTGAGAAAAGAAATGACCCTAAATTCTCCTTATATTTTAATTCCCTAGATCCAAGGAGGAGATCCAACTGGAACAGGAACGGGTAAGCAAACTGGGCTCTTCCCCCCCCCTCCCCACTGTTCAACATTTCTATTGGACGCGACTTGTTTTCGGCTTTAAACACTACATTCATGACATCGTCAGACCACTCGTTCCTGGAGCGTTCAAAGTCCGCATTTTCCAGGGCGAAGCAACATGCACTGTCACTTGGGGGGGGGGCCTTTATTTTTTCACGCCTGTTGCAAAAAACGAAGCATAAAATATTTCAAAGAAATGGCATTGGCGGGATGAATACGTTGGGTCATTTTTTTCCGGTTTTTAGGGAACAACCCAAGTGCACAGGAGGTTTACAACTCCGTTTCCCCGTACACGAAGACGTATTTATCTGATTTACACCTCACCTTTTCGCCAGGAAAATGGCGCTCAAGTTGGCAAGGGCGGGGGATTGTGTGTGTGGGTCTGGGTGTGGAGAAAGTGTGCTTGAATGAGTCATGGGGCATGGGTGTGTATTTGTGTTTCAGACAGGGGAAGGCTGTGTCTGGGAGCCCACCACACCCAACACCAGCATGTGGTTATGGCCACCAGCACTCCTTGCTTGTGGGCCTGAGGGCAAAGAAGTGGTCCACCCCACATCTGTAGGGTAGGACGATTATGGAACCTCCATTTCCTAGGTCTTTTAGGTCTTGTCTGGAGTTGGAATTGTGATCTGTTGTGAGGTTCGCTCTAAATTATTTAGTTATTTTATTTATTACATTTTTATACCGCCCAATAGCTGAAGCTCTCTGGGCAGTTCACAAAAATTAAAACCATAATAAAACAACCCATAGTCTAAAAACACAAATACAAAATACAGTATCAAAAGCACTACAATTTTACAGTATAAAACCGTCTAATGACGCTTGTGGTTTGGTTTAATGTTGCATGTAGTCGGAATTCATTCTCTGACGTAGGTCCGGATATATGTGTTGTGATATTTAAAAATAAGATCATTTTTACACCATTCCAGGGCGGTTTACAATAGAGGGTGTTTGCTTACTTGTTTGTTTTTAACAGTAGAGATGTAACAACAGTTCCTAGGTTGTTTAACCCAGGAATTGCCATGGCCATGGCCGAGTGGGAGTGAGTGAGCCCTCTACCTCCTATGCACTCATCACGTCCACTTTCAATCAACAACCCAGGAACATTCCTGAGTTTTTATCATGACGTCCGACTCCAGGAACTCTGGGTTGTGTAGGGGTTAAACAGCCAGCGTTAACAAACCATGGGTGATTGTTGGGTGAACTCTGGGTTGCTTAACCCCTAAACAACCCAGAGTTCCTGGGTTCAGGCATCATGATCCCAACCCAGAAATGAGTGTTCCTGGGTTGTTGATTGAAAGGAGAAGCAAGTAGCATTCTGCTCAGTTAACACCCTAGGAATTGCGGTCACATGTGAACCGATTCAGTGTGTTGGACTTAAAAAGAGGGTGCAAGGGAAGATGTTTCGATGGAACAGCTTTATACCAAGGCAGCCCTTTAGTTCAATATCTCCCATGACTTTGACTAGCAGCTGCTCCCCGGGGTTCTTTACCATCCCGACTGGCAGATGCCGTGGGTTGAAACGGAGACCTTTCACAGGTAAGCAGTACCACTGAGCTTTGCTCCTTCCCCGGGTTCTTGCAGCGTTCTTACGCTGCATCGTTGCATCCTCAAACCCGTCTCAGCAGAAGTTATTTTGAGGACTGTCGAACGCAAAATGTGCCGTGGCCTTGAGCGAGGCCCTCATTATATCCAGAGTGAAAAGAGATGTTTGTGGAATTGCTCCTGGCCAAACATGGCCCATTCCACCCAAGTCCAACTATGCTATTAGTCCCCGATTGCTTCCTAAAGTTAAGAATAAAAAGTTGTCTTGTTTTTCCTGTACTTCCCCCCTCCTCCAACTTCCTGCCCTTGTTACTGGTGTGGAAATGTTGACAGGCAGTCCGACAACACAGACAGTCAGGAAGTTTGGGCAAGTCACCCTGTGAGTCTGCCTTCTGACTACTGTTGTCATCAGCGGCTCTTGCTGCTCCTCTGCTTTCTCTTCAACGCTGCCGCTTGCTCGCTCGACAGGCAGAGAGCCAGGGAAGAAACAGGCGGCGGCATCTCCTGTTCCTCCTTCTCACCATCACCATTATCTGGGCCAGAGCGAGAGGCAGGTAAACATGCAGTTTGCCATGGCGAAATGGAGGAGCAGCTGCAGAGGACTCTTGCCAGTGGGCCCTGCTGGGGTGGGAGCCTGCCACGACACAGGCTCTGAACACCAGACCCGGCCGCAGCTACTCCCTGCTCAAGCCAAGCACCACCGCTTGATACACCTGAGGCAAGGGATAAAGCCCACCTTCCTCCAAACTATGTGGAGAAAGGGGTTTAAATGGAGAATGGATTTTAATATATATAATAATGCGCTGTGAGTTAGATCTGCTTAGGTGAATGATTGTCAGAGTGGGTGCTAAATGTGTAAACTTAAGATGATAAATGCCAAACAGACACGTGGGATTTTTGTGGTAGTTTTAAAACAAAACAATCAAAATTTATTTTTAAAAGTTCACAAGCTTTGTTTCAAATCACAACCTTTAAAAACCTTTTTGAAACCTTTCATCCAATCCTGTCAATCATTCACATATGCGCTTTCCTTTTTCTCACACAATCACTCTTGAACTTTCTTTATTCTCAGTATTGATTAATATACATCCACTACGTGCACACCACACTCTAAAGACACCACTCTCTACACTGACTCTCAAATTTCCCAGAACTTAAGTACCATAAACACAGAGAGCACTACAGACTCTAAGAGTACCTAAAAAGTCCCCCCGAAAAGTTCTCTCGATCCCCTCCGTCATTCCCTTATATATCACTCCTCCCCTTTCCCAAGACATTCTAGCTCCGCCTACTCAGGCCAACATTCTAAAAACCACAGACTTACAAACGGCAGACATACATTTGGAATTGACTTGTGGGGTGTGACGCCACAGGGCCCTCAGCAGATGCCCCATCACGCCCACCCTTTGCACCTGCTCCGCTGCCTGGAAATCCACATCCATGCTGCTGCTGGTGTTGAGCTTTACGCCTGCAGAAACATCACCACCACCATCATAAATTTATTTCTAACCCACCTCTCCATTCTGATCGAGGCGGGGAACAACAGCAAGTGTAAAATACATAAAATATTAACCAAAACACAGGATACATTATTAAAACTTCCTAAAAGCATCCTAAAATTCCACTGGAAAGGCCTGCCGGAAGAGGTCAGTCTTTATAGCTTTCTTAAATGCTAAAAGACTGTTAAGTTGACGAATCTCCTCCGGCAGGCCATTCCACAGTCTGAGAGCAGCAGAAGAAAAGGTCCTCTGAGTAATACCTGTCAGCCTAGTTTTGGTTGGCTGAAGGAAATTCTTCCCAGAGGACCTGAGTGTGCGGGGCGGATTGTACGGGAGAAGGCGATCCCGCAGGTAGCCTGGACCCAAACCATGTAGGGCTTTAAAGGTGATAACCAACACTTTCTACTTCGCCTGGAAACTAATTGGCAGCCAGTGAAGAGAAGTTTAAATACGGAAGCCAGGTCTCTTTCCCGCCTTCGTTTTTTTGCTGCCCCAAATGGGTTATGCTTTGAACTGAGCCCCAAGTCATTCTTCAGAAAGATCAGCATTTTGATGCCACGGTCTGCAGATAAACTGGTGGAGTAGAAAATTGGCATGTTTGTAGCTGTGAATATCCCCACCCCACCCCCCATTCAAACAAATGGAATTATACGTCGGTACCTCCAGTGTGTTAGCTGACAGACCCTTCCTTGTAAGCTGCTTTATTAGAGATGTTGCATCCACTCTCCGTTCCAAGTTGCTTACTTCTAGAGACCCTGGGAAAAGAACGGAACCTTACAGAAATGGGTGTGGAGTCTTCCTCGCTTGCCCAGAAGATGGTTCAAATTCCTATAAGGAAAAAGCACTGAGAAGTGATTTCCTCTTTTTATAGCGGTCATTATGCACCTCAAGCTTTTGCAATATAGTAGCCATGCATTTTTTTAAAATTAACAACAAAGATGATTAAGACAGTGAAGTTGTTATATTACCATTACTGGAATAAATGGCACTCTGGCACAATAGATTTTATTTGATTTTTCTCGTCTTTGTTGCTCTTTATGATTCCACTTACTGTGTACAGCTATTTAAGAGGGAGGCTTTAGGGGCGTGCTTCGAAGAAGCAATCACAGTCTTACCTCCTCCTTTAATCTTAATTCGGCCTTTCGTTCCTGAGGTAAGCCTGATTTACATTGCAGCCAGACAAGAAATAGTCCTTTATCTTACCAGTCATGCAGCAGCTGGGATTCCTTGCAGTAACCATTTGCTATAATGACTCCCGGTTTCTCAGAGAGAGAAAATGAGATAAAAGCTCTTATTTCCAGAAGCAGGAGAAGAATTGCCCGAAGCCATCTCTGATTTAAATGGGTTTAGCTGCCGTGCCAACCAACCCACAATGAATGCTGGGTAGCAAAGTCATGAGGCAGCCAGCCAAGACAACAGTAGTCAGAAGGTAGACTCACAGAGTGACTTGCCCAAACTTCCTGACTGTTAAAAGGTCAAAGGCATCCCATTTTACAGATGAAGAATACTGAGGCTGAGAGATCAGTCAAAGTCCAGCCGTTTATTCCGTTAGAGCAGAGAAATCTTTCCTGTTTCCTCGGTTTTTGTAGTACAGTTGTTTGTGTCAGCATTCTGAAGCTCAAAGCATTTTGTTGCGGTTTGGGGTGGGTGTGTTCAACTTCTCTTGAGGTTCCTGTTGAGTTTCTTTTCCCCTTGCGTTGTTGAGGGGAAGGGGTTTGCAAGGGGAAATTTGCGACTCGAACTCTGCAACGGGGAAACAGACGGTGGGGAGGCGGGTTAAGCATCCTGTCCCCTTGCTGCGTCTAAGCTCAAAGCCACCTCCTCTTGAATCTGTGCATCGTTTAACAAAGAGGCTGGCCGAGGGAGGGTTACGGACGAACGTGAAACGCGTAGGGTAACTCCGAGTGGCACGAGAAAGGAGAACTCAAGCAGGTTGTTGTCAGTTGTGTAAATAGAAGTCCCCACGCTTGGTTCACCCAGAGCTTAGCAATTTTCACGCCCCCCCCCCGCCCCCACAGTTAAGTAAAACGGCAATTCATTTTAAAATTCCCACCCGCACCTTTTGTTTGGAGTATTGCAGGTTATTTTTAACCTACTACGGAGACCCCCCGTGCACCCCGCTACCTTCCCACCCACCCCCCATTTTAAACAGCTTTTCTTTATGGCAAGTGTCTCACTCGCAAAGAAGAGCATGTCTTTTTGATGACAGCCGCGGTTTTTTTTTTGAAAAGCAAGCTGGGAAATTCTTGGCTGCTCCTCTGTCTCAAAGACAGTGGTGCTCCAAGGTTTCGTTTCTTTCTTTTCTCTTCCACTTCTTTTTAAAAATAAAATAAAGCAACACCTTGATTCCCCCCCTCCCCCCTTCATCTTTACATCCGCTGCCTCCACTTCAAACCTAGGGTGTCTCGCTGTTTGTTGACGTGCTCCAAGTTCATCCTTAACGGTGGGACATATCACCCAGTGTGCCTACTGAGCTGGTAGGATGCTGCTGTTCCTTGCTTTGACCTAAAACCACCGCTCGCTTATACAGAATTGGAAAAGGCACCAAAACACCCAGGTCCAATCCTCGGCATGTATTTTACATATTCATGTATTTTATGGTTTTGCTTGTGAACTGCCCAGAGAGCCTCAGCTATTGGGCAGTATAAAAATGTGATAAATAAAAAAATAATAACGTCCAGTTGAAAGGATCAGGTCACAGGTGCAATGGGAAGTGCCTCTGTCCAAGGGCCTGGAAGAACCATGCTGGCCGGGCGGTAGACAAATAGGCTGGCCTGATATAAGGCATGTTTTTTTAAAAAATAATTTTAATTTTAATTCTTTTGTGGGTGTGGGTGTGGGTGTGTTCCACTTTTATTTATTTTGTTTAGTTCTGGTTACATAAGCCAGATTATAAGTCATAGATTCAGTTCAATTATAATTCCAATTTCCACCTGGTTTCAGTATGATCTGGGTTCTAGTCCCTACTCGGCCATGGAAACCCACTGGGTGACTTTGGGGCAGTCACAAACTCTCAGCCCAACGTACTTCACAGGGTTGTTGTTAGGATAAAACAGAGAGGAGGAGGATTATGTACACCGCCTTGGGTTCCTTGGAGGGGGAAAAAAGGTGAGACATAAATGCAGTAATAAATATCAACTTGCTTAATTCATAGAATCATAGATTTGGAAGGGGCCTATAAGGCTATCGAGTCCAACCCCCTGCTCAATGCAGGAATCCACCCTAAAGCATCCCTGACAGATGGTTGTCCAGTTGAAGGCCTCTAGTGTGGGGGAGCCCACAACCTCCCTAGGTAACTGGTTCCATTGTCGTACTGCTCTAATCGTCAGGAAGTTTTTCCTGATGGCCAGCTGGAATCTGACTTCTTGTAACTTCAGCCTGTTATTCTGTGTCCTGCACTCTGGGATGATCTAGAAGAGATCCTGGCCCTCCACTTTATTTCATCACTGTTGAACCGTGGATCACCCATTTACAGACCAAGTTCCCTTTCAGACATGTTGAGAAGGGGACCTTGTCTCCTTATACTTATGCTCTCCATAGTCCTGTATCTGCCGTGCTTTATTTACAAATTCAATGAATTTCCTCCACACCCCTTCAAGTTTGTCTTCGTGCAATTGACCTCATGCTGTCCTTAACTTTTGAGTCAGTTTCTCTAAGACAACGATTTGCCAAACTCTCTGGTACTAGTTTTCGTTATAAAGCCCAGCTATTACATTTAAATCCCCTACCCATTTCTGGCCCTCCTCCTCTCCCTTTTAGCCTCACAACAACCCTGTACAGTAGGTTAGGCTGGGAGTCAATGACTAGACCAAAGTCAGTCACCCATTGAGGTTCATAGCCAGGTGGGGACTAGAACCCGGGTCTCCTGAGTCCCAGTCCAACACACTAACCACTACACCACACTTTCTCTCCCATGTCAGGGAAAGGTTATCGCTCAAGGGCGGGCAGGAGGCTTTATCCCCCTCTTCCCTCCCCATCGCTTTCTCCTTGTGTGTCATACCTTTTCAGGTTGTAAAAGCCTGCAAAAGATCTCAGAGTTAAACACCTGTCTTCCACCCTGGAGGGCCCCTGCCAGTCAGTATCAACAATACTAAGATAGATGGACCAACAGGCAAGAAGTAGGAGGATCCTGTTCGTGCACTTGTGTCTACTTTGCCCTTAAGGAAGGATTTGGGTAGCTTTAAAAGGGAGTTGGATAAATTCCTGGAGGAGACGGCTATCCATGGCTAGTGGTCCTGATGGCTATGTGCTACCTCCAGTATCAGAGGCAGTAAGCCTATTAGCACCAATTGCTGGGGAACATGGGCTGGAGGGTGCTGTTGCACTCATATTCTGCTTTGTGGGTCCCTGGCTGACAGCTCATGGGCCACTGTGTGAACAGAGTGCTGGACTAGATGGAGCCTCGATCTGATCCAGGGCTCTTCTGATGTTCTTAAGGAAGAGTAACATGAGATGCATCTGGGTCTGTCCACATGCAGGGGAATGGGGCAGGGAGAACTACATGGAACCTGCCCAGTACCTGATGGTCTCATTCTCCACCTCCCCCCCCTCCACTTTTCCCTTCGGTGTCTTTTCTGTTCTTGCGCGTGCCGGTGTGTCAAATTGCTTTGCTGCGTGCGTGCGTGCCGGGAGCCTCCCGAGGACATCGGGTGCTTCTAGAAACGGCTGTTCTGCCAGCGATACGGTTTCTCCAGAGGATTCTTCGGCTCGCTTGGCGCACAGGGCAGCTCCTCTTGACGGATGCGTGGCTGGTGTTTCGCTTTCTCTCCATTAACGACGTGAAGCAGGAGGGGGGAGGAGAGAGAGAGAGACAGGCAAACATATTCTCTCTCTCTCTCTCATGGTTTGTCAGTCAGGATGGTAAGCGTTGACATTCTAAGTACGGAAATGGCTTGTCTCCGAACCGTCGCTCCCATTTAGGACTGGTCCTGGAGGGAAAATGAAAATGTCACAACTGTCATAAATAGCAGGGAAGCGACAGCCGCGCAAATAGGCCTCCGCTCAAGACGGCAATTCCGTTTTCTCTCCCAACGAGAGAAAATTGGATCCCGGTGAGGCACCGCGAAATAGCGGCGTTGCAGATATCGCCATCAATAGGGTCTTGTATGAATCATCAGGAGTTTGAGGGGGTGGGGGGACACACGGATACGCAATCGGATGGTTGTATGACAGGGGATGTCTGGCCAATTTGAGCCTTTCCCTATTCCCCAGAGCAAGGGTAGCAAAGTGTTCTGACTCTGGGTGATGGCTTGCATCCCCAGACACACACACACACACCCCAGAGGCTGGCTGATGCCAGGGGACAGGGTCTTTCTCTCCCTCCTTGTCCCCTGGCACCTGACTCTATGGTTGCTCCATGCCTCCCTGTATGCAGAGGAGGAGGCAGCAGTCTTTCCCTGCCCAGTGCTAGAGAGAGCCCTGAGCATTGGGTGGTGCCACGACACAGGCTCTGAACACCAGACCCGGCCGCGGCTACTCCCTGCTCAAGCCAAGCACCACCGCTTGATACGCCTGAGGCAAGGGATAAAGCCCACCTTCCTCCAAACTATGTGGAGAAAGGGGTTTAAAATGGAGAAGGATTTTAATATATATAATAATGCGCTGTGAGTTATATCTGCTTAGGTGAATGATTGTCAGAGTGGGTGCTAAATGTGTAAACTTCAGATGATAAATGCCAAACAGACACGTGGGATTTTTGTGGTAGTTAAAAACAAAACAATCAAAATTTATTGTTAAAAGTTCACAAGCTTTGTTTCAAATCACAACATTTAAAAACCTTTTTGAAACCTTCCATACAATCCTGTCACTCATTCACATACGCGCTTTCCTTTTTCTCACACAATCACTCTTGAACTTTCTTTATTCTCAGTATTGATTAATATACATCCACTACGTGCACACCACACTCTAAAGACACCACTCTCTACACTGACTCTCAAATTTCCCAGAACTTAAGTACCATAAACACAGAGAGCACTACAGACTCTAAGAGTCCCTAACAAGTCCCCCTGAAAAGCTTTCCTGAAAAGGTCTCCTAAAAAAAGAACTCTCCATCCCCTCATTCATTCCCTTATATATCACTCCTCCCCTTTCCCAAGACATTCTAGCTCCGCCCACTCAGGCCAACATTCTACAAACCACAGACTTACACACTGCAGACATACATTTGGAATTGACTTGTGGGGTGTGACGCCACAGGTGGGCCCTGGGGAAAGGGTGGCGCCTGAGACAGAAGCTGATAATCCACACAGGGACACCCCCCATGATGCCCCGCGGCCCCTATCACCGTAGACTTTGCGGTCCCTCTAAGCCTGCCAGTACCTTCCCTTGTATGTAGACGGTGACAGTTTGGCTACATACAGATCCACACTCTGAGAATTAGCTCAGTGTAGGATTGGAGGGGAGTTTCACATACAGAAAGTCCCTCGATTCGATCCGCCAGCGAGGCACTGCCGATCAGTGTCGACAATACTGAGCTAGATGGACCAATAATCTGATTCCATATTAGGCTGCTTCCCGTCTTCTTCTCTCTCCCTCGTTCCCTATGGTAGTTGTAGTTTTTGGCTGCCTCTTTGACCTAGCAACTGAACTTCCTTGCTGGATCAGAAGCTATTTTCTTGCTTGAAAATGGAGGCTGAGAAACAAGGTGTACAGTCCCATCTACAGATCACGTGATTTTCATATCAGTGTTTGATATGGTACTATGTAAGGATTTCAGGTTTGGCTGTGTATTTCCATATGAACCTGTTGCTAGTTTGAGCTTTCTGTGTCTGTCTGTATAGGTACATAAAGATGCGGTTCTATCGTTGCATAATGTTTTAATGGATTTTTGTCATGCTGTGATTTCTTAATGGATTAGAGAAAATGGCAGCTGCAGGGTTTCAGCAATTGCAAATGCATTGACATTTGACTCTGTGTGTATGTGTGTGTGTGTGTGAGAGAGAGAGAAAGATTGGGATTGGCAAAACTTCCATCATTTTGGAAAGTTTTCTGTTTGTTTAATTTCAGGAGGAGAGTCAATTTGGGGGAAACCTTTCAAGGACGAGTTCAAGCCCAACCTGTCTCACAAAGGCCGTGGCGTCCTCAGTATGGCCAACACAGGACCCAACAATAACAAGTCCCAATTGTAAGTGAGGGCTGGGCAGGGCATCTTCTCTCCACGGCTCGTGGCTTGTAACCCTTGAGAAAGCACGAAGCGAAAACCCTTCTATTCTCCCAGGCTCAGATAGAATAATTGGCTTTTAACGCTGTTCTGCTGTAGATCTTAATCTGCTTAATTTCTACGTTCTACCCTTGCAGTTGAAAAAAAAAACCCAATGCATGTAAGACACTGCAAAGGACCGCTGGAAGAAAGGCAGGTTTTAATTCTTTCAGATAACTGTCGAAGGCCGTCCGGCCAGCCCTGCTGCTTACGACCTCGAAGGGTCTTACGCAGGGCCTGGGCCAAGGCCCCTCCCAGATTGACCTCAAAAGATCCTTAGTTCTAGGAGCTGGCTGATGCCGTATCCAGGCATGTGGGCCTTACGCCCAATGAGCCTTCAGGGGTGCTGAACCTGGAGGGCCGAATTCCATTTCAGAGAAGCTGGGGGGAGGGGCGCATTCCAGTGGTGGGCGAGGCCAAAGTGGCAGGGCTAGGAATCACCCTCCAAAGAAAGAAGCATCCCAGCAGGTTTTGGCTACAATCAAGTAACAAAGGCTTAGGAGAGGCATTTCAACTGCTTAGAATGGGGCGGTGTGGGGGGAGCCTTTGCGAAATCCAGGTTGCCACCCAAAAGTGGTGGTTGGGAGAAAGGAGGCTGCTTTGGGGAACCCAGGAGGCCCAGATTTGGACCCTGGGCCCGGGTCCGACATCCCTGCTCTAGGTAGCGGACTCCCTCTACTGCCCATAGAAGATAGGAGGTTGCCCTGTATCAGGTCAGGCTATTTATCCTTCTAGCCTGGTGGTGCCTGCACTGACTGAACGTGGTTCTCAAGGGAAGGGGGAGACCTCCAGAAGGGGTCTTTGACGTCACCTGCTCCCTGACCCCCTTTTTCAAAACCGGAGGTGCCAGGGACGGAACCTGGGATCAGGCGCTCTTGCACTGAGCTATATCCCCTCCGCCAACGTCGTCTGAGCCCCCCAGTCGATTCCTGTGACCGTCACGCATTGTGTATTGGTGCACCATGTTCTCTGTGTAGCACTTCGGGCTCGCTAATTGATCTTAATCCATGTGGAGTATGCGCAACGGAGGGCGGTGTGAACTGATCTTTATTCACCAAGTCCCTATTGGCCTTCCTTGTTATTCCCGCTTCCACAAGCCGTGGTTTGATTACAGATTCGGTTCTGTTACAGCGAAACACCAACTCAAATGCAGCCCTCTTCAAAACCTTCCATAATTGTACGCCTCTATAAACAGTTTCCTGCAAGTCCCTTTCATTGATCAAGGCGTTGGCGTGTCCCATAGCCAGCCAGACATTATATTGGAAGTAAAAATGGTGTGTGTGTGCGTGCGTGCGTGCATGCATGCATATAGGGGCCCAGGAAGGTCCATCTAGCCCAGTATTATTGACACTGACTGGCAGCTGCTCCCTCCAGGGTTTCAGGCAGGAGTTTATTTTTCCAGCCCTACTTAGAGACACTGGAGATTGAGCCCTGGGACCTTCTGCCTTCAAAGCAGATGCTCTGCCACTGAGCCACTGCCCCTCCCAGCTATGGGACATCCCATATATACACACACATATATACATACAAATGCAGAACAAATTCAAAGAACGTTTCTTAGAACCTCTATATCTTGTTCCCCTTCTTAATTTACTAGATCTTCCATGCAAGCTAGAAATCACTTTAGGGTTTACCTCTGCTGTTATGTCTCCCCACCCTTCTTAATTCCTCCCCGCCCCCACCCCTGTTCTTCCTTAGAGCCTACATACTCCCTTTCCTTTTGCTATTTGGCCTGTGTCTTTGAAATTCTCTGGGTTTTGAAAACGCTGGATACGTTCTGTTCATTATGTGCTTTAAAAGGGGGTTGGATAAATTCCTGGAGGCAAAGGCTATCCATGGCTACTAGCCCTGATGGTTGGATGCTACCTCCAGTATCCGAGGCAGTAAGCCTGTGTGCACCAGTTGCTGGGGAACATGGGTGGGAGGGTGCTGTTGCACCATGTCCTGCTTTGTTGGTCCCTGGTTGACCGCTGTTTGGCCACTGTGTGAACGGAGTGCTGGACGAGGTGGACCCTCGGTCTGATCCAGCAGGGCACTTCTGATGTTCTTACATTCTGGTGTGTTTTTTCTCCCCTTCCAGCTTCATCACATTCCGCTCCTGTGCGTACCTGGACAAGAAGCACACGGTGTTTGGAAGGTAAAGGAAGTCACTTCACTGTATTATACGTCACGTTTCCCTGTGTACTTTGATGCAGAAAAATAGCCATCACGGTGTAGGGTTGGGCTAGGACTAGGACAATCTGGGTGAGCAGTCCCTCATTGCTCAGACTTACCTGCCTCGCAAGGTTGTTGTGAAGCTAAAAGAGCAGAAGCTCATGCATGCTACCCTGAGCTCTTTAGACGAAAGGACGAGACTAAAAGGTAATGAAAAAGGAAAGAGAAACAGTCCTTGGCATTTTACCAGCCTGCAGAGCACGTTCACACACAAATCTGAAGTGGTGTTTCCTTTCTGATGGTCAGTGGCCACTAAGCAGTGCGTTTTCTCCGTACGTGAATTCATTTTCCCACTTCTGCAGGAAAGTTCTTTTTCTCAGGCACACTGCTTAGATTGTGTTGCCTTAGGCAGTAAGGCAATAGGGCATACCTGAGTACCGAAAGTAAAGTACATCAGCCATGGCTGGCTCCAGGGGTGGGGTGAGGGTGGGGGGCTTTGGGGAGGTGCCCTTAGTGGGTCTGAATGGATCCGCCTCCCCTTTGCCGCAATCGCCATGGTCCCCTTGCTTGCTGTCGTCTTCTGGGCCCAATCCATACAGCCGCTGAGAGGGGGAAGTCAAGAGAAGTGGAGACTGTTGCTGCTTCTCTTTGCTCCATCATTGCTTGCTCAAGAGAGGCCAGGGGAGCAGGCAGTGGCGGCAAGAAGCCGTAGCTCGGCCGGGGGTCTGTGGTGGGCTCCCTGCTGGATTCAGGGCCTTGGCAAATGCCCGACGATGTCAACCCTGCTGGTGCGAGCCCTGAAACTAGCCTTTCATTTGCTGCTTTTCTGAAATCGTCACTGGTGTCCTGTACCAAGATATGCTCTGGGAAGTGTGCATATAAGCGAAGGAATCTCTCGCACCCAAGAAAGAAAGGGTTGAGAAGAGGACGGGGACAGGTGCACCTTCCTCTCCTAAACCCTTGATTTCCTGGGGTGCATCCGGGAAGAGGCGGCTGCCCGGTTCATTCCGTAAAGTTACGTTCACAGCCACTAAAGGTGTCTGAGCAGTTACGAGCAGCAGTGGGCTGTCACTGCAACTAAAAATAGCGTCTTCCAGTCCCACAGACCTCATGAGTCATTGTCACAAATTCAGCGGGGAGGGAGAGTGTTAGGGACGTAGGTGTGATCTTCACACCTAGACTGGTTTTCATTTTGTTTTGTTGCTCCAGCCTCTGTAAGAGCAAATCTTGATTAAGAAATGCTCCTAAATCACGAGCCACCATTGTAGTGCAAACACGGATGGAAGACATGCGTGCGGCTAAGACGATTGCGTTCTTTCGTCAGGAGTTCATTAGCAACTCACCACGTTCTCGCATGTGTAAATGAAGGCTTTGCGCATTGTCCCTGTGAGGGGCTTGGCTTTTAGGCTGTGTACAGGCATACATAATTTGCATTTTGTACCTTATACAGATAATTTGGATGGCTTTAAAAGGGGGGTGGATAAATTCCTGGAGGAGAAGGCTCTCAATGGCTACTAGCCCTGATGGTTGTGTGCTATCTCCAGTATTCGAGGCAGTAAGCCTGTGTGCGCCAGTTGCTGGGGAACATGGGTGGGAGAGTGCTGTTGCACCATGTCCTGCTTTGTTGGTCCCTGGCCGATGGCTGGTTGGCCCCTGTGTGAACAGAGTGCAGGACTAGATGGACCCTTGGTCTGATCCAGCAGGGCTCTTCTTAATCAATCACAGGAACAACTGGTTCTTCCTTTTCCCTGTTCGGAATGCTGATTGGCTGGCCCTTGTGACCGTTATGATGCCACCTCTTTAAGCAAGAGGCTGCCTAGCTTTGGGGTCTCCAGCGTGGTGCACATGGACACCTCTTTCGGAGCCCACCCAACTCCCTGTCCCTCCCAATTTTAATTTTATTTCTTAAGATTTATTTATTTATTTTAAAAGTTAAACTGGGAGGTTCTCATGCTGCATAGCAAAGCGCTGCGTTCCCTCGCCAACTTTATTTGGGTTCAAGAGTGGGGTGAGTGGGTTGTGTGTCCGGAGCTTGGACACCTCCACCTCTAATTTGTACTTGAATTCTCGGACAAGTTACTTTTCTTTGGGTCTCACCAGTTTGTGCCCAGTCATGCCCACCATGGCAGACATTTTGTGAGGGTGCCCACCACATCCTCAAAATTCCACATCTGCTCACCAACCCCTCGCTCCTAACGCACAAAATTAGTCTTTTCCAGCTATAAAGGACAATGTGGTTGACTCTAAACATTAAAATGATTTTTCTGGTAAGCGCAAAATTTCGGAGCGGATGTGTGTGGATTTTTCTCACACAAACAAGTTTTCTTTCCTTCCTTCTGCTAGATGTTTTTGCTTCTCCTCCAAAGCATTCCAGATACTTTTATGTATTTTTATTTTATTTTTGTATTGTCTTCTGGGCAGGAAACTGTGTGTTTTGTTTTGCGCCAGAGCCAACACAATATGGCATAAGGTTTAATGAATATTATTTCTGAGACTAAAACATACACGTTGGGGGGAAAATGTACAAGGCACGGTTGTCAAAGGAGCTGAGACAAACACGCATTGAATGTAGGATGCTTGTTTATTTATTTACAATATTTATATACCGCTCCATAGCTAAAATAGATTCCAGATCAGTGAACATAGGAATAAAACAGTAAAAAAGAAAAGATTAAAGTCGTTCAATTTAAAACCAATAGAAATGGTGGCTGATCAGCTGAGCAATGGTTCCTGGAAGTTGTTTTCAGGAGGTGCTGGAAGCAGCACAGTGTGGGTGCCTGCAGGACCTCAAGGGGCAGGGAGTTCCAAAGTAAAGGGGCCACCACACTAAAGGCTCTTCTCCTGGTGGACTCCAGTCAGACCGTAAAGTCCATAGGATTGTTGCTTTGGCAATAGTGCAAAGCACAGCACTCAGAACTTGCTTGTGCAAGTGGTGGTGAGGATGAAGATGAGGATGAGGACGATGCAACTTTTGTATGGTGCTTTCAAGAGTTCAGAGAGAGCTTCCATGCAGTATCTAGCTATAATACTTACAATAATGGTCAGCGTTATTATCCTTCATATCACAGATTGAGGCTGAATGATTTTGGCGTGCCCAACCCTTCTGGTCTAGTGAGTTTAGCAGAGGCGAGATTTAAGCCAGTTGTACTTCAACTGGTACAAAACAGTGCAGCACGGTTACTAACAGGGACTGGCCGACGAGACCACATCACGCCAGTCCTTTTCCAGCTTCATTGGCTGCCAGTCCAGGTCCGGGCCCGATTCAAAGTGCTGGTATTAACATTTAAAGCCCTAAACGGCTTGGGGCCAGGCTATCTGAAGGAACGCCTCCTCCCGTATGTACCTGCCCGGACCTTAAGATCATCTACAGGGGCCGTTCTCCGTGAGCCCCTGCCAAAGGAAGTGAGGCAGGTGGCTACCAGGAGGAGGGCCTTCTCTGCTGTGGCACCCCGGCTGTGGAATGAGCTCCCTAAGGAGGTTTGCTTGGCACCTACATGATATGCTTTTAGACGCCAGGTGAAGACCTTTTTATTCTCCCAGCATTTTAACAGTCTATAAATTTTAACTCAGTGTTTTAAATTTGTAATTTTGCATTGCTGCTGTTTTTATCTGGTTGAGCTTTTAAATTGTATTTTATATTATGGTTTTATACTGTTGTTTTATACTTTGAATGTTTTTAATTTTTGTGAACCGCCCAGAGAGCTCCGGCTATTGGGCAGTATAGAAATGTAATTAACAAATAATTAATAAATAAACAAGCCAGGGAATTCCCAGCCCATTGCTCAGTCTTAGCTCTGCCACACCAGCTCTTGTAGAAAGGTTGAACCTTCTCCTAACAACCCACACACACACACGCTATGGCCTTTGTGTACCCTCCCCACCCCCTTTTGCGGATCCCACCCCATTGGTGCCAATGGCAACTTTCTCCCAGTTTCTTGGAGGAGAAGGCTATCAAGGGCTACTAGTCCTGATGGCTAGGTGCTACCTCCCGTATCCAAGGCAGTACCCCTGTGTGCACCAGTTGCCGGGGGAACGTGGGTGGGAGGATGCTGTTGCACCGTGTCCTGCCTTGTTGGTCCCTGGTCAGCAGCTAATTGGCCACTGTGAACAGAGTGCTGGACTGGATGGACCCTCGGATGGACTAGCAGGGCTCTTCTGATGTCCTTATGCCCAACGCTGCCTACGTTTGGCACCAACCCTGAGGCCAGATATATTCACTGTGCTTTAAGCATGCTGTATTCCTCATAAACTTTTAATTCACCCTGAACGGCAATTGAATGAGGTTGCTGTGTGTGTGTGTGTGGCTGTTGGAATTGGGGCGGCAGAGAAAGGCCATTTCGTTGGGCCGCCCAGCAGATGGTGTTCTGGATGTCTGGGATGATCAAAGCCTCATTAGATCCAGACCTCCATGGAAGATGCCAGTGTTATTTGTGAGAGCAGCTTCCCGGTATTTAAACCGTAAGTGTGCTCCAGGGGCAATTAAACACGCAGAGCGCAATATGTCAGCTGGGCCGTGACCTTCAGCGCAGGGAAAGCGTTCTCTTGTGACCGGGCCTGAAGCAAGCATGATCAAATGGCGGTTCTGCGATGGACCTTCTAAAGGACGGAGGGAGAAATTGTAGAACAGCTTGTCGTAAAGGCTGGCCCTAAAGCGTTTCCCCAAGTCTCAAAGAGATGTGTGTTTCTTTTTGTCTGCCCTACTCTGCCATACAGAATGGCAAACCGCAAACAATTCAGATAGAAACTTGAGCAGGGATTTTTTTTTAGCTTGTTGCTTGGCCAGCGTTCTCGCCAGGTTGCAGTTGTTGCTGTCCGTTGCAGTATTTTTTGTAGCTTCCCTTGAAGCGCTAGAACGTTGCTCATTCTAGAGCTTGAATCCAGTTCCAAACAAGTTTAAAAACCTACACACGCCCACACCCATTAAACCCAGAAATAATGTCTTGATGAAATTTCGTAAACCCTAGCAAAAGACAATGTACCTTTCAGCCCTTATTGGAAGACAAGGCAAATGGCCTGACTTTGTGTCTCAAAGGGAAGTTTGTGCCACCGCCCAGGGGCCATCACTGTGAAGGCCCTGCTTCTGGCACCTACAGTTATTGCACTGACTGATGTCAGCACGGTGCCAGCTTTGAAGGCGGTAGATTGCAGAGGAACTGATAGAGGCGAGCCCAGAGAGCCATCAGATTTCATTAACATTTAATTGCCATGTATTTCATTTCTCTACTGCCCAGTAGCCAAAGCAATCTGGGCGGCTCACGAAAATCAAAACCTCAAATACAACATTATAAAAACATATTAAAAAATCTTTTAACGTACAATTTAAAACAGCTAAAAGCTATTCACAAGAAAATACCAGGACCCGATGAAAGAACTGACATCAAAAGTCCCACCGTATCCCGTCAAGGAGTAGAGGAAAGTCTTAACCCAGCACTGAAAAGATGGCCACGCTGGTCCCCGGTGGGCCTCCCAGGATGGCTAGAGAATGCTGGGAATTGTAGGACTTCTTTCTGTCTAAACAGGCATGAGATTGTGTTCGAAGTAATGTCAACAGCTTGCGTTTCTGACAGGGATGGCAACCTGTAGCCCTCCAGCTGTTTGGGACTGCCATCAGCCCTAGCCAATGGTGGAGGATAATGGGAGTCGTAGGCCCAAACATCTGGAGAACCACAAGTTGCCCACTCTGATTTAGGGCTTGCCATCTCACATTGACACATGAAGGGTGCCACTGCGTTCCCTTTACGTTGCACACCGTAATCTGGCTACACGCCAGGAAGGGATGAGCTCTGCCCTTTCGCTTGGTTTCAAAATGGTGTATTCCCTGCGTTACTTATTTTCCCCACCCACGCATATTCGTTCTTCTTCTTTATAGAGTGGTTGGCGGTTTTGAGACCCTGACGGCGATGGAGAATGTGGAGAGCGATCCCAAAACTGACCGTCCCAAGGTATAAGAGCGTCACTGGGCAGAACTAAACAGGTTTCTCGGCTTGTGTGTGTCGCGTGCTCGTTCGGCGTTTTGACGGCGCTTCAGAGAAATGACAGCACTCCGGTGAAGCGCAGCGTAGTTAATTTCTCTCCCCGCCCCCCCCCTCTCCTTTTGTTCTCAGGAGGAAATAAGAATCAAGTCAACAACTGTTTTTGTGGATCCATATGAAGAAGCAGATGCTCAGGTGAGGATGGAAATGTTAACATACGTAGGCTTGCACACAAAAGGACTCACGGAGGAAATGATTTAATACCTTCTAGGCAGCCTTGGCTCTTATCTCCCTACACTCCTCCTCCTCCTCCTCCTCCTCCTCCTCCTTATGGGATTTCAGTGCCACAGGATGGGGTGATAAACTGCTGGTTTAGAGGACTTCCAAAACCAAGAAAGATTCATGGCGTATTGGATTGTCAGTGGCTATTAGCCACAGTGGCCGAAACGGGTCCTTCTGAATTCCAGGGGGTATAATGTGCCCTGCCTGTGGGCTTCCTGGAGCCATCTGGCCAGCCACTGTGGGCAATGGGATTGTTGGGGAAGAGGGGAACAGCCCGGCTCTCTCCCTCCCATCTCCCTCCAAACAGCCTGTTGGAATGGGTACGGATGGTGTTCTTCGTAAAGGCTTAGCTAAATTCCTGGTGGGCAGGCCTATCAGCAGCTAAGAGTGGAGCATTCATGTTCAGAAGCTGCCAACCACTGAAGGAAGGGGACAAAACAGGAGGGGCGGGGTCCACCACTTTCATGCCTTGCTTGCGGGCTTCTTGAAAGCATCAAACAGGCCGCCGTGGTGGCCCTCACCAAATCCGCAAACACCTGCTGTGGCCTTCGAGGCCCAAATGGTTGTGGGCCGAAAGTAGATCTTCAGATGGCTTGGACTTCATCTCCCAGCATTCCTGCCCCTTGGCTATGCTAGTAGGGGCTTCTGGGAGTTGAAGTCCCAAACATCTGGGGATCTACTTTCTGCCCACCTCTAGTGTAGATGATCTGTGGCTCGATGGACGAATGATCTGACCTGGTACCCAGAACCCCTAAACACAGACGTGATGACCGTGCTTGGGCAAAACACCGTCTAAACAGGAGATGCTCAAAGCGCCCCCCCCCCCCCCAGCTCTCAGGGGTTGTAAAGCCGTGCCCGGCTCATCTGTGGACAGAGACGCAGAATGAAAGGCGCCCCCCCCCCCCCAGCTCTCTGGTGCCCCGTTCTTAGTCAGTGTCCAGCTTGAAACTGGCATTGCTCCCCCTCTCTCTCTCGTTTCTTCATGCTACTGTTGGCTGAGACTATGGAGGAACAGGGCTGTGCAAGGAATACACACCCTCATTCACAGTCAGATAGAAGTGGCACAAGCCATGCCCCCTGTCAAGCGTGCGATGCGGTCTCCGAACCGAGAAAGCAACAGACTGGGGGGCGGTGTGGACTCCTGGAAGGTTTCGCATTCCCTGGCATAGACAGAGTCGGCTGGGGTTATGGGACGGATCCGTGTTGTTTCACTAGATAACCTCTGGTCTGTTTGAAACCTCTGCTTCGGGGCTTTTGTGGATGCCTCTTTGATTGTGCTTGTTTTCTCAAAGGTTGCTAAAGAAAGAGAGAAGGCCCAGCAAGAGGAGAAGGCAGCAAAGGGGGAGACCAAAGCAGCGGCCCCCAAAGAGGAGCGGCACACTCCGAAAACTTACCGCCAGGGCGTCGGGAAGTACATTAATATCGCTGCAGCGTAAGTGCCCGACGCTTTTTTGCGTTCTTGAACTTCTGCGCTCCTTTCCATGGAGAAATGAAACAGTGCCGTGTCTGCATTAACTGGGTTGAGACAATTTGCCATCCTAACCTAGAGTTGTCTCCTTTCACTGGCCGTAGCCCCTCCAAGGTCGTAGGACAGAGGTGTTGCCTCATCACCTGCTACCTGATCCTTTGAGCTAGAGCTTCATATTGGGGCCTTCTGTGGGCAAAGCAAGTCCTCTCTCTACTAAGCTCTGCCCCCCCCCTTCCCGGCCTTCTCCAGCTTCGTCTTTGCTTGGACCCAACTTCTGAAGGTGTATCTTTCAGGTTACGTAGAAGTCATTGGGCCGGTTCATGCAACATGCCTACTTAACCCATGGCTGCAGTGCATGTGGCCACCATTTTGATTGCGTAACCTCCCAGCCATGGGTTATTCAAGACTTAAACAGTCTCCACTTAACCACTGCTGCAACTTGTGAGTTACGCAAGGGTTGTTTAACCCTCAAATAATCCATGATGACCCGTTTCGGATGACATGGCACAACCTCCGATGGGCCCAACTGTGGGTTCCACAGTCAAAGCAGCTGCAGCACGTGCCACAACCAGTACAAACCAGGTCATGGAATGCAAACTGATAGCCTTGGGGAGGGAATATAAAGGTTTGAGCAGGGAGTGGAGAGAGGGAGGGAGAAAGAGAGAGAATGAGGAAGATTCCCAACAGAAGAGTCTGGCATAAAGAATAAAAAAAAGGAAAGTGGATTCCATATTGTAGGTTGGGGTGAATTTTTTTATTTATTTAGTTGTTACATTTACTAACAAGTTGAAGATGGCTGGCTGGCTTAGTGTATTCCTCTGACTTTCTACCAATGCACTCTTGGCAATTCAGAGTTTAAAATACTGGCATGCAGTTCAAGAGACATGATACAAAAAGGGGGGGTGGAATAGGCAAAAGAACAAAGCCTCACTCCTGGGCCCCCCACAAAAGGCAGCAGAGCTCGGGTGGGCAGAAAGTAATGTCCAGATGTTTGGGACTTCAACACCTGCCATTCCAGGCCATTGGCCATGATGGCAGGGGCTTGTGGGAGCTGAGGTCCGACACATCTGGAGATCTACCTTCTGCCCACCCTGGGGTGGGTGTGTCTTTTTCTCCACAGCTCTTGGTTGCCTTGAAGGATGCAGAAGCAGGTGGGTGATTGATGGTTCACAGGGGGTCTGGCTAGGCTGTGATGTGCTAAAAGGTTTGTCTGGGGTGGGCGTGGGTGGCCGTTGTGCACCTCCCTGAGCTTTTTTAGATGAAGGGCAGGACAATAGATGTAATAAATCAGCCTGATCGTGTGATTTCCATCCTAGGAAGCGAGCAGGAGATGACGACGGACCATCCACCAGCACGGCTGCAAAGAAAGAGAAGAAAAACACCGGCTTTGGGGATTTCAGCTCCTGGTAGCCAATTTTAAGATGGCCAACCCTAAAGTACCCACCCGTAGCCCAGCCTGGATTTGCTGGCGTTTTGCTCCTGATTCCACAGCAGGCACACACAGACACCCGCACCCAACGTTTCCCTAACGTCCCCTAATTTAACTTAGTTTCCTTGGCAGCTCTCTCTTCTCTCCTTTTGTTTCGTGGTGAGTGTTTGCACTCTGTGATTCAAGGATGACTCTTACGCATGGCTGCTCAGCAGATCTGTCTGTAGGACATAAGAGGATGCTTAAACAGATGAATGAGGTTCGATTCTAGACTGAAATGGGTCATTGCCAGATGGAGGAGGAGGAGGAGGAGGCATCACTGGCTTAGTAGCATCCCTTGCTCTTTCCACGCAAGTATTGAAGAGCTTAGGAAGCAGCGGTCCAGACCGCTCTGCAGGGGCTGCTTTTGTGCAGGGAGACGCAAATTCAAAACTCCACCCGGCCCCATGGGGAGATGTCAGTTTTAAGAAGAGACACGCCTGGGTAATGCTGCAGTCCCGTTGCCCTGCCTCAAACGGGGCCTGAGCCCTCACAGTCCCTGGGCTACTGGCTTTTGCTAGGAAGGCTGCTTTTGGATGCCTGGGATGAAGCTGTTGCTGCACAGGAAGGTGACCTTTAGAGTAGAGGTATCATAGGGTGGGCATGGTTAGTGAGGCCTTTCCTTGCCCCCAGGATTTCCACTTGAAATCCTCCCTGCTGCCTATAAAGGGCTTTTGACTCTCTGGAGTTCCAGATGGGTTTTTGGAAGGGCGAATCCTGCTTGTCTGCTCAAAGCGGCTTTTCCTTAACAAACGGCAAATCATTTCTGTGCAATTCGTCTCCTGATGAAAATGGGCAGAGTTGTGGCAGTTAAGGTGGGACCAGAGCGCCACATTTGCTAGCACAGCCGCCCCTAACCTGGTACCCTCCAGATGTGTTGGAATACAATTCCCATCGTGCTGGATGGGGATGATGGAAGTTGCAGTCCTAACAGGTCTGGGGGGCACCAGGTGTGCTAAAGCAAAGGTGCTGGCTGAGGAAATGCGTTACGCCAATTTGGGGCAAAATTGCTAAAGTATATTTCATGCAAATGAATGATAACAAAAGCAATATTAAAGACAAAGCAAATAAAATCTCCCCCCCCACACACACACAAAATAGGTGTCCATATTGTCAGTGAAAAATATTCTCTCTGTTAGCAGGGAGGTATAATAGAAGATCGAGAACTGCACGTTCATTCATTACTACTTATTCACTATCCCAAAACGGGAGCAAACTACATCTCTTGGCTCAGTTTCATCCACCATCAAGCTATCTTTACGGCGGAACCGCAAAAGGAGACGGTGAAATACTTACACGGTCTGTTTGCAACGATGAGCTGAGAGCCCCTCTCAAGGACTATATTGCTTTAGAAAATAACATTTTGTAAATTGCAATACTGCCTTGTCTATGGGGGTGGGGGTGGGGGGAATCCCTTGATACAAAATTGTAGCGGGAGAAATTCTGTGAAATATTTTTCAATAAAGGTGTACATTTTCATTCGCTTTGCTGCTCAATTCATTTTTTCCCCAGGATTCTGCCAATGCAGAACTTTGTTTTCTTGCCAGGAAATGAGTCATCCATATTTTCTAAGGTCCTCACAGGAATCCGGGCTCTTTTGAGGAAACGGTTACAGCTCTCCATAAACTATAAGAAGTTCAACCTCGTAGGAGGAGGAAAACAAGGAGCTTCAATCTTGTTTGTTTAAAAATGGCTAAGTAGGTTACAGTTTAAAGTAGAGACACCATCCGAGGTTGGTCTCTTGGGCAGTGGCTGAGGGCCCACAGCATGCTAGGGGTCTGCTGCCACTGACCACAAGCTGTGCAGCCAGCAGGCACAACTGTTACTCGCTCAAAGCTGTACGGTCAGCTGCGGGCAGTGGTGAGCACGTTTGGTCACCTGTTCTCTGAGCACGTGAGGATTGATCCCAGCCACAAAGACTTATTCATCTGTTTGCTCTCTAAACAAACAAATGGTTCATTCCTGGAGAGGATGATGCCTTGGCGGGCGTCTTGCCAAGACCCTCTCCAAAACCTGTAACTGATGGAAGGCAAGAATGGTCAACTTGTGGTCCCCCAGATGTTGAGGCTTACAACTGCCCTCAGCACTGGCAGATGGCAGTTGTAGGCCCAAACATCTGCAAGGCCACAAGCTGCCCGCTGCTGATCTAAAGCAACAATCCTACTGCTTTTACCTCTGCTTTATAACAGTTTTGACAACTGTCTGGGCCCAGTCCACATTACATATACCTTTTTCAAACCTTTTTCAAACCGTTATATCCTGCTTAGTGTAGAACTGGCCCTGGTCTCTGGGGCTTTTCTGACCTCATATTAAGTGGTTTCCTGGTAGGAAATGTAATGGAATGCAGAGGGTTTACTTATTATTAAGGGAATACTCTGCCTTTCTGCTACAATTAATTCTCAAGGCTGCTAACAGTAAAGAAATACAAGTTACGGTATAAAATTATAATTAAAACGTAAAAGCATATCCGTAAAAAAATGAAATAAGAATTACTCACCCGTTAAAACCTATTTCAGCAGCTTAAAAGCCAAAAGCCTGTTTGCATCAAAACGTCTTTGCCTGCTGGTGAAAGGAAAACGAAGATGGAACTAGGCTTGCAGGCAGTGCCAGAGCTTAAAAGTTGAAGAGAAGCCATCGGCTTCAGAACTATTAAGCTACTGAATCAGTGTTTTAGCCAAGTCAGCGATTAAAAGTGGGCAGAGGCGTATTGTGAAGGACAAAGCCACAGGTTTTAGCAGAAACATAGATCTGAGGGGCAAAGGAAATAAAACTATTCAGACACAAGCACACGAGAGACTTGCTGGCTAGAACCGAATACAGAATTACCCAAAGATACGAGGCAAAAGGAAGAAAAACAATTTGGTTTTCTGCAGCCCGATTATCAATTTACAACTTGACATCCACGCGGAAACATTTATCAAGCAGTTAAATATGAAGAAGAAATACGGCACTCCTTAGTTTATGACCTTATTTTTCATTCCCCACATAGGAATTACGTGGAACCAAGGGCCTGTTCGTACATTACTTGCTTACATGCCTTGCAACGGCGCACAGCTTAATGTGCGTCTGTCTCCCTTGAAAAGCAAGTAACTTCAGCCGACCTAACTTTCCAGTGCCTGACAGAGGCCTGACCTTGGCAGATTCTTACTTCCATTGCTCTCCATACCAAAAAAAGAAAGAAAAGTTACCTGCTTAAATTGATGCATCTCCAGTAGGGACATAGGAGAAATTCGTTTCGCTTTGGTGACTGAAGTTGTCACCTAGTTGTCTCGATCTGTAGGCCTTCAATTCCACCTGGAGGAAAGACAGCAGTTTATATCACTGCTCCCACTGGGGCATCTACCCCTGAGAACTTCAGCATGTCAAAGAAGGAATTTGGGATCCACGGTGGGGTGGGGTGGGGTGGGGAGAAGCCCTCTGCTGAAGATCTTACTCGGACAGCTTCATCTGGTTACATTTACAACAGCAATTACGACAGCAATTTGATAGAAGTTTAGTTCTCCCTAAAGGTTCACAATATTGGGTATGGAAAGAACAAAGTAGGCCAAAGTTTAAAAAGAAAAAAGGCAAAGGGTTCCTTTCCACTCGTGTGTACCCATAATACTCGCTTAGCAAGCTGTGACACTCTTTGTACGTTTGCTGTTAGACCCTCTCCATTTCTCAGACCGGAGAGGTGAAAACAAACAAAACTAGTTAACGAAATCTCCTCCCACACACTGAGAAGTGGAAGGCTCCACTCCTAGTTTAGGGTGACGATGGCTTATCGAGACCAGGGGTGAAAAACCTGAGGCCCAGGGACCAAAGCCAGCTCACCTGGCGGCCCAATTCGGCCTTCCGAGGTTTCCCAGAAAGCCACCCTGACTTCCCCTTTGCAGAGCTGAAAAACAACGGAGCAACCCCACCCACCGCTGTATCTGTTGGTAGGCGCCAGGAGTGTTTGAAGAGAGCCACACCGCGAAAGTAGCTTGCAACTGTCACAGTCCAAAGGCACATTTCCTGGCCTATTCAAGGCTGACTGCTTTCGCCCATCACCTGCCATATGCAAGGCCCAAAGGCTCTCTGCAAAAGCTTTTGTTTTGCCCAGGCTGTGAGCTCCCAGCCTCTGGCTCATCAGGCCGTAATAAACCAACTGCTGCAGTCCAGCTTACGTCTCGCTCACTGTTAAGCCCGGCATGTGGCTTGAATCCATCCAGCCTCTTGTCATCTTCCACCAAGCTGAAAAATCTGCTGCCTCGCTGATGACCTCACCCCTCTGGAAATAACGCTCCAAAGGAAGTGTCTGTTTTGCTGCCGTCCCCCCTCTGCCCTTTCCCCCGTCCAAGAGGAGAATGACAGCAACAGAGCTGAAAATAGAAAGCATAAGTGGGAAGGGTGGCTGGAATAAATTGTGGCTTTTTGCAGACATTATGACCCAGCGCGTATGTCATTGAAACGTGGAAGCCCAAATTGGCTGGAAACAAGAGTTCTGTTTTCAAACGTCTCTCTCCTCTTTTCCAGTCCACACTGGTATATCTACAGATAATGGGTGAAGGATGCTTTTTTGTGCCATGCATTGAAATGCCCCGAATAGGCTATCTCAGATGGCCAAATGAAAGGCCAAGTTAGTGCAGATGTTATGATTTCACGCCCATCACTTCTAAGGGTGGACTGGGCGCAGAATTCAGTGGTCATCTGCTTGATAAAACCAAAGAGAACTTTGAAAACAACACATGCATTGTGACATGAGCTTTTGAAGGCAAGAGCTGTAACACACGGACAGTGGAAGTGATATAGCAGATGGAGCTATAACTTTAGCTGATACAAGTTTACGCATGGGATATTGTTTTAAAAACAAGGGAAAACATACATCCTGGAAGCTAATGTCATACAGTTGAGATTAAATAACAAGGGGAATAACAACAGGCAAACGGACAACAAGAATTCAATAGAGCCTAGTTCTAGTATTATGAAAAAATGACCAAAAGTATATATCTATCCATTTCCACGATTTTCAAAACCTGTTATTTCCTCTTTAGCGGTCTTTTCCCCCTAAACAAAAACATTCTCCAACCGATATGCCGTCTCCAATTCTGTAGTAACCCTTTCTAAGGTGGAGTGAACAGAACTGTACACAGTATGCGAAAAGTAACCATAACGAATAAATATATTATACCATCAGTTTTATTTTTAGTCTCCTTCCCCATTGTGGTTAGTTAATTTTGTGAAAAGCTCCTCGCACAGCTCAGGCCATTTTTAATCACACCAGAGACCTCCCCACCTCAAAAGGCAACCAGTTCTTTGATTAAGACCCAGCCGCATTAACAGGAAGAGCCACTGACATGATCTGCGTGAGCTGATCTACTCAAGCAGTTAGGTGTACCTACCCAAGTGGGTCATTCATTTCAGTTCAGTTCAAATCAAAAGATTGTAAGAACTAATGGCTCAGAGCACAGGAGGGCCTACCTAGTGCAACACCCTGCTGTTGCCATTGTGCCTCTGAAACCAGAAGCCATCAATAGACTTCTCCTTCCTGAAAGTGTCCCTTCTCCCTTTTAAAGCCAATTGGTCCTCAGGCACTGGTTCTAAAGAAATGGCCTGATAGGTTTCTCCTCTGCCCCAGGTGGCTGCTCCAAGCGGTTACCGACCCTTCTCTCCTATACCCCAGGATGGTTGAGGTTCAGACCCACATCACCAATTCACCCTATGCTTTCTCCCCTTGAAATTAACGGGCACCTAAAACCACATCCCTATCAACAGAATCAGAATTGTCTCTGCATTCCACTGATGTCTGGAATAATTGATACAGCATAAACATGTGTGGAAAGCCCATTTTTCCTTTTCTGATGACTCATATTTAAAAGCTGAGCTCCTTGCTGTGTCAAGGTTAGTAGGGGCCAGACGGCAACCTCTGTCACAATTGCCCTTTGGCTTTAACTCGTGTGTGTGTGTGTGTGTGTGTGTGTGTGTGAGAGAGAGAGAGAGAGAGATGCGACAAAGGAGAAATTACAACCAACAATACTTGGTGCTGCTCATTAACTGGAAAAGTTCTGAGTCATCCAGTGGACTGTTTTTTGACAACAAGCAAGGCTGCAGCTGTCCTCAATGGAGGTTGGCTACAATGCGGATTGACCTTTCCCAAAGCCTCCACCTACACAACCCCATGGAAGTTGTCCAGTCCACCAGCAGCAGCATTCCTGCTCCCACACCCACTCCCACGGCAAAAGAAACAACCTTGATAGGCACAAATTGCTTCCAGGTTCAAAAGAAATTGATGAGGCTATGATAGAATTTGGCCGGCGAGTTCACATTACGCCAGTCCTTTTACGACTTCATTGGCTGCCAGTCCAGGTCCGGGCCCGATTCAAAGTGCTGGTATTGACATTTAAAGGGCCAGGTTATTTGAAGGAACGCCTCCTCCCATATGTACCTACCCGGACCTTAAGATCATGTACAGGGGCCCTTGTCCGTGAGCCCCTGCCAAAGGAAGTGAGGCAGGTGGCTACTAGGAGGAGGGCCTTCTCCGCTGTGGCACCCCGGTTGTGGAATGAGCTCCCCAGAGAGGTCTGCCTGGTGCCTACACTGTACTCTTTTCATCGCCAGCTGAAGACCTTTTTATTCTCTCAATATTTTAACACTTAATTTTAACTTAAATTTAAATTTTACTGTTCTAACTCTGTATTTTAATCTTATATCAATTTTGCTGCGTGGTTTTATCCTGGTTGTGCTTTTTACACTGTATTTTGTAATTGTGCTTTTAATCTGCTGTTTTATTGTGGTTTTAATTTTTGTGAACCACCCAGAGAGCTTCGGCTATTGGGTGATATAAAAATGTAATAAATAAATAAATAAATAAATAAATAAATAAATAAATAAATATAAATAAATAGAGTTTGTCAAAGCACCACTGCACAGGATTTGTGTGTGTGAACATGAGAAGAGCCCTGCTGGATCTCACCAAAGGTCCATCTAGTCCAGCACGGTGTTCACACAGGGGCCAACCAGGAAACTCACAAGCAGAGCATGTGCACAACAGCACCTTGACACTAAGGTTCCCCAGCATACTGACACTGACACTGGACATAGCCATCAGAAACCCCATGTAAAGCCGTCCAAAGTGATGTAAAGCCATCCAAAGTGATGGCCATCACTACATCTTGCGATAGTGAATTCCAGCATAATTATGCACTTTGTGGAGAAGTCCTTCCTTCTATACCACCAATCAGCTTCATGCGATAACCTCATTTTTATTTATGTATTCATTTATTCAATTTATATCCTGCCTATATACAAAATACTCTAGGCAGCATACAAAGCTAAAAAACCAAGATAAAACAATCAGTAAAATAATACAGCATAAAAACAATATATAACAGTCAGCCATTGGGTTCTACTATTATGAGAGAGGGAGAAAAATATTGCCTTATCCACTTCACGGGGGAAGGAATTATTTATTTATTTAAAACATTTATATCCCGCCCTATATCATTAAGATCTCAGGGCGGCGTACAGATAAAAACATAAAGTATAAAACAATAAACATACACAGTTAAAGACAAATTAAACCATGATCCAAATTAAAACAATATATAATTCAAAAGCAGTAAAAGCAGTTAAAACAATGTGCCAGTGAGCTTAACCATCAAAGGCTTTGTTAAAACTTGGCGTCGAAATGCAATCAATGTTGGTGCCCATCCGGCCTCCAAGGGGAGGGCATTCCACAGTCGGGGTGCCACAGCAGAGAAAGCCCTCTCCCTTGTCCCATCATAACGTATATGTTGCATTGGTGGGATGCGGAGAAGGGCTCCTCCAACAGAATTACAAGCCTTTCATGAAAGGCTTGTAATCATTAAAATTGTGTTATACCATAAAAAAAATGAATAATCTCAAACGATCCTAGAATAACAACTGTTCAAGCTCAAAGACTAATGCTGGGTCCTTTGTTGGTGAAGCCAAAGATCTGTTCTCACTATTTTCTCCAAAATCACACATTGTGCATTATTTCTAGTCTTGAGCAAAGCGTATTAACAACCTGTGGGTCTCTCTCACGACAATAAAAAAAATAACTGCTTTATTGAAAAGTTCCCAAATATTCTCTATAAAATCGAAAGCCTGGTTTAAAATAAGAGACCGAAATTGGCTCTTTAAGATCCACCTTCCACTGGTGCAGCATGCTGACATGGGTTTAAAGACCCACAGGCAGGAGTGGAGGAGATCTGAAGATGCACAAAACGCTGTTCAGCCCAAGGCATTCCAAAGGAAATTTTAGGGGCACTGCAAAAATACAACATTCGGTGCTCTTTAAGAACATATGAACATCAGAAGAGCCCTGCTGGATCAGACCAAGGGTCCATCTCGTCCAGCACCCTGTTCACACAGTGGCCAACCAGCCATCGGCCAGGGATCAACAAAGCAGGACATGGTGCAACATCACCCTCCCACCCATGTTCCCTAGCAACTGATGCACACAGGCTTACTGCCTCCAACACTGGAAATAGCACACAACCATCAGGGGTATTAGCCATAGATAGCCTTTGCCTCCAGGGATTTATGCAACCCCCTTTCAAAGCCATCCAAATTGGTGGCCATCACTACATCTTGTGGTAGTGAGTTCCATAATTTAACTATGCGCTGTGTGAAGAAGTCCTTCCTTTTATTTGTCCTGGATCTCCCACCAATCAGCTTCGTGGGATGACCCCTCTTGGTCCTAGTATTTTGAGAGAGGGAGAAAAATGTCTCCCCACCCACATTCTCCATACCATGCAACAATTTTGCACACCTCTATCACGTCTCCCCTTTGAATACTCCTTTTGCACAGGATGCCTGATAGTGGAACAGCACAGAGTTTTGTATTTTTACAGTGCCCCGGGGAAGATTTTCTTTGAAATGTCTTACGCCAGACAGTATTTCAGTGCCTTCTTAAGACTCATTTGCAAGTTCATCAGACGCATCCCTTCATCTTATATAAAGGGAAGTCCAGAAATGGGATGGAAACGCGTACAGGCACATGCAATCTCTCTCTCTCTCTTTCTCTCTCACACACACACACACACTTCTTACCTCCTTCCCTGTGGTGGCGACCACTGGTGACCTGGAAGTGATGCCAAATTCTGAAATTTGGCAAGTATTAATAGAAGCAGCCCTAAGTAAAAAAATAGTAATTATCAAGGGCAAGCAGTAAAATGAATTAGAGATGCATTTTTAACTTATTTCGTCCACACCTTTATGTTTTATCTCTTGTAGTCAAACTGCCCTCCATTTTTTTTTTCATGTTTTCACAAAGATTACTCTGGAATAGCTATTCCCCATCCATATCACCTTACTTAGCGCTAATAGAACATGAGTAGAAGGAGATCTCTTACCCTCCTCATCTACATTTTTGTTCGGCCTGAGAAATAAAGAAGCCATCCGTGTTGGCCGGCAATATTTACAGATTGAGAATTAGAATCATACATACGAATAGCTATCTTCATTCTCTTAGTGCCAGTTCTTAAGTAGCCAAAATTGCAGCATCCACATACAAAAGGGAGGCACCAGCTTGTTCAAGGGAGACCCCCAAGGCTTACAAAAGTACCCACCCCCAAAAAAAATTAAACAGGAAAAAAAAAAACTATGGTAGTGGAGAAAAAAGAACATCCCACTGAGTACTGAGTCAACTTAGAGGCCAAGAATACTGACTGACAGTTGGAGAAGAAAACCGGATAGGAGGGGGAACGGAGTCTCATGTAGGAGGAGATGGCTGGCTAGAACAGTTACAGGTCCCACTTGTTTCTTCAAATTCTTGGCCTTTATACCATCTGAGAGTGAATGAAGGAAATCATCCACTCTCAGGTGAATGATTTCTGGTCGCTGCTGATTCTGCCAGATCAGCAGCGACCAGTAACAACCACCTTTCATACTAGTTAAACACATTGGAAGTGGTGTAGGGGGAGTTTTAAAACATCCACAGCTACATTCTAGGAAAGATTCTAACAAAAACTTGACAGTTTTATGAACATTGCTCACTCTCTCGTGTGGCTAAAATGCAACCCTTCTCTGTGTTTTTAAAGAAAGAAAGCAACACCAAGAAAAAAATTAATTCCACAAAACAACTGAAAGCTTTTATTGTGATACCTCAAACAGATACAATAAAGTGAAACGACAAATTGTGTACAGTATTGCTAAGACAAAACCAGAAAGAAGCCACGTCAGCCACAAAAGAAAGCATTTTAAAAAAATGTTTCAGCAATGAGGCACAAGTCAATTGCCACCAAAGACTCATGTGTTTGACCCTGCCTTGCTTCTCTGAAATCCCTGTTCTTTACAACATATACTACTAGTTGTTTTTACATTAAGGGTACAGCATGTGGTGCGATTACATCATTAGCTTGACTGCTTGCTTCCATTCTTACCCCGTTATACAATTTGGATATTAAAATGTGGCTATCAGGGTATGCCAACATAAAAATGTTATCATTGTAGATTATCTTATTTAAAATAGAAAAAAGGCCAGATTTTGTAAATTTCACATTTCAGATTATTTAGAAACGGCGCACCCCAATTAATTCTGCTGACATTCATACTAATGGCCAACGTGGGTTGTCCTTTTCCCGCAAAATAAAAACTACTGTTGCTACGAGGTCTGATTTCATCTGATACCAAGTGGGATTTTAATAGCAGTATTTGTCACAGCTCTATGACATAACGTCCATACAAATAATAAAGCAATTTAGAGAGACACTGGTATTTTTGACTTGCCGCATCTTAAAATTTGAAATATAGTATAGAGAAAGTTGGGTAAGATCAAAAGAGTGTTCTTTAGCCCCCTTCTATAATAGGCCGGGGGCTAATGTATTGCTCTGGGTTGTTACATAATAGATTTGTGGCAGTGGCAAATCAAATCCATCCATCCAACACTGGTCAAGCCAAAAATGCAAACACACAGTGAATGTTGCCACTTAAGTTCCTGGAAGTGCGGCATCTCCCCACCACAATGGTTAAAAGGCATCCACAGCTGCTAGTCTCAAAGACGTAACTGCCGCATGAAATCAGTTCTCATTAATGCTCAGGCTAAAGGAGCTAGAAAATGAAAATTGGGTGGCAGTCTGGGCTAGTTCAGATGCACAAAAAACCTTCATGTGGAGCATCCTTATGGAGGCATCTGCACCCTTGTGGAAGTAACATCTGACCCAGCATGACCATGTGATGGGTGTCGCTTCCAGGATTTCACTTGCTGAGTCCCTGTCAACACAGTTGTGCCGGATAACATATTCCTTCCTCCGCATATCTACGTCCATGGAGATGCGCCACATGTTTAGAATGTCTGAACTGGCCCTCAGTCGTGTTATATTGTTGAGTTATTTTAGGATAACCGTGGCTATTGAGTTCAAAGGGGGGGAAAACCCCACACACTTCAATACATGTACATTTTGCTAGCACATTCCTTTATGCGCCAATGAACATTCTTCCCAAGAACCAGCTTGCAAGTCAGTTCACCTAGTCCAAAAAGGAGGTTGGGGTGGAGGGGTGGAGAGAACTCGTAGGAAACACACAGATGTTCACAAAAATTGTTACAAGGTATAAAAAATAGATATATATAAAATAAATGTTAAGACCAACAGTAATAAAAATAACAAGTAACAAAAGTGCTCAAGTTGAAGGGAAAGCGTAAACTTACCCAGAAAGAACACACAAAACCTTAAATAGAATACATTACAAAAAAAAAATGGTTAGAGGGAAAATGCTTTGTAAAATGTTCTTCAAGTATTATGCTTTTATGTAATGCTGGAAAGTTCAGTAACCAGACTGATCTTTTTATACATAACCAACATCCAACAGTAGCCAGATTCTACTTTCACCAAATCTGTCAAATCGAAGCACCCAGTTTTAAAGAACCTTCTACAATGCCAAGCAAAAGAGTCCACTTGCTCCCAGATATCTCATATGGGATGCTACTTCATACACATAGTATCAGTTTTAGATTCAAAATTCTCTAATACCCTCTAAATCCCCCTTTCAAAATCCATAAAAAATAATGCTCTATTTGGTATTCTTAAATGCTTTATCACCACAAATGATTTGCATTAGATTTTTTTTTTACCCGCAATTTGATACTCCAGATGCCAACTTTTTTATCTCAGTTTTTTGGCATCCAGGTTAAACAAAAAGTTTTGGTGAAGACACCCACGTGCTCAGAGAATCAGCCTACATTACATGCAAATGTTACACATAAGGTGAAAAAATCTTTTTTGGGGGGAGAATAAGACTCAAAAAGCAGCAGAGAGAAGGGGATGTTCAAGGTTGTTTCCATTCCAAACCCACCCAACTCGGGAAGCAAAGTCTCCCCCGAATGCGCCCATACTTTTGAAACCTGCCAGAGGAAAGCTGCTTGTGGAGATGATATTTAGTTGGGGAAGGACTAAAAACACAAACACACCTTCCTCTCTGCCATTTCTTTTCTCTTAGCATCACCCAAAGTGGATTTTCAGCCTTAAAAAAAGGTTATTACACATGTTTGCGTGTAACACGTGGCTAAGCCCTAAATGATTTAGATCTGGAATACAAATAATGCACTGATAAAAAAAGAGGTTGTGCTACTCTCAAAACGGTTTCCCCCCCTCAGTGTTTTTCTGTCTCTCAAACTCTCGCCACCCAAAACCTGACATCTGTCCTCTGATCTGTGCTAGATGAGAGAAACGCAACGTGTGAACAGCCATACTATTGAAGGAGATATGGTTCTAACAACATTTTCAGAGCTGGTACGGATTATAGCATTGTGGGCCAACGACGGTGCCCAACGGCTTACAGTTTCAGTACGTTCATTGCTGGCAGTGGATCCTGTGCCAGAGGGAAGCTAGTTCAAGTTCTTTATTATGACAGCCATAAAACAATGGAGGGAGGGAGAAGGAAAAGAGAGGTCCAAATTTAAGGAATTTAAAATATTTAGTCGGGGAACACCAGACTGACATTTGCATGTGTCACAAACCCGCAGGACACACGGTGCCTGCCTGTACCAGTTCCCATGCTGATCGCTTCTAGTCGGAGGGGACTGGAAGGCCCACAAAAGATGGCAGCACTCAACAAGTTACCAGACAACCAAGCCTACTCAACTAGCAAGTAAGTATCTCCTCTTCAAGGAACTTTAGCTTCTCGTTGTAAAACCAGGGGGGGCTGAAACGGCTGTCGTCTGGATGAGTCAAGATGAACGCAGGTCCCATTTTACATTAAATCAAGTACTGGACTGAAGATTCATGGATGTAAAAACTCATTCATATTAAATAGAGCACCAGAATAAAGATCATTCAATAACAGAACATCTGAATTTAGCTGTCACAAGGACAGCTCTTTGGATTTGAATGCCTAAGAGGTAACTACATACACACATTTAAATAGATATATTCAATATCCTTTTTGCATCACAGTGTAACCATACTACATCCTAGATGGTTTGTTTGGGAAAGAATTCCTCAACCAGAAGTGGGGGATTAATCTTCAGAGGAAGATTGCTCCTACTTTTACATGAAATATATAGGTAAAGTGCAGTAGAGATTTGAAAGCCTATTAGAGGATGTTAGCAGCAGCCAGCAAGGAGACAATGCAAAACTTTGTTATGACATGTAAAAGTTGTATTAGAAAGGAACAGAGTTTTCCACTGTAAGGCTTTCCATGTTATTCATGCTAACAGCAGTTATGTAGTTAGTGTAAAACGTTCTCCCATACATTTTCCTCTGGTAAATTTTAGAACAAAGATTAATGCAAAAAACATGACGTAAAAAGTATTCAAATCTCTTGAAATAGTATGCATATAAATGTTCCCACAAAGGAACTTTATACACATATACACATCGTGGAAGTGTCTGACTGAGTCACCCCACTTAAAAGCAGCAGCTGGGAAAAATTACAAGTTGATGTTTCTTTCACATAACTGTTTATTACAAAAATGTGCTTTGGGATGATTCAGCCAGCAAATCAAACTCCCCTTTAAAAAACTATCTTGCTACTTTTCTCTCTCTCTTTAATGAAGAAATTAAGTCCATTTGCCACTTTCTTAACTGCTTATCAACCTCCCACAGGTAGGGTAGTAACAGCTATAGGCTCTGGCCACTTTTTAAACACAAAAAATAATTCTGTGTGTTTTAAGTACTGCAACAGCAGACCACTTCACTGATATCAACCTCTTCGTCCAGTGCATTAAAACTACAAAGCTACATGGAACCAGCCATAAAACCTCGATGGATGTACACACCCTTGTTAAAGGTACAGTACCAAAACCATTTCACACTGACATATTAAAAATAAGAGCTGCATATTTTGCATCTTTTGACCTTGAAGACTTTGCTAGACATTCTTCCTTAAAAGAGCAAAGTCTAAACTTTCTTAGGAATGTATTGATTTAAGCCATCTATTCCACAGTATTACTGTCTTAGTTAAACTTGTAAATTGTTAATCCCCCCCTCCCCCTTTCTCTCGCTCTCTGTTTTTTTTTTATATATATATATATATAAAAGTGAAAGTTTCCTAACTTCAGTCAGTACAACTGACTGAACGTGTAGCCAACCTGGCCAAAAGATGTACACAGGTTGTAGTACACACACACAAAAATTGTTTTAGAAGTAATAATGATTACTACAATACTGAGTCCTTTTCACTGCAAAGAGACCACAGAAATTGCGATGCACAGGAAGAAATAAAAGAAGACACACTAATTCCATACATTCTCTCCAGGACTGTTCACGCAGAGGGCAGGTGACAGGCAAAAAGCATGCACAGCGGGAGGGAGCATTTAAAGGCATAGGTCAAAAGAGAGAGGCTAGCTAGTAAAAGTAATTTGCAACTAGGGAATTAGTCCTCTAGAGTTTTAAGAAAAAAGTTCATTCAAAACAACTGTTCACACAGGAATACACATACAAAAAGAGGAGAACTTACACAACGAGAAAAAGGCAAACGATGGCCTCAGAGGGGAAAAGTCACAAAATTACACTACTTAGTTTGGAGGTTTCAAAAATGCAGTGATTTTCTCAACCAAGCCCAACCATAATCCTTTTTGCATTAGTCTTTTATAAAGCATGTTCCACAGATTAATTGTCCAGAAAGAAAGAGTAGGGTTCCAATTTACTCCCATCCATTGTCTTTGATCATGTGGGCAAGTTCAATGATGAATTTTCCTTCTTTGTATTTCTGACTGCTTTCAAATGCATGTTCCTAGGCCAGAAAATAAAATATTAGGTTTACATTATCTACTTATCTCAAATGAGAATATATTCTAACAAATCCAGAAGCGTCATTCAACATACATCTCTCTTGTATTTTTCAATCACCCTATAAAGAACAGAAACACTCCGGCAGTCCAACTCTCTACACAGTTCAGTGACTTAAAATGGATACTGTTTTATACTGCTGTTTTTATATTTTTTGATAGTTTCAAATTTTGTATACTTTTTTTTTTAATGTCCACTGTTTTTAACTTTTGTAAACCGCCCAGAGAGCTTCGGCTATGGGGCGGTATATAAATTAATTAAATAAATAAATAAATAAATAGAGCAGCCTTCCCCAACACGGTGCTCTCTAAATGTGTCGGACTACAACTTCCATCAGCCCCAGGAAGCATGGCCAATGGTCAGGGAAGTTGTAGTCCAAAATATGTGGAGGGTACCACATTGAGGAAGGCTGGATTAGAGCATTGGCTAGCATAGGTGATTTTCATGTTATAGACATGCTCTTGTTGTTATTGGGAAACTACAAACACACACACATACACACACACACACACACACCAAGTAATAAGGTAGACATTTTGTAAAAGAGTCTCTTGTCTTGATTTTTTTTCTCCATTTCTAACATCTACAGTATCAGACTGTAATTTTTGTAAACCGCCCAGAGAGCTTCGGCTTTGGGGCGGTATATAAATGTAATAAATACTAATAATTTAAGGAATGAAAATCTTGTGGAAAATGTACTTCGATTACCAACAGACATTACAGATATTATCATCTTCAGACTGGTGCACAAATGGTCCTGGAATCAAAAGCCGATGTGTGATGAGACAATAACGTACATTGCAAAGCCCCCTATCAAACCTCCACTCCCAGCCCCACTGAAATAACAGTGAATGGGTTACATACACAAGGAGGTCCCCAAGCCACACATATTCTGTTCTATTCATGGTGGAGAGCAACAGGCGTAAGAGGAAGGCAGTCTAGTCTCCCAGGTCTTACTCTGTGCATTAGACATTCAGTCAAGGGCTCTCAAGGCTCCCTAAAATCTGTGCAAGCTTTCTCTCATTTGAACAGACTGGAATCGATATGAGTTTTCTACATTTATATACTGCTTTTATTTTTGCCATGGGTTTTAATACTATAAAAAAGCAGTGGCCTTTGGCAAAATTGCTGTTAAAATCAAAGCAAGTTAGTGACAAGTTTCACGTTTCTGGGAGGCATACAAGGCGACACATCTTAGGAACATCAGAAGCTGCCTTTAACCAGGTCAGACTATTTGTCCATCTAGCTTAGCCTTATCTACTCTGACTGGCAGCAGCTCTCCAGGGCCTCAGGCACAGGAGACTTCACTCAACCTGACATCTAATCCTTCTAAATGGAGATGCCGGGAATTGAAGCCGAGATCTTCTGCAGGAAAAGCATGCACTCTTACCACTGGTCCTTCCGCTCCTTGTGTTACCAATTGTAAATGGTCATCAATTCAGAGCCGGGGACTAGTGGTAGTGGTGGTGGTGATGAAACAGAGGGAGAAGAAAGCATGCCTTAGATGGCACACTGGGAATTGCAAACAACTCAGTTGGTGTCCCTACAGGATTGTAGCCAGATACAAAATTACACACAGAGGGTTACAGAGACTTTTTCTTCCTCCTTTCAAGGGAAGCTGAACATTCTGGGAGGAACCTGGACGTCACTGAGAACACCCAAAGATTGGATGAACGATAATCTATCGCGCATGAGATCCAAAAGCAGAATTCCTAATGGAGGGGTCAAAGGTTCGTATACAAGCAGCTTTCGAAAACTGCTTGTACGTGAATGCTCAAGCCCAAGTAAGCAGGACCCACATCACGGGTCAGCATCATCAGGTCCTTGTCAAGCCCAGCTAGGCTCTGAGCCGCCTTCTCTCTGCTGTCACTGCCTGTCTACCTGCCCTCACAAATGATGCAAGAGCAGTGATTGGGACATGACTGACACATGATTCAGATATCCCCACCTTCGCACGGGTATTTTCCCAACAAACGGACTGAATCAAGCAGCGACAGACAGGTTTGTCCAAAAATGGACGATTGCTTACATATTTCCATCCAAGAGTGGTTTTGCAGTTTTCGCAATAAATATCTGCTACTGCGTGCAAGCCTGTCAGAAGTACTCTCTCTTCGGCAGGGCCACAGCCCACATTTACCCTGCAAGAGACAGTGGGAGAAACATCAGTTATTTCATAGTGCTTCCCACCCCAACCCCATCCTATTAATATTTGGGTTCATACAACAACAACAACAACAACAACAACAACAACAACAACAACAGATACAAGGTCTCAAAATCACTTATGCCAAGATATTTTGGCAAATATTTCTCAGGTCAGAAAGGCAAGCGATCTTAAAGTCAAGATGCTTTGCTTTCCCCTTTCTCAAACCAAGCTTTTGAACCATTTAAAACTATATTAGCCACCAATGTTATTACAGAACAGCACTAATTTCCATGTGAACTAACAATAGCCAGATAGTTTTAGCTATGATAGAATTGGCTGTTGAGTGATAGCTAGTACGAAGTGGTGATTAAGTGCCACCAATGTGAGCTAGTTAGTATTGCTCCACGTTAAATTATGGAAGCAACTGGGTTGAGTCCAAGCATAACCAGGTAAAACTTTTTGCAGTGTGAATTAAGAGCTTCTTCCATATAGGCAGGCTGCGCAAGTTGCTCCCTCTCCTCAGTTTAAAGCAGGGCTAGGCGATATGTGCTCTCCCTGGGCGTTTTTGTAGCCCCCGCCACTGACTATGCTGCCAGAATTCAGCACCGCAGCAACAGAAAAGCAGTGATTTCTCTTTAAGACAAGGCCCCTGGGGAGAGCACACCTCATCTGAAAGCAACATCACGCTCCCTAGAGCAGGGGTCCCCAATCTTTTCAGACACATTTAGGAATTTGAGAAACTGCTGTGGGGGCCACCACGAAATAGAAATTGCAGCTTTCTTGGCACCACACTACTGAATTTCAGCAGCATATGTGCCAACGGCAGGAAGGGGTGATGCCCTTCGTGGGTTCCATGGGCTCCTGGATCCCCAGAAGTTGCCCACTCCTGGTTTGAAGTATCTGAATGCCACTAGATGTCAGTTGCTGGGGAGCAACAGCTACAGACACTTATTGCCTTCCATCCCTGCTGATTGGCTTCCCAGGGATCTGTTTTGCTATTGTAAGAAGCAAAATGCTGGGTGGCATGGATCTTCGGTCTGATCTCGGATGGCTTCTGTCTTTTATTTAATTAATGCCAAAAAGCCAACTCACCAACATGTGATCATCTATCTTGTAGAAATAAGAACGGTAATGGTACTTACACTGAATTAAAGAGGTAGGCTCGTCCCTGGCTTCCCTGAAAAGACTGTAAGAGGGGAGGGGGAAGAGTCTTTTAAAAGTATATTTTGATAGCATTTTATAAAATCATACAACAGGAGTATCCTTCATACAACCTGGTATCCTTCAGACGTTTGAGACTACAAATCCCAGCATTCCTGATCATTGGACATGCTGGCTGGGGCTGAAGCCCAAAACATCTGGAGGGCACCAGGTTGGAGAAGGCTGTTCTACAGAATTCTCTCAATAACGGAGTATTGTGCAAAAAAAAAGGGGGGGGGGGAAAGAGGCAAAAATATTTCACCTGAACTTTGAAAGTAGTACATTTTAGGGTGCCTATGAAATGTAAATCCAGCAGCATGAATTGCTTTTCAGACATTATTTATGAGGTGGAAAACACATTATTGGAGGTCTAATCTCAAACCAAATCTTTACTCAAGTGCTTGTACAGAAGATCCCAGGTATAGTGCCTTCCCAAAGTCTACAGGATCTGGCATTGCTGTAACATACCCATTGCACTTTTTATTTTTTAAATGAAGGGTGCAGATGGCCACGCAGACCAAGATCTGATAGAATGCAGCGGTCAAGAACATGAGCTAGAAGTCCCCGGTTCGACTCCACCAAAGAACAAGCTCACTTCAAGCAACTCACACCGCCCCATATCTCAGCTGTAATAACAGCCTACTTTGCAGGGTAATTGTAACACTACTGAAATAGTGCATAGGAAAATCCTTAACATGGCCTCTCAAAATATAATCTAACTGCTAGCGTGACCACCCACTTTTCTCTTTTGCTTAGTTAGCAGGCTAACTTGGCAGATAATCTGCAATTTTGCTAATAGCATTCAGCAGCTAACGGCCCTCTTTCCATACATTTGTTTGGAAAAAAGATGGTATCAGGTACCACACATTTGCCTGAAAATATACCAAATGGAAAGATAAGATTTGCAGGAATATTTGTGCCATGAGGATAAAGACTACAAATAGGATATATCTCTGCCTACGGGTTTAATCAAGATCAGTATTATTATTCACTAAGCAAAAACACAAAAGAAGGCACAGATGTAACTGTATAGAATTACAGAACATTAAATTCAGATAATCAGGAAACATATGAGCTCATTGAGCGGACAGACAGGGTCCATTATGTTGTTAGAAGCAGATAAGGCTTCAAGTTGTTGGGTGGGTAAAATGGGAAGTGTAACAGATTTACTTCTCCTTCGCCACCATAATAACCCTTAACAAAGTATTACATTTTTAAAACTTATATTTCTGCAACAGAAGTGTTTATTTTGTGCATAGGATTTCTTTGCAAAGAACTGGATTTTATGCACATCCAAATACTAGCAGCAAACCATAATCGGAACTAAAATCATAATTGTCCTTTTCTTCTTTTTAAATATTCATTCCAGCTTTTCTCCAAGGATACCAGGATAGTATATGTAATTCTTCTCCCCTGACATATATGTAATTTTATCCTCACAACCACTTTGTGTGCAAGCTTCTTGGAGACATCTGGTGGGCCACTGTATAAGACATTAGACCTGATGCAGAATGGTAGACTAGGTAGACCCAAAGGGACTGGCCCAAAGTTAGCCAGTAAGCGTTTAATGGTTGCTCAGGGATTTAAACCTGGGACTCCAGGCCCTAGTCCAACACTCCATCCCAACCTTCTTCAATCTGATGCCTCCAGATGTGCAATATTGCAACTAGCATCATTCCCAGACAGCATGGCCCAACACATCTGGAGAGTGCCAGGTAGGGGAAGGCTGCTCAACCCACTTTACTACTACTATGAAATATTTCTGAAGTAGCAGCATTTTGCTACCCCAACACTTACTGGGGAGTAAAACAACATTCAAAATAGTATCTTTAGATTGAAATTAAGTAAAACAAGTTTAGTATTAACAGTAGTGCACGCACTGGTAACCTCAAGGCTTGATTTCTGCAATGCGCTCTACATAGGGCTACCATTGTACCTAGTTCGGAAACTTCAACTAGTTCAAAATATGGCAGCCAGGTTGGTCATCGGTACATCTAGGGGTGAGTATATTACCCCAACATTAAAATCACACCACTGGCTGCCAATTAGTTTCTGGGCAAAGTACAAAGTGTTGGTCATTACCTTTAAAGCCCTAAATGGTTTGGGTCCAGGTTATCTACGGGATCGCCTTCTCCCATACAGTCCACCCTGCACACTCAGGTCCTCTGCGGAGAACTTACTTCAGTCAGCCAAAACTAGGCTGACATCAGTTTCCCAGAGGACCTCTCTTCTGTCGCCCCTGGATTGTGGAACCGCCTGCCGGACGAGATTCGTAAAATTAACCCTCTATGTGATTTTAAGGCAGCTTTGAAGACTAGCCTTTTCCGGCAGGCCTACCCAGACAAGTAAAATCAAGAGTCTTTTAAGATGTGTTGGTTCCTGTACTAATGTTGTTCCCTTCCTCGATCCAAAGAGAGAGGCAGGTAAGAAATTATTATTATTATTATTATTATTATTATTATTATTATTATTATTATTATTATCAGACCTCTATGAAATCATATCTGTTTTGCTAGAAGATATTAAAATGCCTTTCCAGAAGCATTCAACCAATACCTATTATAGGTGCCAGATGCAAATGTTGCTTTAGAAAGGAATGACTATCAGGATGTGTTTGCCTGCTTATATCTTTAACTTTACTTGCCACTTTAGCGAAAAGGTCCCTTAGACATCTGAAAAAAAGAAGCCGCCTCTCTGTGCCACAACAGATGATGTCACATCAACATAATTATAAATTAGTCATCATTTTCTAATAATTCAGATAAAGACCTGACAGCTGTAACACCAACCCACCACACAACTAATTCTGAAGCATAGACGCAATTGTTTGCTTGTAAGTTAGAGCTTCTGCCTCATACTCAAATAGCCTTACAAGCTATGAAGGCAACACATGAATTGCATTTGCAAAGCTACAATCCCAAAGTGCTGTGTAGAACTCTACAGAAGAGGGGATTTATCTCTGCCAGCCTTCCCCAGTCTAGTGCCATCTGATATGTTGGACTACAACTCCTCATCAGTGAAGGGCTACGGCTCAGTGGTACAGCACATGCTTTGCATGCAGAAGGTACCAGATTCAATCCCCAGCATCTCCGGGTAGGGCAAAAATTCCTGCCTGAAACCCTGGAGAGCTGCTGCCAGTCAGTGTCGACAGTACTGGGGAAAATGGTCTGACTCGGTATAGGGCTGCTTCCTATGTTCCTATCATTCCCAACCAGCATGGCCAAACCTAAGCATGTTTTCCGACCAAACTGAAAATCCAGGACCCCTAAAGCATCTTCAAAAATGCAGCCTATTCCATATGCAGTGCCAGCTAGAGACATGAAGAGTTCTGGGGCCCAGTGGGTAGTGGATGACAGTGGCTTCTACAGGAAGTGTTTAGATTTGTTAAACATTGGGAACATCCGTGGGCAATGTCCTTTATTCAAGAGACAGAACTCTGGTTGAATTTCAATGGGACCAGACTGCTGGCACTTAAAACCAAAAAAAGAGAGTAAATAATAGCGTTACAAGCTAAAATTTAATAAAGTGAACATCAGCTGAAGAACATCCAATTTGAAATGAGTCACAGTTTGAGGATGGTAACAATGTAATCCTATACGTGTCTACTCAGAACTAAGTCCCATTGAGTTCAAGAGAATACCGAAACCCATAAGACCTAGTCAAAAAGTTCTATTGTATCAAGGAGTGGGGGCAGGGGAATTACAGTCACATTTTTTGGGGGGGGGAGGGGGAAAAACTGAAGCAAAATATACATGCACAGTTATGCAAACTTTGGAAGCTTCAACAAAGTTCTGCCAGGCACATCTGAGACCAAGGGGAAAATAAGTGGGATGAGCTTATCTATGATCATAAAAACTACCGAAAGGAAAGATCAAGTCATACTGATAGCAGAGATTCTATGTCAAAGAAGTCATAGTCCAACAGATTATCTATGTTGAAAACAAAATACACTTTGTGTGCAGATAATCCTTGAGTCTGGATACACAAGCCAAAGGTCTCTACTGACTTTAGGAGACACCCAAGGTTTACTAAAAATATAGTGTGGGGGGCACTTAACTCCCACAACCCCAGAGCCCAGCATAGGTATCCCCAAGAGAGCAAGGAAAAGAATGTAATAACCTTGTAGCTTGAGGGATGGGGCGTAGCCACTTCTCCCCACAACAGTCTCTATGTCCATCTCTATCCCATTACAACATTCTCTTCTTGTTGCAACTACAACTGAGAGGAAAGCTGTGCCTTCAAGAGGGCACCTTCCTCCTTTCCTATAACTCTTCAGGCAAGACAGTACCAACTTTTCCTGAAGCAGCCATTCAAGAAAGAGCCCTCTAGAAGCAAGACAAGGTTGCTGAAACAGGGGATTCAAGTCGGCACACAGGTAGAGGGGAAGCAAGATATGAACGGTGGGGTCACAAAGGCATGAAATGGAAGGCCTTGGATAGTAAGTATGTCTTTATTTGCTCACAACACTCTAAAACAGCTGCTTAACAGCAACAACAGACCATCTAACACAGAGGTGGGCAGAAAATAGATCTCCAGATGTTTTGGACTTCAACTTTGCAGCATTCCTGAGCAGTTTACTGACAAAGCGGTCGACCTCTAGATAAAAGAATAAGCAAACATAAATCTGGCATCAAAAATGGCAACAGTCAGAAAGTGGTGGAATAACTTTTCAGCCTCCCAGGATGCTCTGCTGTTGACTTGAGAATTGCCATATTTCAACCAAACGGCTCCAGGAGGAAGCTTCACCACAAATTTACTAAATTAAAATGAATCACTAAATTAGATTCTATTAAATTCAAGATTGGGAAGTTCTTTCTCATTACAGAAAATCGTGGACTCCTTTTACCCAGGTTAAATAAGTGTGGGAAGAAAAATACTATCATCAACGAGTACTATTGTGAATGGGTGACAATGGTCTTGTTTACATTTCAAGTTTGCATAGTCTCTCTCCCTCTCTCATACCCACACACACTTTATGTCCCTAAAGTAGTTCTAGTCCAGGAGTGCAAAAAGCCCTTCCGCCAGAGGGCCAAATTCAATTTCTGGGAAACTCTTGGGGCCTCATTCCAGCAGCGGGTGGGGCAAAATGGGCAGGGCCAACCCCCAAAAACACCAACATATTTTAGTTTTTAAGCTCTTACTGCTAGTAACTAAGGCTTAGAAGTATTCAATCTTTTAGAATGGAGGGAAAAACTACACAAATGCCAGGAAGCCACCAAATAATTGGTGTCTGTGTCGGAAGGCTGAGGCAAGAGGAATGGGGCATGGCCTTCTGGGAACTCCTAGAAGGTCAGGTCTGGCACCTAGGCCTGAGGTCCTGCACTCCTGGCCCCAGTCCACAATCATGCCATAATAAATCTGCAAGGCTTTAAAAGCTACTATAAGACATTGTTTCTGCTGTAACAAACATGGCAACCTTTATCGGATTTCACCATGGTAACTATCCTATGTTTCTTCAGGACAAATCAAGTTTTCTTCCACGCCATACACCCAAAGAAAGAAGATGGGACTTTTCATTCAGAAAAATAAAGAGACGCAAATGGAAGCTGTGGTAAAGGCAAGGTTGTATATATGCTGCAAACCCACAAGAGCAGGAAAAAAAAGCACAGGATGTGGCATTGGTCACAACCACAGTTTTCCTTTTTAAACAACAAAAGACTTCTAGCCACAAACGTATGGATGAAAGCATGCAGGCAATGTTTAGTAAAGTCACCAAAGATCAGGTTTTCATTGGCTGTGGATGAACCTTCTGCTCCCTTGGCTTTTCCTATGTCTAGGAAAACCACAACAAATTATCAAGGTGAATTTGTTTACCCAGAAATTACAAGGAAAAGACAGAGATTTATCACTACCATAAAGGAGCGGAACTGAGTAAAAATAACTGATTTATTCACACATTTAAGGGAGCATCTGGAAATTAAGGCCAAGGGAAACAAAATAGAATGCCTGAAAAAAGAACAATCTATTGTTGTATTCACAAGAATAGCAGATTCTACAGGGTTTATTGAAATTTATACTGTGTTCCTACTGATGTTATAGTACCATTTCATGATAGTTCAACTGGACATTGGACAATTTTTTAAAGGCAAAAATGATCCTGTAAAGTAAAACAATTGCATTTCTGCAATAGTTGATCTACATTTTTACAGAAGTTCTTCAGAACTTTACATTTTTCATGTGCGGTGCAGCCCTATGTAGGTTTACTCAGAAATAAGTCTAATTCGCCTCAGTGCGGCTTACTCTGAGGTGCCCAGGCACTAAATAGTTATCTACCCACCCTTCTTAACAGGAAACTGGTCTACATATCTTACTGTTCTAGGTGCACCAGCCTCTAGCTTTAAATAATGGCCAGTGCAGTGATTCATATATGTTCATGCATGTGTGGACAGAAACGAGACTGGCTGCTCCTGCTGAGCTAAATACAATGAAAAACCATGGGTTACAAGTGTGGGTTGCACCTCCCACACGTGGACATCATAGACAACCACCTAGACACGCTGTCTTTGGGTTATTTAACTCAGCAGGAGTGGGCTGGAATCAGCACTCGCTGGCTCCTGCTTGATATGCAAACCGGATCAAAGAGTTAATTTTTTATGGATAAAGGAAGAAGTGATTCACAACCATGTTTCTTCTCAATGTAAAAAAAACAAATCAGAAACTTTTGACAGAGTGAAAGTTTTATAGGAGCCATTTTTTATCAACTTCCCTTTGGAGATTTTTTTTAAAAAATTATTAAAGGGGATTTTAAGATGTTATGAGAAGGGGTGCAAAAATCTAGACACCCAGTCAAAACTGGTGCCTTAAGGCTATAACTTTCAAGTAAGCTTGGTCCATGGCACTTGTCAGTTAAGCATTGCATGAGTGATGGCACATGTGGGGGGAACAAATTCAAATACACCTAGAACCTGTGTCCTCTCATTGCTGAGCTTGTGTTCCCCACTCATCAATCTGGCTCACAGACAATCTTACTGGCTGCTAAAAACAGAAAAGGGGGAGATCTGGCATCTCTGTTTATTTTCTTCTGTGAAGTTGTTGGGCCTATTGAAGATGTATTATGAATCTGAACATGTGTTTGATTATAATTTGTAGCAGTTCATGTGACTGTGTCAGGGGAGGGGGAAATGTCCAATAAAGTATTTCCTAATCTAGCAGCCTCTTGGACATGAATTCTAGGGCAGTGTTAATTATGTCTGGTGATCTGCTCAGATTCAGTGGGATTTGAATTATTGTGCAGCTTGCATTAAATGCATTTTTCTGAACCATGTCACTGACATGGTTCAGAAAAATGCATTTAATACAAGCTGAATATTATTGCTAAATATGGATTTTTATTTCAAGCATGGTCTTGGCCTGTGCTTGATATGTTGCTAAATAAATGTACAATAATGTTGCAAACATGCTGCAGAAATGGCAAAAGACATGTCAGGTTAAAATGTTGCAATAAATAAATAAAAAATGGAGATGTAGCATTACTAAATATTTTACTGTATCCAATTACAGGTAAATGCCATGGTAGGTTGGCTAAAGGACAAGGGAAAACATAAATATGCTAGTCTTATCTTAAAGATTCAAATTCACAAGGATCAAGATGGATATTTAAACTGATCAAAAGAGGAAGTTGAACTTCAGTTTGATCTATTAACTGCAAGAATGTTAATAGCACACAACTGGAATGTGAACACTTTACTTTCAGTACATAAATGTTGGTATGTAAATGGATACTTGAAATTGATGTAGTATCTGAGAGAAAAGAGCATTTAAATATTTTAGGTGATCAAAAATATTACAAAATACCAGCGAAAGCTTTATGGGAAGTATGGGTTTAGCTGGATAAATATTACTTTAAAAGGATGGATGGTAGAATTTTGGTAGCAAAGCTTTTTTAAAAAAACAAAACACAGTGTTAGTTATGGGTGTGTGTGTGTGTGTGTGTGTGTGTGTGTGTTTGTAATTTAGCAACAAAATTATGCAAAGTAAAAAAAATCACACCATTCAAAAAGTACGTAAGCATGCACATATTATACAGGTCATAGAATTCAGCATTTATTGGTTCTTATTTTTTATATAAAGAATGGCATATATATATCACCCTTCATAAAACGCAGAACAGTTATCAGATTAAGGGACAAAATGAATTTGCTTCAGATAATACATTAACTTAAGAAATGGATCATAAGATATAGTTCTTCATCCTTCTTATTCTTCACATCCAGTGATTTCCTCTGCTTCAATGGGTTTCTTGGATATTTATTTATTCCATGAAAAACTTATGCCACACAATCAAGCCTCCTCCATTAGGTGCTTCCAACTACCCATTATGTCCTGCCCTGACCTTGCCAGGATCTTGGTTCATTTGCTAGAACAAACCCATGCTGTGGGGAAAGGGGCTATAGACAGATAGACAGATATTTCTTGTAGGGATTCTGTAGCAAGGTATCAAGGGAGATTCTAAGTTTCTGGGTTTGAGTTCTGCTGGAGAGTTTTTCTAGCATCAGATTTTTAAAAAATAATGGAGGAAGATACACGTTCACAGAGATAGGCATAATACGCAAGAATAAAAATGCCACGTTCAGAAAAGTACTCAGAGTGACAGACGCTGGAAACCAACAGTAGATGACCGGCTCCATGCCTTGCTTCGGAGTTTCCAGAGGCAGCTGGCTGATAGGATGGAAGCAAAATGGTGGACTAGATGAATTTTGCTGGAATCAAGTTCTTAATACTTCTTTTCTGGTCTTGAGCCATACACCACACTCTTCATGTCCCATATGTCTTAATTCAATTGTAAATCCTTAGCTGCTTAGAAATGGAGCTGTATGTACTCCTGTACAATAGAAGTTGGTATTGAGCATCAGCTAAACTTCACACTCGAAACTGCACTATAATTTGCAGCACATTCCTACCAAAGCACACTCTGCAGATATATTACTTAAATTTCCCTGAATTCATCGCTATTGCGGAGTAATAGGCCAAAGGGGAATGAATAGAAAACTCAAACAGGAATTTGCACATACATAAGAAGAAACGACCACAGAATGTTGTCTATTCCATAAGGCAATACAAGTTTCAAGATTTGTTTAGATTTTGTTCCTACCCTGTCAAAACAGTTCAGATCACGTTACAATATATATTTTATCTAATGTTGTTCTTGATAGCTTAGCAGGGAATTTAAATTTGATCTGCCAGTGTCTGAAGCACAATGGCTTAGCCACAAACCTGGGTCACATTTAGAGTAGCCCCATGAAATCAACGAGACATAAGTCAGTCATGACTAAGCTAAGTCCCATTGATTTCAATAGATCTATTGTAAGAATGGCTCCCATTGATTTCAATAGATCTATTGTAAGAATGGCTAAGTCTGCAACCAACTGATTATGAGTTCAGGAAATATGAGTTAGTTAGTTATTTACAGTACTTAGGCTTAAGGATTTTGCCAGCTCCTGTTGTTTTACATTTTAGTTCCTTTCAGAGAAACGGCATTTGTGCATTATGTTACTTCATTATTTAATAGGTATTAACATTTTCGATCACAGTAATACCTTTATGGATTCCTTTTTTTGACGGGGAGGGGAGAGAATTTCAATAGTCAGATTCTCTAGCAGCCACACACTCTCTGTATATAATTTGCATACAACAGTGTTATGAGTTTCAATGAATTAGTGACATGGGCATGATACAACTGATGTCACTATAGCGCTCCTTAGTCACTGCTCTTTAAAGGTTGGTCATGAGCGTTGAAGACGGTCCTATGAAGTCTGTTGTCTCAGATCCACTGCTGGAGAAAACTGGGATTCAGAAGGAACACTTGTGAGAGGTTGGTTGCAAGTCTTACTGGAAATCAGATATCCTCATCACCACGTTTTCAGCAGTGCAAGGGATTCACGTTATCGCTATGTGCAGTTTGCAAACCTGGAAGTATTTATTTTAAGGGTAACCCCATGACTCAACTTCTTGCTGTGGTAGTGCTTGCTTTTGAAACAGATACATACAATGTTTTACACCTTTAAATTAGTGCTATGTATTAGTGCTATGTACTCTCATTCTATCACAGACTTATGAACATACTCACGTAGGAAAGTAAGTGCAACTGAACTATTTATCTCTCACTATTATTTAAGCTATACTTATTAACGTAAGTACAATATTTAATTACCAGGTATATTTTACCATTACATGACCCAATCCTCCAAAATAGTTTTCCACACCTGACCAAAAGTAACCACAACCTTGGCCACTGTGCTACATTTCAGTGAAGATCTTCTTTTTAAAACACAAAATATGCCATCATGGGCTGACAAGAGATTAAATATACCTCAAGAAGTCTCAACCAGGCACAAACAGAAAGTATGGAAATTCTTATTGTACTTCTAATAGAACCTTCAAACATGCACCTTTTGGTATACTATTTTTATCTCGTTAAGGCAATTAGAATCGTTTACAAAACAGGCATCAGATCATGCACTCATGAGGTCTAGAGACAGACCACTTGCCTTGGAAATTAGTTCGTCATGATTGGCCAGATGGGCTCTGCAGTGGATACAGCTGTAGGTTCGGTGACAATTTGGCAGGTAAGCCTGGAACGTTTTGGATTTTGTCATTTTTACCATCTCTGTTGCTGGTTCCTCACTCTGATCAGGGCTGGCACTTGAAGAATTACAACTTTGCTGAACTTGCTGACAAAAGAAACACTGGAAAATACACGCAAAAGCCGTTGTTGTTCTGGAGTGTGTGTGGCACTTTCCACACAGACGCCACAGAAGAAACAGTTAGAACCTGCAACAAAAGAAAGAAAACATGTAAGTCACTCCAAGTACTTTTACAGTACACATTTCCAATCAAACATTCATATGTCAATCTTCGGATACAATTACAATAAAATGTTCACTTTTGCTACAAGCCTTGCCCACACTTGATAGGAAGCTTTCACTTTCGTTTGTTATTAGTGTTGAGACTGAGTCCTAAAGAGTGGTTAATTTTAGCTATAGTTTGTTGAAATAAGCCAGCTTCATAATCCATAGTTTGAATTTGGCTTGTTTCAAATAAGCCATAGATAAGATTACCCACAGTTTGTGGGTTCAGATGAAATGACAAGCTGTGGTTAATCAAAAATGGAAAATGAAAGCTTCTGATTTCCTGACAGCCACACCGGAGGAAAGGGGTGGGTTGAGAAACCAGGCTTCCCCTGCCCTCGCCCATCTGCAGCAAAAATCAGAATGGCATGAGGGTAGTAGCATGACAGCAATGGCAGCTGAAAACACTAGACCACAACAGAAAGCGAATTATTTCTGCTGCAGCAGAATTTGGGGGGATCTTGACCATTTTATGAGGGTTCACCTCTTTTCTGAGGGAGGCACAACTGGTGATGTTGGTGCCTCCTGGTTGTCAGAGTTCCTGGTCTGAGCTAAACTCACTGGAGTAATATTGCTACAGCTATATCTTATATATTACAAGCTCAATTAGGTTCAACATGTTTATAATCACAACACTAAAATCAAGCAAGCTTTCTTCCATTACAACCACCCATATTGTGCTCACTATGGCGGATAATACAAATACTTTATACCTGAAAGTATGAGAGAACAACTTACAAAATCTTTTATTTTTTTTATCCTAAATTGTTAGTCCAAGAAAGAACTATTTCATAATTAGCCCTGTTTTGTAACAGTTCCATTGCTCACATGATTCAACCTGAGTTAGCATTTACAGTTTCCTAGCCTTATAAATTAATTTTGAACATTAAGGAGTTTACCATTTAAATTCCCCTTGCATTTATTGGAGGTTTTGTCCTACAGTTGAGACCTTCCTCTTGCTTCCTTTGCTAGCTCAGTTGATGATGCCCCTCTTGGTACTTTATTAATTTCTCTTTATTAAAAAGAGGATCTAAATGCTTCCCTGCCTTTATCCATCCCCAGTTCAAGAACTCCCTTGCCAGGTAAACTGTTGGCTTTTTAAGAATTGCACATTTTGAAATGGGGGCGGGGAGCATATACTTTGAACAAATAAATTTAAATGTGCTTCTTTAACTTTCAGCTTAATTAGTATAATTATTTATGATGAAGAAGAGTAAAACTTTCCAGAATTCAGTAACAAATGCACTAGCCCAATTCAGACATCATGCCAAACCACACTTTAATAAAGTTTAACTATGGTTAGGCATGATGTCTGAAATGACAAACCATGGTTTGCCATAAGCAGGCAAACCAGAATCAGAAACTTTGGTTTTAAGTGGGGTTGCAAGCTATAGTTTGCACTGATTATGGTTTGATGTCAGGTCAGAGAATAGACAAACCATAGTTTAGAAGTGTCATACACTTTCTAGAGGCTGCTGCACTATAGAGATGGGAAGGTGGGTGTTGAGAGGATAAAAGACAACAACTGACAAACTGATCTTAACCACTGTGTGCTGAATGTTTGGAAGGTCAAACCAGGGTTTGGTTTCTATACTCTGCTTGGTGCAAAACATGATTATTCAATAGTAGTGGCTGCTGAATAAATTCCCATAAGATAATTGGTAGAATGGAAGGGAGAGAAAGATAAATAACTGTATTTTAGTTATTTAGCTAACTGTATTTTAGTTTCAGATTTAAAGTTTAATGGTGGGGTTTGCACAATAGAAGCTATACAAGTGAGGCCTTCAAGAAAACATTTCAGTGTGAAATATTTAAATTGTTATTCAGGCTTCCAGCCAGCCATATCCTCTTCCAGGATATTTTGTTCCCCCTAACCCCTCAACAACCAATATTCCATGTTCACAAAGTGTCTTCAGACCTTACTGAGCTGTATTTAGGTTCCCTCCTGCACAGGGTTTTCTTTCCAAATGTGGTTTATGCTTCTCCAAGCTTTTACTACTAGATGAGTGGAGAGGTGCAGCCGAGCAACAACTAATCTGAAGTGGATCAGAAAAGATTTTCTCCCAAGGACTCAAAATCTATAGATACGGACTTGATAGGCAATTTGCTGAATTTTGACCAGCATTTTGCAGTTTTAGTACATATGTATTCATTTTTGTTATACATTGTTTGGCAATATATTTGGAGTCTGTGTTTTTTGAATATTCTCTTGCTTCTTATGAGGACAGCTGATGCAGTTGAGGCACATTAATTTTGGGGACTTGCTATACATGCAAGATTGCATGAACCATGTCCAGCTATCTTTAAATTCTATAAATTCTTTCAATTTCTCCATCCCAAAGGAATCCCACAGCCATCCAGTATGAACGCAAACCCAGAAATAGAAGCTTACAGCCCAATCTAATATAAATTTTCTCAGAAGTGAATCCTAAGAAGTTTAATGGGGTTTACTCATGTAAGTGCACTTAAGACTGCAACTACTAGGCAACTCTAAATACCCTCCATTTGTTCTTGATTTGCCTACATAATTTGCTTTCATACAATAATTGGATGAATAAAAATATTGGATGTCTATTTTGCTAATATGAAAACTTTCCCTGAGAATATCTGAACCAAAAGCACAATTTATCTTGGCAGCCTTTCCTTTAAAGTAGGATCAGCAATGGCAGACAACTTCCCCCAAAAGACAGCTTGCCTTCAACTGCTGATCTTTCCCTGCAGTGCATAATTACAGGGGAGTATTTTTGTATATTTTAGAGTGCACTCTCACTGGATGCAGGGGGCATAATGAGGTTTGGCCAGAGCTCTATGTGGACTGAACAGATAGAGCGAGCTTGACTTGGAATCTTCTGTCGTATGCATGCATTCCTCAGCAGAAAGTCAATGTGAAAAGAATTCATTGCAAGTTTGAACAGCACAGCTTTCAAGGGAGGAAAGGGCCACTTTTTTCCTTTCCCACTCTCTGGAACCCACACCCGCTGCTATATAGCAATAAAACACTCAGGTTCAGGGCTTGATGCTAGCCCCAAACCTCAGTCCTTTAGCATTATATCAGGTTTGGGTAGGAGGTATATGTAGATATACTGGTAGATCTCTTGGTCTACCAGGATTTTTGACTTCCAACTGTTTAACAATATCCACAACAAAATTACTCCCCTTCCATCCTAAATTATACAGATTAAATGAAGAAAGCGTAGGATAATCAGGAGTGGATTTTTATGCGGAAGGATTGTGGGTTCCATTCAGTTCTGGCATTCAGCTCAGAATTATTTAATTCTAAATGTATGTCTTTAGCACCAGGCTCCAATTGCTGGATCTCAGGGTTCTAATTCTAAGCATTACAAAAGCCAGGCTTCTAGAGACAAGTAGAGATATACAGAACAAAAGGGTATCACAAGGATTGCCCAGGGAATACTTTACCCTGCTGATCTATTTTGAGGCAAGGACACTTCAAGATTAGAGCATGTTTCCTGCCAAGGCTATAGACCGGCCTATTAAGAGTACCCTCGTGGGTTGTATGGTTAGGGTGGTCAAGAAGGCATTTGCATGTCTCTAGAATGCCCAGGCTTTACATATTACAGCAGGGAATCTCCTTTAATTATATTACAGTAGAGGACACAGGTCAATGAATGTCAATTTCAATAAAGGCATATAGCTTAGCATACTAAAATCAAGATTTTAGTATCAGGAAAAACTTCCTGACTGTTAGAACCGTATGACAATGGAACCAATGACCTAGGGAGGTGGTGGGCTCTCCCACTCTAGAGGTATTCAAGAGACAGCTGGACAGCCCTCTGTCAGGTATGCTTTAAGGTGGATTTCTTCATTGAGCACGGGGTTGGACTCGATGGCCTTATAGGCCCCTTCCAACTATGCTATTCTATGATTCTATAAGGTCCTCTTGCTCCTAGCTGCCATGAGCCATGTGCCCATGCATCATTTTGCTGAACAAAGAAAATATTAGACAAGGTGATGCCAGAAAAAATACAAAACACAAACTACACATGTACAAAAAGCTATGTCTGAGCTCCTCAGTAAAAACATTTAAAAACAAAAACAAACATAAGTTCCCCCTTCCTGTTCCTTTTGACAATAGCATTTTTTTTAAAAAAAAAAATCATCTCCTATCATTCTAAATAATACTGCTGTAAAATTCTGGTATTTTAACCTCAGTGGCAAAAAGGTTCAAAAATCAAAGGAACAGGTGTTTTTTTTAAAAAAAAATATCTTGATGTTTAAGACACAGTTTTCATTTACATTATGCTATTTACAAACTGCTGATTGCTGCTGTCCATTTCACGTATCCCTGCCACTTGAAAAGACCAAATGGGCCCCCCAATTTTATCAGATGCACAAATAAATATGATTCTCATGTGATCTTACAATTTATACACTGAATGTACGCAATGATAGCTCTTCTGTCCACCAGCATGACATCATTTTAAGAAAGGCATAATCTTGGTAGTCAAGCAGCAGCCAATCTTAAACATAGTGGGCTGTCCTTACTCTGTACCCGGATGTATAAACAAATACTTAAGCATGTTAGCTGCAATAGAACAAGATCTGCATACACCAGATCTACAGAATATGAAGCTCGTCACTGACCAACAGTTAACAGCATATTTCAACAATGCAAGCAACAGGTCATTTGAATTTACAGTATAGTAGTAGCCATTTCTATTTCATACATTACATTTATAGATGTCCCCTACTATTACAGCCCTTATGTTCATAGTGCTTTCCTGTCTTGGGCCTTCCCATGAGATCAGTTAACTGTAAAGAACCATTTAGAACCACTAGCATTCCAGACTATATATCACATGTATACATATTCAAGATATTTTTAACGTATAAAAATAGACAGATTTGCTCTAGATACTGCACACCCAGACCACAAAACAATAGTCAACTGCTTCATTTGATTTCCCCCAAACAATCTTCCTCCTGCCCCCCTTTATTTTTATTTGCCAATCTTCATCTGAAGAGGGGAAACAATAGTTAGGTTCCTTGAGTGGGGGGGGGTGAGTTTTCATTGTGAAAAAGAGAAGGAAGCACATTGCAAGATGCAGTTTTCGAAAAATAAACAAGCACCTTCAGCCACTTTGGAGAATACAGCATCTGGGGGAGGGAAGATGAACGTGCACCAGCAGAGTCCCGGACAGTCTCCCCGCTAACAAAATCAGCAGCCAGCTCTTGCCATAGCCAGTCCATAGGGATTAGATAAAAAAAAAACCCACCAATAATTGGCTGGAAACAGCTGTCTTCCTGATACTGTTTACAAACAGCTTCTAAAAAAGCTCAGTAGGGTTGGATCTAGCTTGCAGGGAGCCACGCTTGCCTTGGCCTGCCTTCTAGTTCGGATGGAAAGTGGGGGGGAAACTGCAAGGGGAGGGAAAGGGTGCGTTTCCATTTTTCCCGTCCATCTACTCGAGCTAGAAAATATTATGTAAAGCCTCCCACAACCACAACCAGTACTCCAATCAGCATGGGAAAGAAAGATATCAACCAAAACGAAAGGTCTCGCACTGCAAAAGCCTCAAAGACTGACGGAAAAAAGAGCAAACAAGCTTGCAGTTAAAAGCAAAGCAAAACAGAACAGATCTTCTCCTGTAGCTGAAGCTACATGAAATTCCCTTACCTCTGGGGCTGATTTGTTTGAGCCACTGAGTAGCAGACTCCAACACAGCACGAATTTGGACAACGGGCGGCACGTATAGACAACCTGCGCCTCAGCGTGATCGTCATAGGAAAATGTGCAAATCTGAGCAGCAGGCAAAACGCCACCCACCCTGCACCCTGTTTCCAAACCAACGAAGAAGACCTTGCATTGAAAGAGAGTCACCAAACCGACTCAGAGATGTTTACTGTTCTACTGCCCCAGATAAAAGACTCAAGAACTGCCTGCATCTCACAGGGATGCCAAGAATGGGATAAACATACTATCCTTGTGCTGCACAGCCCTAAAGGATGGGGGGTGGCAAGTAGTGGGGGGTGGGGAGAGGAAAAGGCAATTGCATTCCCTCTATACACCAACACTTATAATAGATTAGAGAATTGAACAGACTGGGTCAAGTTCTCACTCCCTTCCAAGTACCATGCTAGTGTAATAAAAACACCATACAACACAATTATTTTCTAACCCTCCCCCACCCCCACATAAACCCCCTTCATGGAAACAATGGTGACCATGTTACGCTGCAAAAGCAAAGCCTCCCCGCTCTCCCGTCCCAGATTGTTCAAATAAGGGATAAGAAAAGAGGTGAGAATAACAGGTAGAACGTGTATGTGCAAAGTCTGCTTAAATTTGAAACAAGCAAGCTCTAGAGCATACAAAGCAATACGTGTGCTGCAGAGGGCTTTTCCATCCTGGCTTACGTACCACCACCACCCCCTTATTAAAGAACAGGACTTCCAAAGGAGAGAATTTGGTAACACTGAGTCCCTGTATCTAATACTCTGAAAAACCTTCACTAAGGGTGCAAACCCAAAATCCTTCTGCTATACACAACAGCAAAACAACTATTATTTTCCTACACACGTGGGAGATTTCTTTTCTTTAGTTCAGGATTTATTTACTGCTTAATTGCAAGCCCTTCTAAAGGAAGCAGGACCCATATATACCACTAAAATATATTTTAGCTCAGGAAATAAGATGGGATACAAACAGTACAATTAATTATTAAATTACTCAATTTTGGTGGGGACCAACACTGCCCAACCAGTGCCAGTAATTTTTTAAAAAACTTAAGCTGCTCTGTACTTCTGTATTATTTTCATAGTAGTTTTGCCTGTAAACTACTTGTTATCTAAACTTTATCTGTTGTGCATCTGCTGTCCTGTCCTTTTATATTGCTGTTCACTATCATACTCAAGGGAACTTACTTCTCAGTATGCATGCATAAGATTGTGCTGTTAATGGGCAGGATCCCATCAATTTTAATGGGTCTGTTCTAAGTAGATGAAGCCTGGTTCCATTCCACTGTGTAGAGCTGTCCTTAACTGCCCTGGACTGTTTATGTTAAGGTGGGATACAAAGATTTAAGAAATAATATTAATAATAATAAATAGGAATGGGTGAGATTGCTATGAGCTGCACAGAAGTTAAGCATATATTTGGGAGGGCGGGGGATTAAACTATACCCAATAAAATAATTCTTTGGGTGTGGTGGGGCAAACAATGCCCTACTACTATGCCTACCCCAACCTGGTGCCTTCCAGATGTGCTGGACAACAATTCCCAGCATCCACCACCTCTCCTGAGAAGTAAGCCCCATTGAGTTCAATGGAACTTACTCACAGGTAAGAGCGCAGGTGTGGTGAGGTCAACCTTCTCCAATTCAGTGCCCTCCAGGTGTTTTGGGACTACAACTCCCAGCCCTCCTGACCATTGGCTACGCTGGCTGGGGACGATGGGGCTTGCAGTCCAACACATCTAGCGGGAACCCAGTGGGGGCAGGCTGCTCTACCACCATCAACAAGCAGGTGAGAATTGGCAACAGTCCGACTCAACTTCATCCTCCCCCCCTCCTCAAAAGAGAGTCACGTGTTTGGGGGGGGAGAGGAGGAAAAGCCGTGACCAATCACAACCTACACACACACACACACACACACAGCAGGTCAAAAACCAAACTGCCCCCTCGTTCTATGGACGACCCTTCCCAGAAGTTCACAACCGTCCGTTGTGTGGGGAAAGAATGAAAGGAAAGAAGGGGGGCGCTCAGTTGTGGGGACGGGGTCCCCGCGCGCACCCCTTCCTTTCTTCCCACCAACTGACAAGGGGGGGAGAGAGAGAGTACAAGTCGGTTAAGGAGGCGGGGGGGGGGGGCGGCGGCGGACGAACAGGGCTACCTACTGTGGTGGTGCTGAGGCGTGGAGGGGGGGGCGCAGTCCTCCTTCCCACACGCCCCCACTCTAGAAAAGGCGGCGGCGGGGGGAGGTCGCGCGTCGTCGTCGTCGTCCTCGTCTCTTCTACGAGCAGCGGCCACGACCCAAGCGGAGGCAGGGAGCAGGTCGTGCGGCCTTTTGGGGGGAGGGCGGATGATGGGGGTCATAGAGACCGCCAGCCGCCGCCGCCGAGCCGCTTTCTCCTCTTCTCCTCAGGGCCGAGAAGCCACCGAGTCATCCTGCTGCTTAATTCGTTGTCGTGTTGTTGTGTGTGTGGGGGGGGTGTCTTCTTCTTCTTCCCGTCCCCCCCTCCTCCTCCCCCCCCTTCCAACGACCACCTCAGACACACACGCGCGCGCGCGCTGCTTATGCCGCCGCTGCCCGGCTCGGCTTTGTTTTGCTTGGGCTCGTTTCTTTCCCCTCCCCCCTCTTTCTTTTCCACGCCCCCTCCCAAAGGCTCGCGCGCACTCCGGCCGGCGCGCACGCGCGCTGGGGAGCGAGGTCCGTTGGCTGCCGTTAGAGGCAGAAAAAACCGTCGCCGAAAGTGGCCGTTGCCCGCCGACGCTCCGAGCCAATCACAGCGCATAGCGGACCAGCTTTCCCCGCCCCTCCTCCTCCTCCCTCGCCACCTGGGTCTCTTGAGTAGGGTGACCCTATGAAAAGGAGGACAGGGCTCCTGTATCTTTAACAGTTGCATAGAAAAGGGAATTTCAGCAGGTGTCATTTGTATATATGGAGAACCTGGTGAAGTTCCCTCTTCATCACCACAGCTAAAGCTGCAGGTGCCCTGCCCTCTTTTAAATCTGGTCACAGTATAGCTCCTGCAGCTTTAACTGTTGTGATGAAGAGGAAATTTCACCAGGTGCAACATGCATACAAATGACACCTGCTGAAATTCCCTTTTCTATGCAACTGTTAAAGATACAGGAGCCCTGTCCTCCTTTTCACCCTACTCTTGAGAAGATTCTGGACTGCAAATCCCATCATCCTTATCTATTAACCATGGTAGCAGGGTCTGATGGGAGTTGTACGTTGCAAGCGCGGATGGGCAACCTGGTGCCCTCCTGATGTTTGGTGGACTACAACCCGCCATCGGCCCTGCTGGCTGGGGATGATGGGAGTGGTAGTCCAAAAATCATCTGGATGATGCTTGTCCCTGTGGTAGAGGGACCACGGTTGGGGAAGGCACGAACAAAGCTCCTTTAAAAAAATAAATAAAAAAAAAGCAGACACATTGTATTTATTGTAAAGAGTGAAAGAGAGAAAAGATGCTAACATTGGCAAGGGTGAGGAATTTGTGGCCCTTGAGAGGTTGTTGGACTGCAGTTCCATCATCCCTCACCCCTTGGCTATGCTGGTGGGAGCTGATGGGAGTTGCAGTCTAACAACGTTTGGAGCAGCCTTCCCCAGTTAATGGTGCCCTCCCGACATTTTGGACTTAAATTTCCTTCAGCCCCAACCAACATGGCCAATGGGCAAGAACACTGGGAGTTGTAGTCCCAAATACCTGGAGGGCACCACGCTGGAGAAGGCCGACTGAAAAAAATTGCATGACGCCTTTAAGGCGGTGGTGGTGGTGGTACCTCTCTGGACGTGGTTCCCAAAAATTGATAGAAACCAAAGTAAAACAAACAACCTTACAAAGTCACTCCTCAATTAAACCCAGGTAAAGAAGAGATATACTATTCCATCAAATACAAAGCTCCCATAAATCTTTAAACAACCCTCACATACAGATGAAGACTGCAATCCTGCATGAGCATTTCTTTGAGAGTAAATGGCGGCGTTGACGAGGATGGGACTTCCGAATAATTCACGCCTAGGATTGCACTGCAACTTCTCTTATAGGATTCACCTCACAATATATAGTATATATATATGCCATTTCCCTCTTCCCTGCCCCACAAAAGAAATGAACAAAACAGCTAAGTACATGAGAGACAATTTCCAGATGAAGAGGCACGCTAGTCTGTTGCATTCCACACATAATGAACACGCCAGACTCTTCGTTTGGCCCACGAAAGCTAATGTGATGATACATTTGGGGCGGAACAATCTAAGCAAGGGGGGGCCTGGGGCACCTTTACCTGGCTTTTGAGCCTTTGTGATCTTTGTTCTTTGGAATCCCACATGCTCCCCCCCCCATTGAAACTATAGCTGAGGGGGCACTTCTGGGATCCGCCATGGTTTGGGGCCTACCACCGGTGGTAGATCTTTACCAGGGGAGTTTCGCACAGTACTATAAATGGGGCAGACTATCCCCCCACCCCACAAATTCCTCTCTGACAGCAGAGGGGCACCTCTGCCCTACCCTTTCTCCCATTGGCTAGCAGATCTGGAAGGCTGCATTGTACCATACATCTTTACAGTGCCACAAGACTCTTTTTTTTTTTATACATGAGTTAGTTCAAGAGGAAATATCATGGCAGTCATATAATATGTATCTATCTATAAATAATATGTGTGTGTGTGTTGGTTGTGCTTACTCAAAGGTGTTCATGTGTGTTGATTCTCTTTGTATGTATTTGTATATATGTGAGTGTATTAAAAATAAAATACATGTATTTGTGAGTGTTTGAACTTTTTATATAGGAAATTGTATATGTGAAATGCTCGCATCTTATACATAAATGTTTACTTGGGCTCTCCCCAGCTATGAGCTATCGAAACAGGTGCAGAGAGATAAATAGAGATAAATCTATTGATCCATACAAACTTCTGACTATTCTTAAAATCCAGAGGAAGTTCCAGAGCCGTATTCAACTAGCAAGCTCATCCGAGCAAGTCCTGAAGAATATTTCTACTAAAATAGACAATTCGTTCTTCTTTTTCCTTCCCAGTCATAGCTGGAGCTCCAGAGGGAGAATTTAGACAGATGTGGTAGGTCAGGAAATCTATCAGCAATACCGAGAGATGGGGGGGGGAGAGAGGGAGAGGGAGAGAGAAGCGTATGAATGCTCTGTGTCCAGCCACAAGCTGTATCCCCTGGCTGGAAAGATGAACACAGGGCAAAGCCTTGGAGAGGCAGCCAGAATATGATGCAAGGGGTCTTGCCAAAAATAGAAAGTGTGATGGAATGGCCAGTAGTCAGAGGTGGGCGGTGATGACATTTTTGAGATCCCAGAACAGCCTTCCCTAACCCAATGCCCTCAAAATGTGTTTGACTACAACTTCTATCATCCCCAGCCAGTATTGTCTTGTAGTCCAACACATCTGGATTAGGGTTTGGGGAAAAGGGGTGGGTGGGGCAGGGGGAAGGCTTTGGGGACGTATGTTAATGAACACCGACTTAAAAGCTCTACTTATAATGTCACTGTTACAACATACAAAGTGAGTCCCCAGGTAGGAGGATACACCCTTCAACATGGCAAGAGGTCCCGACCCCTTATTTCCCCAAGGTTTTCCTTTAATACAGTCTCATTTCATGCTGGCCCAGAAAACCAGTATCGCCAGAGCAGGTCCAATCCATTTACAAAGTAAGGGCCCAGCCTGATTGTCTAAATGGGAGAGGGTTTACCCTTTCCTCCAAACAGAACTTAGGTAAAATTCCTGACAAGTCAATAAGGCAGCTTGTTTACAAGATTTGTAAACTAGGAACAGCCTGGACTCACTTTTGATGGCCTTCAAGGACAAGGGAGCTACGCCCCCTTGGATGTTTTAGGACCACAAGGGCCATCAACCCCAGCCAGCATGGTCAATAGTAGAGTGATAGGAGTTGTAGTCTGGGCTCATCTGAAGGGCCACTGTTTGGAAAAATCTGGCCTATAGCCACCATGACTAATAAACACAGATTTATCTCTTTGTAAATATAATGGATATACCACACACACAATATGTTGCCCTGCATAGTAAAACAAGCAAATACTGTCTCTAATGCTGCATTTTGTGTATGGGATTCCTCCAACCACGCACTTTGCAGTTGTTCCCATCATCTCAGCAGCTGTCTGGGGTAGGTTGAAATAGTAGTCTCACATCTGGAAGGCACAGGATTAAGTCCGGCCTATATAACAAGAAGTTGTTGCACACAGATCTGATATTACAATGGCTCCATCTTGTGGTTGAACCAGGTGCGTCTTTCAAGAGAGATTGTGAGAGATTTTTGGAGGAGGGGGTTAGAGCAAAGGTAGGTTTTTTGGAAGAAAGGGAATCGAGAGGAATAAAAGGGAAACAGGAAGGTCCAAAGCCAAGAGGTTTTTGAGTTTGGAATGGGATGGAGTATTAGGGGAAAAGGAGGAAAAGAGAACCATTGGGGTATGGATCCCTTAGAAGGAAAAAGAATGCATAGATTTACCTCTCTCTATCTGGTGACTTGAGAAGTGATGGGAAGCCCTGTTGAGCGCCTTCTCTGGAAAAGAAGGGGAGGCAGAGGAGGAAAATGGTTGGTTGGAAGAGTTGCTCTTCCAAGCAGGAATTGTGAGGGGTGGGGGTCCCAACTGGGTGAAAGGAATCTTCCTTCCCTCTCTCCCTCTTGCTGTAATCCATGAATTTGGGCTGCTCCTTTTCTCTCTCCTCTCAGGATTTAGCTATCAAAAGTAAAACAAAACAAGTTCTTCTTCCAAGATTGGATGTTTAGATTCCAGACATTAAGGGAGGAAAGAAGACAAGGGTTCTGGCTGTCCTAGGTCCAGGTGAATAAGATAGCCAAGGGAATGGATGTTGGTGATTGTCTTAAACAAAGGTGACCACAGAATCATGTAGTCATGCTTGCTTACAGAATATTGGGTTTTCAGAGTCTTGCGGCTTCAAAAGATGTTTAATTCTTCTATTTTTAACTTCCATTTGGTTTAAAACAAGACAGTTCGAAATCAGCATCAAATATTTCATGGTGGGGGCTTCTGTGATGGTTGCCTTGAAGCAAGAACTGAAATTTGCAAGTGTTAACAACCAAGGAATTAAAGCAATCAGAGTAGGAGTGGCTGGCCAGAAAGTTGAAAGCAAAAGTCTGCATTTGGAACATGCAAGGCCTCTATGCCCCACGGAGTCTGCTTTTCTGCTCTTCTCCAAGACCAAAAAAGACCAGAGTCCCTTTCCAGATATAGGCCCTCAAAACAGCCAAATTTGGGGGATGTTTTGTAACTTCTTCTCAATATCTTTTCCTCCGCAGCTCCTACCCCATGATCCCTTGCTCTTTATTGCCCACCTATCATGAATTTAAATGCTTGCTCATCTATCAGTGCAAACAAGCCAACTGGTTTTCCGGGAAGGAGAGGGGAAAACGCAGCTTATATATTGCCAAGGTGTGTTCCAAACATAGTGATGGGTCATAGAATCATCAGTGCAGTGTGGACTTACAGCAGCTGAAACCATTAGAGGCATTTCAGAAATGACAGTTTCCCAAACTGCACTTTAAAGCTTTTTCCTCCAGTGCTAGTGCAGAGCATGCTGGTTATTCTGATTATAGGCTGTAATTATAGCTCTGCGTTTAGCGAAGCAGGCTTTTGCACAACTGGAACCCATTTCTGAAAAGTACAGGAGAACGCACAGTATCCATTTTTAGATGTCACACTGTCACTTATCCCCAAAGCTGCTGCAGCGAAAAAGAAAAGCTGTTTACTTACAGCGGAGAGACAAAAATTCAGCATTACAGGAGGAGCCAGAATTCCTAAACTAGCAACAACTGTCAGCAAAAGCAGGGCCAGGGAGCAACTGACATCACAAAGCGAGTTCTTTCTTTCCATCTTTTTCTTCCCCCACTTTTAAAAAGGCCAATCCAATATTTTCTAAATTTGAAGCAATGTAATATACCCCCTCCACAGTCCTATTTTAAAGAAGTTATGGGTGGAGGACTCCCAGCTCTTGATCAGAGCAGTGGTGCTGTTCATGCATTTTCCTGATCTAAATCTTCCTCTCCCCCAAATCTTTGATTATTCCCACTGGGCTGGTAAAGTTTAGGGGTGGGTTGGAGATACGGACAGACACAACACAGTTAGTTATCTTATTTCTGCTTTGAGTCTGACAGAAAGGGCAGGTGAGTTGCAATTTAGATCAGTCCCAATGGCGCCCAGGAAATATTTCTGATTCGTATCCTAAACGAATTTAGGCTTGCTAAAGCTTCAAAAGGTGGTTAACGAAGTAAATTGTTAAATTGAGAAGCAGTGTGGCATAGTGGTTCAAGTGTTGGACTGGGACTCAGGAGATCCGGGTTCTAGTCCCCACTTGGTCATGGAAGCTCACTGGGTGACTTTGGGCCAGTCACAGACTCTTCGCCTAGCCTACCTGATAGGACTGTCGTGAAGATAAAATGCAGAGGAGGACGACCATGGACAGCACCTTAGGTTTGTAATAAATAAATAAATGAATAAATAAAATTAACACTTAATTTTAACTTAAATTTAAATGTTAGTTTTAATTCTGTATTTTAATCTTATATCAACTTTTGCTGTGTAGTTTTATCCTGGTTGTGCTTTTTATACTGTATTTTGTATTTGTGTTTTTAAATTGTTGGTTGTTTTATTATGTTCTTCATGGTTTTAATTTTTGTGAACCGCCCAGAGAGCTTTGGCTATTGGGTAGTATAAAAATGTAATACATAAATTGTGCGGACTTTATACTGTTAGTTTTACCCTACCCTGTGCCTGCTTACCCTACCCTGTGCCTGTTTGCATTCTCTTCCCCTCCTTATTGTTTTACTATGATTTTATTAGATTGTAAGCCTATGCGGCAGGGTCTTGCTATTTACTGTTTTACTCTGTACAGCACCATGTACATTGATGGTGCTATATAAATAAATAAATAAATAATAATAATAATAAATAATGATTCTCCCTGAATAGAGAAAAGCTAAAATGGGTGTGTGTGTTGACATCAGTGGCTGTATCATTGCCCACTGACATCACGTAGCCCACAGTGGGGCTGGGGAGGGGGGATCTGCCCCCTCTGCCCTCCTGCCATAAAGAAACTAAATACCATTAAAAGCCCACGCAAACGTGGACTTTCCCAGGCATCGAAGGGCTCAACGACCAACCTTATCCTTTTGGAATCAAAGAGATCTGTTGACTCTGTACTTTTATACCGCACACTGCTTCTTCTGTCCTTTCCCTTACTGCAGAAAACCTGTTAAGGAAAAGAAGATGAATCGCCGCACAATACCATCCGACTGGTAGCACAAGCAGGACTTTGTCTGGAAGTACCCATCATTTCCCATCGGCATGGATGGGAGGATTAGCCCAGCCCCGAAGCAAGCGCGTACTTCAGAGGAAGGATTTGGGGTTTGCATCAGAGATGGAAAGGGGTACCTTCTCCTCTGCCTACTGCTGGCCCAGCTGATGCAACTTTTCACACACGGCACATTAAATGCAAGCATGCATTCCACCTTAGGCCAAGTTTGGCCTAAAGACACAGTAACAAGGGTGTTTGGCAAACATGACTCAGGAAGGAATCTTGGACTTTAGGGTACCATCGCAGAAAAGGGCCTTTCTTGCTGACCCAGATGGAGGAGACATGTTGGCAAAGGCCTCTGAAGACCAGGTAGGTTCCTGCCTCCCTTGTTTCTGCCGTCAAAGTCACCCTCCTCCCAATTGTTTTAAAACATCTATGGGCACCACAGATGGCCTTTGATGGCTCAAAGGATGCCCTTTCAAGCGAGAAAAATACATGTTGGGAGGGCTGTAACTTAGTGGTAGAGCACAGGCTTTGCACGTAGAAGATCCCAGACACCTCCTGGTACGGCTGGGAGATCTTACCTCAAACTCTGGAGAGCCACTATCAGTCAGTGTTGACAATACTGGGCTAGATGGTAGCTTCCTATAAGTTCTGGTAACAGATCTCTTCCATGCCACATTTGTTTTGGCCTTAAATAGTCCCAAATGGCTGGTTGAGTTTTACATTTGTAAGGGGTTTATGTTTTAACACATTGACCCTCGCTACAAAATTCTGCAACGGGCCGCAGATTAATAATTTCAAGAGACCGCGGTCGATACTGCTGCCATGTTTCGTTGGCTCTTATCCAGTGTGTTACACTGCTCACTTGAGTAGACAGCTAGCATGAGACATGAGAACAAGCAGCAGAATGTTACACGTGGATCAGGCCCATCTCTTTCTCTCCTGCCTTGGCTCCACAGGAAAAAGGAAAGGAACCTCTCGTGCAAGCACTGAGTCATTACTGACTCTTGGAGGGACGCCAGCTTTCGCTGTTGTTTTCTTGGAAGGCCTTATAGCAGGGTGGTTTGCCGTAGCCTTCCCTGGGCGTTATTACCTTTCCCCCCCCGGCTAGCTGGGTACTCGGGAGGATGGAAGGCTGAGTCAACCCGAGCCGGCTGCTGGAAACCAGCTTCCACTGGGATCGAACTCAGGCCGTGGGGAAGAGTTGCTCCACACGAGGCTCCACAATCTTCAGGGATTTCCCACCCCATATTCTCGCAGGATATATTTCTGCTGTTGCCTCCTCCATTCTTCCTACACAGCTCCTTGAGCCCCAACATATATCTAGAAGTGAAAAAGGAGCTGGAGCAGATCTTTGATCTTCGGAAAGCCACATCTGAGTTGTTCAGGAGACGTGCGCGACTCCGTGAGCCCCCTCAGTAGCACTGGGGGGGGGGGGGGGGCTTTCGCCAGCTCACAGAATTGTGTCAATATACCTGGCTGGTTGACTGCTTTAGAAGCAGCAACTCTAACAGCAAGCCATTGCAAAGAGCATCCTCTCTCTCTCTCTCACACACACACACACACTCACAGCTGCAAGTTATTGTAATCTGCACAATTCCCATGCTGGTGATAACCAGCTGAAGGAGCAATGTAAGCAGCTTAAAAATAGATCTGTACAGTGATGATTATTTCTCCCTGCTGGCTTCATTTCTGCTGGTGCTTCTAGTACCAATGCAGGCAAGCATCTTTTTAAGTCGATAAGACTCCTGAAGCGCTCATACTTGATTGAAAGCTTCCATTTTTAGTCAGCAACAAACTGCTGTCTGTTGCTCTATCTGAACATAGCAAAGGGTGGTTTGTTAAAAACAAGCCAGGGGAGCAGACTCGTTGATTCATTACATCTGAACCAAGCCAGCAAGTCATGAACACACTAACAGAACAATCCTAAGAGTTACACCGATGGAGGGGTTATAGGATTTGGCAGAAGCTCTGCAACTACACTACACTGTCAGAACAGAAACACCAGTGGAACACTCTGCTGGTGTATTTGCTCTGTAAAAATGAAGTGGAGTTGGAGGCAAGATAAAGGGTGGCACAGAGGAGGAGAGAACTGGCGTAGTTCATAACCTATACTCCTACCGAAAACAGTAAATGACATTACAGCTAGTGAACCATAGCACTTAGATGATTTAGAAAAAGGTAACACTAGTTTTAGGGGGAAATTAACAAGTCAATACTAAATTTCAACTGATGCACTGAAACTCCTAGAAAAAATCCCAAGATTTTTTTTTCTTTTTTAAGAAAACATGTTTTCTCAACCAACGTGGTATAGTGAGGAAAAGGGTTGGACTGGGAGTCAGGAGATCTGGGTTCTAGACCCCACTCAGCCATGAAGCTCACTGGGTGACTTTAGGCCAGTCACAGACTCTCAGCCCAATCTACTTCAGGGGGTTATTGTTGAGAGGATAAAATGGAGAGGAGGATTATGTAGCCACCTTGGGTTCTTTAAGGGAAAAAAAAGGTTGGGATATAAATGCATTAAATAAATAAATAAATCCACACGATGTATGCACAGTACTTTGTTACGTTGGTAATCCAGGATCACAATTTAATGATTTCTTCACATTTGTTTTTTTACAAGAATCAGATGGCATGTACTAATGAGACATCAACTGTTTTTTAAAAAAATATGTACGTTTACATCAACAGAATTAAGACAAATATAAACCTTTTCTACTTACAATCATTCTATACATATTATAATAACCAAATCACCAATCTGTCGCACAATATAAATGTTTAGTTGTTATAATCTAACAACATAGAGAAAACCTTTATAAAATTCTGTTTTAGGTTTTAAACTTACCATTAACTAAAATTAGCTGTGCAGGATGTTTGGGGTACATGACTAAGGCACCGACAGTACAAAGCGAATACAAAAGCAAAAGTATTTCCTTAGGAGTGCTCTACACTGAAACACCACAAGAAAAGGCAACAATAGTAAGTAAACCTGCTGCAGCCATTAAAAGTTTGTTCTGGGATCACAAGGTTATTCCTATTGTTGAGTTTCTTCCAGTATAACCATTTCAGTTCTGGTCACAGCACATGCTCTGACACTGATTGCAAGGATGGACTTCACTAAGGTGCACTTTTCATTACTTTAGCATCTTGTACTTCAGTCAAATCATTCAGTCAAAGCAGAAACATATCTCAAACATATGTTAAAAGGATTTTTCTTGGACTTAAACTGCAACACTTACAAAAATACTCTCCCTTAAACTTGGGATTGCTTCAAAACATCGCTTTATAAATATAGAAGTACTATGCAAGGGACTAAAATTGTGTGTGTGTATGCCTTCTCTGAGCTATTTGAAAATGGATTTGTTATGCATTGGATTATATAGTAAATTTACAGGAACTAGTTCAGTATTGAGAATTTGAAATCCTCACTAAGGTTTCTTTGCCAATCGTATATCACATGGCATGGGACGTCATAAGTAGCTCACTGGTAAAGTATAAGGTTTGCATGCTAGAAATGTTCTTGGTTCAGTGCTAGCACGTCCAATTTAGAAGGTGTCAACTAGCAAGGCAGCCTCGTATTGAAGTATTTTACAGTGGAAACAAACAGCCCAGCTCTCAAATCTAACCTCTCTGTGTTAATGTAATTATCTCTTCAAAGCATGCATTCCATGTATGGCACACATGTATGGCTTTAGAACAACAAGTAGGCCTCATAAGCAAAGCTCAATCAATCACAGCCAGGAAACAGAATTTCACTGTATTGCACCACTGTGAATTGCAGGGTCTTGTTGGTTTAAGACTGGAATGTCTGACAGCTTGTGGCTAATAGGAGATCAACGGAGAACGTGCACAAATTGACAGAATGAATTGTGAATCTTGTATATTGCCTGATCGATATGCATAGTCTCAAAGTTGAATATGAAGTCACCCAAAAGGTTTTCGTACAGTGACCAGTGACTGTGCACATGTTCTGTTGAACTCACATGAGCCCCAACATATGAATTCCATGTATCTTTGAATAAGCTTCAATATAATTGCATACATTGGTACCTAGGCCTCAGAGCCTACATAGTTTTTACAGGAATTCCTTGAATAGTTTTTGCAAAAATAGACAGAATAGGTAAGAAAACAATCATGCAAATTAGAGTGCAATCCTATGCATCTTTAGACAGAAAAATATATCTTACAATTCCCAGGATTCCCATGCTGGGAGTTGTTGGACTTTATTCTGTCTAAAGATGCATAGGATTGCACCCTTACACACTGTTTATAAGCAATCTTTTAAAAGATTTTCCATTCAGTCAGATTTCCTGTTCTTATGCTCAAGGTGAAAATTCAATCCCAACAACATTCAATGATGGCAATTAGTGGCAATTCAAGCCAATCTGTTTTAACACAGACAGAAACTGTGCCTCAAAGTACCAGATATTAGTAAAGTGTGTCCATGGCTTCTTTTGTAGAGTTGTAAATCAAAGGTAAGGTTCATACAACAAAAGTTAGCTCTCCAAAACAAAAACAAAAACGCAAGGAGCCAAAGCAAAAAGCTTTCAAAACTCTTAATGAAACCTGTGGTGTTACGTCACGCGAGTTTTTATAAGATCAAAACTTCCAAAGTTAATGATTTAATCATCATGTAGGCAAAACCTTAGGCCGTAGTCCAAATCAGCTAGGAGTAGGCATTTGGGTAAGATATGTGTCGGAAGGCAGAAGAAGTTTCTATACAAGTACAAACAGTCAAACGGAGAATTAGAGAAGTTGGCCATCTGCCAAAAGCAAACTTTGCACAGTTTCCAACAATGTTCCTGACATGTGTTTTACACACAAGGAGTCCTGTGGACCACAGGAGTTGATATAAAATGCCCTTTGGAGACAAACGTTTGCCTATTAGAAGTTAGCTTTAGCAAGCTAACAAATAAAATAATTATTAAGGGAAACTTAGCACCCTTATACAGGGTCCCCAATCCAGCTAAGTGACTAAGGCTGTAATCCAATGCATGTTTAGACAGAAAAAAAGGCCTACAACTCCCAGCATGCATGCTGGGAGTTGTAGGTCTTTTTTCCCTGTCTGAACATGCATAGGATTGCACCTTAAAGCTGCAATCCTAAATTCATTTACTAGGAAATGTCACTGAACTCAATGGGACTTCTAAGTAAATATGTTTAGGATCATGTTACATTGAAACCAATGGCACTAGATATGACTAACAAGGTATAAGTCCTTTTGAACGGAGTAAATATGCATAATGATAGGGTTGGTTGCTGAGAGTCTAGGCTAATGGCTTTCTAAATTATATTGGGGGAAAAGTGCTATCCACCAGCAAGCATCCTTAATACTACAGTAGCCAGATTCCCATCTACATGCTTCAAAGAGCAAATAAAGTTATTTGAAAGATTAATGTAAAGATACAAGATTAAAATTTATTTTTGATTAATTACAAGTGCGTTTTTGTTCATATTAGTAAGCAGTTTTTATACAATCTATTCTTCACTGCTGCCAAAATACAACAGAGCAGAAAAACGAACAGCTAAGACAAAGCTATTTTTTTTCTTAAAAAAAGAGTTCTTTGTTGGATAGAATTTCATTTAACACAATTCGGAGGTAACTTTTTTCAATTGTAGGCATGTGGCACTTAGACAATCATCTTTGCACAGAAAGCTTTTTAACAGTCATGCGAGGGCACAGTAATTATCTTGAACAAGGCAAATTTCTCACCACAGAGCAGTGGGGAAAAGTAAAGGAGGCACTGCACTGGAACATAACACCTAGTAAACTCCACATTATACAATTTCAGAAACAAATACTTGAAGAGCTATCATTAAAAAAGGTAGGGTGTTACTGGTGAAAAATGATTTAGTGATAGCTTCGTCTGGCCGCCCTAAGTCAGCGTTATCAGTAATGCCTTATGCACATTGCCACGGGGGAAGTTACAAGAAATAAACTCAAGATGCTGACATGCGACGGGAGCAAAAGTAAATTCTAACTTTCTCATTTAAAGATGCAGTGTTCCCTTGTCACAGCCCTCCAGGTAAAATTCAAACATTGTACAGATAACAGAAGTGTTTCCTTGGTATTCAATAGGTAGACCGTTTGCAATATTCACATGAGTATTTCTGCCTACTGATGCAGACCACATGGGAGTCTTTCTACAAAAGAAAACTATCAAATATGAGATTTTGTTCTAAATTATTCTCTCACCACTCTGTAAGCTATCAAGCGTCTCTACATTGTTTGTATAAAGCTGCAATCCTAAATACACTCCCTAAGTAAGTCCTATTGAACTCAATGGGATTTACTGCTGGGTAAATATGGTTAGGATTGTACTACATATTTTGCAAATATGATAGTAGAAGGTTTGGGAGTACCATTAAAATTCAAAATTGCACAAGTACCTATGACCTCTTAAAGGGGTGAGAGTTGTGGGGCGGTTTTTTCCATAGTTTGGTTAAAAAGCAAGACTTCTAGATGTCCTAGTAAAATGCCCTGCATTCGTTTACATTTATAGAACAAGAAATTAGAACAAGTACATAAACAAGATTTATTCTGTCAATCTGCATTGTGCATGTTAGCAAACCACTGCATGCTTAAAGAAGTGCAAAAGAATGGAGGATGTCACTGACTTAAAGTGCCCTAAAATGTAGCTTTTCCTTTTAAAAATAATAATTAAAAATGCCAGAAACAAAATCTAGAAAATAAAATGGTTCATGGTGTAAACATCTTTGTATGCCATCATCTCAGTTAAAATCAGAAACAAAACATTGTGGCTGAGTTCACACAACACTTTTCTCTACTCAGGGGGAAAACTCCACTCAATGGTAGAGTTTGTAGGGGGTACGCACCATATAACAAGTTCCAACTCCACCACTATGTGGGTGTGGCCTCCTGTGGAGTGGACTAAAAGTCAACACAGCGTTTGACATTCCTCAGACCTCTCTCCTCCCCCAGTCCTCTCAATGGTATCCCATCAGCCATTGCTGCAAAAACAAACAAACAATCCCAGCAACTCTCCTAGAGCAGCACTCTCTCCTTTTGCCGCTCTTGCCAGGGAAATAATTCTATGCCCACTGGGAAACTCCACTCAATTCAACAGGAAACTCCACAGAGCCCTCCACACAACACAGAACACAATGGTTGTGCAGGAACTCTCCACTGCACAGTGTGGAGATTCAGGGTGGAGTGTTCTTCTAAAAACCTCCACTATGGGGTAGAATTTTCCCTCCAGGCAACATTTCTCAATGGTGGTTACACTACCATTGAGAAAAGTGTGTGAACTGAGCCTGTATCTTTCAAATCAGAAAAGGAAGCAATTTAAACAAATTACCAGCAGTAGATGTTTATGGAAAGATAGTACTGCCAAAAGGTCAGTAATGGATATTACACACAGGAATATCAGTAACCGTTTTTCAGGCATAAATAAAGAATCTGTTGAAAGTATAAAAGCCATGACTACCAGAGATGGCCCTCCTGAATGGCTTAAAGTGGTTAGTGGATAAACTAAAACAGGCCACATGGCATGACCATAGATAAAGAACCAGGAAGAGAACATCTACGTGGAGTATGCCCAGCCCTTTAACTCCTTTATCCTAGAAAAAAGATAAAGAGGAAACACATTTTAATGAAGAACTGAGCACACGTTCATTAAAAAAAATAGAAAAAAGTATTAGTCTGTACATGAGATTAGAAATGACACAGCACAAATAACAAATTACAGCACTATAAACGGCAGCAGTACAATGTTTTTCATTTATTGAGAGGTGTGTGCGTGTGCATTCTCTACAATTATCTGAAAGGACTTCAAAAAGAATAAAGCGAGTGAATTATCCAAACAGTATGGGATTTAGTACGCTATGGACATCTCAAGTTGCATCAACTAGTTATCATTCAAATGTAAGTTATGCTCTACAACCAGGGAAAACATGTAAAAGGGAAAAACATTTAAGAGGCATTTTAGGAAAAGTGAAGCCATCAGACATTTGGATTATTTCTCCTTCCATTAAAAATATGGACATATTTGCTTAAGTACAAACATTTTATGCAGCTCATTAAGCCAAGTTCTAAATAATCACTGAATATTCATTTGGAACTACTGCTTTTCTTCAAATGCCAAGGTTTGTTTTAAAAACATGCTTGAATTTTATGCAGCAATTGTCTTTAGAAAGAATTGCTGACTTAAAAAGCACAAGAGTCAAATCTAGTAATTCAATACTGATCAAATCATTAAAGCAATGTTTAACATTTTGTTTCTGTTATTCTCTTTTGTCTCTTTCACATAGTTAGATTGTAAAGTTTAATTTACCCATGCGCCATTTAGGATCTGTATCCTGGCTGGAACCTGGCAGTTTCCTCAAAAATCAGTTCTTTCAGTTTTTCCTTCGGCAAGTCATCAAGCTCCATGTCAAACTTGAAGGGTGCTTCCGCTACAGGCTTAAGTAAAATTAAAAATAAACATGAAATCACTTGCATTAAGACTTAGCAGCCCTCTTTACAAGTTCGCTCCACACATTGTGTGAACCCATGGATGGAACTTATGAACAGGGCTGTTATTATAGGTACTCTGTCAAACATTAACTACCTGAAACAAAGCAGGTAAACTATGACTCCCTTTGCATAACATGAATATTTTAAGTTTCAAATCACTATAATCCATATTTGAAGACTCTCAGCTATAACATGGTTTACTATAGAGCATATTTTGAATATTGCAGAACCAGCCACTCAAGTTCTGTAAAAAACCCAACAACAACAAATAATAAAAAAAAACAACTATATTAGATTTAGCATATATGTTTGGAGGATGGTCCCACTGTGTCTGTTTTGGGTTCACTCATGGGTATGTGCGTGTGTGAGACTCTGCCCTAGGACTGCAATTCTGGTGCACATTTGCTTGGGAGTGGACCCTACTGGGTTTGGTTGGACTCACTTCTGCGTGAAAGCACATAGGGTTAGGCTGCAGTCCTATATCTACAATTAGGGGTATGTCACACTGAAATCAGTGATTATTATTTTTTTTTACAATTTTTGTTATATATACCTTCCCTACTCCACTCCCCCTTCCCTATTTTCCACAACATAGATAACAATTACAGATGAAACCATATTAACCACTGTGGTTTAAGCATTCTGTCTCACCCACTCCCCACCCCTCCCAACCGTACTGCTTAAGCATGGGATTTCTTTAATTGGTTACACACTGGTGATAGAGGGATCAGACAGAAGAAGTGAAAAGGGTTGAACTATAGCAGAACTATGCATGAAAGCACTAAGAGAACCGGGAACAGGACTGTTGGAAGACGTTAAAAACTGTTTCTTCTTCTTCTTCTTTTTTTAATGCTGTAAGTGCTTTGAGGACCTGAGTATCAAAAACCAGGATATAAAAAATGCACAGCAAAATCAGTGAAATGTAACTAGTTTAGGGCACAATTCTATACATGTTTAGACAGAAAAAAGTATTTCTCTCTCTAAGTATGCATAGGATTGCACCCGTAGTAACAAATCTGAAGTAAAAGCCAATCTGCTCTTTTTATTAAGATTTTTGCGAGCCTTACTTCTCAGACAATATTCAGCTCTGATTAAGGTCCAAATTGCCCCATTATGACTGAAAATAGCCAAGTTTATAAGTTAGAGTGAAACTGAAAAGTTCATCAAAATGCATTAGCAGCTCAATCCTATACATATCTACTAAAAAAATATGTCCCATTGAATTAAGTGGAGCGTACTCCCATGTAAGAGTCCAGCCTAAATTAGAATGGACTGAAGTTGAGGTCCATATTCCTTTGCTATAAACAGGTAACTCACACAAAGAACAAAACAAGGCTATGGTGCTTGTACAATAATACTGTTTATGGGTTCCAGACACAATTGCTGCATGTGTAACAGCATTGCATCAGTATTTCTCAGCACGGACATACGCATAGCTTTAAACAATTGTGTACCTATGTCTGGGAGACCTGACTGGGTGATAGTTATCACTGCTTATGGAAGTATGTCATGTTAATCAGTGTAAACGATGGAGCAATTGCATCTGTTATGTCAAATGTGGCACTGCTCTGAAATATACCAAGGGACCAAGTCACATGACCCACAAAGGAGCTCTCACATAGGCCCTGTTCTGACAACACGCTAAGCCACGGTGGTGAAGCGTTTTGAGCTAAACATTATGGCTCAGCGTGTCGTGTGAACCATTCCTAACCATGGCGGCTACATAACCACAGTTTAAACACGTTCACTAACCTTTTGTAGCAAAAGGGTTAGCAGCCTAACCATGACTTAACATGTTATCTGAACAGGCCGCCCATTAACTGATAAACTTGTATATGAATATAAACATGAATTGGTTCAGTAATTTACTTGTCAGCCTCACCAGATCCCAAAACTATTCAAAGCATAGTCCCCTTACCTCATCACTTGGGTCATAGTACTGCTCCAGATACGGATGGGCCAAAGCTTCTTCCACCTCAATTCTCTTATGGGGGTTGAAGGTCAACATTTTATCCAACAAATCAAGAGCTATAGAAAAGATCATTTTAGAATTAGTTTGCTTTGCAGCCATGTCACTACAGTATTCTTCTGTTCTTCTATGCATGATTTGAAGAGTGGTCCTAAATAAAGTTTATTTAGTAGTACAAGGCATAATCCATATCCTTATTCAGAACAGTTTGATAAACTGGACAACAGGGCTTTCCCTATAGTAGAGACCTAAGCCCTGGAAGAAAACATTATGTATTAGAGGAAATATCCTCTAACTTCCCTAACTGATGAATAGACATTGTTGAAGATTTTATGAGACTTTGGACTGGGTTTAGCATTCAGCCAAGAAAATCATCCAACTCTGCTTGGCTTGGAGTGTTTGACTGCCCTCCTCTTCTGATTTTTCATTTGGCAAGTCCCCAGTCTCCCTCTGTACACATATGTGCATTGGGAAGAGGGGGGTTTCTCTCCATGTGACCCATCGCCTACAGTGTGCTTGTGTGCACACGTGCATTTTTATGAATGTATGAGTTGAGGAAGGCAAAGATACTCCCTATCTTTGCCCTGATTTCATCAAACATATATACATACACATGGGCTATGCATCTCACATTTGTCTCAGTCACATTTCTATATTTCCACTATAACAAATAAAAGATTAGTCCCTTAATGATTAACCATTAAGTAAGTGCTCCATTATCAGGATGAATCTACCTAACCCAACCCAAGGAATATGAGCTGCAAAGAATGGTTAGCATACTACAAATATCTGGATTTTTAGAGATACTTAGAGTGCAATCCCATGGATTGTATTCCCCTTAGAAACAAGCCTCTGATCTTGGAGGCTGCCAGACTGCTTTTTAGCTCTCCATCCTCTTTTTAGGAAAACTTCCTCTACACAGGCCTCTAGATAAATTTTCTTCTAGAAATGGCACACTGCTGGGGGCTGGAGAGGTCATAGGATTTCTAATAGCATGAACTCTCCTGACTTTTCTGCCCACTGTATTTGCAACCTCGGGAAGCAGCCCAAGTGGATCTTTCTGCAGAAACTGCAAAGCGGGGGTGGAGAGAGGCAGGGATTAAATCTTAGGAGTCCCCCCTCAGGGTCATAGCAGTGCCTATAGCCCCAGGCGGGGAACTCCAAACTATATTTTCTAGGATCCTCTCCCAGGTACCACAGGATTGCTGAGTATTTAGAAAGCCAGTTTCTAACAATTCTTTAAAAGTAACAATGAATTTGAGGCGGAACATAAATACAGCCTAGTTTATAAAGGTCCATTCTGTAACATGAGGTAGAATGGAGAGAGTGCCTCCATATTCACAAGATTCCAGCCCTTGCAACGTTTTATGGTCACTAATCTTATATCCCTACACTTTTGTATCTCACATTTGTATCTCACCTTTGGGGTCAGCATTTGGAAACAGCCTGTTCCAAGGCACCTTATTTTTGTATGGTAGAGAAAGCAAATAATTTCTGGCTTTCAAATTGATTATACAGTTCAAGTCTTCTTGAGAAGGAGACCCAAGTATCCCTGGAAAATGAAGAAAATAGAGAAAAACTACTGCATGCCTTTGATAAATATGAACATTAAGACAGACAGCCTGGCCAATTATCCATGTTTTGGTAAATTGCCAGATTGAACTGGTGCAATGTGTTCTACATCTTGCTGCTTTTGAAAACTAATCAGAAACTGCTGTTAGTCTAAGATATAGCTGCTAGGTTACTAACAGTGGCTGATGGAAACACATTTCATGGGTACAAAAACATCTTCACTGTTGCTGGTCCATTTCCAAGCACAATTCAAATTGCTAGTACTTATTTTTTAAAGCCCTTCATGGCTTGGAATGTGGGAACCTGAAGCTCTCACAAATAAACCTAAGGTAATCTTCAGAGGCCTTTCTCCATGTGCCTCCCCATCTCCTGGGATTTCCCAGAAACATGGCCTTTTCAGCTGGGTCACTCATTCTGTCTGGAACGCTCTCCCACAAGAGGCTCACCTGGTACCTACTTTTGTCTTTTGGGTGCCAGATAAAGACCATCCCGCTTTTTAAAATTCTGGTGCTATGAATTTACATATTAATTCTTTGTGTTTTTATTGTTTTCATCTGTTTTTATGTTAAATATTGTTAACTGCCCTGGGAGTAGTGATATTGGCCTGGTTTATTTATTTATTTATTACTTACATTTTTATACCGCCCAATAGCTGAAGCTCTCTGGGCAGTTCGCATGTAATGCTAACACATAGTATGGTATGGGTTGTTGAATTCTGGGTTGTCATGCTATGTGAACATGGCTGCACTAATAGACTACAAACAACCCTGAAAGAGAACTCATGGTTTGTTGTTCGGTTGTGAACTCTGGGTTGTTTAAACCATAGGTTCTCATTATATGTGAACCCAGAGCCATGGATTGTTCATGGGTTATTTTGCCAAGCTGCAGAGGTGTCAGGCAAGAATGGCAACTCCCCACCCTGCCCCCAGCTGCTCTAAATGCCAGTACTAAGATCTGTGCAAAAGCATTTCGGATACAGAGAGGAAGCAGGTGAAGGAGGAGGGAAACAAACAATACAAGGTTGAGAAACAAACCATGGTTTGTTCGATCATCTATCTGCCAGACAAACCTGGAGGAGGGCAACAAACCATGGAATACTATGGATTAGTATTATGTGCATACCAGGCCTTAGAGGAAGAAATGTTGTAAATACAAGTAAGAAGTCTGATTTTAGGAGCACATGAACAATTTCACTTCAATTCCCATCACGTACATTTTGCATCTGAGATTATTAACAGCTTCCAACTCTTCTTGATACCTGCCCCCCACTGAGAATTCAGCCTCTTCCGTGTCTGATGTTGCAGAAAAATGAAAGTTATGATGAACAAATAAAATAAAATGAAAATTCATCAGAATTCTCAAACAAAACACAAAATGAACATATCCTTGAAAAGGGTTTGGATGCTTCTACTAACAGTATTAAATTTTATTGTACACTTTTAGTTTACAATTTTTCTATGTGATAAGAAAATGCAGACAGGTCTGGACATAGTCCAGCCAAAATTAGGCACTTTGATCCCATTGTGAAAACAACCACTGGCCATTACTGAATAACAATTGCCCTTGTGAAGATGAGCTGCTGCTCTTAATGAGCTCCTGACATTTTAACAGTGCAGCTGCAAATTCAAACAAAAGATCTGGGGGACTGGCACATGTATCTTTTTCATCTACTCCACCTCCACTAGAGTTCTGGCAATTTAGATCACCCATAGGCCCGAATGTAATAAGATGCCTACTAGATTTTCAGAGCTGGACAAAAGTGCAAGACTTTACAATCCCCTTTAATTTAAATGGGAAAATTAAACTATGGGATAACTCTTTCCCATAGAAATCAATGAGATGTAAATCACATCTTTGGCCGGACTGTACCCTTTGCAAAGGTTGCTGGGGGCCCAGGAGACAATTTAGGGTCATAACTACTTGTCATGCAACTATGCAGTATAAATCTCAAGCTAATTAAAAGAGTACATTTATATCAAATGCGGAAAAGGAAGTTGGCTTTTGCTTGTATCCTACTTATTTTAATGAAACTCGCCCAGGAGAGGGTTCTGGTGGACTGCCCACTTATCTGTTGGGAGAAGTGCAGAATGTTGTATACAAAGCAGGAGAGGACTGCCATAAATTTAAAATGAGAAATGACACATCAAACCGGGAAAGAAATGGCAATTAATAGACAAAAGCAGTCAGTCTATATATGTATTAAAAACCTTACCAAGGATATGGTTCAGCTGATCAAGGTAGTGTTTTCCTGGAAATATGGGTCTGTTTGATAGCATCTCTGCCAAAATACAACCTACTGACCAGATATCAATAGATTTTGTATAACCCTAAATGTAGAAAGGGAAGAAAAATCAGTTGTTGATAGCATTTGCTATATTGTTATACATACTACAGTTTAAGTGCTAATGTATGGTAATTTTGTAACACAGAACTCCAGCTTTAGCACTTAAGATGAATCAGAACTTTATGTAACTGTTTTTGAACAATGAAGCAAGCACTGAGCATTAGAAAAATGAAGGGGAAGCAAAGTATTACAAAAGACTCCTACAGCACAATCTATGCACATTTACTGAGAAGTCAGGCCCACTGAAATCAATGGGACTCACTCCGAAGTAAGCAAGCATAGGATTGCAGCACTAGAAATGTATAGTACAAATTATTCAACTGTCATGTGATGCCCACACAGGTGATTCTGTTTTAATTTGCAAGCCCACAAGGCCAGTATGATCTTCTAGTAGACCAAGTATTGGATATTGGCCATGACAGACCAGCTTCAAACGATTGCAGAACTGGGCCTGTTACACTCACTCAGGTTGGCATCCCCACCTATAAAAGGGGACTAACATACAGTGAGATAAAAGAGTATACTTTACACACTAAGAAGTGTTACTGAAATAATTAAAAACATGACATGTATTTTACCTACAGAACTTATCTCTGTATGTATAGCTGGGAGGCAAAACTACTACTTAATAGATGTGCTCTAAATTATTTAACACTGTATAGTCGACCTAAGCTGATGATCTGAGATATGCTAGTATAAGACTAGGGAACATCGCAAGTATTAAAACATGAGTTATGAAACCCTTGGGGTGTATGTGGGGGAGGGATGCATGAGAAATTAATTTCAGCTTGTTCTTGTTCAAGATTTACCCAATGTACACCTCCCAGATTAAACACCGACTCGGATGTAATCTGTGGTCAAAGTCCATAGATTTTCAAGTTTGCAACGTGATTTGCATTGCAAAAAAAAAAAAAGTGTGTCCGGCAGCAGGCATACATTTGAAAAAACAACAACATGAAAACATGCCTACTTTAATCTATGGTAGCAGAATGTGTACATTTCAAAGATGCACACAATTGAAGGGTACATTTGGAAAAGTACACACGAAAATGCACATAGATTTTAATGAGAAAAGGAAAAACAAAGCTCACCGCCTGATACGGACTTGAATCGGTACGAGCTCTGAGATGGAATTTCAAAAGCTTCGGCAATCCTTAATGTGGGATGGACCTGACTACTAACAAGCTTCAGTCTTCTCATGATGTCACCTGTCTTCTTCTTCCCCAAATTATGATTGGAACACACTATATGTCACAATGCTCTCCACCAGTCTAGTCAGCATTTGCCTCCCACAACTAATAATTTGATTCCCCCTATATGTGCACTTTCATTCACGGATTAAGATACCGAAGAAATACAAGGCTGCAACATTTTGGTTTAACCCCCCCCCGCCCCACTATTTTTACAGTTTCATTCCAAAGCTAAATAGTTGCAGCACTATGAATTGCAGCCTTAACCGCGTAGTTATAAGGAAAGCCACATGGAAGCAGTTACATTTTAGACAACATCACCTTTAATAATGGGCAGTCAAAAGATATCTGCTTAAAGTCAAAATTACCTTTTTTAAAAAACAAATTATGTTCCAAACCAACACAAGACTTCCAATTGTTCCAGCCATCACTGTCTATGTATTAAACTCAAGGGTGCAATTTGTGCGTGTGCAAAATTGAGGCTTGAGTGAGATTTTCTAGAAGTCAGAGTGTAGGGAGGGAGAGATGGAAGACCCAAGCATACCAGTAAAAGCTGTCCAGTACAAGAGGGTATTTGATTGAAAAGGTAGTCTACTGCAATGCAAAGTACGCGAAATATTCCAACCACCACATAGCTCTCACCTTTGAATTCAACATGATTTCAGGAGCTCTGTACCAACGTGTGGCTACGTATTCTGTTAGGAACCCAGTGTGATCATGATCTGGATCTGCAACACGAGCCAATCCAAAGTCACAGACCTAACGTTAAATAAAAGGTATTAGAAGAGAGGCATCTCTTTCTTATTTTCAATTACTTCAGTATCACTAATCACAATTCCCTCAGGTTTGCAAGCCGCAATACGAACTGTGTCAATGCTAGAATCTGCAGATTGGCTGCTCTATGACAACAAACAGGGATGCTTACAGGTCCCATTTTGAGTACTAAGGAAATGGAAACAACATCCAAAGCTATAAAAAAATAGTGAGCAAAACTGAACCTACAAAAAAAGAAGTCCGTGACCTTCAATCCATGCTCAACCAACCTTTTCCCCCCTTTTGCTAGATACCATGACATGCCAAAAAGGCCCATAGTAAACACTTGCCTTTCCTGCCATCCTCTGACTCCTATTCTGGGGAAAATCATAATCCTATTAAATACGCATAATTTATTTAGGTATTTCCTGGCACATCGTTTTTTTAAAGTGTAGAATAAATAAGTATTATAGGGACACAGTTAACATATATCCCAACTGGGAAAACTCATGTTCCCATGATCGAGAGGCACGTACTATAACTCGCTAACCTTGAGATCACAAGTGGTGTTTAGCAGCAAATTGGAAGGTTTGAGGTCACGATGCAGCACATTGGCTGAATGGATATATTTTAATCCTCTCAGGATCTGGTAAAGGAAATAGCAGATGTGATCATTGCTGAGATGCTGAGTCTTTAAGAGCTTGTAAAGGTCTGTCTCCATGAGATCTTGCACAATGTATCTGTAAATCAAATTAAGGCAAACCAACCAACATTTTACTCCAGACACTGGAGTTCCTGAGATTCCAGTTCTACATTTTTAAGAGAAATTGGGAAACATACAATATTGCTGGATACTTAATAAATGGAAGTGCATGATCCACAGCAAATGTCCTGGTGTCCTATTTAAGATCAAGTAACCCTAGATGGTTTGGGTTTAGTCCAGCTAATAAGACTCAGCAAGCTTCACCGTTCTTTATAGGAAATCAAGTTTTTAATGCATAGTTTAGAATAGTACCAAGATAAAAATAAACACATGTTCAACACAGAGCAGAAAGCTGAAACAAAGAACACATGGACATATCTCTATAAAGGATACACATCTTTCATTTGTTCAATTGTTGGAGCTCTGATAATGTCATTAATCCCAATAATATTTTCATGCTTGAAGCGCAATAGGATTTTGATCTCTCTCAGAGTTCTCTGGCAGTAAGTCTGGTGTTCAAAAGGGCTGATTTTCTTTATAGCCACCCGAACTTTGTTGACATTATCATAGGCAGAACTAGAAGAAGAATTGTCAATATAAAACAAAAAATTAAAGTCCATTATCCACAAAACAGTCCAGAAATTTAGAGATGAAACTGCCTTTTTTATATTCACGAAGGTAACATTGCAATTTGAATTTTATTATTTGACAAAATATTGGCCAAGTTTCAGCACTGAAAGACTTCCCTTGGTAATGTTACAGGAATTACACAATATCATAATTCTTCTTAGATATTTACCTGCACCAAGTTTCTCTCTTCATTATCAACAATATAAGTAGATAAAGCTTTAGATAGTGAGAGAAATGCTATTCAAAACAGGGTTGGATCCAGAGTTAAACGTACGTAATAACTGATTCTCCTACTTCCCTGGAAATGTTAGACAGATGTTAGACTACTGAATGGGGTGGAGGCTATGGAGTGGAGGCTAAAGGGAAAGTTCTTCAAAATCAGGTAGTGGCACCTTCCATGAGTACAATCTTTGCCTGCAGAAAGTCCCTAATTTTTTGGAATTTCTCCCTTAACCCAGCCTACATTTAGTAGAGGTTCCCAGCCCTCTGAGTAACATTTTGGGGGACTGCAATGGGAAGGAGGGCATGGATGTTTGCTTCTCCTGGCCTGGTTATGCACATATAATTCTAGATCCAACCCTTGCATTAGCTTCAAGTCCTGTTAAATAATTTTCAATAGCCCAGGTATATTACTAAAAAAAATGCTATAATCCTCCTTGACCAACTTTTCCTACTGTTATCACTGAATACTGGGATTACAGAAATAAAGATGGGACACTTTATCAATATAAAAATGGTACACATGACAAGCAAGCTGACTTTTTCCTGTAGATTTTGATATATTGATCCAGCCTTACAAATGCTTTCCCTGTTGTCCAGGTAACAAGTTATTTCCAGCTTCAGCTCTTTTTTTAAAAAAAAAAATCAGGATGTGAGAGATGTAGTATCTAAACTTGCACAAGTATTCACAAGACCAGCTAAAAGCCTCTTCTGAATATAAATAAGACAACTGACTATTGCTTTGTAGCCAAGCTTCCTTAAAAAATAATAATAATTTCTAACTTCATTTCAGATTTCAGGCCTAATAAAATGTCCATAATGTCTGCTTTACACAGAAAGATGACATGCAATCTCATGTCTCTGAGAGAAACACAGTAAAATTAACCTCAGCTTCTTCACATAGATAAAATTGTTATCTATCACATAGATAGCATTGACCAGGTTGAAATAAGGATTCTCAAAGGGTAAGACTTGTTTGGTAAGAAGTCTGAAGATCAAACGAGTAAGATTGAAGAAAAAGATGCTTTAGGGAATAACAATGAGTACATATCAAAAGCCAGCAAAAGCTTGTAGGCAACAGGAAGATCTTGTGTGTGTGTGTGTGTGTGTTTGCATTACATTATATTACATATTAATTATAAGGTTGACACCCAGGAACAATTAATTTCTAAACAAGCTGATCAAACTGATGAGCCATAGAATAGAAAGAGGAAGAATAATTTTATAATCTACAATTATAGTAGAAAGAAATCACTTCTTTACTGAGCAATGAATCACTGGTCTCCCAGGTTGAACAATGTCCAGGCCAGAGTTGAATCTGCTTTTAGGTTATGCTCTCATGGCCAGGGTTAAATTTGCCATTACATTTGAGGCAAACATTTAAGTGGAATATTCATACAATAATGGATTAGAAAAAGCAAATTATACATATGTTTTAGTTGGGATTTGCATTTAAGTTAGTGTTTTAAAAAGAAGAAAAAAGTGCTACCATTTATATGCATATTCCTGAAGAGGTTCATGCTTGTATAGATTAGCTGAGATATGCTGAAACTACAAACAAGATAGATTATTATTATTATTATTATTATTATTTATTTATTTATATAGCACCATCAATGTACATGGTGCTGTACAGAGTAAAACAGTAAATAGCAAGGCCCTGCCGCATAGGCTTACAATCTAATAAAATCATAGTAAAACAATAAGAAGAGAATGCCAACAGGCACAGGGTAGGGTAAGCAGGCACAGGGTAGGGTAAAACTAACAGTATAAAGTCTGCACAACATCAAGTTTTAAAAGCTTTAGGAAAAAGAAAAGTTTTTAGTTGAGCTTTAAAAGCTGCGATTGAACTTGCAGTTCTCAAATGTTCTGGAAGAGCGTTCCAGGCGTAAGGGGCAGCAGAAGAAAATGGACGAAGCCGAGCAAAGGAAGTAGAGGCCCTTGGGCAGGCGAGAAACATGGCATCAGAGGAGCGAAGAGCACGAGCGGGGCAATAGTGTGAGATGAGAGAGGAGAGATAGGAAGGAGCTAGACCGTGAAAAGCTTTGAAGGTTAACAGAAGTTTATATTGGATTCTGAAGTGAATTGGAAGCCAATGAAGAGATTTCAGAAGCGGAGTAACATGGTCAGAGATGGCAACTCCTCTGATTCTAACTATTTGTCTATCACTTCAGATAGAACGGTAATGGATTAGAAAGTTGAGACCTTACATACAGGAAAAGATTCCACTTGATTACTGGAATTCTTTGTGATAGTATAAGTATTGCCCCTGGTGTATGGACTATTGGAGGTGGCTCCCATGTTGCAGGTTGGGATTCCAGGAGGATCCAAAGTCCTGACAAGCTGAAAACCATTGATTTAGATTAATTCAACAAGGCTAGGGAGAGGGACAGGGAGTGGGAAGCAATGATATTAACTTTATTCCTGGAAGGAAGGTCTTGAACAGAAAGTAAGGGAGGTGCCACAAGTACATGCCTTAGGAGAGCAAAGGTAAAGAAGCACCTAGTATTGTTAGAGTGAGCATAGATTGGAATGGTGTAGAACAGCCTTCCCCATCCTGGTGTCCTCCAGATGTTTTGGATGACAACTCCTAGTATTCCTGACTATTGGCCATGCTGGCAGGGAATGATGAGAGTTGCAGTCCAACATAATGGGAGGGGGAGGCTGGTGTAGAATGTTCCAGGAAGATGGCAGAGAAGAAAAGCTACATGCCTTTAAAATAGGCAGTCAGCCAACTCTGATTTTCTTCAGAGGAGCTTAGCAACCGAAACATGATTAGAGCCATCAGGGGTTAAGCCAGATCACGGGTTTAGTGGAGTAAGTACGTCCAGATCTAAGGATAGGGAGAAGCTGAAGGTAGAAGCTTAGACAATACTGAGCTAGATAGACCAATGCTCTGACTCAGTAGAAAGCAGCGACCTATGTTCCTAAGTTACAGGGTCTAAATACTGTCAAGAAATACTTTTGTAAGCCGCCATGAGAGCCTTTTTTGGCTGAATGGCGGCATAAAAATACTTAAATAAATAAAAAATAAAAATAAAAAAATAAAGAATAGGCAGAAGTGACAGGAGAAATAACAATTTCAAGAAGACCAGAGCATTAATTGACTGCAGATCAGAGAAATAGCAAGACACAGAATGGAAGGAAGGAAGTGAGTGGTGATACTAAAAGAGAGAATTCTACAAAAAAGGGAACAGGCAGCTTAGTTCTTAGAGATATGAGAACAGATCGTGGCTGTGGTGGTGGATGCAGACATCAACAAAGAGGAAGAAGTGGGAACCCACTGGATCAGAGATTCTACTACCATAAATGCTCAATCATAAGAGCAAGTTAGGAATATTGTCAAAGAGGGGAAGCTATTTATATGAGGTCTGGCATGGAAGTTGAAAGCAGGTATGGTGGGGAAATGAGGACACAGCAATAGGGAGAGGCAAAGAAATAATAGAGAAGGAACTTTGGGAAGAGTAAGAAGGGAAACCAGAGGTTGAACTGGCAGTATTCTGCAAGGAAGTCCACTCTGCCATCACAGCAGATGGGGCAGGGTGCATGTGAGAAGGAAAGACTTTCAAAGGAGAAGACAGCACCAGTGATTGTGTTGGGAGGAAGCCAGGTGTTGGGGGTGGAGAGAAGTAACTAGAAACCACAAGAGAGGAAAATTTCTAATGACCCCAATCTGATAAATGAGCAATGCTCTTCAGCTGCACCAAAGCCTGTCACTCTGGCTAGGATCTTGGTTTTAATGACTAGGAAGGACACACCAACACATGGATGTCAAAGATCTGAAGGAAGCAGGGGAACAACTAGGACAGCCCTTGACTACTTTGGCTAGTATCTGGGTTTCAGTTCATATCAGAAAGGAATACTAATACAAGACCTTGGGTTTAACAAGCTAGGGCATTTCAACTGCTGGTTTCAAACCATTCCTTTTGTGTGGTTAAAATCAGTCATTTTAGCAAAGTCACAGAACAAGCTCAATACCGTAATCCTGAATACATTAATATAGAACAGAAGTACCTCCCAATGATTTCTTTGATTCAGACTCAGTGTGCACATGCTTATGACATCTTTACATCCAATCTGCTGGATATTTCCACTTCTTAAAGTCTCAATCCAATCTGGTTGAACTAAGACATGTTGCAAAGTGTTTCTTAAATTCATACATTAGTATCAGTTACTGACCACAGCTGAATGGTACGTCTATGTTCTAGCTTTTAAAGTAGATTTCATCAACAGTTTTCACAGCAATGAACACAATTTTTACAGAGATAACCCAAGTGCTTTTCACTCACATCCACTTTCATCAACTTCAAAGAAACAAAGTAAATTCTTTACCATCATAGACATTCTCCTGGAAATGTGGCTGCATGATTTGGGGTGTCCCAAAGCTTACTGAGTGGTTCATACCTGCAGTTCCTTTTTTGTAACTGTCATTACACATTAATGTGCATTGCACAGAAATGACTGCTTTGACTGAAAAAAATACTTATTTATCTTGAAGAGGAAAGTTCTCCAATCACAGGGAGACACAGTAGTCCAAATATGTATAAACATTAGGTCTTTATTCAGTTTACCTATAGAGCTCAATTTCGAACTTGCGCAAAAATAAAGAGCTGGAAACTACTAACCAACTTCAGCATTATCTGAAAACCAGCTTAGGAAGAGACAGAATGCATCTGATTGAGGAGGAGAAACATATACTAACGGCTGGCTGCTCTGCACAATATCTAGGAGACCAAAACAGATGCATGCAGCCTTTTTGAATGCATTTGTAAAACATTGCCAGCTGTATGGAGCAGCAGAGCCTGCATTCAGCATACATTCTTTATAGCACACACGTGTAGAATATACTACAAATGCAGCCACTGCATCCATGCCAAGTTCTGGCTAGCTGCTAACTAGAGAAAGCTGTAGAACAGAGGCTGCATGGTTCTAGAGTCAGCCATTTATGTGAGAGATACACCCCAACTCCAGTGTTTGACAATATTTGACCCGACAACTGAACAATGTCCAAACCACACTCCATTCTATGCATCAGTGGAAAGTGCCATTGACTGCATGTAAGGCATGTTTAAGTTGCACTGAAGTCTGTGACACTGAAAGACTTGCATGCTGCTTATTTCAGCAGTGCTTAAGCACCATTAAACTGTCCAGATTACATGCAGAATTTAGCGGAGCCTGTAAGACAAGCAGTTTAAGCAGGATGTGGTTGTATGAGCACTTTTTTCTGATATATAGGTATAATGAGCTTTTGTCTGTTTGAGCATCAATAATTCTGACCCTTTCTTATTCCACACATACCTTAGTTCTGTCCATCACAACATATAGGTATATCAATATAATATATTCTATTATTCTGGGCAACATCTATTCACATCAAGCAAGACACTGAAATGGCAAGAATGGGAAATGCCAGGGATGGAGAGCAAGTATTAATCAAGCAGCAAGATAGCTTAAATGCCATTATTATCATTATTTTATATTTTACTGTCATAGTTCCTCATATCCACATTTCTACACATATATGAACATGCAATAAGTTTCCTATTACTACACTTCCCATTACTATACTCTGGTGGAGAAAAGGAGATAAGAAGAAATCTAGTTTTTAAGGCTACAATCCTATACATACTTACCTGGGAGTAAGTCCCACTGAACTCAATGGTACTTACTTCTGAGTAGGTACATATAAGAATTGCACTTACAGCTCTTTTACTGGTCTGCGATACAGAAGGGAGCATAATTATGATTCATGTTAAGGTTATACACACTCAGAGTAAAATCCCACTGAACCCATTGGGGTTGACTTCTAAATAAGCATGCACACAACCAGGCAGAAAGGTTACAAATCTAAACGCATTTACCGGTGTGCAACTCCCTATTTTGCACACACACACACACACAATCACCTCAGAGGGCAGCTCAGCCCCAATTAAAACAAAATACACTAATGCTGGTGGCAGGTGCTGCCGCCACATATGCTGCGATTTTGAACATTGTGGATTCGCTATTAACAAGGCATTAATGCAAGCCTTTTGAATGCAGAGAGGGGAAAGGGAAGGAAAGAATGAAGCAACAGGATGTGATAAAAACAATTAGTGCATTTCAGTGGCAGGTCAATGTGGAAATACTTCGGTTGTTTTGGATCGGGCTAGGAGCCATCCTTGGTGCCTCAGGGAGAGCTAGAAAAAGGGACTGTAGGAACGCTGCTTTTAAGCAAATAAATAAATAAATAAAGCTGCAATCCCATGCACGCTTTTACCTGGGGGTAAGCCCCATTGAGCACAGTGGGGTTTACTTCCGAGTAAGCGCACACACAGGACCTGCAGCCTCTCAGCCTGACCTTCTGTATGTGAAAGTAAAAGCTCTCCCGTTGCAGCATCAAGGAGCAGCATTGATGCGCAGCAGCCTGCCACACACAGCAAGCATGGTTTGCTGCTTTTTTCTTTTGCCGCAATTTAAAATTGCTATGCGCCGCTTTGGGAAACCATTTCCAGAGGGGTAGCAGCAAACACAGGCACACACTTTGGGGAGCCAAATGTCTAGAGAAGTTAGATGTAGCACTAGAGGAGGGGAAGCGGGGTGATGGGAGGAACTGCGGCCGTCTTACCAGACCATCCCGTACGCCCCTTCCCCGATATAGGAGAGGTTGGTGTAGCGAGGCCCCACGTCGAAGACTTGCCCTCGCACCATCTCCGGGCCCCCGACTGGGTTGGCACAGCTGCCCGCGGCTGCCCCCGACACCGCCGCCATGTTGCTGTCCGTGAGGGGAGGAGGAAAAGGGGGGGATGAAGGAGGAGAAGAAAGAGGGAGGAAGGAAGGGAAGAAAGGAGGAGGGGGGGAAGGAGAAACGCCTCAGAGAATGGACTCCGCCTTCCGCTGCCCCCGCTCTGACCGTGTGTGGCGGAGGGGAAAGAAGGGAGAGAAGAGAGAGGCGGAGGAGAGCAGCCAGACGACCCGCCGTCACCGCACAAACCGCCAGCCGCGCTCTGGGAAGCGGCTGAGGGGAAAGGGGCGGAGCCTACGTCTCGCTCGCCTTTGGCGCGCGTCTCTGTGCGCGCGTGCTCGCGTGAGGGAACGAGCCACCAAAGGCCACACACAAAAAAAGGGGGGGGGGGGGCGAGCCGAGCTGAGGAGAAGGAGCCGCGGTGGGCGGGGCCAGCTCCCGACCGTTGGGTCTGTCAGTGGAGGTTGGTGGCTCCGAGGCTGTTGGGGTGGTCGATCCGCGCTGGGTTTCAGTCAGAAGTCTAAAGCAGCTCTCTGAGGTGCTGAAGCCTATCCCCCGAATTGGGTTCGGCACCTTAGAGAGCTCCTTTAGAGTTCTGACTGAAAGCCTGTGAGGATTTACAGCCTCCCCGACATCGGAGTCACCAGCCTCCACTGGCGGGTAAGTAATGCAAGAGAAAGGGAGGGAAGGGGCGTGGCTTCTGAGCAAAAGTTGCAGGACTGAAGCCTCTACTCCGCTCGCTCGCGCCGAAAGGGGCGGGGCCCGGAGGGAGCTCCACGAAACGCGAATAGGAGGGTGTGGGCGTGACGTAGAGGGCGGTGGAGGAGGAGCCGAGAAAGGGCGTGGCCTCCTCGAGAGATTTGAGAGGACGGTGGAGGAAGGCGTGGCCTCTGTAGGAGGGAGGTGGGCGTGGCCACTGCGGTATCTTCAGAGCCGCAGAGGACGAGGGAAAAAAAAAGAGGGAGGGGGGATGATATAGGTCACGTGGGCATTCCTGCGCCTTTTTCAAGAAGGTTCAAGCAAGGCAGCCTCTGTGTTGGTTTGAGGTTCCAGGGTGAGGTGGTAGGTGGGTTCCCACCCTGAGGCAGCTGCAATCTCATACATATTGATTTACCTGAGTCAATTGCATCTTACTCACAAAGCAAAGGTAGCCCTGTTATCCATTAGAAATAAACTCCCATCGAGATTGGGGCAATACATTTATTAGGTCAATCAAAGATAACAGATTAATTTATTAAATTTATGGAAAGCTTCCCACTGCAAAAAATAAATAAATCGCAAAATGACTTACCCAAGGAATGCAGAAATTAATGATTAACAGGAAAAACAATCACTACCCAAAAACCAATATAAACTAATCTGCAGGATAATTCAGAACAATGCAAAATAATCTCTAGATCACTTCGTCAGGCAATATGTTACAAAAAGGCTGGGACTGAGAGGAAGAAAAAAAGGTTGACAGAAGGTGCATGTTTAGATAGAAAAAAAACCCCATGCTGTCTAGGGCATGATGGAAGTTGTAGCTTTTCTCTCTCTGAATGTGCATAGGATTGGTGAATCTGGAAAGAGGCATTTCTTTGCTCATTTTTGTTTTATGTGAACGCTTCCGTTGCATAAAAATAATAGATGCATCTGAAGTTTTCATTTACATCTCTTTTACATGTTCTTTCAAAGAGCCTCTTCAGCTAGTCGAGAGTATTTGGACCTCCATTCATCCCATAACTGGGAAAAACATCAGGATTTTTCAGGATCTGGTTGGTTGAAGGGTTTGTTTAAAAAACAAAAAACAAACAGATCCTTACACATCCATTTTCTAAAATCACAGCCTGCATCTCGAGACAAGCTAGCGGTATCCATCGTCAGTTGTTTATTGTCAAGAATGTATCTGATAATTATCTGAACCACGGAGATTCCATTAGCTCTAGCTAACAGCCCTCATAGCAGAAGAGAGCCATTTCAAAATGGAATGCACTTTCTCCCTAGTGCAATTTTTCGTTCAAATTATAAAATGCAGGAAATGCAAACACACCCACCCACGCCCCTTTTCAGCTTCTAAAAACAACCAATGCGTGCTGGTTGTTGACCCTCCAGCTGACCCTGTGAAACATAAGACTTCTAGTCAATGCAATGAGAGCAAAAGCTCTTGGATATGTTTTACAGGGGAGGTGGGGGCGTTGGGAAGTCAGGGCGATCCAATATTAAATTAAGAAGTAATTTTAAAAGGGATCGCAGATGTGCTGAGAAAACACAGTTGAAGTACTAGAAGCTTGCTGTTCAGTGTTTGGTCTCTTCACTCTCAACCACAATTCTGTCCCCCTCACTCTGCATACATTAGTTCAGCTCGGCTTCTCCCTCCACACCAGAGATCTGATCCCAGTGATGTAGCGGTGGGTAGTGCTCACAGGGGCACTTTTTAATAGCAGGAACGCTGATGTCATCTGCCACCTCCCTCAGAATTTCCTCTTCCCCATGAGCTTAGTTGCAATCCTAACGGTAGCTGGGGGGAAATGATTTTTCCCAACAACACTATATAGTTCCATGTTGCAATGCAAAAGTATTTTGGGGTGATCTGGTTTCAAATGGTGAAAAGAAGGGAGAAACAGGTTCTCAGGATGCAAAGGATTTATTGGTGCAAAGCCCAACGCATTTCGGCCTGTATCTTTTCTAAGGCCTTCTTCAGGGGGGTGTCAAGTCTGCAGATTTTCCTCCAGTCGCCAACGAGTATCACATGACTCAGCCTAGTATTAGAGGAACACCTTCTTTGGATGCTTTTCTCCTTTGGTTTCTTGTTTCAAATGGGCAATGAAGACCCATTAGCTTTACAGAAGATCTACTCCTGGTGGAGATGAAAAATGCCAGAACTGAATTGTTGAAGTGAAGTGGAACAACAGTTGCCTGAAGTTTTGGCTTCTTTGGAGATGTAGCTTTGGGCATTGCCATGATGACAGCACTTCCAAATTTACCACTACACTCACAGTCTGCTCCTAAGATACATCAAGCATGGTGGGTGCAGTCAGTTATAGGGTCCTAGAACGTTTGTGTTATCTGTACGTCTCTCTCTTCTTAACTAACCTTGACTATAATTGCAATCTTTTTTGTCTGATCATCCCTGGGAGATGAGTTCCCCTGGCTGAACTTAGTGGGGGCTCTTGCATCTCCTGCCTCCTTCCAACCTCCCTGAATGAGAGGGTTGCACTGTGTGACACACCCAACCTCTCCCCATTCCCAGCTGGAACACGTCTCAGAACAAAAGACATGTCCAGGCATCTGTAGGTAACAAACTTTGCATTGCTCTGCATTGGAGTCTTGACTCCCATCCCATGACTCAGCCTTACGTGAAATAGTACATGGAGGATCACTTGGAGGACACTTGAGCAGGTCATCTGAGACTATTGATTGGTCAATTTCAGTTTTGCCTAGCTTGAAGGTTGCTCTCACACTGGACTGCTTGGCATAAACCACCTGGTTTTCAGAGAGATCAAAGAAAACTCTGGAAAAGGGGCCAATTTGTCTCCATAAGTGTAAAAGCCTGAACCTCCAATGAGTTCAAGTTTAGGCTTATTTATTTGTGATATACCGCTAAATATAATAAAACCCCTAAGCAGTTCACACATAATTGTGGGTGGTGGCAGTGAATGCCCTAAACAGACAATGAAAGGTGTCTTGCAGCCTGTCCTACCTTGCAGGGTTGGAGGTACAGACGGCCAGGCGCTGGCATACAAAGTGAGCTGTCCAATCCATAGAAAATGGGAGTTTAAAACGCAAGGAATTTTAAACAAGCGAGGTATCGAGTCTTAATCCATCCGTCACGGGCACCTGTTTGCAACAACCGTTTCCAATGCAACGCTGTAGAACAGCATTGGTGTTCTTGTCAATGTTTTCTTTTTAAAAAATTGGTCAGGAACATGAAAGGGGGGGGGGGAGAGACCACAGATGAGAATGTTACTTGGTACAAAAATATTTTTCGTCTCCTTATTACATAATCTGAGCAGCTTTCGCAATGAGGGGGAGGACCAGATGGTTAAAGCTGCAGTCCTGTACGTTGTCAAGCACTTCTAAGCCCTGTAAAAGCGGACTGGGCTCATGCACATCTAGCTGTACGCAGGAGTGCAGCCCAAGTCTTCATGTTGTTTATTTACATTTATAGACGACCTCGTCTGGAAGGCTCTGGGCAACAAAGGCCTCCCGCAAAACAAAATCAAACTGAATTCATTAGCGTGACTTAAGCCTGAATCCTGAAGGCTTAACGCAATTCTGAAAGGTTCTGATTTAGACTTTGACAAATTGATAGAGGGAAAATGTTTCGTAACTGCTGCTGAAAAGACCTTCCGTCACTCCCATGTTTGTGTGAGCCCTAATGCATAGATGGGATAATTATGTTGTCGTCTTGATGGAACTGCGATGCTGCAGTCTCTAAGGCAGAGGTGGATGCACTGGTAGGGTCTGTAGTAAGATTTCTGACTTCCAAATCTTTTAACAACTGCCTTGTCTGATCGACATTCCCAGGAAGACAGGACATGGAAAGAGGCGACCAGTTGTGGGAGAACCCTTGATGTTGTCCTTGGCGGCACCCAAACCTGGCAATCCAACAGGAAATTGCATTGATATCGTGTTTCCCCGAAAATAAGACAGTGTCTTATATTAATTTTTGCTCCCAAAGATGCGCTAGGTCTTATTTTCAGGGGATGTCTTATTTTTCCATAAAGAAGAATACGGTACACATTTATTGTTGAACAAAGAAAAAGGTCTTATTTTCGGGGGGATGCCTTATATTACAGCGAGAGGCAAAACTGGAAGTAGGTCTTATTTTCGGGGGATGTCTTACTTTCGGGGAAACAGGGTACCTAACAGCCCACGTGGCAGATCTGCAAAGGGTCAGTTATATGCACCATTGCCCACAGGGGAATCGTTATTTAGTGCCTTTCTGCCAATGCACTCAGGGCAGATGAGCATAGTTAGATTCTGACTCTTTGACTGATGTTGTTGGCTTGTGCTTTTAGGTCATTATATTTTGTTGCTTTTAACATCAGGACATGAGAGCAACAGCAACTCTTCAGCCCACGTTCTCCAGCAGCTGGTATACATAGGGATACTGCCTCTTTTACGGAAGGTAGCATATAGCCGTCAAGATTAGTAGCCATTGATAGCCTTCTCCTCTGGGAATTTTTAAAGCAATCCAAACTGGTGACTATAACTACATCTTGTGGTAGTGAAATCCATATTTAATGCTGCTCTGTGTGAAGTCCTTCCTTTCATCTGCCCTGAACCTCCCACCAATCGGCTTCATGGGATGAACCCACTGGGTTCTAGCACTATCAGAGAGGGAGAAAAATCTCTCCCTATCCACTTTTTCCATCTTATGCATAATTTTGTACACCCTCTTACCATTTCTCCCCCTTGCTCGCTTTCCCCCTCAAGCTAAACAGAAGAGAGGTGTTGCATGATGTGTTTCTTGTTGAAAGCACCAAAACGCTGAGCTGGAACGTGAAAGAACACACCTTCCATGCAACCGTTCACAGATAAGCTCTGTTGCAAAGTATGAGACAGTGGCGTTCCATCCTTTCCAGAATTATCATCAGACTGGGGTGCAGTGGCTTCATTCTTTCATCCCTTTCTTTCCCAGAAAACATGTAGAGGCAATTCAGCTGACTGGGAAATCCAGCTGTGTGCAAGACAGCAACACAAACATCCTTTCCTCCAGTTTTTTTTTAAAAAAGTGTTTTGACAGTTTCGTAAGGAGGAAGGGCTGCTTGAAGTGACAACTGGAGAGAGAAGGCACCCAAGCGAACATACATCTGGTGCCCAGGATTTTGGAAACTGCAGTTAAAATTAGTCCTCTTGTTTCAGCCATTTATAAACGAAGCACAGAAAACTTGAAAATGAAATCTTGAGTAATTTATTAACACTCCAAAAACATCACATCCTATAGCCAGTGGTTTTTTCCACATACCCTTCCTTACACTATGCAATTAGGTACATGAGGCACTCTGTGCAAATACTGGAATAATAATAATAATAATAATAATAATAATCACACACACACACACACACACTCTCCAATCAGCCTCATGCAATATAAATATGAGATATTGCAGCATGTACACAACCACCATTAGGAAATAAAACCTACGTACATAAGTAAGATACACTCTGCGTAAGCAATATAATCATGATTAACAACAAGGTTACAGTTCATGCACATATCATAAATTGGCAAAAAAAAAAAATTCTTAAAAATACTGGCTAAAAGACCAGAGCAACAGCTTATAAAAGCACACCCTATTTCAGTCTTTTTAATGTGCAGACTGTCTTTCAAAATAAATAGGGTTACATTTAAAATGACACACATAGATAAGAGCTTCGTTACTTCTACATGTAATTGCCTCTGGGGTTCCTTTCAAGGTTGATTAGGCAACAGGCGAGAATGAAGGGATGCTGCCAAGATAAAGCAACAGTTAAGTACTCTCAAAGTCATTAATACTGACAACTTTTTTTAAAAAAAGATAAACCAGTAGATGTGGTTACAGAAGTAGAACATTACTGCCTGTACTTCTGTAGTTATATAATATGCCAAATGTTGAAGAAATGGTTTGTTGGAAAGAGGGCTACATTATGAACGGTAGCTATTTGATTGTCTCCAGTTTGGCTGAAGCACGGATGGCCTACTGGCTATCCATAGGCAGGGCTCTTTGCATTTTATACAATCCACATGCTGCAAAAAGGTAGAATTGTATTTCCTGAGAATGTGTTCTTTTTTTTTTCCTTTTTCAAAGTAGTTCCTAGTTCTCAATATTGAAAACGCACCATTAAAGATACACAGTCAAGCGCATGCCAAATCCTCTCTCTTCCCTATGGCTCCTAGTCACTCACCTACTGATCTGTGCATTGCAATTTAAACAATGCAAGTGTGCATTACTGAATCTGAGCTGCAGAATGTGGTCTTTTATGGCACAGAGGGTGAGGACAGAGTACTGGCACACCTGCCTATAGTTAAGACTTTGTAGAATGTGACCCTATCTACAGCACCGTGAAGTACAAAGGTTTACAAACGCCAACTTGCCAAATATTATATTACTATAGTGTCATCCATGTGTGTATTGATTTTAAGACTAGAAGAGGGCAGGCCTCTGGCCCTGAGGAACTTACAATCTAAAATTTAGTAACAGTGGAAGTAAGGGCGGGAGAGGAAGGGGAGGAATATGCATTTATTTCAGTTCCAAATCTTTCAGCTGCTAAGATAAGAGGGTGACGGGTTTGTGGCAGATGTTATGCAGAAAATGTAAGTTTTGAACAGGGATCTGAAGCAAGGAAGGGGTGCTGGATTGAAAACACACCATTAAAAAAGTATATGGTCAAGAGCATGCCAAATTCTCTATCTTGGGTTGCACACCCCTGTTCTTCAACATTTTTATTAATGATTTGGACAAGGAGGTGCAGGGAACACTTATCAAATTTGCAGACAACACAAAATTGGGTGGTATAGCTAATACCCTGGAAGACAGAAACAAACTTCAAAGTGATCTTGATAGGCTGGAGTGCTGGGCTGAAAACAACAGAATGAAATTTAATAGGGATGAATGCCAAGTTCTACATCTAGGAAATAGAAACAGTTATAAGATGGGGGGATACTTGGCTCAGCAATACTACAAACGAGAAGGATCTTGAAGTTGCAGATAACAAGCTGAATATGAGCTAACAGTGTGATATGGCTGCAAGAAAGGCCAATGCTATTTTGGGCTGCATTAACAGAAGTATAGCTTCCAAATCACATATTTGGCCCTGGTTAGGCCTCATCCAGTTTTGGGCTCCACAATTCAAGAAGGACACAGACAAGCTGGAGCATGTTCAGAGGAGGGCAACCAGAATGATCAGGGGTCTGGAAACAAAGCCCTATGAAGAGAGACTGAAAGAACTGGGCCTGTTTAGCCTGGAGAAGAGAAGATTGAGGGGAGACATGATAGCACTCTTCAAATACTTAAAAGGTTGTCACACAGAGGAGGGCCAGAATCTCTTCTTGATCATCCTAGAGTGCAGGACACAGAACAACAGGCTGAAGTTACAGGAAGTCAGATTCCGGCTGGACATCAGGAAAAACTTCCTGACTGTTAGAGCAGTACGACAATGGAACCAGTTACCTAGGGAGGTTGCGGTCTCTCCCACACTAGAGGCCTTCAAGAGGCAGCTGGACAACCATCTGTCAGGTATGCTTTAGGTGGATTCCTGCATTGAGCAGGAGGTTGGACTCAATGGCCTTATAGGCCCCTTCCAACTCTACTATTCTATGATTCTATGATCTAATTGATCCCCAGGGAGAGATCAAGTTTGAATGGCACAGTTTGAGGCTAACTCTTGTGACTGGGCATGTGTTGTCCTTTCTAGTTGAGTGACTGACAATATAAGGCAAAGAAAGGGAGAAAGGGAAGCGATTAATGCCTGACCTAGATATTAAATAGTGGCAGTCCCATTGGATGTATTATTTGTGCTAGTATAAATACATTCCCGAATAAAACTTCCAGTGGCTAAGATGATGCTTGACATGATGCAACCTCTACAGAGCAAAACAGCGGCATTAAATAGCCCTGTTATTAAGAAAGAGTACGCATTTAGCAAAGTGGAGTACTGAATCCATAAAAGAAACAAAGACAGTTGATTTCCATTTCTGACAGCTGAATATATATATATAAAAATATCCTTTCCTTGAGTTAAAGTCAGCTTTGTTCTGGGAACTGAATAAGGGTTTCATTCCCCAGAGACATCATTGTCAAGGTGTGTGGAAGGCTTTCGCCTTCACACACTGTAAAGATGTTTCCCAGAGGCATCCTGATGTTAAAGAAAATATTGGGCCATTAGATGGGAACCTTGGTGTGTGGAACTCTTTTTCTTATGCCTCTCCCTTCCACTGGCTATCAGTGAAATGGGTCTAATCTTGAAGCGCCAAGGACTGAACGCAAGTCCTTCGGTGTGCAAAGCAGGTGCTCTACCACTGAGCTGTGGATTATCCTCAATGAGAAGGCTCCCTTTACTCACTAGAGCTTCTTTTCAATTTCATAGGGGCATAAAGCTTGGAAGGATCCAACAGGTAATCCACCCCAAGCCTTGACTCAAAGGATGTCTGAATACATAAAACGACTTAACGTATGAGTCTGTTCTTGAAAAACTTCATAAAATGAAAGGTTCCCAGAACTTTTTCCACTCTGTTGATTCCAGGCATGACTGAACAACAATTAAAAATGTAAAATAACCAAATCGATAACTAATGCAAAAGAACCAAAGCGCTCCCTATTCAAATACAGCCCTGTACTAAGATTAAGACAGTGCCACCTGGCTAAATAGGTTAGCCTATTTAATCATCAATGTTACACCCAAGAGTTTCCCTGTCGACATTTCAGAATTTTCTAAGATGCTTGACAAAATGTGACCCAGTAGCCCTTACAAAACAGTGTAGTGGGAGGCTGATGGTAGAGACATCTGCACCTTACCAAAAGGCACAAAAGGTGTTGTGGTGGGGAAAACCCCAGGTGAAACTAAAATACAAATGTATTCACCTTAAGACAAATAAAGTAAATACTTTTTTAAAAAAATCTAATAAGTACCCTTTCAGAATACACTCTTCATTAGGGATACTTGTACATACACATGCAAAACAATATTTAAACTTTGCCTTTTGGAGCAATGTTTTAAAAACTGGGGACTTAATTGAATCAGCAGCCATTTCTTTTGCAAATAGAGGATGAATGCTTACAAAGGGATCTATCAGCAGACAAACTGGAGACAGGGATCTGTTTAAGAACAAAAGAAGAGCCATACGGGATCAGACCAAGGGCCCATCTAGCTCTTCTTTTGGAAGATCCCTGCCTTTTCCCCAGGGATCGTCCTGGGATCATCCCTGTGCATGCAAATGACACACAGGGGATCCCGCGAGGAGGCAGAGACGATCCCTCTATTTTCCTGGGATAATCCTTAGGTGTAGAAGGGCCACAGTGGCCAACTAGCTGTCAACCAGAGACCCATAAGCAGGACACGGTGCAACAACACCCTCCCCGCCACCCATGTTCCCCAGCAACTGGTATATATATAGGCTTACTGTTTGATAAGGCCACTTGCAGAGCAGAATCCCAGAGAGATAGCTGGATCTTTTGCAGCAGCAAAAACAAAAGAACGTTGTGGCACCTAAAAGGCTAATACATTTATTATGGCACAAGCTTTCCTGGCCTAGAGAAGAAGGTGTCAGAAATACTGCCAGAAAAACAAACTGAAGCGTCCAGGAGAGCAGATTTTGCCCCCTTCCCTGACTGCAGCCCACTTTCTACCAGATCATTCGTTGTCCAATTTCTCCGCTGCGGCACCCCGGTTGTGGAATGAGCTCCCCAGAGAGGTCCGCCTGGCGCCTACACTGTACTGCTTTCGTCGCCAGCTGAAGACCTTTTTATTCTCTCAGTATTTTAACACTTAATTTTAACTTAAATTTAAATTATACTGTTTTAACTCTGTATTTTAATCTTATATCAATTTTGCTGCGTGGTTTTATCCTGGTTGTGCTTTTTATGCTGCATTTTGTAATTGTGCTTTTAACCTGTTGGTTGTGTTATTGTGGTTTTAATTTTTGTGAACCGCCCAGAGAGCTTCGGCTATTGGGCGGTATAAAAATGTAATAAATCAATAAATAAAACGCAGTGAAGTCAAACCTAATGGGCTCAAAATGGCAAGACTGTTGGCGGGTGGAGACAACTGGATTCATTCCAGCAGTTCTGCAAGCACAATGCTTTCCTCTTCCTCATAGGAATGAATAGCAACTATTCAATTCTATGGGGGGAAAGGAACACGCTTGAAGGCATGCTGACAAGGGACCATGCAGGAAGGCGTAATGTGACTCTAAACACAGAGATGCACTGTGTACCCTATGCTATACTCCCCACCCCATATATCTTGTCGTAATGAGAGGTATTGCCAGCTCCAGGTGCCCCCTCCCACATACAAACTACCACCCTCCTCATTGCTATCACTCTCTTCTTCTGGGTTTAATCTCCATTGATGTCTAGAGGGAGAGGCAGGCAGACAAGCAGAACAAGACAGAGGCTGCCGCCCTTTCTCTGTTCCTACTTGCACATTACCTGCCCCTATATAGGGGGGAACTGGCACATGGGTGGCAATAACAAGGATGTGGGGCAATAGGTGCAAAGAGGCTTTAGCAATGGACCTCCTGTGAGAGCGTGGGTCTTGGCAGCTGCCCAATGAGGCTGACCCTTGACACCTGCCCCGGGAGTCCAACTCAACATCTGAGAGAACAAGCACTGTGGTTCACCTCACCTTGCCGGTACATGGATGCAATGGACAGGAATGGCATGCCAGATGCCTGTATTTCCATGATAAAACTGAGCTAATGAAAACATCTAAGATTCTTTTGAACTCTTGAAGAGGAGTATCTAAGTAAGCACATTGTTATTTTAATTATATTCAAATATGAGGACCCTATGAGAACTGGATCAGACCCAAAATAATTGGTCATGAATCAGGATAATTACGGAGCAAAACCATTCCACTGCCACCCAGCTTCTAGCAAAGAGAGGTTTTCACAACACTGCCCGTCTCCCCCCAAACACGACCACTTTGGCTAACAGTTGCTGATCTCATTCTTCATTTACTTGTCCAAGAAAACAACAACAACACGCCCTAATGAAGTAAAAGCCGGCAACACAAAAAGCAAACCCATTTCAAACCAGGATAATGGTCTTCTGCACGTTTTAGGGCTTTTACGAGGAAGATTCTAATCACTTTGGGAGCATATAAAAAGAATAGAAGAAAAAAGCAACATGCCACCCCGTCCTTGAGTTCCACTAAGTGGCAACTATTAAAGTCATCTTTGTGATTAACACTATTCAGCTGCCAAATATTCATCCTATCAGAACAAGCTTGCAGTATCAAGCCATCAGCAGCCTTCTGGAAGTCTACTTACAGCAGAAGGTTTATGTGTGGCTGTACCTGCATGTACAGAAATAATAGTTTTGTTTGGCTTGTTTTCTTGCATGTTGTGTTTTGTAAATGCCACAGTATTTACACATACAAAGGCAGTCGAATGCTTTAAGATGCTTCTTACTCTCTCTGCCAGTCATTCTGCACCATTTTCCAGCATGTAGCTTCCCTCTATAAGGAACAGACATATGTAGCACTATTTTCCAGCCCACCACCTTTTAAAAGCAGGCACTAATAATTCTTAAATGCTTTCCCAACCCTCTCTCTTTCGCTCCATCACCACTATTAGAGGGTGGATTTACTTAAAATTTCCCCTCCCCATTGTTCTAAAAATTGTTCTGCACATTCACTTGCTCTCTCAAAGGTTCTGAAAAACATTGCATGTCAAACAGATTAACAGGCTGTGACAGGAAGTCTTTTCCCCTTTGAAAAATTCTCCTTGTTTACACCACTAAGCTGTACATTTCCAGTTTATTGTCACCTGCTGAGGACAAGTCTAAAATATTTGGCTTTTTAATAATTCCTACACAGGAGTAAATGGGGGGGGGGAATCTGCAAGTGGTTAGGAACTATCCATATATATGAGTTTTGCGATTCAATTTTAATGAGAATGTGGACTGCCATCCAAAATGCTTCAGAAGGCTCCAACACAAAGGACATCACTCCGTTCTTGTAGCAGTACGAGTGAAAAGAGAATGGCGTTTTTAGAAATGGTGGATTTAAATTTTTAGAGGAATTCATTTTGGTGCAGAGGTCTATCCAGCTAACAACAATACAAAACAACAACACAGATTCTAAACAAAAATTATCCAAAGATTTCTCTTAACAAGGTGATAGTGGTACCACACCAGGCTTTCGCTCCCCCCCCCACCCCGTAACAGTATCTGCCCCTGCAATGAAACAGGTACAACACACATACATACCTACAGATACACAGGCAGAGAGCTCCTAGCACTGCAAATCAAAAGCCACTGCACACCTATTTAATCTTTGCCTCCTCAACAGAAAGGGATCTATAGCACAAAAAACTAAGCCAATTTTTTTTATTGTTCATAAATATTATGCCAGTGCACACTGGCGATTGTGGCAGCTTGGCTCCTTCCACCAGAAGAATCTTGGCTTGTCGCTCCCAAATAAGCCAGGAATCAGAAACCTAGTTCAAACTCTGGTTTCACAGTCTAGTTTGTTAGGGGAATGGCAAACCAGGAGGTTCTGAAGTAACACCTCTAGGTTCTGAAGTAACACTAAGCCTTGTCTTCCTGGTGAGTCCTTGGTTACTGTAGGAGCTCCGGCTGTTGAAAGAAGCCAAGTAGGAGCAATTGGGCAGCAGGCTCCAGCACGGCTTGTGAACGATCAGCCAGGATTATTTGGAATTCTGGCTTATCGTTTTGTGCGAATGCAAAGAAACATAAGAAACCAGAGTGAGAGTTGCTAGCAAAGCCATTTTCACTTGCTTTTTCTTAATTACTTTATAGCAGACTGAATCTATTCTATGGGCCACCTAATTGAAGAACTGTGCTGAATTACAGATAGTAGTAACCTCAAGGAGCCAATACTAACAAAAAATACTTGCCCCTATGCTCATGAAGAGACCTATTATTACTGTGTTCTAACCAAATGTTTAATGTTTGTCCGTTCAAGGTAATGTTTGCAATATGAAAAAAGTAAAAGTTTAGGAGACTTACAGTAGCTTCAGTCATTACTGAGAAACCTATAGCCCTTTTTGGACATTACGCTATGCAAACGCTATATGCACTAGCAGCTGCAAACCTTGGGCTTGTGAGCTCCCCACCATTTCCCTCTCCTCCTCCTCCTCTGGCATGACAGTGAGGTGGAGCTTGAAAGCTTTTGCGCCTTCTTTTAAAACTAACCAGAATTTCTCATTACAACTGAACAGGGAGGAATTGTGGTTAGTTTGTTCAAAACAAGCCAAGACCAATCCATGATTTATGATCCTGGCTTGTTAACAAACCATAGTTTAAACTAAGTTCTCCCCGGTTCAGATATAACAACATTTTTTGGTACCTAGAAAACAAAAAAACAGATGTTTCTGATCTCCCCCTTGCAGCTGCTCAGTGGCAGAGTTAAGCAGAAAGCATGCAAGTCCAACACTTGCTGCTGTTTGTGCACATAATGCTAAATCATGGTTGTGTACTATATCCAAACCAGGTTTATGGGTCCCCTAATATGGATTGATCACTGATGTTTGCTCTTGCCTCCAAGTTCAGATGCTAATTAGGCAAGACTGTCCCCCAAATTCTGAATTATTCACATTTATAAAGAGGTTACAAACAATCTGGGTCACAATCTGGGACACTATCCAAAAGACTACATAAAAAGATATTCATTTTTCCTCTCTTAAAAAGCCTTTTATCACCCACTCCAGACTGCAATTTTTATAGTAAATTGGCACACTTCCTAACTCTTTTAAAAACCTAATGCTCTATTATGCGGCTACTATTCAAATACGACTAACACACCTCAATTTGATCGAGAAGTTTCTGCGTCCAGCACATGCCCTCTCATCTGCTTTTCAAAACAGCAATTCAAACAATTTACCCAAGAGTCACAACATGCACTGGAATAAGCCATGGTCAATCATGATCCAACCAGTTTCATCACCCACCAAGCTGTTTTCTATGTTGACAAATGAAATCAGAATTAATCAGATACAGGGCAACTTTCAGAACTCAGGAGCAAACCACATATGATAGTGGCAGACCTGTTTGCTTACAATCTGGGTCTGCCTCGATTACATAGGAAGTGTCCTGCACTCCTCCCAGAGTGCAGGACACGGAATAACGGGCTGAAGTTAAAGGAAGCTGGACATCAGGAGAAACTTCCTGACTGTTAGAGCAGTACAACAATGGAATCGGTTACCTAGGGAGGCTGTGGGCTCTCCCACACTAAAGGCCTTCAAGAGACAGCTGGACAACCATCTGTCAGGGATGCTTTAGGGTGGATTCCTGCATTGAGCAGGGGGTTACACTCGATGGCTTTGTAGGCCCCTTCCAACTCTATTGCTCTATGATTCTATGGGTGCCGGTGGAGGACCCTATTTTAAGACCAAAAAGGATGTGCAGGTAAGAAGTGCAGAACCTTCCCCCTCCTGCAGTTTACTTCCCCCACCCTGATGCTTTTCTTCTAGCTGGGTTCTCCTGTAGCATTGGGTCCCCGATTTGAAGAGAAATGAATTCAGGAGATGGGTATAGTAGGGAGGGTTCTGCCTTGCCTGAGACTGACCCCTCCCTTTCTACGTGACTGGGGCAGACCCAAGTTCAAATGAAGCGCACAGGTCAGCCAGCATCATGTGTTGCTTGAGCTTTAAAAACTGTGTTTTGGGTGGTGGTTACCTTCCTAGATAGACAGCTGCTCATTTCGTATAGATCAAAATCACACCTCCTCGGGAAAGATTTTAAACAGCATGATTTCCAAAAATGTTGTAGAATGAAAAGGTTCCTGAAACACACTGATTTCCCCATTTTTTTTTTAAAAAAAAAGCCTGAAGTGCTTTATGAATGTTTAAATGAATGAAATAAACCACCTCTTATGAAAGAATATAAAATCTAGCACAAAGTCCACACAGTATGATATTTAAAACGCACTCCTGTCCGTCTTCGTCAGGAGGCATATGGCACTTGGGAGCAGCCAATTTCAAACACCAGTGGCAAAAATAACCACTCTATAGATCTAAATCATGACTTAAATAAAGTTTTCAACATAATATAATACTTTAAAAAAAGTTCCCAGCCATAGAATAGTATAAAAGTAACAAAATACTTAATTCTACCTAAGGTACACCATGAGATGCATTTAACAGGAACAATGTTTTTTTCAAACTGGAATGACGAAATGTTTATACATAGTACTGAATAAGCCCCAATTGAAAGTGATGGCAAAACCCCTGAATACTGTTCCTTGCACAGTCAGTGGAATGGATGAGGCTTATGCAAGAATTATGCTTGGTGAATTGGCTGCAACCTTTCACACTTACATTGCTTTAGCAAAGCTAATGGCATTTACAAGTAACAGCAGGTGCACAGAGAAGTTTCTTATGCTGCTGGGTTGGATAGTTAGTGGATATTTTTTGCAGGCACTTTTCAGTTCATTTCATTTCCTCTTAAGCTTCATTAACACTTCACTGACATTCCTTACTAATAATTTCTTTGGTATGCAAGGGGGAGAAGGAGGGGGGGCTCAGCTCTTATGTAAAAACAGGATGGTTTATATTCCAGTCTTGAATACTTTACTTAATACTGAATTCGTCCACAGGAGTTAACTTGTCTTTGGTGATGGTGGTGGTAGCTTATTCACATATATTATAATTAAATAATATCTAAATGCAACACTCTTCCAATCAAATGCTATTTAAACTTATTCCAGGGAGTCTCAAGAATTGAACTTTTAGCTCAGATACCTTTCAACGTCTCTCAAGCTGCAGGGCCAGGATCTCTTCTCGATCCTCCCAGAGTGCAGGACACGGAATAATGGACTCAAGTTAAAGGAAGCCAGATTCCAGCTGGACATCAGGAAAAACTTCCTGACTGTTAGAGCAGTGCGACAATGGAATCAGTTACCTAGGGAGGTTGTGGGCTCTCCCACACTAGAGGCCTTCAAGAGGCAGCTGGACAAGCATCTGTCGGGGATGCTTTAGGATGGATTCCTGCATTGAGTAGGGGGTTGCACTCGATGGCCTTATAGGCCCCTTCCAACTCTGCTATTCTATGAGCAGCCTTTAAACTACTTCCAGGGAAGTAAATGTACAACCTGCCAGGCTCACTGAATCCTAGTTCTTTCTGAGTTGGTTAACTTGTGCCTGAGTTGGATCACTTCAGACTGGTTGCATGCTCCGCCATTATTAAACAATATCCCTCCACATAGCAAAGTAACGAGTCAAAGAGAAGTTGAGGTTCGAATCTTTCTTTCTCCCAGATATAATAGTCTTTTTCTGCATAGATACGGGGATTCCTTTTTCATAGGGAGGAGCATTTAGTCACGTGATCTCTCAACCTGCAGTCTAAAGTGGTACAACCAGGCACAGGCTTGAGTTACAGAAGAATCTTCGAAGTGTTGGTCACTTACATTCTGGCATTTTGTCCACCACACAATAACCTCGGTTTCCAGTGAGAGGTGTGTTTTTGTTTTTAAAACTTGGGGTATATTTCGATGTTGTGCTTTAAATGGATTTGGCAGTCACCCTTCAATTGTTTGTTTCTGAGCTGAAGAAGTTAAAGGGTGAATCAGCTGAGCAATCCTCAGCAGAGCAGCTTTTGGGGTCTCTGAGGCAGTCGGCCATGACATCTTTGGGCTCCCTTAGGAACACCACCAGGACGGTGATGTTGTCAGTGGATCCACTCTCCTTTGCTGCAGCCACCAGCCTCTCGGCAGTCTTGAGTCCATCCCCTTCGTTTTGCATTAAGTGCTCTAGAACGTGGTCCACCACTTCAAAAGGTTGGATGGCATCGAAGAATCCATCGCAGGCTAGAAGCACGTAATCTTCGGCACCAGTCAGCTCAAAGGATGCACTATCTGCACAGCCAGAGATATAAGGCTTTTGGAGTAGGTCCCCTAAAAAAGGATGCAGAGGAGACTGAGGTACAAATTCAGACAAGTTACAAATTTCCAACCAACCCGTTCCTTTTGTGAGTGTCCAAGCCTTACCTTTAAGCCTTTGACTGTCTTCTTGTCTCCAATGGGAAGACCATGGTTTGAACTAACCATAGTTTAGAATTCCAACCATTGTTTGAGCTTCCAAACATAAAAGAGGAATCCATCGTTTTTTCTCCTCTTAACACTCTGCTTTGTAAGCTCATAAGTTCACTCCTGTCTCCATGGTACAGCAACATCTGGAGGCAGGGCAACAGCAAGGTACCAGACCATCACAGCTGGCAGGAACCATAGTTTGCAAACCCATACCCAACTGCAAACTACTGTTGTGGTTTGCTGGCCGATTGCAAACTATGGGTTGCCAGTTCCGACACCACTGTAAATCAGTTTCTTTAGCCATAGTTTGGCATGAGGCCTGAACTGAGCCGAAGACATCTGGCTGAAGTCCTCCAGCTCATTATTTAGTTTTCCAATGTACTTCTCATTGCAATGATATGAAGGAAGTTGCTAAAGGTTCTTACTGTTCACACACAGTTGGGAGTATGAAAACTCCTTGCCTTGATTAGCTGTAGGCAGCATCTTGCGTAATCACTGGAATACTGGCAAGGAAGTAGCTTTACACCACTGAACTACTGATGGAATAAACACGCCCACATACATCCAGAATGATTTATATTAAATTTTAGGAACTTATTATCTTGCCTTTCCATCCAAGGAATAGGTAAAAACAAGAACACTCACATAAAATTCACTTCTCAACAACTTATAAAGGCAATTAATCAAAACATTTTAAAAAACCCTAAAATTAAAGAGAGACAACTGCATTTAAAAAATAATTGTTCTGCCCAAGCCTTAGAGCAGCCTTCCCTAACTTTGTGCCCTTCAGATATTTTGGACTACAACACCCATCAGCTCCAAACAGCATGGCCAATGGTAAGGGATAGTGGGAGTTGTACTCCAGGTTGGGGAAAGCTGTCTTAGGCCTTAGCTAGACCTAAGGTTTATCCTGGGGTCATCCCTGTTCATGTAAATGACACACAGGATATCCTGGGAGCAGGCCGGGACGACCCCGGGATAAAAGCCTTAGAGAAACAAGTGACAAATGCAAAAAGTTCTTAGAGCCTGAGGAGGAGTGCAAAACTGCAGTGCCCATGTCTTGCATCACATGCATCCTTGAAGTGCACGGAGCAGGCCACTTTTAAATGACCTAAATAATGAGACCACTCACATGGAAGGCAGCACTCAATAAAATGATAATTGTTATTTATAAAGAACTATAATAACATATATCCATGGAGGAATATAACCAGATAATAAGAAAAGGACTGAAATGTGGAAATTGCAGACAGGGCCAGCTCCAGCTTTTGGGGAGAGGAGGGTGCTAGTAGCAGAATGCCTTCCGGTGGGCTCTCTCCTATATTTATTGGTTTACCTGGTGAGTAGGTGGTATCAGCACACTCTGATCAGTATATGGCGGCAGTGAGCTGCCTTTTAATTGCCCCAAAAGCCCTGGAGTAATGCTACATCGGTGATATTCTGGGCAATCAAAATGGCGTCTCATAAAAGACACCATTAAAAGGAGGGGGAGGAAGACCCAGGGCAAATATCAGCAGCAGCTGCTCGCCAGAGGGTGATTCATGACTCTCCCAGGCTGCAGGCTTCAGACAGAATCCTCCAAGTACAGCCCCTATGCAACATCCACTCATTTTAATTGGGCTTTTGCATGATCTCAGTTGAGATGAAAGGAAGCTGAAGGGAAACTGTAAACGGGCGCGGTTTGCATTTTCTTACACAGAGAGCAAAACAAGAGACGGCATCTCTGCCTGGCATTTCTGCACTCAACAGCCACTCCTAACTTCTTTCTTTTCCTCTTTTACTTCATGGCAAGGCTTCAGAGCCAATTCTTTCCTTCTATTTGTCTCAAATAGGGACCCACTGCCAAGTCTCACACAGTATACATAGGATAGCATAGCACAAGACATTGTAAAACAAAAGCAAACTATAATGAAGGCATTGTTGGGGACAGTGAAATCTGAAGGAATGCTTTCTCCCATACGATTCTGCCTGCATACTGAGTGGGAGGGTAATAAGTGGAGGCATTTTAGTAGTGGTAACCAGGCTCTAATCTATTGCACTGGGAGACACGCCCGGCTCATTCTTTGCCTGATTTTACTTACTTACAGAAAGATTTACACCCTGCCTTTTGGTCTAAAAAGGGGCTTCAAGGTGACTCACAGTCATAAGAATCAATATGAGCAATTACAAAACGAAAAGGGTTTTAGGTACCTGATCAAGAGATTGGTGTTGAAGCAGGTGTTTGACCGGGGAATGGTTAGATGCTTTAGAGAGCAATCCTATGCCCAACAGAAAGTGTCTGGGGGACATAGGATATTTGGGTTTCCTGGCTTCGAGCTCAGAGACAGGAAACCATGCCCCCAGCTCTTCCCCCATCCGGAAAGAACTGCGCCAGCAGCGGCTGCTACATGCTCACAAAAGCGGGTTCATAGTGGGTGAAAGGTGGCATTCCAGGGGGATGGGAGGACATTGGGGATGTGGGGCTATGAGGTATCCCCAGCTGACCCCAGCCTCCTGCCCTCCCCGAAGCCTCCGCTAGACGGGTGAAATTTCAATGTAGGAGTTGCTTCCTGCTCTTCATTGGATACTCATAAGCCCTTAGTGGGTTTTTTCTCCTGCTGCTGCTCTTAAAAAAAAAAAAAGAAGTTTTTATTTTTGCCTCACTGATACGTTGTTTACCTTGTGCTTTATTGCATTTTTATAAACACTGCTGAGTTGCCTTTAAGAAGAACTCTTTATGAAAAGAAAGGTGGGTTAAACATGCACTAACAAACAAACAGCTAACTAAAACATTTCACAGACAGATGTGAAAACAAGGTATAAACCATTTCGAAACATTCAAGCATCCAATTATCAGTGAGGGTGAAGAGAAAGAGCTGTTAGCAACAGCTTCTGATTCCAACATACATTCGGGCCATCTGGGGTGGCACATCTACAATATTAAAATATCATTACAGATGCTTCGAGGAAGGAACTGAAAGAGCTTTATTCTTTAGCGTGCACTGTCAGGTGTGTGTTACTATGGCAATGTACTGTGCAGAGCAATTATTAATGTAGGTGCAATAATAGGAGAAAACCGAGTCCAAGGTTAGCAAATGATGCAATCTCTTAATAAGAAAAAAAAATGGCTTTGTACAATTTGGATCTTGCTGTATTTTTTGGCCTCCTTCGTTGCAGACTGCCCATAAAGACATCCAATGTCAAGCAAGAATGTTTTCTATAAATAATATATATAGTTTAATTGTGAAGATTCTGATTATTAAGCCTTGGTATTTTGAAATAATTTCCTATCCCTTGAGAAATGTGAAGTTGCGAACTGTGGGAGAGAAAAAACTCACCTCCCATCACACTTATAGGCTGGCAGTATTTTGTTAAGAGCAAAATACGTTGATTGAACATTCTATTATAGGCTGGCTAGCTTCAAGGACTGTACTTACCAATAGCTCTGGAAACAGCCAGAGTTCCATTGACACGCCAGCAGTCCATGTAAGTTACACAACCTCCTAAGGCTTCTATGCGCTGTCTTTCATCCTACAAACCGACAAATTAAAAAACAACAACAGTTCACTAAGTTTTGTTGTGGATAGTGCAAAACCTAGATGCACTTTCTGGAAATTGGGAATGGGAAAAATGCACCATTTCTCCTTTATTCCCTCCTAAGGCAGTGAAGGCCTTTTTTTTAAAGCCTCATAAGGTACTTCTTAGACACTCCTTCCATACTGAGGCACTGGTTTCTGTTATGTGAAAGCAAAAAAGCAATACTGCTATTGCTTTAGAACAGTGGTTCCCAAACTTTTTCAGGTCACGGCCGCTTGGTTCGACAAACTCATGCCCAGCACCCCCCTAACCTACACTATAAAAATCATTATTCAGAATAGCGGTTTTCATTGACCCACTAAGGAAGATAATAACAATAAAATTCAGAACAGTAACAATTAATTGAATATTTATTCAAAATCCAAAGCACCCACTGCAGGCTTGCCGAGGGAGGGAGGGAAAAGAGAGTGAATGCCTCTGTTTTGCAGCCGGCGTGGCAGGGCACACCAAGCAGGGTATTCATTAGCGTTTTGGTGCTTTTGTAACATTACAATTCACTATTAAAAGGACTCTTCTTAAACTGTATTAATACATGTGTGGATTCTTCCCCTATATGGCTTGGGACTAAACTACCTTCTCCCATAAAAATGTCCCTGGGTTTTAAGACTTTCTGGAGAGGCACTTCTCAGAAAAGATCACCTCACCCCCCTATGCAATCCCACCGCCCCCAAGGGGGCAGTACCGCCCACCTTGGGAACCACTGCTTTAGAACTTAAGGAAATATATTCCCTAACCAACCTCTCCTCCCTTCAGTGTCTTCACATGCAGTCCTAGCCATGTGGAAGCTGATTTTCTGTAAGTTGATCCCATGTGGTTGGGGATTGCATGTGAATGAAGGTCTTCTTCTATTTCTCTGCGCCTGAAGTTTATAGTTGTGTGCATGCCAGCTGGCTTTCATCATCGGTTCGTGGTGTACCTGTTGGTACAGCACCAACCAATGATGAAAGCTGGATGCACCCCAGCCTGATACAGTTTGTAGTATTTAGGATTCAACGAGAGAGCCAGTGTGGTGTAGTGGCTAAGGTGTTGGACTGGGAGTCAGGAGATCCGGGTTCTAGTCCCTAGTCGGCCATGGAAGCTCACTGGGTGACTTTGGCCCAGTCGCTGACTCTCAGCCTAACCTATCTCACAAGTTTTTGTGCAGATTAAATGGAGGAAGAGGTCTATATAAGCCACCTTGGATTCTTTGCAAGAGGGAAAAAGGCAGGATATAAATGCAATAGCAAATAAATGAATACAATATTAAAATAAATGATTGTACTCAGTAGCTGTCCAGATAATTTTATGGCATTTCCATAGTCTTCTTCCCAGTGATAGCAGTATTTGTAGAAAGAGAGTTTGCACTTATTTCCTATATGCTATTTCCCAAGCCTAATCCAGACCTCCATGGTACTTGCTATAAGTATCTCTCCATTTTCCTCTTCCCCCCTCCTTCAACTCACACCCGTAGCACTCCCTGATTCAATTGCTCTCAACATTCTGTAGATCCCGAAAGCTCACAGATCCTTATTGGCCATTTGGGGTCTTTAAATGTATCTTTTCCATTTAATATGGAAACGAATACACTTCTGCAACACCTAGAGAGTCCCCCAAATATGTAGACCACTTTCTTATTTTGGGGTGGTTCCGTTTTACTTATGAACTAATAGGCATGGGGCAGCCCAAGTTCAGCATTAGTGTGAACCATAAAACATTAAGGGCACAGTCTTACATATATTTAGACGGGAAAAAGTCCTACTCCCAGTATTCTCCATCCAACAATGTTGGGTGTTGTAGGACTCCCCACCCCCACCCCGCCCCATCCATACATGCAAGGGATTGCACCCTAAATTGACCTGAAGAGCTTTGTGGAAAAGGCTGAAAGGAGAAGCAGTTACCTCTCTGTCTGGTTTATGAGGTTCCATCAGGGTTACAACTTTCCCTCGCTGGACCAGAATTACTTGGGAGTCTCCAACCCAAGCTATATGTAACTTGTTTCCAACAATCAAGGCAGACACCCCTGTGCTGCCGCTACGCAGCTTCTGTGAAATTAAGAAAAAAAAAAGGGAATGTTCTAAAGAGCCTTTTAAAGGATGAAACATAACTGTGTGGGGATAATTGGTGCTCATTATTTAACCATGCAGCAATCTGGTGTCAAAAGAGTTTCTATCAGTGATGTGAAAAGAATTACAATGAGTTCACCACAGCCTTATTTTTTGTTGTGATTTGCTTGCTCAAAACATGCTAGTTATTGCGTACACACACCTACAATCACTTGTGTGTGAAACTGCAAGCAAAGTATCTGTAGACCGTCGTGTGTGATAATCAACATGTTAATTGTTTCACATACAAACGTGCATCAATGATAGTCATGCAATCATCACATCTGACCACCTGCACCTAGTTTTCAGGCTGATTCCAACATGGAATAGCGATCTATGTTAGAAAAAAAAAATCACATCTGAAGACGCCCTTGAGATCTTGCTTTGCTTTGCTTTTATTCAAGATAACGCCGGCTGTAACTCCCCTCAGTATTTTTTCATGGCTTTCTAACAATATTGCAATTAACCACTGCAGTGATTGAAGCAAGAAGGTATGGTCGGATATCGAGAACCAACATATGGTTTAGTGGTTGTACGGCTGCATCAACGTGAATTATAAACTTAAAAAATACTCTGTTCTTGCTCAGAGATGTTTTATTATTTCATAACTACTTTGTTAAATGGCAGGTGATTAACAAGAAGAGGATAAGATTGCATAACCTAAATCTACAGAATTTACACTACAGAATGCTCAGGTTGCATTTCTGTACTATAGTAGTGGAAACACACCCATCATGCTAGCACCTAAGCACACTTAGGCCTTAGCTAGACCTACCTTTTGTTCCGGGACAGAGGAAGGGAGATCTCACATTGGGATTAACGCGAGATCTCTCCCTCGTTTACACGTAAAGCGCGACGACCTCATGAAGAGAGGTGTTGCGCCCGCCATTTTTATTTTTAAAGCGACGGCAGCGCATGAACTCCCATGCACTGAAGGTTAGTGGTTTTTTAATTTAATTTGGTTTTCCCGCTCCCCCCACGCTAACCCGATGGGCGCAGCGCCCCGTGTGCGGCTCCTGGCTCCGCGTGGATCAAGCCGCAGAAACGGGCCAAACGTTCCACGGTCTTGGGCTTAGCCTGAGACGCGGAAAAAGCGGGCCCAAAGGGGAGGGCGAGATCCCGGGGCAAGGGAGGGATGATCCCTCCCTGATCCCGGGATCCCGTGCGTCATGCGGACGCACAGGGACGATCCTGGGGTTCGCCCCAGGATATAGCCTGGTCTAGCTAAGGCCTTATTTATTTATTTATTACATTTCTATACCGCCCAATAGCCGGAGCTCTCTGGGCGGTTCACTTAAAAACAATGGGGATAAATTTTAAATCAACAGGATGGGAAGCAGGGTTAAGTGCTTTTCTTGCTGTACTAAGTCAAGAATATGCTTTATCACAATACGTTTTCTTCATACACTTGTTGCCCATGTATGATTTTGACTGCTCCAAGCAGACAGGAAAGGAAAATTCAAGGATCACGCCAGGGGGTGGGGTGGGGAGCCATTCTTAAGAATGTTAGTACAAAGAATACATTACAGAAACGAATAAAAGGGCTCTGCCCCATCTGGATAAAAGGCACTTTTTGTTAAGGGCCATTTCAGATGAAGGTCCTTTGCCCTTGGTAAATAACACTGGTGGGATTTAAAGAGAGGAGAACGCTTCCAGACAGATGGCTCTGAGAGTTACCAGTCAAAAGACATCCTGGAGGTCTTCCATCTTTCTGTCCTTAATGGATTTTCTTCAGTTAGAAAAAAGACAGAAGCAACAGTGGGAAATCATGGGAGGGTTACGAATTGAATAGGTTGTCAGCTGGACGACCGCCCCCCCCCCCCCACTCCAATAAAATCCCATGAATAAGGCAAGGTGGGAAAGGGCTGTAGCTCAGTGTGATAGTTAAAATAAAATAGAAGGCTGTGGTTGAAAATAACAATAGTACAATATGAGTGATAACACTCAACCACAAAGGTACTAAGAAAGTTTTATAGACGAATAGTTCAAAAGATATCACAAATGTACAAAAGACAGGCATATAGATAACATTTACAAGGTGTTCATCAAACATTCATAAATAATTTCATAAAGCGTCTGATAAACAGTAGTCTGGTACAAGTCCTGTTTTGAGAATTCTTCGTCAGTAGGACGCTGTAAAATGATACAAAAACACCTTACTCAGCATTCAGGCTACTTTAACTACACTCTATAAGTACTGGGAGCTTTTTGAAATCTCTTCAAGAAATTGAGAGCATTATCTGACGGCTTGAATACGTGAAAATGATATGGTGGTAAGCCTTGAGAGTCTTTAGTATAGTTTTGTATAATCAACTTAGGTTTTGGATAGTTTATAATTGTAAGTTTCACTATTTCTTCTTTAGATAAACCTTGGAGGATTCCACTCTAAATGTACAGCCGCGGCTCCTTTTGTGAACCAGTTGGTGAGGCCAATATACTGTTTTCTTGCATTGTATGTAGTAAATGACAACGTATGTGATTGGTTACAAATGCTGAGTAAGGTGTTTTTGTATCATTTTACAGCGTCCTACTGATGAAGAATTTTCGAAACAGGACTTGTTTATCAGACGCTTTATGAAATTATTTATTAGACGCATATTTATGAGATTATTGATTCTTGTCATGAATGTTTAATGGATGCCAACTTATTGTAGGCTTCTTTATGAATGTTTGATGAACACCTTGTAAATGTTATCTATATGCCTGTCTTTTGTAAATTTGTGATATCTTTTGAACTATTCGTCTATAAAACTTCCTTAGTACCTTTGTGGTTGAGTGTTATCACTCATATTGTACTATTGCTCAGTGTGATAGAGCACATGCTTTGCATGCAAAGGCCCCCAGTTCAATCCCCGGCTTCTCCAAGTAGAGTGAGGAAAAGTATCCTGCCTGAAACCCTGGAGAGTCGCTGCCAGTCAGTGTCGACAGTACTGGGCTAGATGGACCAATGGTCTGACTCAGTATTAGGCAGCTTCCAACATTCCAATGTTACAGTACAAGTCTTATCTAGAAGCAGCCAGAGAGAAATGGCATCACACAGATGTTCTGAGAGGGAATTCTAAGCAAAGGAGAATGGATGGGGTAATTTATGAGTACCAGAAATTTTTGGTGGGTACGTGTGGCTGTACAAGAGGAGTGATAGTCACAGGTAGAGATATTCTGCCCAGTAACTACTTCATCCTGCTTTTGGAAAGTTCTGGATATTTAATTGTTAAATTATTGCGCTTAGGGATTATTCCTGCATATCTGTACAGAGCGTGTCAAATGGCAATCCATTGATTTCGCTATTGTTTACCTTTTTCTGTGACCAGGTAATATACATCCAAAAGTTCTGGATTCTATAAAATGCTCTGCTTAATTGCAAACCAATATGATTTAATTTTTATAACAATCTCTTAGTACTATGCATGCTTATTCAGGAGACATATAAATTATGCAATTGGAAAACTGATTTAAATTGTGTGTGTGTGTGTATGTGTGTGTGTCTTTTTGGTGTTTAAAATGGTTTTGATTTAAATTAATCCACCATCACAGATTACTTTTGAATAGCAGGTCCATCCACATCCCCTTACTATCTAATTCACGACACTATTACCTTGCCTCACTATACTATAACTTACCTTACTTACTAACTACCTTACAATGTACTTTTACTACACCAACCGCAGAACAAGGGTTATTATCCTGCTAGTAATTTAGGTTTATAATCCACTCAAATAAGAAAGAAGGGATCAACTCCAGATTCAGTTTCTCCTCATTCTTGGCCTACGTACTGCAATTCATCACAGTTGAGGTGAAGAAAAAGAAGTGAACTAGAGATAAACCGACCCAAGTTTAAAACACATGGCTAGAACACATGAAGACCGAGACATCGATTGACACTGAACCTAAATTAAAACGTTCATTTCCTCAGATTTTTGGACCGTGATTCCCAGGCTAAGTCTATTAAGGGAACCAATACACAATCAATTTGGGATACTCTACAAAATAATAGACTTTAAGTTGTTACAGAAAAGTCAATCGTCAGCAGTAGCACCCCCCCCTTTCCAGCACCTCCTCTTCTGGCAGATCCAACAATTTACCTGTATTGCAGTATCTGCTTCTCCTTACTCACCTCCCTTCTGGCTTTAGAAAGGAACATTTCATCCGTTTTCTGGAAGGATTCTCTCAAGGTCTCCCCTGGGTTTTTCTGAATCTCCTTGTGATGTGCCACATTTACATGCAGGTGAGTAGCTGCGTAGTTAGCAGCATCTATTCCACCATGACCATCAAACACGGCGAAGTATGCTCGGTCGACGCCGTCCTTTTGGTGGGAAGGGTATTTAAGTAGATGGGGAAAAACACCAGAAACAGAATGAAATCTCCATGTGCAAATGTATCAAAATGTCCCTACTGGCTTTGAGAAGGGGCAGGGGTGTTAGCAACATAAGCCCCACCTGCTAATCTGTTCTCAATTCCATTTACACTGGGCTACTTTCAGATTTTAAATCAATCTTCCTATTTATTGACTATTATGTTGGTAGAACACATACCTTAGCAAATAGTTTTGAGATTTGTGTGCTCTACCTGGGGGTGGCCCTACTATTAGGCAGTGTGAGGCAGCTGCCTCAGGCAGCAGATTTTTAGTGTCATGAAAAAGACAGCAAATCCTTCATTTTTTAAAAGTATTACTATTATTGGGATGGATACAGACTTATTTATTTATTTAAAACATTTATATCCCGCCCTATATCATTAAGATCTCAGAGCAGCATACAGATAAAAGCATACAGTATAAAACAATAAATATGCACAGTTAAAAACAAATTCAGCCATAATTACAAGTAGAGCCATATAATTACAAGCAGACCTACTGAAATAACTAACTTAAGTCCCGTTGGGTCTTCTGTAAGTATTACTAAGCCAGGATCCACTGCATTTTTAACTGTCACAGAGAGGGAGAGGAGGAGGAGAGATGCTTGTGGGATGTTTTGCCTCCGGTGCCAAAATTTCTTGGCTAACTTTGGTACTATGCCCCTTGACTTGTGTGTTGTGTGTGTGTGGGGGGGGGGGGGTATGTGCGCGCACACGCAACATTTTCTTCTTCACCTCAAATAACAAAATGGGTAGGGCTGGTCCTGCCTCAATCTATTCTGCAGAAAATTCCTTACAGAACTTGTTATATACAATGCGCTGTCATGATCTAGATCCAATCCCTGGCAGAATTTGCCTGGCTGAGCTGACCTAGTCCCCATCCCCACAAAGCAAGTAACCGAAGGGTTTTCCTCTTTCAGTTCTGCACTTGCTTGTTAAACCACACCCTTCTGGCAAGAATGCATTGTGCGACAAGGGCCTGGGATTGTTGCCAAGAGCGTGTGGGATTATGTCAAATTTGCCAGCGTGAAACTGTGACAACATGACCAATAGGAAAAGAAAAGTCACCATTGTCAAGGGTGGATGATTTCCTTTCAGTGGTTTTGAACAGCTAAAATTATCTCGGAGAGGGATGGTGGCTTCTGTGGGTACCTGTGCTTTCTTATCTGAGCCCTGGAGACTTACCGCCATGCCAAAAAGTTGGTTAAATTCTGGGAGAGAAACATGTCTGTCCTCCATTTTCCGGCGGGTATTACGAGTTGCATGGGTGGAAATCTGGAGGTAGCGCTCGAGTGGTTTCAGTGGCGGTGGCTGCTTCTGCCATTTGCAGCAAAGATCCCAAAGTTTGTTAAAGAAACAGCGCTGCAAAGGACCTCCATCCAGCACTGCCGTTCAAAAAATACAGATAGGAAGAGAAAGTTAATACATGGGTAGGATCAGAAATTTCCAAATTGAAAAGGTAAAGTATTGGGAATTGTTTTGACAAACATGAATTGTATGTTCCAGAACATTTGAGAACTACAAGTTCACTCGCAGCTTTAAAAGCTCAGCTAAAAACTTTTCTCTTTCCTAAAGCTTTTAAAACTTGATTTTGTTCTGACTTTTATATTGTTGGTTTTACTCTACCCTGTGCCTGTTTGGTGCATTCTCTTCCCCTCCTTATTGTTTTATTATGATTTTATTAGATTGTAAGCCTATGCGGCAGGGTCTTGCTATTTTATTGTTTTACTCTGTACAGCACCATGTACATTGATGGCGCTATATAAATAAATAATAATAATAATAATCATAATAAGAAAGGGTACCTGGAAAAGCCCGTTTCTGCTACAATATGCTAAAATCTTTATAAATCCACCCAAACTCCTTACTTGCCATTAGAGCAGGCTGACATCATGTACACAGCTGTCTTTGTTTGGTTAATATGCCCTATTTGGGGACAGGCTTATGGGATGTGGAAGTGAAAACAATCACCAACTTTCTTTTAGTCTTGGCTCATCACTTGTTTGGGGATCCGGAAGAGCTGTTCATCAGATAAAACAATCACCTTCCTTTATCTTTATGGCTCATCCAACCCTTTGAAGTGTTAAACAACTTAGGCTACTCACTTTAATCTTTTATGTATGGAATGTACAAGATTATGCTGTTTTATAACAGCCCCTGCCAGCATGCCCAATAATTAGGAATGCTGGGAGTTGTAGTCTGAAACATCTGGAGGGCTCCAGGTTAAGGAAGGCTGTTTTATAGTATTGTTTAGGATTCGGTTGTTTTTGTTTCTCAGCAGGAAGTTTTGGATTCGGAATGGAATTATTTAATTGAACTAGCTGTACCCGGCGTAACTTATGCCGTTGTAGCATATCTTAAAGTTTATTAATTAAATATCGCATTTTATTTATTTATTCATTCGCAGCAGGCAAGTGGCTTCCCAGACGGCCACCGAAGGCCCTGGCCATGCCTCGCCCATGCTCCGGACCGTGGTGCTGCCACCTTCGTGGGGGGGGGAGGAGCGAAGAGGCAGAAAGGGGGGCAGGATTACCTTGGAAAGGCCGGAGGAGTCGGACGAGGGGCTTAGCAACCTGTATCAGCTGATGTTACATGTTGTTACTGTTGCTTAGCAACCTGTATCAGCTGAAGCCATTCTAGAATCCCTGAAGGCAAAGTGGGCGTGGCAAAACGGTAACATACCTAAGCATTTTATATATAAATTAGTGCGAGCTCACAGCTGTGATAAGAAGGGCAACAAAGCCTTGATATAAACTCACTAGTGGTTTCATCCAAATGTTTTGGACTGCAACTCCTATAAGCTCCAAAGGTCACAAATTATAGGAGCTGTAGTCCATCACAACGGCACAGCATCACTCTGCCTATCCATGGAACATTTACTCACCAGTGGCTCTGAGTTCGGTTTATGAGAGAGGAGGAAAAAGTATTTTTAAAGATAATGTCAGCTATATCAATAGAACTTGAGAGAGCTGTTGAAAGTTTAATACGTTGTTCTCAATGTTCTTAAAGGACTTGCAATTTTCATTATCCTCAGTAGATGGAGCCAACTTATTACTTCACTCTTGATTTGGAGAGGAAAGTAACCCAACAGATTGCTTGATCAGAAGATCAAACTGATAACAGGTGTTTGGCAAAATCATGACATTTTTAATTACATTTATATTCCATGCCCATCCTCCAAGAGGTTCACAACAGCATACACAGTTCCCCAATCCATATTTTATTCTCGCAAGAACCCTGTGAGGTAGGCTAGGCTGAGAGATGGCAACTGACACAAGATCACCTAGTTAACTTCATCGATGATCGAAGATTTCGACCCATATCACAATGGTCTGAGTTCAATGCTCTAATCATTACATCACTATGGACTGTCAACATATAATAGTAAAACTATAAAATCTCTAAAACACTTTAAATCAAGCTGAAAACCATCAGGGGCATTTAGAATAGATATAAGAGACCTGAGAGATGACAGGGGCATGTCAGAGAGAAAAAAAAGGTATAATGAAAAAAGTGAAAGAAAACCAGAGCAAGAACCAGAGTTTTTTGCCAAGGAACGTATCAAATGAATTGAGGGAAGATGCAGTTCGACATCAAACAACCCAGGCATCTCCATCAAAGAATATTGGTCACAATCAAGGTTTGATGCTTTGTGCTTATAAGTTAACAAACATGAGTGCGCGATTTGTAGTCCCCATAGTGCCTCTCTAGGAAAGGTTCTGTTCCTAGACCACCCTTCATCCCGCCAAGGCCTTAATGCAATCCCACAATGGCTAAAGATTATGTTCCTTCCCTTTCTGTCTGTTGTCTAGGTAGCAGCCCTCTAACTACCATGTGACTGGTGGTTTGGGAGCCTTCCCAAGCCCCTTATCCAGTGAGTTACTTGCCCCTGCAGGGCCCGGGCCTAGTCCTTCAGGCAGGACAAGCTCAGCTGGAGCTTCTGGCTGTCCTCTCAGCTCTTCACATTACTTCATCTCAGCCCCTCCACCTCCCAGTCTTTCCTGGGGCTTTTTATATTCCTCCACTTACATGGGGTTTCCGCTAACATCCTCTGGGTTCAGCCCTTCCTGTGGCTGCCTGCTGCGCTTGAAACACCCAGCCAGTTTATCAGTGCTGGTGGGAAGCAAGCGTCAGAAATGCTGGTGTGACCACTCCACAGGAGAATTTTCACAATGGGAAAATGCCAATGCAGCATGGTGTAGTGATAAGAATGACCCTGCTTTGGCCCCCGGGATCATCTGGACGCACAGGAGATCTCGGGATCAGGGAGGGATCATCCCTCCCTGGCCCCGGGATACAGCCCTACACTTTGGGCCCGCTTTTTCCACGGTCCCGGGCTGAGCCCGGGATCGCGGAAGGTGTTGCCGCGGCTTGATCCGGCTTTGCACGATTACTCGTGCGGAGCTGGAAGCTGCGCCCATTGGGGCTAGGGTAGGGGGAGCGGGGAAATCATTTTTTAAAAACAACAACAAAACCTTACTTTATGTCGCTCGTGTGCTGCTGGCCCTTTAAAAATAAAAAATGGCGGCCGCAATGCCTCTCTTCTTGAGGTCCTTGTGCTTTACGTGTAAACGGGGGCGAGATCTCGCGTTATTCACAATGCGAGGGCTCCCCTCCTATCCCCCGGACTTTACAGTAGGTCTAGCTAAGGCCTCCAACAAGAAGCTCACCGGATGACCTTGGGCGAGTCGGTTTCTTCCAGCTGAACCTACCTCCCAGGGTTGTTGTAAGGAAAAAAATGTGTGCGTGTGGGCCGGGGAGAGAAATAATATATGCTGCCTTGAGCTCCTTGAAGTAAAAGTGTGATATAAATGTAATAAATGAATGGATGGTTGTTGTAAAGCATGAACTGACATGACTCGGCATCAGATTGGTTAGAGGGAGTACAAAAGAGGAAGGGATCAAAGGCACAGCCAAAGCTAAGTTCCTGCTTCTCAGAACAGATGGTAGCGCTGATATTAGAGAGAAAGAGGAACTGGAGAGGAAAGGCTGGGAGGGTGAATGAGCAGCTTAGTTATTACAGAATTGTCTTTTTTAAAAAAGGTAGTTATTGCCTCAAAACAGTTTAGGTACAAGTGGGCTTATGTTTGCAAGACAGTCTTACCCACATTTGCAAGACAGTCTTACCACCATACTCTAATGAAGAGGCGGAAGGGCGTCTGTGCTTTCTCATTCAAGCTAGTCTGACAGGAAGCCACATCCTTCCTCACAGAAAGCAGCACTCTATTAAACGCCCCCAAAATATATAATATTAAAGCCAACTGGAAAGATAAAACCTTAGAGGCTATTACAGGAAAATGTACTACAAATACAAAAGAGTATAGCATTTCAGTTTGCCCGAGGGATTTACAATGATTCTTTAACGTATAAACCCCAAAGTGCTTTGGATCGGGTCCGAAGGTGCCCTTCTGCTCCTGGAAGGCACCTTGTGCTCACAGAAAGCAGACGGCTCAATAGCAGGCGCATGCACTGCACGCAAAACGTCACAGGTTCAATTGCTGGCGTTTCCAGGTAAGGCTGGGAAAGATTCTTGCCTGACACCTTGGAGAGCAGCTGCTGTCAGTCAGTACTGAACTAAGTGGACTGACTTGGCATAAGACAACTTCCTCTGATCCTCCTCCCAAGGGCTGTTCTACAGCTCCCGCAAGAGCACTGGGCAAGAAAAAGTGAAATTAAATGCAAAGAGGTTGCTCTGCTTATGCAGAGGAACTGCTACAGAACCTACTTATTGATCGCACTGCACAAACCCTTAAACGTTTGTACAGCAGCTCTAGCGGCTTTTCCCCTTCCATCGAGATTTCGTTGCACCCAACCCTACATCAACCTGAATTCCATTTGGCAGATAGAAAACCAAGGCTGAGAAATCGTGTCTTCACAAAGAATGTTATAGACTGGGACCCAGCGGATCTTCTCTGTGTGCAAGAGCTTTCTCATTCACTTGAAGGGCAGAGGAAGTTCCACATGTCCACTGTTTGTCTTGAATTACAGCAATAAGGTTATCTGTGAGAGACTATGGCCTTAGCTAGACTTAAGGTTTATCCGGGGATTGTCCCGGGGTCATCCCTGTTCCTGTAAATGACACACAGGATATCCCAGGAGCAGGCAGGGACGACCCCGGGACGATCCTGGGATAAACCTTAGGTCTAGCTAAGGCCTTAATTACATCGTCAAAAACTAACATGAGAACTGGATCTTACTCGTCCCCTTATTTTGGCAGGACGCCTGGAATCCCTTGGGCTAGTGTGATAAAACTAAGCGCTGCTAGCTACGTTGATCAGCGTTGCCTCTTTGTTTCCCTTCAGTTTATTGCAACAACCTGCCAGTTCTAATCAAGAACCATTTTTGCCCCGAAGCTCTACTATGCCTTGCACAATGAAATCCCCATGCAATGGAAAAGCATAAAAGAACTATATATCTAATTCCGCACTTTCCAACACCAAGACCCCAGTCTATACCTACGCTCTCTTTACCTCCCAGTTGGATTACTGTATTATACATGGGGCTGTCTTTGAAGACAGCTCAGGTAGTGCAGAACACAGCTGCCTTGATTTTGACAGTGTTATCAGCAGTTTTGAAAGAACCTCAGTCTTGCCAATTCGCTTCTGAGTCCAATTCAAAGTGCTGGTGCTTACGTTTAAAGCTTTCAACAGTCTGAGACCCTGCACCTATCTATCATCCTGCCTGCAGTCTATGGTCATCTTCTGATGCCTTTTCCCAGGTGTCTATTTCTGAAGCTGGACTGATATATTTTATTTATTTATTTATTTATTTATTTATTTATTTATTTATTTATTACATTTTATACCTCCCAATAGCCAAAGCTCTCTGGGCAGATGATATCATCTAGAGACAAAGATGTTTCAGTTGCGGTTCCCAAATTGTGCAATGCCCTCGTAGCTGTTAGCTTTTAGTTGCCAGGCTAAATAACAATCTTTGTTCACTCAGGTATTTTTAAGTATTGTTAGTTTTACCTTTTATCTATTGCTTCTCAATGATGATGTAGTTTTACCTGGATGTTTTATTTTTAATTATTGTAAACGGCCCAGAAACAAAATACTGATGAACCACTTAGAGATACTTTAAAAAAAATCTATTAAAGACTACATAAATATTTTAAATTAATTAAAGGAAATATACTTACAGGGGGATGTTCCACCATCATCAGCTTCCTCGCCTTCAATATTCTGTTTCTTAAAATCAGTAAGACCTGTCTGTAGCATATCACTGATTGCAGCATGAATCAAAGATGCTGCAAGAACAGGAGGTGCATTCCTGTTAAGAAAGGGAGGAAAAGATGCTGAAATGGTCTTCATGGGCGGAGTAGGCAATCTTTGGACAATTAAAATCTAATATAACGTTCGTTTAAGACTCGGGATTTCTGTGGTGCTTCTGTGCTCCCCATAGTGAGGCAGGTAAATAACTTGAGAAGCCAAACGGCTATGGCTCAGTTCATATATAATCTCAAACATTCCTTGGGCTCCTATGCACCATTTCCCCTTTGCACAATGCTCCCTCCCTGTTTGTCAGGAAACCGTGTTGCATGTGAACCAGGCAAGCTATGGTTTATTTAGAAACCCCACTTTGTGCCTTGAAGCAAAGAAGGAATCTGAGCTTCTTTCTCTATGCTGAAGAAGTTGGCTGTCCCTGGAATATAAGAACAGGGAATGGACAGCACAGCAAAATTTAACGTATCTACCGAACCTCAAATAAAGATAAGCACATTTTCACTATGGACCTATAGAGTTGGCAGTTTTAAGTTTAATACACTTAAGTTTAAAACAAATCTGAAAATAGTAATTGGAAGTGATAGTCACTGTACCCAAGTGAAGTTGCATGAGCACCATTGTAGTAATGCAATATTAGGATTAGCTTTAAATTCGAAGATTCGCACTTCTATTCCTCATAATTCCCAGTGCAGTATCAATGTGTTTTTTCTCCAGTATCTGGAGGAACTGACCAAGCAAATGCAATATAAGAATTCCACCACTATTAAGTAAATATTGGCAGATTTGTGTAATATATAGCAATAATATTTTGACGTATTTGCCTGTGTTGATAAAAATGTGAATCAACCCTAAAATTCATGTCAAAATACTCCAATTCATAACAACTTATTCTGTAGATCTAAGGCAATTTATTTAATTTTAGCGTTCGTACATATTTCATCCAGTTTGTACTTGAAGGACTCCCCCACCACCACCTTTTGTAACTGCAGCAATGGGGTCATTTTCAATTCTTAGCTAATTGTAGGCATTTCCTGTTATTCTCTCTTTCCTGAAGCAACCATGTTCATCATCGGAACTGAAAGGGTAACAATGGCATCCCTCTTCCTTCCAGAATTTTCTACAGGACACGATCTGCATCTTTTGGCATGACTAATACTTGGCTTCCTTTTAGGAAAAACTAAGCAGAAACAATGTAGACAAGAGAATCTGACTTTTCCAGATAACTTAAAAATAAATAAATAACAGGGAAAATTAACACTGTGATATTCTGTAATGGATGGATAGACAGCATTGAACCAGCTTTCTCCAACCTGGTTCCCTCCAGATGTTCGGGATCAACGCCCATCATTGGCAGCCAGCATGGCCAATGGTCAGGAATGCTAGCAACCATAGTCCAAAACACCTGGAGGGACAGGCACACTTGTGATCACCACTTCTTTAACACGAGGAGGGAAAGTGCATAACAGCACTGGAATAGGAGGAGCGCACGGACTAAATAAAAATAGGGGAGATAAAGCAAAACTGGCAGAACAATACTTGCAAGTGGGGAATGTGGCTGATTCACAGCACCAGCTCAAAAGCAAGACTGCTGAACTGAGGAAATTCTGCCATCACACACTAATGGATTTGCAGGGGTGGCCAGCAATGTATCTATGCTTGCAGAATGCAATCTGTATTTCCTAGTGCTAAAAGAAAGATAAAACTGGATCTTGTAGATTCTTCTGCACAGGGAAACATATACCCCACAGCTAGATTTAGAAGGTAGGATTATTTCTGCAGCCAAACAAGAGAGGAACGACCTTCAGGATTTAATCTGAGCTGGAATTCAAAGATGATTGGCCCAGATCCCAAGTCTCTTGTATCCATCCATTAATTAGGATTACAATTATCACATCTAGATTGGCTGGAGGATAGAGTGTTTATAAGCATGCTCAAACTGCTTATTTCTTTTACCATCAGGAAAGCCTGCCAAAACTACAAGGGAGGCATCTGAGATTAGTAAGCGTATTGTACAATCCTATGAATTGTACAATCAGAAGTAAGTCAGAAGTAAGTTCCACTAAATTCAACGAGGCTTACTTCTAAGAAAATGCAGGTAGCATTGAAGCTAGAATCTCTCAGTCATTAAGTGGGACCTTGGGATATATGTTTGTTGGATATAACTTACTTATGGGTCACGAGAATACTATACATTGGTTACTTGCTCGCCAAACCGTTGGTACAGGGGGAGATATAGGACTGTTTCTCCTCAGAAAAAGTAAGAGTCAGATGGATCTCTTGGCCAAGTTTCCTGATCAAAATTCCAGAGGCAAGAATGAGCATAGGCAAATATTTAAAAAGCAAATAAACAGAAAAAATGACTAAGAAATTCAAAATGGAAAGTCCTGAGGTATAAATGGTTATGGGTCAGAATTTCACAAACGATTTAAACATGTTTTATTGCACGAAAAAACAATACTATATATAAAGATAATGAAAGGGGAGAAACACTCACGGGAAGATGTGAGGAATGAGCACAATAATCTATCTTATATATATATATATAAAAAGCTTAGGTATGTTACCGTTTTGCCACGCCCACTTTGCCTTCAGGAATTCTAGAATGGCTTCAGCTGATACAGGTTGCTAAGCAACAGTAACAACGTGTAACGTCAGCTGATACAGGTTGCTAAGCCCCTTGCCCGACTCCTCCGGGCTTTCCAAGGTAATCCTACCCCCCTTTCTGCCTCTTTGCTCCCCCCCCATGAAGGGGGCAGCGCCACGGTCTGGAGCATGAGCGAGGCATGGCCGGGGCCCTTGGTGGCCTGGTGGGAGGCCGCTCGCCTGCTGCGATCCCAGGCCCCAGCCTAATCTCATGCAAACTGGGCAGGCAGCCCAAGGCTGACATGAACCCCGGGGAGAGGGGGACACCTGCTCCCCCTCCCCCGACCTCCCTGCCCCCCGGGGTCTCCAGACAGCGCTGTATCGGTGCCCTCCAAGCAGCCCCCGCCCCCGCAATGATATTTAATTAATAAACTTTAAGATATGCTACAACGGTGTATGTTACGCTGGGTACAGCTAATAAAAGAATATTTTTCTCCTCACACCAAAATTCCACAGGCATTTGCAGAACATCCCATTGAAATATCCATCAAATCTACTTGTAAAAGACAAAAACAAATCTGGTCAAGCCATCCCAATTTAATCTTTCTAAACTAGCTGCGAGAAACGTATTTGGAGATTTCGTTCAATGATACAAATTTCTTATTCATAGGAAGAATGCGAGTACAAGGTCTCAACGTGCCAAGTTTTGTTGGGTGTGAGAGTTGGCCGCTCCCTCCTCAAAAATTCTTGCGGTTGAAAAGGATTAATGAAACTGGATGACGCTTGACAGTTTTGGAGTCTTGGGGCTTTAAGTGCCCTGAGACACACAGTCTCTTAAACTAGCTCTACCTTCGGGCCAGGTATGCAAAAAATTCAGCTACAGACACGTTAAGCTCCTTCTTACATCAACATCAAGAATGACAGACAGGATGAAAGCACTGTAAATGCAGCATGAACACTACTACTACATATATTGTTCTAGAGGAGGGGGATTTTTCTTTTAAATCATAATAATTTAAAAAATCAAGATGTCCTTTACACGTTTGCTTTTCCACTCCCCAAGCCAGGGTACCGTAATCTTATGCAATCACAATTTTTTGGTTGAACAAGTTCCCACCTCCCCTCCAGCTCAGAGTGGAGGGGAGGGAGGCAAAGGCCCCCTTTGGCTCTGCACTTGCCATATGGTTGGGAAACGCAGATCCAAAGCAAATCCCAGCCTTTTGCTGAATACGGGATGTGGGAAGAGGGTGTGAATCATCCTGCCTTGCAGCTCCAGGATTAGGAGCAACCCTGGGGCTCATCTCTCCCCAGAAGCTCTCTAAATATCGGCCAATGAAGGTGAGGAACTAAGTGAAACTCATCTTAAGAGCACATTCCAGCAACATTTTGTCTATCACTGGGAAATAAGTTTGTTGAAAATGCTGAACCACAACAAATGGTAATTCAGAACCGCTGTATAGATACTTTTGAGACATTTATTTGTTTAAGCACTTTTATCCCGCCCTTTAGCCAAAAAACACGCTCAAGGCAGCTTACAAAAATATTTCTTAAGACAGTCCCTGCCCACAGGCTTATAGTCTAAAAAACATGACACAAAAGGAAAGGGGATTGGGAGGCAGGAGGACATCCTGCCATGGCATAGTTGCAGCAAAATACACCCAAGGGTTTTCAGTAAAATGGTTGCATTTAGGATAGCTCTTCACACCTTCATTGAACAGACAGTACTAATAATGCTATTCACCAAACCACACATATTGACCTATTAACATGGTTTACGCCTAGTAAAAATGGTTATTTTAAACACAGAGTGATGATTCATCATTAGGTAGTTTAATGAAGTTAAAATGGGAAACATTCCTTGGAATATACCGGCTAAGTTGATTTTATATTTGATTTATCTAGATAACAGGATGAATAATTTTCACTAGGTAAATAGAGTTTCAAATACAAGCTAACACTGTATTCAGTAGAATTTAATGATTAACTACCTTTAAATGAATTAACGTAAGTTAAATCACAGAGTACCATGTCAGCCTTAATTTTCAATGGAAGCCTTCTTCATCAAAACACACACATTTTGATCAAAGATTATTCAATCACAACTCTTTCATTAGAGCCACATTGCCTCTGATATTAATAGGTGAATATTTTATTTCTAGCCACAGAAAGAACTACCGTATTATTTACTTAATATTAAAATTAAAGCTCATTAAAACACACACACACACACACACACACATACTATTTGCATTTTATAAATATGATGTGGACCTTTTCCAGATTTATTTATTGCATTTCTATACCGCCCAATAGCCGGAGCTCTCTGGGAGGTTCACAAAAATTAAAACCATTCAAAGTATAAAACAACAGTATAAAACCATAATATAAAATACAATATAAAAGCTCAACCAGATAAAAACAGCAGCAATGCAAAATTACAAATTTAAAACACCAATTGTCATTTAAAATCATGACAATTGTAATTAAAGTTAAGATTGAAGTAACTAACATGATACATAAAAACTAAACTTCAATTCTATGTTTTGTGTAGCAAAAAACCCTGTACTCTGGAAGGGCTAAATGAATATTTCAGATTAATAGGGAGCAATATGAACATTTTAATTACCTAGGAGTTTTTAGTTTTGTCAATTTCTACAACTATCCCTCCTCTGGATTTGCCCAATGAAACTGCTCCTATACCATTGTGTCTATTGAAGAAGAGAGCTTTGGAATGGAAGTTTGTCTCTTTTGTAGGAAGTACACTTTTTTTGTGAATTCTCCACAAAGTATAAAAATGTAAGAAATAATAAATAAAATAATCGCTGTATTGATGAAAAACACAGACAGAGTCTAGCTCATCAAATTCTATGGCTTCATCTCCATTTCCAAAAGACCTTGGGGTCCCAACTCCCTATTCCACAACACATAGAAAACTGAATGCTGAACTTCCTGTCCCCTACATTCCCCAAGGAAATGAAATAGCAGTATGCAGCTATTAAGGAAGTGCCTCTATGCCTTAGCGGAAGAAAACTTAATTTCCTCCCTCTCTTCACTTCATTGATCTCAGGCTGTCCCGACAGCACAAAGCCAGGCTTTCATTTAGGAGAGTTTTGAAGGCCTGCATTTAATCCATATTAGCCGACAATAAGCATTACTTTTAAACTGCATATCAAGTATGGTAGATACATTATATGTTATATAAAACCGTAGCAGAGACAACAGTCCTGGCTAAAAAGCAGGTATTCTCAGGGGAGCGCCAAAATGTCTACATGTCATTTGTGGAAGAATTAAGAAGGAAAGACATTAATAGATTCAACAAACATCAAGGTTTAATTCAATGCATCATAACAAAATCAAAGACAGGATAAAACAAACAGATTCACAAGAGTACTAAGGGCCCAAACTAGAAGTCTTGTCTAGTTTGGCCCTAAGAATAAATCTACAAAAGTTACTAAAATCATTTCCTTTAAAGCTCCAATGTCCTTGCTAATTTGAAAAAAAGGGAATTATATGGTTGAGCAGTTTGTACCACTTAAATTAAAAACTAAGAATAGTAAAATAACATTTTTCATTTTTAAAAAACAAACTTTCAGCTCTTTACGCACAAAAAGCATGTGTAAGAGCCAAAGGGACATAGGAGTGTCTAATGAGCATCACATTAGCGATTTTGCTCTCCATACAAATCCTGCCCTAGAATGAGAAAACTATAATCCTTAGCATCTTGATCTGGAAATGTGTTCACTTGAAATCAATTAGATTTCTTTGCAGACAAACATTAAGGATCAGGGTTCAAAAGTTATCCTACACTGACATAGTAGGAGGGGGGAGTCTTTATAAATGAAAACAGATTTTGGTAGAAAGCAAGTCTTCCTGAAATCCAGTTTAGGCAATGGATGTCAAGATCATACCAGTGCCCAGGCAACATTATGGAAACTCTTTGCTGCCCTCATTGGTTTTTCCCCCTCACACAGAAGCATCTGAATAATACTATTAATTCTTTTACCAGGCCTGATCAGCGCTATCAATCAGCTTGCTTACATCCAAATAATGGGGAGATAATGAAGTTGGCAGGTCCTCAGACAGGGACAATAGGTAGTACACAGCCTCCTTTGCTCACTCTCAAGGATTCAGAAAAAGTCAAAAGCTACGATAATGAAGAGATGGTTCAAGACCGCAGCCGGGAAAAGGTAATGCACTCCTTGTCACTCCCTTCCAACAGACTAACACCTTACCCCTTCTACACACCCCATCAACCAAGCATCACCAGTCCGTTTCTTCTCACTACAACCGGGAGCAGAATCAGCCCCTAGGCCTCCCCCAAAACAAACATTAACCTGATCCTTATTCACCCAATCTGGGCACTAAAACGTTTGATCTCTCTTTTCTCTAGCAGCCTATGTCTTACCCCAAAGTGCCCAAATTCCAGTGGGCTGTGTATGGCGGGTCACTGGTTTCCCCTTTTTGTTTACCTCAGACACTGCCTATAATTTCAACAGACTACACTAGCGGTGGGGAATTTGTGGCTCTCCAGATACTACCAGACTACAATTCCCATTACCCTTCACTATCAGCTATACTGGCTAGGACTGATGGTAGCTGCAGTCCAGCAACATCTAGAAGGCCACAAGTTGCCCACTAGATTATATATGCATGTGCTAGAATCCTGGTTGTAGCCCTCTGAGCTCTGGGTGGTTCCTACATTATATACCTTTTGGCACCTTGAAGACTTTTCTTTTTCAGCAGGCCTTTTGTATCATGGTTGCAGAACAATAATAGTTCTTTGATGGTTACAGCTGTATGTTTCATTTTGTTAATTGTATTTACTACTATTTGATTGTTGTGACCCACCCCATGATTAGATGAGGGGCAGGATATCGGTTTTATAAATAAATAAATATTTTTGATGAAAAGCTTTTATATCCCGTTGTTCAACCTTTAAATTTTTTCCAAGGTGTTTTCCAATCCACAAAATCATGATCATACGAAACACAATCAAAGGAGCTCAGACGCAAAAATTCATCATGTCCTCAGCCCCTGATGACAGCACTGCCAGTTGAAAAGGGTCCATTGAGCCCAGCCCCTCCCTTAAAGACCTATGTCTTAAGGGGAGGGTAGAAAGCCAGACCAAGCAGCTCATGCCATCCGTTCCTGAAAAGCCTACTAAGAACCTGAGAGAGCTGATGTTTTATTATTTTTCTTTTCTTGTTTTAACATTTTATATTGCAAGCCACCTTGAGGGCATAATTGATAAATAAATTACTCCATATGCATGTGCTAATGACCACCCCTTCATCCTCCCCACTTCATAGCACGTTATTTTATGTGGTAATGAAATGCTCTGAACAACGTGAATGCATTGATTGAAAGGGCAGGATATAAATCTTTCAAATAAAAATTCAACACATGCAGTAATAACTCCATGCATGCATTTATGACCGCACCCATACATTTATATCCCCTCCCCATACATGCTCTGTAGAGGCCCACTCCATCCATACATGTGCTAATAACCCCCCATCTGTAATTATGATCCTTTCTATGCACCCCAGTAATAACCCACCTCCCCCACAAATGCACTTATGACCTGCTTCACACATGCACTTAGGACCCTCACTCCCTACACAATAATCCCATCCTGTGCACAGATTTAGGATGCAATCCTACACATGTTTAGATATTAAAAAGTCCCACAACTCTGGGAATGCCCAGAGTTGTAGGACATTTTATGTCTAAATATGCATAGGATTGCACCCGTATATATTTATTATATTTGTATCCCACCTTTTCCTCCAAGAAGCCTACAGCAGGATACATGATCCTCTATTTTATCCTCCCAACAACCTTATGAGGTCGGTTAGAGTCAGTGACTGGCCTGAAGTTCACCACGTGAGCTCCATGGCGGAGTGGGGACTAGAGCCTGGATATTCCCAGTCCCAGTCAAGTACTCTCACCACTACACTGTATGCTGGCTCTCAAATGCAGTGATGCCCCTCTTCAAACATGCACTAATGACACCCCTCTGTTCACACATGTATGAATAATCCCACCTTCCCCATATGCACTTATGATCTCCTCCTATCGAATTCACTTCCACAAGATGTAGTGATGGCCACCACTTTGGATGGCTTTAAAAGGCGATTGGCCACATTCTTGTAAGAGAGGTCTATCAATGGCTACTAGTCCTGATCCCTCCAGCATTAGAGACACTAGGCCTATATACACCAGTTACTACAGACATGGGTGGGAGGGTGCTGTTGCACTCATGTTCTACCCACAGAACTTGGGTTTTATTCTATTCTTTTAAAAATAGTATTTTTAATATGGTGGTTTTATTATTTTATTCTACCTGTTGGTCACCGCTCCAAAATCTTTGGATATGAAGTGGCATATAAATATTGTAAATAAATAATATAATTGGCCATTACGTGAACAGAATGATAGACTAGATAGATCCAGCAGGGCTCTTAAGTCCTGAGTCATTCACATGCACTACTAACACCCTCCCCACAAATGCACTTATGACCACCCCCACATGCACAATATTGCACAAATAACCCCCACCCCCAGCCTCCCCACTGGAAAGCCAGTGTGGTGTAGTGGTTAGAGTATTGGGCTGGGACAGTGGAGATCCAGGTCCTAGTCTCCACTCAGCCATGAAACTCACTGGGTGACTTTGGGCCAGTCACTGACTCTCAGCCTAACCCACCTCAAAGGGTTGTTGGGAGGATAAAATGGTAGAGAATCATGTATGCTGCCTTGGCTTCCTTGCAAGAGAGAGGAGGGAAAAGGCATGCTATAAATGTAACAATAAATGAAAGAAAGAAAGGTAACAATAAATGAAATAAACAAATACGTTTGCCCCCTTCTCAGTCTCTTTGACACTCCCCTCTATACACGCATGCACTAGTGGATGTGTGTATGGAGTGGGGGGGGAAGTGGGTCAAAGCAATTCCCCCCCCCCACCTAGCCCATACACACGTGCTAATGACACCCACTCCGAGCCCAGTTCTTGCCTCGTTGCAACGCGGCCCCGCTTCTCTTCCCTTCGCCCCCGACCATCCTCTTTCCCCGCCCTACCTGCTGCCCAGGAAGGTCCTGGCCAACTCGGCCATCTCCGCCGGGGCTTCGGCCTGGCTGAGGGAACCCCCACGGCCCGGCGGAGGGCTCCAAGGCAGGGCGTCCTCGGGGCCCAGCGGCCTCGGGAAGTCCTGCAGGAGGGAGCCCAAGAAATCCCGCGCCGCCGCCTCCGGGCAGGCCATGGCCTCGCACGCGCGCTCCTGGCGGGTGTCGGGACTGAGGAGGAGGAGGAGGAGGCGGCTCCGCCACGGCCTGGCCTCCGCCTCCTTCTCTTCCCGCCTCCCTCTTGGCGGCGAAGCGAAGTGGCGCGGGCCCCGCCTGGAAACGGTTCCTGTTAGGGCTGGGTGGGGGAAGGGCACTGCCAGCCCTGAGGGGAACCGGGGGGAATGAGGGGAGTTGTTACCTCGCCACCCACCCCGTGATTAATTCGGAGGACGGGAAATAAAAACAAACCGAGGGTCGAGTAGGGTGACCCTATGAAAAGGAGGACTGGGCTCCTGTATCTTTAACAGTTGCATAGAAAAGGGAATTTCAGCAGGTGTCATTTGTATATATGGAGAACCTGGTGAAATTCCCTTTTCATCACCACAGTTAAAGCTGCAAGAGCTATACTAGAGTGACCAGACACAAAAGATGGGAGGGCTCCTGCAGCTTTAACTGTTGTGATGATGAAGAGGGAATTTCACCAGGTGCTCCATATATACAAATGCCACCTGCTGAAATTCCATTTTCAATACAACTGTTAAAGATACAGGAGCCCTGTCCTCCTTTTCATATGGTCATCCTACTCGCCACCCACCCCGTGATTAATTCTGAGGATGGGAAATAAAAACAAACCGAGGGTGGGGGTGGGGGTCATGATCTAGGGGTATTACCCTCTGGAACCCACAAGTGCAAGCTCAATTCCAGGATACAATAAAAAATAACTCTCACCCCTAAAATAACTCTAAAAATATATTTTTATTCATATTTTGAATAAAAATATATTAAAGATTGCATTTTTAGTACATGACAACTGAAATAGTCACCCACACTACTGGAAAATACGTTTAAGATAAAAAGAAGCAAACACTATCAACTGTCTTCTGTTCTTCCTTCTCTGATGGCTTCCTTGGAAGTGTTTCTTAGTACCCTCTACAGAATCTAAGCATCTAATTATTGAACCAGTTAGCAATTTTTGTTTTACCACTGGATTTAGGTTCAGGTTCAGTTGAACTCTCTGATTATAAAACTTGAAGGTATTAATTGAATCTTCAAGTTCAGAATAACTCTACTCCCTTTCCGTCTTATGCTAACATTGGCCATTCTCATACACTGCAGTGTGATTAAACTGGTAAAGATGTGCACTGTTTTTTGTCCCAAGGACGCTCAGCTCTGGAGGACTTGCCAGCATACTTCATTTCAATTCAAGAACTATCTGATACAGTTTATGGTCATGCCACTCTGAAGAATCCACCCAACCTTGAAATCCCAACCGTATCCTTTTAAGAGGCAAGAGTTCTCCGTTTGCTCTGACAATTCTGTTGCGATCTGATGAAGACTACTGCAAGTTCAAAAACCGTATCCCCCCCATTTTTTTTTTTTTTTTTGCATCTAGCAGCAGGTCCAACAACTGGTATTGGGTGTCTTCTGTCTTGATCTTTAGATATCTCTTCAGGATCTTCATGTAAACTTCCCTGAAGACTGACCGAGCCTATATGGTTATTGTTGACTAGTGATTATTTTACTGTGTTTTTGTTGTATTTTATGTTTTTGTAATTTCTATAAACTGCTTGGATAACCTATTGGAAAGTAATATATACATCTGTGTAATAAATAAATATAATAAGAGTGTAAAGTACTTTGGACATTGTAAGTTATACAGTCCTACTTAATTGATCTTTGAAAGACAAAAGACTTTTCAGTTAGGTCGTTTAAATAAACTCTATTGACTTCAATTGGATTGGGTAAGACTGGGTAAAACTGCAGCCAAAGAAGGGATTATGATGCCTTTTAAGAATGTAAGAAGAGGCCTGTCTGAATCAGGCCAAAGGCCCATTTAATCCGCCATCCCATTCCCACAGTGGTCAACCAGAGGCCTCTGAGAAGCCCGCAAGCAGGACATGGGTGCAACAGCCCTCCTGGTGATGCTGCAGCATCATGACTAATAGCCACTGGTAGCGTTATGCCCCTTTAAAGCCATCCAACCTAGTGGCCGTCACCGAGTCTTGAAGCAGCAAATTCCAAAAATTGCACACTGTGTGAAGTTCTTCCTTTTGTCTGTCCTGAATCTCTTGTCAATAAGTTTCATTGGATTATACCAGTTCTAGTATCAGAAGAGAAAACGTTCTCTATCCACTTGCATATATTTATTTAGTTAGTTAGTTTATTACATTTTTATACCGCCCAATAGCCAAAGCTCTCTGGGCGGTTCACAATATTTTATATTTTATATACCTCTACCAGGTCCCCACTTAGGCCTTAGCTAGACCTAAGGTTTATCCTGGGATCGTCCCGGGGTCATCCCTGTTCATGTAAATGACACACAGGATATCCCAGGAGCAGGCAGGGACGACCCCGGGATAAACCTTAGGTCTAGCTAAGGCCCTAGTTGTCTGTTTCCTAAACTAAGACTCCCGAATCGCTGTAGCCTTTCGTTTTATTGGTCCAACACACATGTGAATTAAAATGTTGATAGGCAAAGTGACTGGCAAGAATAACTGAAACAAAAGTTTGTTTGAATTTTATTATTCAATTGTTACCCGAGAGGGTCATTATTATACAAAATAAGCAGCCAGAGCTGCCATTTTGTCTTTTGGTTTCTTTGGATTTAGCCTTCCTCCAGGCCTCCTGCCTTTTCCTCTTCCTCGGCCCTGTCTTTTCCCCTGTCCTCCACGGTGCATGGGATGCTTCATCGCTGCATGCTTTAGTTCGACCAGGTCCTGGAAGACAGGGTCACAGAACACACAGCCAGAATGCTGCGTCTCATTGCCAGGGAGGGGAGACTTGGCTTTATTGAAATCTACATCCACCACCGCTGCATCGCACGACTCGCAGGTCTCCGCCGACACTCGTACCTTGTGGGCGTTTTCAAAGAAGTGTACTACTACGTTGCATTTGTTGCAGGCCATCTTCCACTTGGGCCCAGAGGTTGGGTCAAGCACCAGCACTCCATTCTCACATTCCACGCACTGTCCAATGCCAAGCATGTTCAGGGAGTGCTGGCATGTGGGGTGGGTGCACTCGTTGCAGCCCATTCCTTAAAACAAAGAGCAACAAAACAGACCATCAGGAAACTTTGTGAGTCAAATTCTGGACCCCTTTTGTACAAGAAAGAGTAAATAATTGGATACAGAGAGCTGCAAAACAACAACAACCCCAAAACCCACTATCACTACCCAACAAATTCTGCAATTTAACAGTCCAAATCTCCTGATGGGAAAAATTCTGCAAATTAGGCAGTTCAATTTGGATTTCTCTTAGAAATCTGGAATTTTGTGAGAGGCCTGCTTAGGGACTGAGACGGAATGGGGAAGGAGCAATGGTTCTATAGGAACAGAAATCCAGGAAGCTGTAGGGATGGAATGGGAGTTGTGCCAGTTGAGAAAATCCCAGTCCCTGGATAGAGCAGTGGAAGTTTTATCAACAAAGTCCCTTCTAGTTTTTATACCTTGAAACTAAATGGTTTTTAATGTCTGAAAAAAGAGAATGGTTTTAAAACAAGAAACTTGCCCTTTTTTCAGAGTGAAAGCTGGGATTCTCAATATCTTGCACTAGCTATTAGATTTTGCTTCAGAGAATATGTTCTGTGGTTTGTGGAGCACTTACATACCTAAAAGACCTGTGTATGAGATTGGGGCCAATCAGGATTTTTTTAGAATTCTTCTGCTGGGAAGGAAGAGAACAACAGCGGCCTCTTCTGCCCAGGAAGGAGAAAACAGAGCACGCTTTATAGGCAACTGCGTTCAGCTAACCTTTCACTTATTACCGTATTTCTTCGATTCTAAGACGCACTTTTCCCCCCATATAAACATCTCTAAAAATGGGGTGCGTCTTAGAATCGCGGGTGTGTTTCTTATTTCTTAGAATCAAAGCATTTTTTCTGTTGGTGGTACTGAAATTAGTGTGCGTCTTACAATTGATGGCGTCTTAGAATTGAAGAAATGCGGTAAGAGCCCTACAGATTTTACTAATGTGAATGTTCCCAAGCAGTTTCTTCTTGGAAGTGAAACTGTATTGTCAGTAGCATCTACACACCTGTCAACTTACAAGTCAGAAATGTACGCGCTCTCTGTACCCACTTCTGACTTGCAAGTAAACACAAGTATACATACCTGTGATAAAATTTAATCACAGGGATGACTTACAGGCACATTCCTTTGAGTGAAAATCTGATCATCATTAGTGAGCCCAAGACCCGAAATAAGTTTCAAGTATGCTTTGCCAACTTGTCAGCATGTTACCTGTAGCGGTTTTGTTCTTTAAACACCGAGAGGGAGGTTATTAAAAATTTGTCACAAAAGGTAATAACCAATATACATTTTGTTGTAGGGAGCCTAACCTTTTTTCATGTCCCTGAAAGGGGGATGGTTGTAACAGTATGGGCATAACGGGTAGCTCTTCCCTCTGGATCCAGAGGACCACAGCACCAGTTCAAAGTCATCCAGGGGGCATCGCAGCTCTTTGTAGAGTTTGATAGTACCATTCTGGGGAAGACTGTAGGTCTCATCACAGTGAGAACAGTGCAGACGGCTTGGCTTCGCCTAGAAAGAGGGAAGGAAAATGCCTTTAAGAAAGATGCTGACATTTCTTCCACCACATCTTGCTCCGGAGTGGGTAAAAATGGAACACCTAACTGAAAGGTCACTTGACCTTCCAGGATTCACCCACAGAATCCTTTTAGCACATATTTAATCTGGGTTGCCTCTGAAAAGTGACTGGAAACTTCTGCTCTAGAATCCAATGGCTACAGTACTGACTGGAGCCAGTTCTTGGCAGCACAGAACATCTCCATCAGAACACTTGCATTAGCTGCTGGCTCATTGCCAAGCTCCATTCAAAGAGCTGATTATCATCTTTAACGCCCTACATGTCTTAAAACCAGGATACCTAAACGATCATCTCCCATATGAGCCTGCCTGCTCACTAAGATCTGCCAGAAGCTGTTTTCTGTGTCCAATCAGTAACTGAGCAGCGGCTGGTGAAATGTGGAAGAGAGCTTTTTTTTATTATTATTTTTATTTAAGGATGTTTATGCCGCCATTCAGCCAAAAAAAGGCTCTCACGGCGGCTTACAAAAGTATTTCTTGACAGTCCCTGCCCACAGGCTTACAATCTAAAAGACATGACACAAAAGGAAAGGGGATTGGGAGGGAGGAGGAGGAGGGGGAAAAGGAAAGCAAACTCAGGCACTACAATCTTAGTTGCAAAGTTCAGCAGTTACAGGTGACAGCAGGAGGGAGGGGGCTCTCAGCTGGAGCTGGACCCAGGCACGGTGGAGAGGTGCCTGGCTGCTGCTTCCTCCCTCACTGGTGGCCTCTGCAGAGACAGTTGGTGGCAGGAGGGAGGGGGTTCTTATATTATGCATGCTTTTTATGATATTTTATTTAGTCTGTCCCATGTATCCCTACCCTTAGTCTGAATAAAAGGTCTTAAACCTCACGTTGTGAGCTTGTGAGTGTCTGTGCCTGGGATCCGTGCTAAATCCAGTAGGGGACCAACTGGAGCACTGGGGTCTCTTCCTTTACACTCCACAGCTTTTGCTGTGTCTGTGCTAAAGCTGTGGAACCTCTGGCCCAAGGGGCCGCCCCTCCTGTCACCCCATGTCTTTCACCATCTTGAAAGGCTTTCCTTTTTTGGTAAGTTTTTAGCCTGCCAAGGTCAGGTTATTCTGCTGATTCCTTGGGAGACTGAATTTTTATTTCTTTTATTTGATATACTCCTATCTGTTAACTTATCATTGCTCATGGTTGAGATCCTATCATTGCTTTTTAGCACGTTCTAAGCCACCTTGACCACTAGGTTGTTGTTGTTTTTCATGGGAAGCCCTAGAAAAAGTCATCTTTGCATCTGTTAGCTACTAGCTTAAATTCTAGATTCTCTTTACCTGAATGTACTTCATAAAACGATGACATTTCCCACAGCGGGAGAGAGGTTTGCCTGTGGCAGCGAGTGGTGAAAAAGACACTTCCATCAATTCATCCATACCTGCCAAAACACAAGTCACAGAAATGTTGGAACTCTACAATTGTGTAACCTTTCCTTGCTCACAGCCAGAGAAAACAAGAAATTGAACTGATGAACAAATCAAAACCATTCTAAAATGAGGATAAGTCCTAAATGGAAAGCTTGGGGTGTAGCCAATTACCTGATTTGCATGTAACGGTGGCAAACATGGGTTAATTAACCCATGATTTGCGGGACATGTACTGCTGAAGTTTTGAATGTCTAAACTCCAATTGTCCTGATCACAAGTTGCTTCGTGACATGCAAACCCAGACATTATAGGCTGTTTGGGGGGGTAAACAACCCAAAGTTAACCTATGATTAGTTTTTAGGTTAACTTTGGTTTGTTTGATCCATGAATAACCCATAGTATCTGTGTTCGCACGTAACGGAGAGACCTACAGCCAGGATAATTGCAGGTTGCATATTAAAAAAAAAAAAGCAGGGGGACCCGTATGAGCAACTCTTTCCAGAAATATTTTCAAGTTCTGCATTCAACAATGTTATGACCACAACGAATTTTCAATGCAAGCAAATTTCCAGACACTCAACCCTGGACATATTAATTTGGAAGTTAAGTACCACTGGTGTCAACGGAACATACTTCCAAGTGTGGTTAGCACTGCAATTAATTCTCCTAATTTATTCTATTTGCAAATTATTATTATTATTATTATTTATTTATATAGCACCATCAATGTACATGGTGCTGTACAGAGTAGGAACTGGAGAAGAAGGGAGAAGTATTAGGTGATAATCTATGTATATAGGAAAGGGATGAAGCCAACACTATTGCAAGGAGCAACAAATCAACTGGCATCAATCAGCCTGATCTTTCACACAGCTCTACTGAAGAGCTTTAAATATTCCATGGCCATAAGCCTACCTCCCGAAATCATGCTCTCCTAAGCTAGTGAGATTCTTCTTTCTTTTGACTTGTTTCTGTTTTGCAAGAGTTCAACGAACCCTGTCATGACCCACAGCTGGGTAATATTGAGAATTTTTTATTCTTTCCTGACCAGCATTCTGAGCGATATGCGTGCGTGTGAAAATCTGAATAAGTTTAAGGCAATTGAAGAGCAACCCTGGGAACCTGGTTCTGCTTCTCCAGTTTAAAGGCAAAATATCGTTGCAGGGGCAGCGTAGTGACTAGTTATGACCTTACTAGTTGTAGGTAACTTCCCAAAGAGAACACAACAAAACCTCTTAGAAAATCAGAGCATTCTATACATTTCGTTTGCTTCTTGATTTCAACAGGCAGGGTTAGACATATTCAAGTGTGAAAAAAAATCACCTTACCTGCAATTGAATCAACAAAGTAGTGAAACTTCCTTTTGAAGATATCCAGGGTGTGCTCCAGGACTTGGTGATAATTTGCTTTCCCTTGAGCGATTAGGTTGAGTTGTTTTTCTAACGCGCTGCGGATTGTGGGAAGCACGAGCTCTGCATCTAAAGAGCAAAATCAGAGATAGGCAGAAGTTGCCACGGCGGCTTGGAGTACCTTTTACCAGCTTTGGCTGGTTCGCCCACTACGGCCTCTCCTGGACAGGGATAGCTTGGCCACGGTGATACAGGCATTGGTAACCCCAAGATTGGATTACTGCAACGTGCTCTATGTGGGGCTGCCCTTGAAGTTGCTCCGGAAGCTGGAGCTAGTGCAGAATGCTGCAGCTCGGCTGTTGTCTGGAGCTGCCCCTTTCCAGCATATAACACCTCTGTTGAGGGAACTGCACTGGCTGCCTATTCTTGTATTTGTGTACAAAGCCCTAAACAACTTGGGACCAGGATACCTGAGAGAGCGCCTTCTCCCCTACCAACCTGCCTGGTCACTGAGGTCATCTGAGGGTCTGCTCTTGGTGGTCCCACACAGATCCATCCTCCGATTGGAGTCCACCAGGGGTAGAGCCTTCAGCGTGGTGGCTCCCCTCCTGTGGAATTCCCTGCCTCTGGAAGTCAGGCAGGCGCCAACTTTGTACTCCTTTCGGCGCCTCCTGAAAACGTCATTATTCCAGGAAGCCTTTCCTTAATGTCCAGCCAGGAGTCCCTGTATTTGCTTCTTTTAAGATCTGTTTTAAGTGTTTTATTCTGTTTTTATTTTCATTTTATCTTATACACTGCTCCGAGATTTTCAATGGGGAGTGGTATATAAATATTGTAAATAAATAAATAAATAAATAAATAGGAGTATGTGTAACAGGCACAATCCAACACTAAATTTTCCACCACAAGCCCCATTGGAATAAACAGGATGTGTGCAAAAGTGCGTTGGTCCTATTGAACAATTCCCATTTCAATATGTCTTACACAGGTGACGTCCTTGGACTGCATTGAATGTCAAACAGCATTTACCAATATTTGACCCCATGCTCAGTCACGTTTCCATCTAATGACCACCAGAGCTATAGTTATGTACTGATTTTTTTTAAAACCACATGTTTACTACTTTTCTCCTCTGGCTAGACTCCTGCCCCATTGGAAGCTAGGTTCTTCACAGCTACTCAAAATTGCACAGAAAAGCAGACACAAACTTACCTATTTTGTAGTAGCCATGGACCAGAACAATGCCCAGGTTTGTAGGTTTCAGTCTGCGGCCGCTCTCCACAGTTACATAGTTGCGCTGGCAAATGTTGTTGATATGAACTGGAATGCTGGCATCCGTTCCTAGTAGTAGTAGCAGTAATAATAATAGAGCTTACCATTTTCCCTTTCTAAACTAAGCTGCTGACATAAAGAATGGTTTAGGGAAAACCAGGAGTGGATTTAAGGGCTAAAGGACTATGAACTCAGATCTGGTACTGAAAGCAAATTCCTTGGCTGAATATGTACTCAGACGTACCCTGTTTCTTCAATCTAAGTCTATGGGCTCATCTACACCAAGCAGGGTATTCCACTATGAAAGTGGTATATAAAAGGCAGGAGCCACACTACCGCTTTACAGCAGTATTGAAGTGCACTGACAAGTGTTGGGGCCCAGGACACATACCATATACCGCTTCCATACCACTTTCATAGTGTTATATCCTGCTTGGTGTAGATGTGTCAATGGGACCCAACAGTTGTCAGTGCACTTCATGACCACATGCTGTATTTTGCAAATATTTGAAGAAACATTAGGTCAGGTGCAGGCAACATGGTGCCTTGTAGCACCAATGTGCTCTTGGTGTCTGACTAGTCCCACTGGCAGCTGGGATTGTTGTGAAATAGATTTCTGCCGGAACTGAAAACTGTGGATTCCAAGGAAATGTTAAGTGTGCTGGGGCTCAGACTTCACTTCTGCCTCATACTCAGTCTTTCGGAAAGGCTATTTGCCCTTGGCCCCGCCTTCCATGGCAGCCATTTTATGGTGGTGCCTGGGACAGTTTCTCAAATTGCCAAATGTTCCCATGGCCCAAAAAGGTTGCCTGCCCCTGCATTAGATGTCTGTGATTAGATTAAAGGAAGTTATTCGCTTTCCCCAGCTTGAGGGAATGTTAAAGTGTCGTACCAATGCCATGTTTTTCCATTAGAGTGATGAGTTCTGCTTCGGTCAAGTAATCAGGAGGGTTGGTTTGTTTTTCCAGCAGTTTTACTTCACTGAGGGGGAAGACATCTCCTCTTTCACAAATGGGAAGACTCTCTTCTGGTGGGATACTCTGCCAGGGCATGATCTCTGTGAAACCTGTAGTGAGGTTAACAAGATTAAATAAACTGGGTTACAGCTGTCTAAACCTTCCACATCTAAACTCTCCACTGGTTGGAGCCTGTCTGTCTCCAATATCAGAGAGACTCATCAACTGAGTCTCTTTTGAAATCCCAATGAGATATATTTGGCAATAACTCCAACTTTGTGTAAGGAAGTATGAAATGTTATGAGCAATCATTCCATTCAATACAGGAGTACAACTATATAAAGATGGTACGGGGTCTGTAACGAGTTGACTGCAGTGTTAAGCAGAACACTGCACAGACGCTTGGAGTGTAACACATTCCACACTCAGAGGCATTTAAGCTCTATTAAGAACGTAAGAAGTGCCCTGCTGGATCAGACCAAGGGTCCGTCTAGTCCAACACACTGTTCACATAGTGGCCAACCAGCTGTCGACCAGGGATCAACAAAGCAGGACATGGTGCAATAGCACCCTCCCTCCCATGTTCCCCAGCCACTGGTGCACACAGGCTTACTGCCTCAAACACTGGAGGTAGCACCCAACCATCAGGGCTAGTAGCCATTGAGAGCCTTTGCCTCCAGGAATTCATCCAACCCCCTTTTAAAGCCATCCAAATGGGTGGCCATCACGACATCTTGTGGCAGTGAATTCCACTGAATTCCATAATTTAACTATGCACTGTGTGAAGAAGTAGTTCCTTTTATTTGTCCTGAATCTCCCAACAATCAGCTTCCACAACAATATTACCACTAAAATATTAACTCTTTTGCTTCCCCTCTCAATATAACTCCAAACTGGTAAAATGCTAAGAGATAATGTTACCTGTAAATCAGTAACAAATGTACAAATGCAGCATTTGTATCTTGCTTCCCCCAAGGAATTCAGAGCAGCATACATTGTTGCATACGCCCTGTCTCCCTCAATGTTATCCTTGCAATAATCCTGTGAGTAAGTTAGGGTGAGATATTCTTACTACCTTAGGGTCAGTAAAAATCCCCAGTACATAAAGGAATTAAAGATCGTTCTCAATTAAAAAGATACAGAAAACAAGACACTTCTTTTTGTTCCTTCCTTACCTGGCGAAATAACAGTCTTTCCTATACAGGTAAACCGTTCAGGACCAATGCTGCAAGAAATGGTTGTTTGGAGATACTTGCAGTCAGCGCTGACAGTGGCAATGAAATGCCTAGTAATGTATTCATACAGTCTCCACCCATCACCACCTGGAAATAACACAGACTGTTACCCACACAACACGGTTTATCATTTTAGAAGAACTGAATAAAAATTATGTAGGAAAAGAAGACTAATTTCCTATTCATGTACCTTTTTTAAAATCCTTATCCATTATGTTCTGCACCAAAATAATTTAACTCTCTCTCTCTCTCCTTTTGTGTCAGATGAATGTACAGCCACTGTCAACATGAATCCTTAGTTTAATGAGATAAGGTATAAGGAGCAAAAGACAGCCTTATTACCGAATCAGGCTATTGATTCATCTAGTTTGGTATTGTCTGCACAGATTGGCAGTGGCTCTGCAGGTTTCAGACAGAGCTTTGCCCTACCTGGTGAAGCATTGCCTAGCCCTACCTGGGGAATGCCAGGGACTGAACCTCAAACCTTCAGCACACAAGGCATGTGCTCTACCACTAAGTTATGGTGCTCCCCTAAAGTCCAATCTTAGACTGGCAAACATATTTTCATTTATTACAATAACATATAATGGTATTAGTGCAAGTGATACAGTTCACAGTATTGCACTTACAATGTTTTCTCTTAACCTGTAGATGCTGCATATTCTGCTCCTGTTCAAAACACATATAAGTGTCCTAAAGATGTAGCAGTTTTAATCTTTCCTACTTGTATTCTTTCTTGCCAAAGCTACTAGTCCCTCTCGTTAGTGAAAAACAAATTCAGCGTGGGCATTTTGATTAAATTGAACTGTCACTTTATAGAACTGTCACTTTATTAGAAAGCTGTCAGTGTCCTACAGGCCTCCACAGAAGTTGCCTGATGTAGGAAGTTCCGAAATATTTATATCCTTCATGCATGATTTTAGGCTGGCCTTCACAGCATCCTTGAATATAAGGAAGTGTCAAAGTCTTTAAAACTGAGTTGACTATAAAGTGACAGTTAAATTTAATCAAAATGCCCACAGACTGAATTTGTTTCTCACTAACAAGAGGGACTAGTAGCTTTGGCAAGAAAGAATACAAGTAGGAAAGATTAAAACTGCTGCATCTTTAGGACACTGACAGCTTTCTAATTTTAAATGGTACCATCTTAGCTTTCAACTAAACTGCCTAATGAGAATAATTTACTTTCTTAGCATCAGACATGTGCATAGATTTCAGTGTTTGTGTGTGTGTGTATTTGAGAAATCATTTGGGCTTATGAAATCATCATAATGGCTAATAAAAACCCTTCTCGTTTAATTTCACTGCACTGATGTGAGTGCATGACCTCCCCTCCCCAAAGGCCTGCATGTAAGCCCAATCCTTTCCATGAAGTCCATAAAATGGTCTAGTTTTGTAAGTAAGCCCACAAAAATTACTAGCCAGGAGCATTTTTTTGACCAGACTGTGAAGAGGCTAGTAGCCGGCATTTCTGTGCTGCCCACTGAGGAGGGGAAGGCCTTTCCTTCATAGCCACACTAAAAGGCAAGCTACTACTTTTTTAGGCTAGTAAAAAAAACCCTGACTTCTACCAAAGCAGTCAGCTGGAAAAGGGATGGATTGCTTGACCCCAGCACTGCCAGTCTGCTGCATTTCCTGGCTGGTTGCGGAGGAAGAGATTTTCCTTCCTCTGCAGCTACCATGGGAATTAAATAGCCTGGCAAAGGACAGGTAGAGCAATCTCCCTCCTCTGCCAACCCATTTATTTACCTGCATGGAATTCCTTGTTACGTACAGCTACCAGGCAGGCTGTTAAATACAAGACTGAAATGGTCACCAGTTTGTATAAGTTTAGAATTATCAATCATAAGTCACCTAGTTCTGCTTCTGAGGCAGCTCTCATTGGTGTTATTGGGGGATGGTCCCCAGCATCGTGGCCTTTCCTCGGCTTGTTAATACCTTCTGATAGCAATGCTTTTACCTAGAGGGGAAACAAGAGAAAGTGTGTAAAAACGGTGGATTGTGGATTTGGGTTCATGGAGACAATCTGACCAAAGTCTAGCAATTTAAGCCCCATTGATTTCAATGGGAAAGATGAAAGCAGATGCTCAATTGAGTCTCCTTGATATCAATGGGACTCAGAAGAGCTCGACATTGGTTGGATCATGCTCTAACTATCCTTCAGTGTTTGCACAAGAGTCTTTGTAAAATGAGTGCCATTTTTCAGCATCAGAACTTCTTCCAGATTACTTTTCCAGATATAAAATATATGTCTAATTATTATTTTTTAAAAAGAGTTTCATTTCATATACTTACTGTTTCTGCCCAGTAAGGATTATTAGCCTGCTGTCGCAAAGAGCCCTTCAAGTCAAAGTTTTCTGGATAATGGGTAGTTTCTGTTCGGGGGTAACTAATATAGCCTTGAGTATAGAGCCGTTCCGCTATTTGCATGGTATGTTGTGGTCCCATTCCTAAATGTAAAATATTTACATTTAAAAACAAAAACCATTGTTAACTACACCATTGGTTTACAGAATGTTTACAGATATAGGGCTTGTTCAGAAGACACCTTAAACCCTGCTGATTAACGCTTTTGGTTAAGCAGCAGGGTTTAAGGTGTCTTGTGCGATGCGTTTTGCGAAACCCTGCTCACTCACTAACCACAGTCGGATGTCTGCAGCAGGGTTTGCGGTTCTAACCATGGCTTAAAGTGTTGTGTGCGACAGCACGGCTTGTAGTTAGTGCTAACCCTAGAGAACCACAGTTTCGCTAACCACAGAGCCTAAAGTGTTGTCTGAACAGGCCCAGAGTGTTTGAGTTTTTTCAATTAAGTTAAACCTTGTACACAATTAAGAAACAGCCTTATGCCTTGGTCATGCAACTTATCCATCTAGCCTAACATTGTCTACTCTGAGTGGCAGTTACTTTCTATGATCTCAGGCAGGAAGAGGTTTTTCCCATCGTTGGCTACCTTATCCTTCTATATGGGGGTGCCAGGGATTGAATATGGGACCTTCTGTATGCAAAGTACTGTGGCTATGATCTGCACTATGAACAGAGCTATGCTCCTTCCCCAAATTTGTCCATCCTATCCCACCATTTTGCCCGATTCTGTTCAACAATTCACAAGCCTCTAGTTTCTTCTCTCATTTGCTCCGTAGCAAAAAAACCCCAATACTGTAACATTTAATAGATTAGATCAGTTTTAAAAAGAACGCCTTTTGACTGGATAAAAATGGGTACCCAACCCCACAGATGGCAAGAATCTCACATACAATGGAATTCTAAAATGATGCCTAACATGACACATACACACATATTGAAAAACAAGAATGTATGCTTCAGAACTATTTTTCTAATTTGCACATTTAATCAATAAGTCATACACATGTTAGTATTAGGAGTTCCTTAACTGAATGACAGTCCTATTAGGCATCTGAACAAACTACCGTAAGAGGAAAGGGATGAAAGATAACAAGAGAAACAAAGACTAAAAGGAGGAGATACCTTAGATTGTTTAGCTCTTGGGATGGCAAAGCCTCCACAAAAAGCGTATTCATCAGCCTAGGAGAAGGTGTGAACCTGGGATAAGTATGGCAGATGCATAAGAGAGAGCGAGTTGCACCCTGATCCTATGCTTATTCACTCAGAACTAACTTCCACGGAGTTCTGTGGGTCTTACTCTGTGCAACTGCATAGGATCAGACTTTTGCTCCTCTCTGTGGGTCCACAAAGGATATGGGTAGAAGGTGTAACAGTTGCCAAGAGAAGGCATGGAAATTCTGGAGGTCCCACTCACACGTTGTGAATTATGTGTATTGATCCTCAGCATGTATACTACAAACGAGAAGGATCTTGGAATTGTTGTAAATCACAAGCTGAATATGAGCCAACGGTGTGATATGGCTGCAAGAAAGGCAAATGCTATTTTGGGCTGCATTAATAGAAGTATAGCTTCCAAATCACGTGAGGTACTGGTTCCTCTCTATTTGGTCCTGGTCAGGCCTCATCTAGAGTATTTTGTCCAGTTCTGGGCTCCACAATTCAAGAAGGCCGCAGACAAGCTGGAGCGTCTTCAGAGGAGGGCAACCAGAATGATCAGGGGTCTGGAAACAAAGCCCTATGAAGAGAGACTGAAACAACTGGGCATGCTTAGCCTGGAGAAGAGAAGATTGAGGGGAGACATGAGAGCACTCTTCCAATACTTAAAAGCTTGTCACACAGAGGAGGGCCAGGATCTCTTCTCGATCATCCCAGAGTGCAGGACACGGAATAATGGGCTCAAATTACAGGAAGCCAGTTTCCGGCTGGACATCAGGAAAAACTTCCTGACTGTTAGAGCAGTACGACAATGGAACCAGTTACCTAGGGAGGTTGTGGGCTCTCCCACACTAGAGGCCTTCAAGAGGCAGCTGGACAACCCTCTGTCAGGGATGCTTTAGGGTGGATTCCTGCATTGAGTAGAGGGTTGGACTCGATGGCCTTGTAGGCCCCTTCCAACTCTGCTATTTTATGATTCTATGTTTTGCAAGATAATCCCTTATTTGAATTTGCAAAAATGTTTTCAAGTGGGAAATTCTATGGCTGGGCCACGTACTTACCCAAAGCAGCACTGGCAACTCTTAACATTTCCACAGTATTCAGAGCCAAAGGTCTTTGTTTAGCCTTCTCTTTCTTACTCACAGACTCTACCTATAAGACGGAAAGACATCCCTTATTAAGGCTTGATGATCCCTTAGTAAGCCGTGACAGAGAGGTTAGGAGATCTGAGGATATTTTATGCTCCTGCTATGTCAGACAGATTTTGCTGTTTCACTTTAATTCTGCTGCCCTGAAGGACTTGACTGATTAATGTATTCCCCATTCCAATCTTATATTAAGATTTTAATGTATTTAATGAATATCGCATGATTTGTTTCATCTTTATTTATTTATTTATTACATTTCTATACCGCCCAATAGCCGGAGCTCTCAGGGCGGTTCACAAAAATTAAAAACATTCAAAGTGTAAAACAACAGTTTAAAACCATAATATAAAATACAATATAAAAGCTCAACCAGATCAAAACAGCAATGCAAAATTACAAATTTAAAACACCAAGTTAAAATTTATTTATAGACTGTTAAAATGCTGGGAGAATAAAAAGGTCTTCACCTGGCATCTAAAAGCATATCATGTAGGTGCCAAGCGAACCTCCTTAGGGAGCTCATTCCACAGCCGGGGTGCCACAGCAGAGAAGACCCTCCTCCTGGTAGCCACCTGCCTCACTTCCTTTGGCAGGGGCTCGCTTATATTATTAGATTAAGTAGTTAAATGTGAAGTTTTCTTTGTTAATTAAATATTGGTTTAAAGTTACTGAAATGTTGTAATTATATTTATGAGTGATTTGCTCTTAAAATGTCTGGGCTTGCTCTGCAGGAAGAAATCCTGCTGTGACGCTTGTTTTTTTAATTTAATTTTCTATGCATCCATAAGAGAAAATTTGCAGTAATGTTATCCTGAAAGATAAACTAAGTGGAAGGAAAATCTATTTTTTTCTCACACTGTTAGCAGAGAAGGGATTAAGCCAGCATATTTTTTTACTGTACAGACTTTTAAGTTCCAACACTTTAAAGTACTGTATATCAAGAGTAAAATTTAAGTCAACCATGAGACAAGATATGTAATGTCACTTAAACTTAGCACTGAAACAAGAGTTTTGAAACCAGGAATTCAGTTCATATATAACACTTCTATAAGCTTACCTTTGCTTCCTTTGCTGCTTTTGTTATGTTTAGGAACAACTGAGCAACCTCTCTGTCAAATACCCTCACTCTGTCCCACTCCAGAGTCAGACAAGTGTCTTTTTCATGGTTAACCTAGCAGGAGGAAAACATACAGAAAAGCTAAAGTATCTCCAGTAATAACCTATTCTCTAACTGACTTTTCTGGGTAACCCGAAGATTGCATATTTTAAATTTGTCATTAAAATTTAAAGGTCAGCATGGAGTGACACACCAAACACCCAAGTCATTTAAAATCAGTTTCTGAATATGCACTTTATTTACTAGCAAGATGAAGATTCAACACTTGTGTTCATGATACAGCTTCTTAAAAATCTATGAGTTCTGTCACTCATTCCTGTTGATTGCAGATAGTTACAAACCTATCTACAATCAACACAAGTGCACAAAGATTTACTTATTTTAAGATTTTGAACTTATTCAAAACAGTAAGAGCTGAGCAAGCACAGGAAACTTATCACTGCTGCAGTGGAGGCAAAGTTGAGTCATAAATACTTGTATTTCTTCCTAATTTCCATCTCAGCCTGCAGCTATAGGCCATTATTGCTTTGAGGCAACAAATAGTCATGTTAAAGAGCTACAGCACATAGTCATTCTGTATTTCCTTAGTCCTCTTCAATTCTCATCCCGTTCTATAGTAGCTGCCCTAAGACTCCTTTTAGCTAAGCTGACGCCCATTCCATTAAAGAGGATGCACTTTTCGGATTATAAATTTATAATATATTCTTATACAAATTTATAATACTTTAACATTTCTTGTTAAAGTGAGTGAAGATATGATTAAAGCAGGACATATGAGTGGTGCTTCTTTTAGGGAGCAATTCTACGGCCCCTAGAAGCCTCTGGACTAAACATTCTCTTTTTGCCAGCAACATCAGTGAATATCAGGATGCAGGGGGAAGCAGGAATGGTGGATATCACTAACCTTGGCTTGCAACACCCAGTAAGTTTCAGGCTTGAAAGACTGGATTTTATCATGCCGCTCCACGCAAAACCCCAATGTTGGAGTCTGACAGGGCCCAAAGGAGATGAGTGAGCTGTCTAAATTGCCGTACTTCCCCTGGAAATATTTTGTCTGAAACCTAGAAGGATAAATAAGATTAACCTTTTACAATTTTCAATGTTGATAGTTAAATCCAACTTAATATCTCAAAAATTTCTACATATGGGAAAAAAGCCTATGAATCCTAACACGGATTTCTGGGAAATGTGATTGTTGGATCGTAATCATCTAACATGCGCTTAGTTATAAATCTTATGTGTACATTTTGCAGACAGGATTTAAAGGGTATGGTTCTTACGTTTTACAGTATTTTAACATTTGCTGTTTTAAAATGGATTTTTGTAGTGGCAATCGCCTGTACAAGAATTTGTAGTGTGTGATTATTTTCAGGTGACTTAGTACGGAATAATTTTTGTACATCCTTGTACACAGAACTGGAATGCAGGATGATGATACCCAATCTTATAACTGGATTCCGCCTCAGATACAATTAGGGCACAATCCTATGCATGTTCAAACAGAAAAAAAGTCCTACAACTTTCAGAATTCCCCCAGTCAGCCATGCTGGCCAAGGAATTCCGGAAGTTGTAGGGCTTTTTTCTGTCTGAACATGCATAAGGATTGTGCCCTTAATTTATTAAGAACATTTATACTTTCTACTTCAGTTTAGAGGTGCCTAAGGTAAATTCTATCAAGTTTTGTTGTAAACATTTCAGAATAACAAGGAATGCAAAATTTCACTATTGCTCAGTGCTCCTGTGCACTTCTTCTGCAATACATCAAAGCCAATCTCAATGACACACTCCCTGCCGTCCATCCCACAGCCACGGCTGTACCACTTTAGCATACAAGCTGGGGGTCATCACGTCATGAACTTTCTACACATGCCATGGGGAATGCCTTAGCTTTGTTTGCATATGGAGAAACTCATAATGTAATGGCCCAGATTCACACAGCCAGTTCTCTTAAGCGATATGGCTACGGGTGAGAAACATGCCTTGGGGATGCTTATCTCAATGGCAAATGTGATGGACTGTTTCACACGATCACAGCTGGGTAAACAAGCCATGGTGGCTTATTTCCCTCCTGCACGTGCTGGTCATATCAGCATAATTATCATTGGCAGGACAGTTTGTCATGCTGTGCGAACCTGGCCAGGGTGGCTTGTTGCTGTGGGTAACTATAGAGTTCTCAGCAGGTTGTTACCTATGGCAACAAGCCACCCTGTCCAGGTTCACACGATATGACAAGCCGTGCTGCCAAAGGTATTTATGCTAATCCCCCCGGCATGTGACTGGCATGTATAGGCTGGTTAACAAGCCATTGTGACTTATTAACCACCCTGAGATCATCTGAACCAGGTCGATGTCTAGTCCAGCTCCCACCTAATACCAACGAATAACATGCCAAGTTAGAAAAAACTGTGGGAATACCTGGTAAATGCACAGCCAATTCTCAGATCAAGCTCCTGACGGGCATCTACTGATAGCGCCTCATTGTGGTTGGGCTCTCCTAAGTGGTTCATGGCATTGCAGATATCTGTGTCTGTAATAGAGCTGAACTTGGCTCGGTACACTGTCCTTTCACTGCCACGGGGTTTATTCATTACAGGACCTATAGCATCCAGGACCTATAAGAAACCATATATGTTGCTTTTAAATGAAAGCAAACACACTTTAAATTTAAAAAGTCAAGATACCGGGCTTGTCCAAGTGCTGTTTTTTTGTATTTGAAAATAAAAGCAAGAAAAACTATAGAATGAATATTATAGAACCAGTATGTTGGTTCTTATATTGTAGAACATGCTAGTGCATGTTCAGAGGAGGGCAACCAGGATGATCAGGGGTCTGGAAACAAAGCCCTATCAAGAGAGACTGAAGGAACTGGGCATGTTTAGCCTGGAGAAGACAAGATTGAGGGGAGACATGATAGCACTCTTCAAATACTTAAAAGGTTGTCACACAGAGGAGGGCCAGGATCTCTTCTCGATCCTCCCAGAGTGCAGGACACGGAATAACGGGCTGAAGTTACAGGAAGCCAGATTCCGGCTGGACATCAGGAAAAACTTCCTGACTGTTAGAGCGGTACGACAGTGGAACTAGTTACCTAGGGAAGTTGTAGGCTCTCCCACACTAGAGGCATTTAAGAGGCAGCTGGATAGCCAACTGTAGGGATGCTTTAGGGTGGATTCCTGCATTGAACAAAGGGTATAGGCCCCTTCCAACTCTACTATTCTATGATTCCAAAATTGTAGCTTATTGCATATTGAATGCAGCCTCCACAGGGAGAAACGAAATAGACTTCTTGGCCCTATCATAAAGAAATTCCCTGGAAGGTCATCTGAGCAATACTTTGAATACTTCCTGGCAGGAACAAACCAAGCAACAACAGAGGCAGTGGCTAGGTTCCTTTCCTCTGTACAAAGGACTCGTAAGACGATTTAATAATTTTTTTAAAGGAGGTAGGCAAAAACTTTTTTGTTCCGGCAGTGCCAAGGACTTTTAATAATTGTCGTTTTAAATGTTCACAAGTTTTAATACTGGAACTTATTTAGTTTATTTTTAATTTCTGTATATTTGCATTTATATGTCTTAAATGTATAGGTTTTAAATCTTGTAATGCCGCCTTGAGGCCCAGCATTGGGCGAAAGGCGGGATACAAATAAATATAATGATTGTTTGAAATAAGAAAATGAAAGTTAATTATATGAAATCGCAGGTTACTTGCAGCCTTCTGGCTCACCAGGCCTAGCCGTAAGTACTAACTGAGTTGTCTGCCCAACTCAGTTTACCAACTCTGAAAGTAATTGGTTACATTCATAGGCATCAACCAATGCGTTGTAGTAAAACAATAAATATTCATTATTCACAGGAATCATACCTCAAAGCAGATGTTTTCGCCTTCCTTGTCACAATCCAGCCACAGAACAATATAGTCACAACCTCTTCCTTCCACCTAAAATTAAATACATGTGTACCAGTGATTGTAAAGCAGACAGTCATGCATCTCTTTCTGCTTTAGTATATTTATAATCTGGGTATTATGGACCGGTTTTCACAATCAGATGGATCAAATGGCACAGCCTTTTCTAGATATACAACTTGTTATATCTAGGGTGTTAATGGTTGAATGCTGCTCCATAGTAAGCAAAAGTCTTCTTTCACATTTTAAAAGGAAAAGGATGTCAGGGAGGATATTAGGTGTTTTTTTTAAAATATATAGTGTGTTTTATCTGTTCCCTAGTAGATTATTTCAACAACTCCCCCATAATTTATTTATCACACTTTTATACCACCCAATAGTTGAAGCTCTCTAGGTCATTCACAACAATTAAAACAATAAAATACAACATAAAAATTTAAAAGTACAGTACAAAATAAAAAAAACCCAAAATGAAACCTAGCAGCAGTGCAAAGATTTAGAATGTGGGAACAATTTAAAAACAACAGAAACTGAAAGACCAAAATGCCTGGGAAAATAAGAAAGGTTTCAACAGGCGATGAAAAGAGCACAATGGAGGTGCTAGGTGAGCTTCCCTGAGAAGCTTGTTCCACAACCGGGATGCCACAACAGAAAAGGCCCTCTTTTTAGTAGTCACTGACCTCACCTCGTTTGCAAGGGCTGCTAGAAAAGGACTGCTGGAAATGATCTTAGGGTCTGGGCAGATATATATGGGAGGAGACGATCCCTCATGTTAATACCAGCGTACTAAATCAGACGTGGAAATGGACTATTTACACTAGTTGCTGGGGAACATGGGTGAGAGGATGCAGTTACACCAATGTCCTGCTCGTGGGTTCCTGTTCAAGAGCTGGTTGGCCACTGTGCAAACAGAGCACTGGACTAGATGGGACCCTTGGTCTGATCCACCATGGCTCTTATTATAATCTTATGGACTGGAAACCAGTGCAGATGGAAAAGTACCGGCATATTATGATCATGTTGGCCAGTCCCAGCTAACAATCTCACTGCCCTTTTTTGGATCAGCTGAAATTTCCAGGCCGTTTTCAAAGGCAGCCTCATATATAACACAGTAATCCAGAGAGGTTAGCAGAGCATGGATAACTGTAGCTAGGCTATCCCTGACCAGATAAGGATGTACTTAGTATATCAGCCTAAGCGGATAAAAGGTGCTTCGTCCCACCAAGTCCACTTGCGATTCTAGTGACAGTGCTGCACCCCCAAACTACAGACCCGATTCTTTACGAGGAGTGCAGCCCCCTCCAGAGGAGATTTAACAGCACTTAGCAATTGCAGTCTGAAGTGGCACATTCTCGGGAGGAAAAAGCTTCACCACTTGATTCTGCCTTCTGCTGAAACAGGCTCTGATAGCCCAATCTTATGTTCCATCTAAAGTTGCAATCCTATACATGGTGGAGGTTTTTTTTGGAAAACCCTCCATGCTGAATATCCACGCTGTGCAGAGAAGAGTTCCTGGACAACCGTTATGTTGCATTGAGTTGACTTTTCCCACTGCCTAGAGAGTTCCCTGGCAAGAGCGTCAAAAGGAGGGAGTACCACTCTAGGAGAGCTGCTGGGATTTTTTTTTTTTTTTTGCAGCAATGGCTGATGGGATAACACCAGGAGGACTGAGGGAGGAAAGAGGGCGGAGGAACTGTCAATCAAACATTGCAATGGATTTTACTCAGCTCCACACTAGCCCAGTTACACAACGGTGGAGTTAGAACATGTTGTGTGGGGAGTACCCCATAAAACTCAAGTGTTGAGTTTTCACACGTTGACTAACTAAACTGAGCCCATGTCAGAGCACTGGTCCATCTAATCCAGTATTATCTAACTGACTGCCAACAGCTCTCAAGGGTTCCAGGTAGAAAACGGTCTTTCCCATCACCTATTACCCAATCTTTCAACTGGATATACCAGAGATTGAATGTGGGATTTCCTGCATGCAAAGCGTGTGTTCTACCGGTGAACTATGGTCTCTTACTGAATGAAATGGGACTTACTACTAAGTAAATATGCATAGACTTCACAACAGCTGTCACTTTAGTGCAAGCTAGTCAGTATCCCAGCATTCAACCTGACTACTTGCCACATGATCTACACAGGGTATGTTTCAAGGAGTCAGCCAATACAGAAAAAAAATACATTGTTGTTTAAATAAATAACATACCTGTAAGAATTTTACCATATTCAGTTTGGGATTAGCTTCTTTCTTTTCTGTAGGAGCTTTACTAAAAAGTTCTGCTGGGTCCACTTTATCCCAGTTGTTGTACTTGCCTGACAGGAGAAACAGAATTACATATGGGTCACATTATCTTAGGTAAAAAGTTTGGGTGAACACAGAGGCCTCCAAAGGCTGTTGTGGCTTTCTTTCTGTCTTAGAAGATGATGCTTCTGGACATCAGTATTCTATATAAATACTCCAGAGGTGCATATCTACATTCATCTGAAGAGTATAACAAAGTAACTCAAACCAGCAGCCTGTTGACATTCTCTGAAACACTAACATGAAATGCTAGCTACGTTGTGTGTTTTTTAACCCTGTCTTCCAATATCAAGATTGATTCTTACATAATGGTCTGCTCAGGCATCCATGTTTTAACAGGGCCATGCCTCCAGCGCACAAGCTCACTTTCCTTCTTGCATGATCTAGTTTTCTTACTTCCTGGCTAATAATAACTATAGTTTGTTGTGACATCTGAATTGGGCAAACAGTGGTTAGTGCAAACCAATAGGATGCTGCTGTGTTTCAGAATGTGCCAGTGTTCAAAGTTTCAGTCAGCTCTACAGTAATTGTCACCGGTGCAGTTGTTATTTGGCTTTAAATAACAACAGCACCGAATAAAATTGTCACTAGTTCACAGATGATGCTATACCTATAAAGTCCAGCGTCATCACATGACCACACACGGATGTCATCTTGAAGTGGGAACTTTGTCCTATGAATGATCCTGTGTACTCATGCACCGAACATGCCCCGTTTAGCCCTTTGCGAGAGGACATGTTTCCTACAACAAGAAGGTATAACAATAACAACAGACACTACAAATGTTTCACGTTATAAATATTTGGCAAATATTAATTTTGTCAAGAAAGGGAAGGAGGGGGAGCAACATTTAAGAAAAGCGATTTTCGAGTCTTTTAACTGTGTTTTATACTTTATGTTTGTTGTAAACCACCTTGCTTGTCTGAAAGATGGGGTATAACATAAACCCTATAAATAAAGTAAATACTCAACTGAATGTAATCCTACAGCCAGTTGAGGGCAAACAGCAAATAAAAACGCAAGAAAAAGCTACCCCCCATCTCGGCCACAGCAAGCCAACAGGGATTAGCAAATGGCAGTAATGCCACTGTGGAAACTCCCAACCAATAAAGAACTGCTCTGTAAGCCAATCCATTCAACAACCCAATCTTAACGTACATAAGAATATAAGAGCCCTGCTTGATCAGGCTGAGGGTTTCTCCAAGTCCAGAATTGTGTTTCCATGCAGCAGAGATGGGAACATATGGACCACCAGATGTTGGACTGCAACTCCCATAAGCCCTAGCCAGCATAGCCAATAGTGAGGAAGATGGGAGTTGCAGTTCAACAACATCTAGAGGGCCACATGTTCCCCATCCCTCACAAGCACGGCATGAAAGCAACTTCACTCTTCACTCCCGTTTGTCTTTCCCCTCCGTCTCCAGCTATTCAGAGGAATACCATTTTTGAACCTAGTTAAATTTAGCTATCACAAGTTCATTCAGACTTATCTCAATTATCATCCGAACTTATTTAAACAAGACTGTTCAGAAATATTGCCAAAGCGACACAAGCAAGAATGATAAAGAAAAGAAATGTAGATTCCTCCCACCTCTTGAAAGGATTTTGGCTATAGACTGAGCCAAAGACGGCTTCTCCGCTACCATAAGAACCGTCTTCATCTTCTGCTGATAGTGAACAGGCCGTCAATGTTTAAAAAAACCTCTGTCTTGTTTCAACCTAAAGAGAAAAAATAAATCCTTTTTATTACTTATTTGGTCGGGTGGCCTGAAGCTAATTCCTCTCTGAATTTCTTTCTCTGGCTTCATTCAGATTATCAGTGGGAGAAACCACGTGGTATGGGTTATTCCCTCTGCACCTGTGTGTGCTGGCTGCGTGACCGGCATTTCCATAATTACCTGCGCCACGGGTTACTGCGTTGTCTGAACCCAGTGCAACAGGGGTGGCTTCTTACCCATCCCACAAAACCTACTACAAGCCATGGGTTGTAGGGCAGGTAAGCCACTCTTGGTGTGAGCGGTATGGACATGGAGACCCGTGTGACAGGTGCAGGTAATTAGAGAAATGTCGGCATGGGTGGGGATGGATCCTGCATCGTTTTCCTGCTGATGGTCTAAATGCAGTCTCTCTCTATATATGTCTCACTCATCTTGCTGAGGGAGGGAAGGCACAATCCTATGCAAGTTGTAGGACTTTTTTTTCTGTAAGAACATAAGAAGAGCCATGCTGGATCAGGCCAAGGGCCCATCTAGTCCAGCACTCTGTTCACACAGCGGCCAACCAGCTGTTGACCAGGGGCCCACAAGCAGGGATGGTGCAACAGCAACTGGTCTAAACATATAAAGGATTGTGTCCCAATTCCCTCAGCAAGAGCCATATATTCACAATTCTCTCTCTCTCTCTCTCTCTCTCTCTCCAGATGGCTCGTCTTACTGAGGAAATTACTATGCAATCCTATGCAAGTTTTGACAGAGTTGCAGGACTTTTTGCTGTCTAAAACGTACACAGGATTCCCTATATATATTTTTATTGATTGATTGCATTTTTATACCGCCCAATAGCCGAAGCTCCCTGGGCGGTTCACAAAAATTAAAACCATTCAAAGTATAAAACTAACAGTATAAAACATGATATAAAAATACAATGTAAAAGAACAACCAGGATAAAATCATCACCAGTGCAGAAATTACAAATTCAGACGCCAGGTGAAGACCTTTTTATTCTCCCAACATTTTAACATTTTAACAATCTATAAATTTTAAATAACATGGTTTTAAATTTGTAATTTTGCATTGCTGCTGTTTTTATCTGGTTGAGCTTTTATATTGTATTTTATATTATGGTATTTATACTGTTGTCTTATACTTTGAATGGTTTTAATTTTTGTGAACTGCCCAGAGAGCTCCGGCTATTGGGCGGTATAGAAATGTAATAAATAAATAAATAAATAAATAAATTTAAAACAGCAAAGTTAAAATTGAATTTATAGACTGTTAAAATTATACAGTTAAGAGTTGAACTCAACTCTTTCTGGCTAGTCTTGCGAAGGGAATTAGGGCGCCTGAGTTCAACGGCACATAAGAATATATATATCTCAATCATAGATAAGACTAACAACGCAGTCATTTCAAAACGTTTCTTGAGAGAGATTTTTTGCTTGCCTTCCCCCTGAGCAGCTCCTGCCTTAGCTTGCGGGGAGGAAGGGAAGGGAAGGGAAGGGGGCGAAGGCGAGGCCTAACCCTGAATGAGAAGCCCGTACGCCCCCCCCCCCGCGCGCCCCCTCCCTCCCCACAAAGCCCCCTGCTTACGCGTTCGCTCTCCCCACACAGGCGAGGCCTGCTAGCCCCACTGCGGCCTAAGGAAGAGGCGGCGCCGGCAGCCGCCATTGCCGCGGCTTCCACTGCCGGGTCATTCTCGGGCCGCCGCCTCTTCCCAGGCCCGATGGAGGGAGGGATGGAGGGAGAGAGATGCTCTCTCAGGCTCCTGCATCCCGCCGCTGCCTCCTCCTCAGGTGGGCCCGTTGCCGTGGAAACGGGTCCTCCCCTCTCCCACTCCCTTTCTGAAGGAGAGGACCTTCCTAGCTCAGGGAGCGATGTGTATATGTGTGGCGGGTTTTTTATATTTATTACCTTTACACACGAATAAACTTTGGATTAAATTCCAGCCCAATACAGTTGCTGCTTTAGGGTGACCCTATGAAAAGGAGGACAGGGCTCCTGTATCTTTAACAGTTGCATAGAAAAGGGGATTTCAGCAGGTGTCATTTATTATTATTATTATTATTATTATTATTATTATTATTATTATTATTATTTATTCTCTTCCCTTCCTTATTGTTTTATTATGATTTTATTAGAATGTAAGCCTATGCGGCAGGGTCTTGCTATTTACTGTTTTACTCTGTACAGCACCATGTACACTGATGGTGCTATATAATAATAATAATAATAATAATAATAATAATAATAATAATAATATTTCTTTATTTATTTATTTATATAGCACCATCAATGTACATGGTGCTGTACAGAGTAAGACAGTAAATAGCAAGACCCTGCCGCATAGGCTTACATTTGTATAGATGGAGAACCAGGTGAAAACCCCTGTTTATCACAACAGTTATTATTATTATTATTATTATTATTATTATTATTATTATTATTTATATATATAGCACCATCAATGTACATGGTGCTGTACAGAGTAAAACAGTAAATAGCAAGACCCTGCCGCATAGGCTTACATTCTAATAAAATCATAATAAAACAATAAGGAAGGGAAGAGAATGCAAACAGGCACAGGGTAGGGTAAACAGGGACTGGGTAGGGTAAAACTAACAGTATAAAACTAACAGTATAAAGTCAGAACAAAATCAAGTTTTAAAAGCTTTAGGGGGAAAAAAAGTTAAAGCTGCAGGAGCTATACTAGAGTGATCAGATTTAAAAGAGGGCAGGGAAACTGCAGCTTTAACTGTTGTGATGAAGAGGAAATTTCACCAGGTTCTCTATATATTATTTATTTATTTATTACATGTTTATACCGCCCAATAGCCGAAGCTCTCTGGGCGGTTCACAAAAATTAAAACCATAATAAAACAACCAACAGGTTAAAAGCACAAATACAAAATACAGTATAAAAAGCACAACCAGGATAAAACCACGCAGCAAAATCGATGTAAGATTAAAATACAGAGTTAAAACAGTAAAATTTAATTTTAAGTTAAAATTAAGTGTTAAAATACTGAGAGAATAAAAGGTCTTCAGCTGGCGACGAAAGGAGTACAGTGTAGGCACCAGGCAGACCTCTGATATATACAAATGACACCTGCAGAAATTCCCTTTTCAATACAACTGTTAAAGATACAGGAGCCCTGTCCTCCTTTTCATATGGTCGCCTTTATTACTGACCGCTCTGGACCGCAAATAATTGCAATTAATTCTACGCTGCTCCACCTTCCTGTTCCTCCTTTTATTGCTTTGTATTATTATTGTATTTGCATTGTTATTGTAGTTTGAAACTGTTTTTGTAGGGTATTTCAAATATATTCGTATTGTTATTTGAAAGTGTTTTTAGTAGTGTATTTCAAATGAATTTGTTTTGTTATTTTACTTTGAAATTGTTTTAACAAGGTATTTCAAATGTATTTGTATCGTTATTGTAATTGTTTTTAGTTATGTATTTTAAATGTATTTGTATTGCTATTGTAGTTTGAAATTATTTAATAGGTTATTTCTAATGTATTTGTATTGTTCTTGTAATTGAAATTTTTTTAGTAATATATTTTAAATGTGATTTTTAATATTTATATGGGAACCGCTGAGAGACTACTTGTACTAAGTGGTATGTGAGTATTATTAATTAAAAAAAATAAGACACCCATACATACACTTCTTATATATGCTATATAACTTATTTTTTCATTCAGGGATGGGCAACTTGCCATACAACACCTGGAAGACCACAACTCCCATCATGCCTCACAATCGGCTATGCTGACTAGTGGTGATGGGAATTGCAATCTAACAACATCTGGAGGGCCACAAGTTGCCCAACCCTACATAAGAGAATGAGTTTCTATTTAGGTTGTTGTACTCTAACTCAGCCTTCTCCAACCTGATTTATTACTGTTGTTGTTGTTGTTGTTGTTATTATTATTATTATTATTATTATTATTATTATTATTTATATAGCACCATCAGTGTACATGGTGCTGTACAGAGTAAAACAATAAAATAGCAAGACCCTGCCGCATAGGCTTACATTCTAATAAAATCATAATAAAACAATAAAAACGGGAAGGGAATGCAACAAACAGGCACAGGGGAGAGTAAAACTAACAGTATAAAAGTAAGGTCAAAATCAAGTTTTAAAAGCTGTAGAAAAAAGAAAAGTTTTCAGCTGAGCTTTAAAAACTGTGATTGAACTTGTAGTTTGCAAATGTTCTGGAAAAGCGTTCCAGGCGTAAGGGGCAGCAGAAGAAAATGGACGAAGAGGAGAAAGAGAAGTAGAGCCCTTTGGGTGGGTAAGAAACATGGCATCTGAGGAGTGAAGAGCATGAGCAGGGCAATAGAGTGAGATGAGAGAGGAAAGATAGGACAGAGCTAGACTGTGACAAGCTTTGTAGGTCAACAGGAGAAGCTTATATTGGACTCTGAGGTGAATTGGAAGCCAATGCAGAGATTTCAGAAGTGGAGTAACATGGTCAGAGCGGTGAGCCAAGAAGATGATCTTAGCAGCAGAGTGGTGAATAGAAACCAACAAACTGATGTGAGAAGAAGGAAGACCAGTCAGAAGAAGGTTACAATGGTCCAACAGAGAAATAACTAATGCATGAACAAGAGTCTTGGCAGAAGAGACAGACAAAAGTTATCGAATCCTGGCAATATTTTATAAGAAAAAACGACAGGATTTAGCTACTGCCTCAATATGAGGTATAAAGGAGAGCGAGGAGTCAAATGTTGGTTGTTTTATTATGGTTTTTAATTTGTGTGAACCGCCCAGAGAGCTTCGGCTATTGGGCGGTATAAAAATGTAATCAATCAATAAATAAAATATAAAGCCAAGACTATGAGCTTCCTTGACTAGAGTAAGTGTAACGTTGTTGACAGTAAGAGAGAATGAAAGATAGGGAGAAGGTTACCTGATGCGCTCCAGATGTGTTGAACTTCACCTCCTAGGATCTCCCAGCCAGCCATGCTGGTTGGGGATGCTGGGAGTTGTAGTTCAAAACATTTGGACGGCACCAGGTTAGGGAAGGCTGCTCTAACTTCCACAGCATACCAGTAATTAGTCTTAGTGAATGAGTTTCTTTATATCTTTAGTGATCGTGTCACACTATTACACATGTCCTTTTTTGGTTGCCTTTATTATTACTATTTGTTAAACTTTATTCTCGTAACAACTCTGTGAAGTAGGTGAAAGAAAGAAAGACTGACTGTGTTAAGGTGGTTTTACCCTAACAACTGGTCCAAAGTCGACATATATAATTACTCGAAATGCTAACAAATGGCTGGAACAAGATTCTCTTACTACCGCCTAGATTTAAAGCACATGACACGTGTTAACAATTTTCTCTTGCCCCAGAAGAGGGCAGCAGTATCACACTCCAAGTATTGTAAAGCAAGCTGTTAACTACTTGTTTTGCTGGACTTGCAGAGATATAGAAAAAGTTGAAGCAATGCTAGGCTGGGGACAGGCGAGATAGCCCCCCCCCTCCCCAAGTCACTCTGTAAATTATATTGGAGTGCAGAAGGAATTTCTAGCAATTTTCTATGTGATGATTATTTATAATGGCGAAAGAGGACAGAGCAGATCCTAAATAATGTAGCTTTCTGAGTCAAGAAGACAAACCAATGAACAAAGAAAGAAAACATAAAGGGAGAAAGCCAGGAGGGTTTTTTCATTTTATATTTATCAATATTATTTATTGCATTTATATACCGCTCCCATAGCCAGGGCTCTCTGGGCGGTTTACAGAAATTCTAAAATTAAGATAAAAACGAGTATACAAAATGTAAAATTCTAAAACATAGAACACATAAAGCATTAAAAACCGTTAAAAAAACTAAACACCCAATCAATAAGTAAATAAATAAATATCCAGTATATTGGACAGAGTGTCATGTGTATGACCAAGCCTTTTCTGGAGTGGCCCCCAAATTTTGAAATGCCTTCCCTAGGGAGGTCCATCTGGTGCCTTCTTTGTTGACTTTTGGTGCCTGGCAATTGCCTTTTCATTCTCCCAGGCTTTTTAATAGATTTTTTAAAAAATGGCTGCTTACTTTATTTTTTTAAAAAAATGTTTAATGCTGCATTGTAAAATGATCTTCTCTATGTTTTTAGCGGATCAGTTATTTATCTCTTTTGAATGCTGGATTCTTGCTGCTTTTTAAACAATACTTTGTGTGTGTGTGTTTCATCATGCACAGAATCAATACTTTTTTCATATTTTCATCTTTGTTTTCTGTTTGCTTTTGCTATGTTCGCTGCCCTGACGTTAGCGTGGCGGTGGGAATGACACGCTTCTGGAGGACCCGGAAAGCGCGCTTTCCCCCTGCTCCCACTGGCTATCCTCTATTTTGGTTTCCCAAATATGGTCACCCTATGTTAAACCCTCTCATATGTGCCATTTTCCAATGCCACTTCTCTACTCCTGGTCACCTCCCCGCTCCCCAATCTTCACATGTGTTTTGACCCTTAGAAACATCTGCCTGGGAACCTGCAGGGAGGGATGATTTGGGCAAGGGTGCAGCGGAAAAGGCCGTGCTAAGCACCCCTTTTCTTTGTTGAAAATCTCTCCCCCTCCCTTCGAAACCACTTGCCCCTCCCCAAACATGCAGGCGTGCAGGTTGCAATCCATTCATTTGCGTGTATAAAAGTGGGATCTTAAGGTAGCACGGCCCTTTTCGCTGCTATAAATGAAGGCCGCAATATGTAGATCACAACAGGGTTTTTCTTTCTGAGTAGGTGAGTGGAGGCTCTGCTTAAAAACAGCGACCTTGCTTTAAAAATAAAAATAAAAATCTGTCTCTATTTGTCAGAGTTCTTATCTGGCTTCCCTCCGTGTGGTCCGATGGTCATTGTGCAGCCAAGCCTTGCTCCGACAATGAGCGCAAAACAAAACGAAAAGTGGAAGAAAAGAAAGGGGAGGGTCCCCCCCTTCTCTCTCTCATTTACTTGTATGCATTCTGGTTGCTTTAATGTCAATAGGAAACGTAGCTCCTAGCCAGTAATTGGAGCTGACAGCCTTTACTTGCTCCCTTTCCTCATGGCCCATCTGAATTGGGCTGGAGGCAGGGTGTTTTCGACCCCAGAACCTTATCTTTGGGATTCCTTTCCTGACAACATCTGCTGGAATCCATCTGGGGGCCATCTTCAAAAGATCACCTTTGACCAACACTGCCTCATTTTAGCTCCGTTTATTTACATGCCAGCCTCTCTTCTCCTTCACCTTCTCCTTCTTCCTTTCTGGATTTTAGTGTGTGTGGGGTGGGATGGGGTGGGGGAGATTTGATGGATTCTTTCCCATTGATTCATTTGCTCTGCACATGTGGGCCCCACCGACAAATAAACGGAATGAAAAACAGGCATTTGTTTATTTCGTAGCAGCCCACCTTTGTACTCTGCATACAAGATGGCTACCATAAGAACAAAATGGTAGGAAATGCAATACAAGACAGGCTTAAACAACGAAACAAGCAATAAAATCAAAATCAAATTATCAACAAAGCCAGCGACAAGGAAAACAGACAGCAGTTAAAAATAGCAGAGAAAATTAAAAACCCGGATTTAACAAAAATAATAATAATGAAGCACGCTTAAATAAAATCGCCTTCATCACCCAAATGCAGCACTGGGGATGATGATGACTGATGATGATGGATGCTAACATTATCTGCCACCCACTTCACAATTCCCTTTTCCCTCTCAGTTTAGCTGCAATCCTCACAGCAACTGGTTCTGTTCAACCCCCACCAACCATAGACTGACTGGGTTTGCACAATGCAAAAACCCACACTCAGTGGTTGTATTTGGGTTGATGCTGAACCTTGGGCTGTTTGTTGAACCTTGGGTTAGCGTAGGGTGACCAACTGTCAGGATTTCCCCGGATTTGTCCTGGTTTTTGTTCTTTCCATGGTGTCAGGGGGGATTTTCTATAATTTTCAATAATGTCCTGGAATGACACACCTTCCTCTTTAATGCTGCCATTAGCATGGCAGGAGGGAATGACATGCTTTCTTGAGGCACGTCATTCCCCCACCCCGAGCTCCAATTGAGGTCTTAAAGGGGAAAGTGGGTCATTCGTGGACATTATAGAAAAGGCCCCAATTGGAGTGGATGGTGGTGGTGCAGAATGAAATCCTTTCCCCTCCTCCACTCCAATCGGGTTCTTTAAGGTGGCGGGGGAATAACGTACTTTCTGCAGGACTCAGAAAGCTGCTTCCCCACACACACACTAGGTGTCCTCTTTTTTGGTTTCCCAAATATGGTCACCCTAGGTTAGCGTATTGTCTGAAACTAGGACATTTTCCCTGGAGCGGCTAATTTTTATTGAAGGAGCCGTCTTGAGAAGCCATAGCTTGTTGTTGGGTTGTTCTGGGTGGTTAACAAGCCACACAGGATGGTTAAGAAGCCCCACCCCCGTGGAAAATATCCTGGGTTCAGATCCTAACTCACAGTTCAACAAACAGCCCACCGTTCAACAACAATTCACACTCACCCACTTAGCGGATTGAATGTGAACAGCCCCATTGGCTTGGTCTGGAATGGGCAATGAAGTCTTCGCTCTAAAAAAAGATCTGCTCTGGTGGAGATAAAACTGTGAGAGCAGGTTAGATGATATGGATCCACCGAGCTGTCTACATTTTTGGCCTATTCTTGGAGGTGTGGCAACAGGAACCATCATAATCAGCATCTGTACTTCAACATTTCCACTACACCACTGGCTGTGGCATAGACTGCTTCTACATGACGTATTGATTGTGTGCTCGCGATTGGTCACTCACAGAAGTTCTTGGGTTCTGTACACAACGTCATGCTCCTCCAGGGCACCTCCTGTTCTTTACAACCTTTATTGCGTTGTTTTTCATGATGATGAAAGTCCGTCATTTTCCTTCCTCCCACTATGAAAAGGAGCTGTACTGACTTAAGCGGCGCCTTTTCGTAAATAATACTACTGTGCCATCTAGTGGATTTATAATGAAACATGTAGAACTTTCCAAAGAAGAAGAAAAGGAAATAACCACGCGGAAAGGTGCCAATCATAATCCTGCAAGGGATTCAGAAGTGGAAGCTCTGTGGGATTTTAGCCTGGTGTAGAAATGCTCTCAGTGGTACAGCAATTATTTTGCATGCAAAAGGTCCCAAGTTTGGTTCATTCTCCAGAATCTCCAGATAGGGATGGGGGAAAGACTCCTGTCTGAAACCTTGGAAAGTTCCTAACTGCTTCCAAAACAATAAACATAAGCTAGAGCCAGTTTAGAAGTTCAAATCAACTTGTTTTATTAGTGCTTTTATAACTATCTTCAGCGAAGGCTACCTAAATCTATTTAACTACAAGCAAACCCTAATGCTCGGATACTACCCTTTCATTACGATCCCTATTACAATTAGGGTGACCATATGAAAAGGAGGACAGGGCTCCTGTATCTTTAACAGTTGTATTGAAAAGGAAATTTCAGCAGGTGTCATTTGTATATATGGAGAACCTGGTGAAATTCCCTCTTCATCACAACCGTTAAAGTGCAGGAGCTATACTAGAGTGACCAGATTTAAAAGAGGGCAGGGCTCCTGCAGCTTTAACTGTTATATACAAATGATAGTTGCTGAAATTCCCCTTTCTATGCAACTGTTAAAGATACAGGAGCCCTGTCCTCCTTTTCATATGGTCACCCTAATTACAATGCAATAACCTTTTTCTCTTTATTTTAATGGTATGGGGCCTCTGAATCTTGACATGGCTTAGGGCCTCAGGAGGCCTTAATCTAGCCCTGTCCCGAACTAATACATGAGCCAGAACACTTGCATCCTTCCCTTTTTGCATTTCCCCGAATTTTGCAATTCGGTTTTCCAATCAATCAAAAAACAATGCTGACAAAAACACATACCATAGGAAAAATTTTATGCCCCAAATGCATACATTAGGAAACATTTTATGCCCCAAATGCATACCTTAGGAAAAAAATTATGCCCCAAATGCATACCTTAGGGAAAAAAAATGCCCCAAATGCATACATTAGGAAAAATAGTGTGCAAAAAGCACATATATTAGGGGAACTGGCTTTCAAAAAGAAATAAATGTGTATATCCAGGGAAGACGCAT